>NC_141992.1:76070583-76670583 GCF_049901715.1 Pseudonaja textilis
GCGCACGTGCCGGCCGCCCACCAGCTGATTGTTGAGTATCTGGCATGCATGCGTGGAGGCCAGGGGGCGCAGGAGATGCACACATGCACAGAGACACGTGGGGTGCATAGGGGCATCACACACGCATGCACAGGGGGTATGGGGGGGCACGCACATTGCCTTCTGGGTGCTGGCATGCGAGCGAGCGTGCACAATTTTCAGCACAGGTGCCCAAAAAGGTTAGCCACCACTGCCCTAATCCAAATAAATGGGTTCGCCACAACAAAAGTCATAAAATCAGGCACTGTCATGTAGTGACCTTCTTAACAACTGCCATGACCTACGACCAAAGTTCCAGATTCACTTACAGTCCTAAATTGAGAACTATCTATCTGCATTTATATAAAACAGAATCTGGATATCTTGTAGCTGGAACGGAGTAGGGTGGATGGGGATTTCTCACTTAGTGATCCCCAGGGACTGCCTTCACTGAATTTATTTATTTATTTATTGCACTTATGGCATATCATAGATGGACAAGCAATGTGTATCTGTCTTCACTGAAAGTCAAACTTGAAGAAATATAGAGCTATACGAACATTCTGACAGCAACTATGATTTGAACTGCTTTTTACATAATTCGACATTCAGTCTTCAAGCAATGAGCACTTGTAAATCTTTTCCCAGTCCTATGACAATTAATAGTTTAATCCAGCAAAGACAAAGACTTTTGATGTCCTTCTCTTCTTATAAGTTACCAGGCTTGCTATCTTAAAATTCCTTCCAATCCAAAGAAATGGACCAAGCTTATGACATAGCATCCAAAAACAATTTATACATGAGCGAGGCAAGCATGTTCTCTCCCATGAAAGATTTTAACATGAAATCTCTGGAAGAGGTCATAGAGTAGTCCATTGGATAATGTTGGGGAAATCCTAATCTGAGTCCTAGAAGCGGTAAAGAGCTGAATGTCTAACTGTATAGTTATTTTAAGTGTAATGAATCTCAAGTCTTAAATTTAGGGATATCTCCCTGGGTGTTTGAAGTCATCTTTGACTGGTGTACACAGTACACCACAGTGGATCTACCAGGATCGGGATGTCTTGGCAATAGAATCCCATATCCTTGCCAGATACTCTTGAAGAGAAGGCTTTCTGAAGATACTATCCCCTCTGGAGGAAAAGAGGTAAGTGCCAATAAGATGCCTTCCCCGTGGCTGTCCTGCATTATAGAATCTTTGCACCAAGACAAATTCCTTGTGTCTAATCACACTTGGCCAATAAAGAATTCTATGATCTATGATCTAGAACAGGGGTCCCCAAACTTGGCAACTTTAAGACTTGTGGACTTCAACTCCCAGAATTGAAGCATAGCTGGCTGGAGAATTCTGGGAGTTGATGTCCACAAGTCTTAAAGTTGCCAAATTGGGAGACCTCTGATCTAGAAAAACCTGTCTATCACGATATGGAAAGCCTGACTCTCTTAACATTTTAGAAACTTCTTAAAACCTGACTTTCCATCAAATATTTTGAAACTAATCATGTGCTGGCTGCCTTGTAGACAGCTAACTAGTTATTGATTACACCTGGTTTTATTAACCTGTGGAGGAGAGTTTTGTAAACCACCTTCAATCCATGGAAGGGTGTATAATAACTAACTAAACTAATATTGTATCCAAACTTTAAAAGTTCAGATGATTCCTTAGAGCAGGGGTGTCAAATTCAAGGCCCACGGCCTGGATCCAGCCCTTGGGGTGCTTAGATCTGGCCCACAGAGCCAACCTGGAAACAGCGAATGACCAGCCTGTGGTGCCTCTGCCAGTAAAAATGGAGCTTGGGAGGGGTGAGCATGGCCCTTCCGAGCTCCGTTTTCACTGGCAGAGGGTTGCAGGAGGCCATTGCAGTAAAAAAAAATGGACCTTGCGATGGGTGCACACGACCCTCCCAAGCTCCATTTTCACTGGCAGAAGATTGCAGGAGGCTGTTGCAGCCGAAAACAGACTGGCAAGGCCTGTGCATGGCCCTCCCGAGTTCTGTTTGCACTGACAGAGGATTGCAAGAGGCCATTGCAGCTGAAAACAGAGCTCAGGAGTCCGTTTTCATTGGCAGAGCACTCAGGTAACCACAGACACCCCCACAAGTGATGTCAAGCCGGACGTGCCCAACCTGGCCACACCCATCCCTGCCCCTCAAGGTCAAACACAACCCTGATTCGGCCCTCAATGAAATCGAGTTTGACACCCCTGCCCTAGAGCAGGGGTTGCCAAACTTTTGGACCTCTGGGCCCACCAAACTCAGAATTTTAAATCCCAGGGACCACTAACTGGTTCTGTGGGCATGGACTAATTTGTGGGTGTGGCTTGGTGGTCATGTGATTGGCTGGGCAATGGCTTATATGTAAATATTATAAATATTTATATAAATACTGAATTTTTTTATATAAAAAAGAGCAACTTTTACCCCAAAGCAGGCAAAGCAGGCAGGCAGATTGAGTTGCTCACAGAATCATTCAGTGATCTATCTGCCATCGGCTAGCTCAGTCTTTCAAATTTGCTTGCCATTTGTCTGCACTGAATAATAGAATCTTCAGTCCTAAGGGAGGTTCGGCTATGCTTAAAAGCAGAGCCGAAGATCTAAAGACTAGCTAGAAAGCAAGAAATCCAACCATTTCCTGCTTCCTAGCTAATCTAAATCTCCTGGCACAGCAGAACACCTGATGGTTGGAAAAAGGAAAAATAGCATTTTAGCAGGCAAGTTTGCCGGGTAAGGAGTGAGTGGGCGGGGAGGGTTCCCACAGCCATGTGGGCGGCACAGCCTTTTGTTTCTGCACAGCCTAGATTAATTGCTTTGGGGGGATGCTCTGGGGGTGAGATTTCTCTGCGGGCCACCAAAATTTTCTTACAGCCCACCAGTGGGCCGCAGCCCACCGGTTGGCAACCGCTGCCCTAGAGCGTATGCAAAGATATATTGTAAATTCACTGCTGCCATCTAGTGGCCATGCAGAGTTTTATGATTAACAGGCCCAGAACCTCATACCAGAAGTCTAAACAGATATCTCTTCTTGAGAATTCACCATGGGTTCCTACAAAGGTCCAGTAGGAAAGAGGATTGAAACTATTTTCATTGAAAGATTTCTTAATCTATTCACAAAATGCTGCTCTTGGTTGTTGTTGTTTTTATCTCTTACGACAAAGAAATGCAAATCTGTTCTAAATAATGCCAGGAAACTTAAAACATCCATTTGCAAATAAGTAATTGCAAAAAGGCAGTAGTTTTCAAAAGCTATGCTGAATAGCTGTACTGATTAGTATTTTTAATTAAAGTACTCTGGATACAGATTAATTTTGTATGCTCAAAGTTTATTGTTTTGCTACCTTCTGAAAGGGAAATATGCACACTCTGATAAATGGATTGAGAGGCTTTCAGTTTCTCTGACTTCTCCGCAAATTCAATAGTTATTTCCAAATCCTCAGCTGAAGTATGATTTTGTAATTTATTGCAGGTAACAACAGTAAAATTGGGACCAGATTTTCCATCAGTAAGGAATATAATATAAATATAATATATAAAGAATAGAAAAGGTGATATCATGTGACTGTATTGCTTAATGACAAATTCTGGCACTTCTGGTTGCCACTGATAAGCAAAGCCCACAACATCATTCAGTGCAACATCATATGGTCAGTATTTGGACCCTCCTGCCAGTTTCCCCCTTGTCTTTGCTCATAGGAAGCCAGATAGGAAGGTCACATACGGGGAATCACATGTCTCTGGCACACCGCAACATAATAATTGTGAGTTTGTTGCTAAACAGCAATAGCACTTAGACTTATATACCACTTTACAGTGCTTTACAGCCCTCTCTAAGTGGTTTGCAGAGTCAGTGTATTTCCCCCAACAATCTG
The DNA here is from genome assembly GCF_049901715.1 of Pseudonaja textilis. Taxonomy (NCBI): domain Eukaryota; kingdom Metazoa; phylum Chordata; class Lepidosauria; order Squamata; family Elapidae; genus Pseudonaja; species Pseudonaja textilis. The sequence continues at coordinate 76,074,467 of NC_141992.1, forward strand.
GGTCCTCGTTTTACCGACCTCGGAAGGACGGAAGGCTGAGTCAACCTTGAGCCTGGTGCGATTCGAACTGCCAAATTGCAGGCAGCCGGCTAGCAGCAGAAGTAGCCTGCAGTACTGCATTCTAACCACTGTACCACCATGGCGCTACAAATACCTGTATCATGATCCCATGACCATGAGGACACTTCCACCATCATAAATACAAGGACATTGAACAAATGATCAACCAATTCAATTCAACCAGAATAGAGCTGAAAGGGACCTTGGAGGTCTTCTAGTAGTCCAACCCCCTGCTCAAGCAAAAGACCCTATACCATTTCAGACAAGTGACTGTCCAGTCTCTTCTTAAAAACCACCAGTGATGAAGAACCTACCACTTCTGATGGCAAGCTGTTCCACTGGTTAATTGTCCTGTTAGGAAGTTTCCCTCCTTGATTAGCTTCCATCCATTGTTTCTTGTACTGCCTACAGGTGCTTTGGTAAGTAAATTGACCTCCTCCTCTTTGTGGCCACCTCTCAAATACTGGAATATTGCTATCATGTCGCCCCTAGACAGGACCACCTATACAGTTAAACAATGAATTTTCACAGAAAGTACTTGTACAATAATCACAAAAAAACAAATTAAAAATGTCTTATTTTTCCTGTGGTGAAAATGTATAACACTGTCAGAAAGGACTATTATTGATCAAAACACTAATCCTGTATCTCATTGCTAGTTGTATCTGTTCTTGGGTTCAGGCAGGACAAAAAGCAATGAATGGAAACTAATCAAGGAGAGACTCATTCTAGAACTATGGAGAGATTTCTTAACAGTTAGAACAATTAATCAGTGGCATGATTTGCCTCCAAAGTTGTGGGTGCTCCAACACTGGAGGGTTTTAAGAAGAAACTGGACAACCATTTGACTGAAATGGAATAGAGTCTCCTGCTTGGCCAGCAGGTTGAACTGCAAGCTCTCCAATCTCTGTTATTTTATTATTCTGCAAAATAGCTCTAACAAGGGAGAAAAGAAATAAAGAAAAAAAAAACCTTTAGCTGTTTAATATGGAAAACATATTACTAATCAAAAGTGTACTGGGGTACCTTTGCAGATATCATTTGGGAACCTGCTATTTCTACAAGGAATCCACATTTCAAAGAAATGCATAAGTAGCATTTAACACCAAGAATGCTGCCATACACTAGCACAACCGCGTTGGAGTAGGTATCAAGAATGAAGTACTGATACTCATGTAATGGTCTTGTTTCTTGGAAGGGTACTATTAGCTCATATATCTGGAAAAATAAAGTGTCAGAGAGGATAATCATTAATTCTTCAGAATAATGTTGATGCAATATCAGAGAATTCAAAAGGATGAAGGAATCCAACTTCTTGCTCAGTGTGAGAACCCAGATGAAAATTTTGCTGACAGATGGCAATCTAACCAACACCCTTCTAAGTAATTGATTCTACTCTGAAATTGCTTTTACAATTAGGATGCTTCTTCTAATGTTTAATTAGAATCTGCCTCCTTCTGAGTTACATCCATTATTTCATATCCTGCATTCTGGGACAATTGAGAACACAATTTGACCTGGGTGACATTCTTAAGTTATATGAAAAGGTTTACATATCATCCTTTCTTTCTCAAGGCTAAAAATCTAGAATTTTCCATCTGTCTTCATAAGTCCCAGTTTCTAACCCTAAATCTTCATTGCCTTTCTGCTTCTTGAAAAGTGATATCCACAGTGGGACTCGGTATTCGAGGGATGGGAGGTGGAGTTTAACTTACACCAAATAAAGTAGAACATTAAACTCCTTATTTGGGGGGAAATCAAACTTCTGCTGATAAATTCTAAAAATGTGTTGCTTTTTTTTATAGCCACATCACCCTACAAATTTATATCAATTTCTAAGAGATCCTTGGTGTTCTTTGAGCTTGGTTATTTTCATGTAGAGGCTTCATTACCCAAACTAGGTAACATCATCAGTGCTAGTCTAGCACTAGTCTAATCTACACTAGGTAGGACTAACACTTATCTAGTTGGGTAATGAAACATCTGCAAAAAAAAACAGCCAAACTCAGAAGACACCAAGGACCCCTCATTTCAACCCTGAGCTGTAAATATTCTCCTTTATTTATACCAACTTCTATTCCAAAATCATCTTCACATGCATAATTACCATGTTAGGATTCCACCATCCTATACCTAGCCTTTGAATTCATTCATTTACCTACATATTTTGAAATTGTTTCTGGTAAATTTATTTCTGTTATTGTCAGGCCTTTTTTCTAACTACTGAAGACGTTCTGCATTTTATTTTTACCCTGCATCACCTGCAGATCTGACAGTCATCCCCTTCAACATTTCATTCAAGTAGTAGTAAATATATGGATTGGGCCTGAACTGAACTATGGCAACCCACTTGATATCTCTTTCAATTTGAGGAATCACTGATGAGGAATCACTGATAAGAACTCACTGAGTGTCCGCCATGAGCTAGCTATGTATCTTCTAAATTGTCATTACAACCAACTCAAAATTAAAAAGATTGTACATCACTTTGTCCTCAATGGTTTTGTCAAATGCTTGTTGAAATCAAGAAATATTGCATCTACAGCATTCTCAGAATCTTCCAAGGAAATCACCCAATTCACTAATGAGATAGGATCAGTCTGACAAGATTTGTTTCTCATAAATCCATGATGATTTCTAGTAATTACTCCATTATTTTCAGGTCGATTTCTTTATGATCTGCTTTAGAATCCAAAACATTTATCTCATAACGATTGGTCTATAATTTCTTAAATTCCCCTTTCTGTCCTATTTGAACACAGGGATACCGTTTATCTTCCTCCATCTATTTGGCAGTTCACCTATTCTCCAGAATTTTTTTTAAAACTATAAATCTTCAGCCATCAGCAAGTTTCTTGTGAACCCAGAGGGTGCAATTAATCTGTCCCAAAAAGTTTTAAATTTCTTCAAAGTAAATAGATACCCCTTTATTAAGTTTCTGTCAATCTCAAATTCCAGCTCTGCTCCTTCAATTAAAAATTATACCTAGTGCAAAAACTATCTTCTATAGTAGGAGTGAACAGTTCTGCCTTTTCATCACTACTTGTTATTATTTTGCTAAAAACTGGTAAGAGTTATTCTTTTCTCTCATTTGAATTTACCTTAAGAAATTCTCCTTGTTGTTCTTAACTTCTTTTACAAATCACTTATTATTTGGAATGTTGTTGTTGTCATCTCTCCTGTACTTGGCTATCTGACTATATCTTCTTTAATAACCTTTATATTTTTCCATTTCTCTATTTATAAGGAATATTGTATATATTTTATTGTTAGATCTTCACTAAGCTTTATATGTAGCAATACTGATGATTTCTGTTGTCTGCCCTCTTTTTCATTCGAATTGTTTGCAAGTGTGCTTTTATTATTTCTTTTAAAAAAAAAATCCCATTTATCTTGAGTTCTTGTTAGTTTCTTCTGCCATTAAAACATATTTACCATTTTTTTCTTTGTTTTTCTTTTTATTTTCTTTCTTTTCTTTTTTCTTTTTGCTTTTGAATCAATCTTGTCTCCTGACAAGTGCCTGGACAATTCATTAAAATTTTATTGGCAAGATTTCAGAAGTGGTTTGCCATCGCCTCCTTCCCGGGGCTGAAACAGAGTGACCACCCAAGATCCCCTAGCTCCATTTGAGGCAGTTTTTGCTCTCCCAGAGGCTCAAGGGAAGCCTCTGCAGCCCTGGGAGACCGAAAAACGGGCCTTATGGAAATACCGGGCCCATTTTCAGCTTCCAGAGGCTCCAGAGGCTTCCCTTGAGTCCACAGGAGGGCGAAAATGGCCTCCCCCGAGCTTCAGAGGACCTCCTGAGGCTGAAAATGGGCACTTCTGGTATTTCTGGAAGGCCCATTTTTCAGCCTCCCAAGGCTGCAGAAGCTTCTCTCGAGCCTCCAGGAGGGTGAAAATGGCCTCAAATGGGCCGAAAATCAGCTGGGAGGCTTGTGCATGCACAGTGCAGATAAGGGGACAGGGAGGGGGGGTGCTGCATGCACATGCGCAGGAGGAGGGGCACATTGCATTGTGGGTGCCGGCGCAACCATGCGTGCTTTCAGCACACTACAAAAAAAGTTCGCCATCACTGCCCTAGCTAGTTTGTACCTAAGGCAGGGCCATGACTCACAGTTTCATATTTTCTAGCCTGCTGTCTTAATCACTACACCTTTAGGATTATTAAAATCTTCTACAATGATTTGGTAGCACTTCTGTTGGAAATATCCTCATAGCAGTTATTTGGCACATATTTGCGGTGTAAAATCATTTGATGCAGTACACCTGCAAAAAAAAAAAAAAAAGTTAATCAGAGCTGTTGGAGACAAAGCTATAATCAAGATGAATGCATTTCAAGTTATACAATACATTTTGATTTCCTTTCTCAATAAAAGCAATTCCTTGTATTCTACCTGGTATCCTCCTAATGCATTAGATGAAGTTCATAGATATACTGACTTGGATCTGTTATGATTAAATGACCATCACATATCACAAGTACATTTCCTCACAAACCACTAAAGTAGAAAAAATTTCTTTTACTCCGTCCAACAGCCAATTTTTCCAACATTAGCTATCTCAGATTTATATATCAGAAAGTAGTGAGGGTTGTTTTGTTTTTTCATTTATTTGCTTTCAAGAAATCTGTCCATTTGGTATATTCCAGGTGGACAGCTTTTAGGGCTATTGGTCAAAAGGCAAAAACAGTTCTCACCGTACCATTTGGCATATATATACATGACTATTCTTTTCTCCAATGCTAAATAGTGATCTTCATCTAATGACACAATTTTATTACTCAAATAATCCTCTATATGTTTAAATTAGAGTCCTAATTTATAGCATTGTGATGCCTTGAGATTCCTAGTGAGATAACTTGTTAACTTTCATAAGTAAAACCTTTTGGTACTCTTCATTTGATGAGGATAATTGGAATTTCACTGTTGTCTAATTAACTTTAATGGAATCTATTCATAGCTCCAATATTGCTTCTACTGAAATAAAAAAAACCACCAGTGTGTTCAGTGGGAACAGGATTGGGCCCCTGGTGTGCATATCAAAGGAAGCAGGCATCCTTACCTTAATATTTTCTGAATACATCCTTTTGATTGCTCTGAGGAGATAAGACACCTGATAAATATAATAGATGAAAGCCTATTATCTATACCATCTGTATTATAAGAGATAAACAATTTCTGCGGTATGTGTGTCTGTGTCTGTTTCTGTGTGTGTGTGTGTGTTTACACACACTACTGTACCCTTCTGGAAAAGTTGGCCTGGTTACTAAAGGACAAGTTTTTAAATATGATGCCAATGCAATTTTCAACAACACACATTTTAACAATATTTCTCATTCCTCAGCAGATTAGATATATCTGCAGAGCAAAATATAAATATAGTGCCAGGGTTTTATCTTATCCTTTCTCGAGTGTTATCTGTTAAGTAAGTTATTCAATATGGTTTTCTAAATAAACATGAATCTCTAAGGCTGAGTCCTTAGAATTTTTTAAAAGACAAGCAATTAATTGAACCTTTCTTTTTTTTTTCCTTTGCACCTGGAACATTTTGAATAAACATAATGCACTAGCTATCGACACATGTTAACTGGCTACATGTATTCACAGTGTACATTGTTCAATTTCACTTTTTCTCAGAAAACTCAGTGTTTCTCTTATAGGTAGTAGAAAAATATGTAGAATGTTCGGAGTGAGGATGTTAATATATGTTGGGATCTACTGTGGGTAGTTGATATAAGATTTATTATTATATACATATTTCTATTTCTCAACTGCCCATCTCTCTCAGATGAACCACTAAAATATTTTAAGTTTTTATTACTGGATGGTTCTTTTGAATAAAAGCCCGATCTAAAATAGTGGTTAAAAAACAACAGCAACAACAGTAGCAAAGCTGAATCTAACTTACCACTTTCCAATTGTAGGTGCTGCTGGTTGTTGCTATGTTAAAACTTAACAGCACACATGCTCAACAGAACTCCTGAACCTAAGAAAGATAAGGGCTATTTTCTATCATTTTTAACTCACCCCAAGTGCTCTGTTCTTGATTCAAAATCACTCCAAATCTGCCACCAATGTGCCAAAAGATACTGAGGGGGAAAAATGACCTGATGTTTGCAATCATAGAACATCTTGATGCCTTCAAATACAAGTAACTCTTATGATGAGTTAGTATGATTTGTCGAATGACAGGAGCTCTAGGGCTGATTTCTTTCATGCAGTCTGTTGATTTCCTCACTATTTCCCATATTCTATTCCTAGAAGTTGCTTTGACTCATCTACCTGGCTGGCCTAAGAATATCTTAAATTTTTTTTTAAAAAAATAGGCCTCAATAGGTGGCAACATCTGGACAGCCATGTTTGGGCTTGCATGAGGCTAACAGCAAGAGGATAACAACACTTTCAATTTAATTTAGTATCATGAAAAGAAAGAGAATTGTTAAAATAAATAAATGCTGAAATTTTGTTTCTGTTTCTTTATGTATTATTTGACTAAATCTGTCTTTGATCACAATCCTATTGGAAGTTTGATAGGTGGAAAAGATCTTGGACATAAGCAATATGGAAAACTTTTTAATGCTTTTTTAAAAAATTAAAGACAATTAAATAAATTTTAGAAATTTTTCAAATACTGATTATACAGAGTTTATTCACTTTGTTATTAGTATCCTTTATAGAATATCTTTCATAACAATTAAGTCCCCCAAAGACCAGCTTTGTTTAGAAACTTTTTCTCTCTACATACACTGTAGATATACATATACATATACATACACATACACATACATACATGCATACGTGTGTGTGTGTGTGTATGTGTGTTTTCTTAAGTTTTCGCGGGTACTTACATGCATGGTATTCAGCTTTGTTCGGGTATTTTCCCACGTCATAGTAGTTGTGCTTTTAAAGCTGTAGCAACGTTTCGGCAGAATCTCATCTGCCATCATCAGGCTTCTGTATTGTGTTCGTCTGACTGTATTGTGTTCGTTCAACAGAAGCCTGATGATGGCAGATAAGATTCTGCCGAAATGTTGCTACAACTTTAAAAGCACAACTTTAATGATGTGGGAAAATACCCGAACAAAGCTAAATACCATACATGTAAGTACCCTACAAAATCTTAAGAAACATTATATATATATATATATATATATATATATATATATATATATATATATATATATATATATATATATATATATATGGATCTTTGTTGTTCGGGTTTTCTCCCGCGTAAGATTCGAAGTATCTAGGCAACGTTTGATGAAGTCTCATTCATCATCTTCAGGCTTCTGTCTCCGGCTCTGTGCTTCTCAGAGTAATGGAGATTGCAGCTGCTTCCTCCTTTTAACTGCCAGTGGGGTGGGACTTGATTGGGTGGGGGCTTGGCTGTGTTCTGATTGGGTGGGGTGTGTTCTCATTGGTAGGGGGTTTGGCTGTGTTCTGATTGGTTGGGGGTTAGCCGTGTTCTGATTGGTTGGAGGCGTGTTCTGTTCAGGTGGGGGCTTGGTTGTGCTCAGGTTAGTCTTAGTTGCTGGGGGATTTGAGCTGGAGAGTTGTGATCTTGCTGTTTGGCTTCTAGTTCGTGGTCCTGCTGCATCTTCATAGTGGGTGTCGGTTTGCTTCATGTATGGCTCAGAGGGGTTTGAAGTGGGTAGTGATGCAGCTGCAGTGCAGCTTCTGGTCCATGGTCGTTTCTCATTTTCTGAATGGGTGGGAGTCTGTTTTCTACATGGAAGTGTGGTGGTGGCATCTTGTGTGGCTCTCATGGGTGTGGGTCCGGTGTCCTTCTTCATGTTAGGTACTCGTCTGTTCATGAGGGCGGGTTTCCAAATGGCTGGAAGGCGGGAGGTGTCATCTCGTTTGTTCATGCTGTGTGGGCGTTTTTTATCTCTATGGCTTCTCTGATTATTCTGCTGTTGAAGTGTTCGGTTTTGGCGATAGTTCTGGTATTTTTAAAATCAATTTCATGTCCTGTGGCTTTGAGGTGTTGGACCAGGGAAGAGGTCGTTTCTTCTTTTTGATTGAGTTCTTATGTTCTTCAATGCGTGCACTTATTCTTCTGTTAGTTTGTCCAATGTATGTGGTAGGGCAGGCAGTGCAGGGGATTTCGTATACTCCTTGGTTTTCTAATTCGATTTTGTCTTTGGGGTTTCTTAGGATGGTGGATATTTTTCTGTTTGTGCAGAATGCTGTTTTGATGTTGTGTTTTTGGAGGATCTTGCTAATTTTGTCTGTAGTGCCTTTTATATATGGAAGGAGGGCTTTGCCGTTTTCTTGTTCTCTGTCTTGGATTTTGGTTGGGGTTTCTTTTTGGATTAGGTGGGTAATCTTCTTTCTTTGGAATCCATTGGCTGTAAGTACGTTGGTGAGAGTGTGTAGTTCGGTTTTTTGGTGTTGTTCATCGGCTAAGCATTTTGTTCTGGAGATGAGTGTCTTGGCTACGGAATTGATCTGTGCTGGGTGGTGGTGTGAGAGTGCATGTAGATAGCGGTTACTATGTGTTTTCTTCTGGTAGATGGTGTGTCCTAGGGAGCCATTGGATCTTTTGTATACCAAGACATCTAGGAAGGGAAGTTGATTGTTGGCTTCTGTTTCCATGGTGAATTGTATTTTGGGGTGTAGGCTGTTGAGGTATGTGAGGAAGTTGTTCAGTTTTTCTTTCCCGTGTGGCCAGATTATGAAGGTGTCATCTACGTATCCGAGCCAGAGTTTGGGTTTGTGGTCGTATTTTTCTAGAGCTTGTGTTTCAAAGTGTTCCATGTAGAGGTTTGCGATGACAGGTGAGAGGGGTGATCCCATGGGTGCTCCTTCTATTTGTTTGTATTTTTGTCCATTGTAGGTGAAGTAAGTATTGGATAGGCAGTGGTTGGTTAGATCTGCAGCTGCAATCTCCATTACTCTGAGAAGCACAGAGCCGGAGACAGAAGCCTGAAGATGATGAATGAGACTTCATCGAAACGTTGCCTAGATACTTCGAATCTTACGCGGGAGAAAACCCGAACAACCAAAGATCCACATACAAATACCCGCGAGAACCTCAGAAAACAAATATTGCACCTCTACGGGGAGGAAACCCACCATCTGACCAGGACTTATGAAAAACTTGAAGTCCAAAGAGCCTCCATTTTATGTGACCTTGCATTCCTATGCAACTGCCGAGATCAAAATTTAATTCCCACAAGCTTCCAATTGAAATTCCACACCAACACAGCAGCCACCAAACGCATCCTTAAAAGAACAGAACTGGCCCTAATTAGAAATGAACTTCACACAAAAAGGTTTCTCCTAGACCAAATCAACAAAGATCTCCTCACACTCCACCTCAGACTCAGCAACAAGATTCACCCTCTACTTTGGGACAAATCCAAACAACTCGCTGTCTGGAGAGCCGAAACACAGACCATCCTCAAGACAGACACACACACCAACAAACTCAGGAAACTACAACAACGCCAGAAACCAACTCCTCCCCCCCCACAGCCACACAAGAAACAAACAGTGCACAACATCTCAGACAAGATCCTCACTGAAGCTGAAACCAAGATCCTTTCAAAAGGATTCAACTTTGCTGTCACTCCCAAACACATCCCCACAGAAACCATCATATGCGGAGTTGAAACCAGCCTGACCAAAACCAACCCTGATGATGCTAACAAAATCAGACTCAAAATCACCAACATCCTGTGCACTAGCAAACCACCCAAAAGCAACTTATCCAAAGAAGAACAAACTGCACTACTTAACCTGAAAGAAGACACCAGCATAATAATCCTACCAGCAGACAAGGGCAACGCGACAGTGGTAATGAACACATCTGACTACCAAACCAAGTTAACCAACCTACTCCAAGACCCCACATACAAACCCCTAAAGACAGACCTCACCACCTACCTAGAAAAAACTACCAAATCCAAAATAAAAGCCTCCCCCATCAGTGAAGAAATCCAGCAAGGAATCATACCCAGAGAAAAATCATCCAGATGCCCCAAGCTTTATGGTCTCCCCAAAATACACAAAGAAGGAACCCCACTCAGACCAATAGTCAGCTCCATAGGCTCACCTCTACAAAACCTGGCCAAATTTCTTGCCAAACAACTACAACCCTATGCAGAATCCATCAACTCACACGTAAGAAACTCATTCCAGTTCATCGAGATCATAAAGAAACAAAACTTACAACCTAGCGACCTACTAGTAAGCTTCGATGTCATATCCCTCTTCACCCAAGTGCCAATAAAAGAAGCCTTGACAGCCATCCAAAACAAATACAACCCACCCAAGCACATCCTAGATCTAACCAACCACTGCCTATCCAATACTTACTTCACCTACAATGGACAAAAATACAAACAAATAGAAGGAGCACCCATGGGATCACCCCTCTCACCTGTCATCGCAAACCTCTACATGGAACACTTTGAAACACAAGCTCTAGAAAAATACGACCACAAACCCAAACTCTGGCTCAGATACGTAGATGACACCTTCATAATCTGGCCACACGGGAAAGAAAAACTGAACAACTTCCTCACATACCTCAACAGCCTACACCCCAAAATACAATTCACCATGGAAACAGAAGCCAACAATCAACTTCCCTTCCTAGATGTCTTGGTATACAAAAGATCCAATGGCTCCCTAGGACACACCATCTACCAGAAGAAAACACATACTAACCGCTATCTACATGCACTCTCACACCACCACCCAGCACAGATCAATTCCGTAGCCAAGACACTCATCTCCAGAACAAAATGCTTAGCCGATGAACAACACCAAAAAACCGAACTACACACTCTCACCAACGTACTTACAGCCAATGGATTCCAAAGAAAGAAGATTACCCACCTAATCCAAAAAGAAACCCCAACCAAAATCCAAGACAGAGAACAAGAAAACGGCAAAGCCCTCCTCCCATATATAAAAGGCACTACAGACAAAATTAGCAAGATCCTCCAAAAACACAACATCAAAACAGCATTCTGCACAAACAGAAAAATATCCACCATCCTAAGAAACCCCAAAGACAAAATCGAATTAGAAAACCAAGGAGTATACGAAATCCCCTGCACTGCCTGCCCTACCACATACATTGGACAAACTAACAGAAGAATAAGTGCACGCATTGAAGAACATAAGAACTCAATCAAAAAAGAAGAAACGACCTCTTCCCTGGTCCAACACCTCAAAGCCACAGGACATGAAATTGATTTTAAAAATACCAGAACTATCGCCAAAACCGAACACTTCAACAGCAGAATAATCAGAGAAGCCATAGAGATAGGAAAACGCCCACACAGCATGAACAAACGAGATGACACCTCCCGCCTTCCAGCCATTTGGAAACCCGCCCTCATGAACAGACGAGTACCTAACATGAGAGCCACACAAGATGCCACCACCACACTTCCATGTAGAAAACAGACTCCCACCCATTCAGAAAATGAGAAACGACCATGGACCAGAAGCTGCACTGCAGCTGCATCACTACCCACTTCAAACCCCTCTGAGCCATACATGAAGCAAACCGACACCCACTATGAAGATGCAGCAGGACCACGAACTAGAAGCCAAACAGCAAGATCACAACTCTCCAGCTCAAATCCCCCAGCAACTAAGACTAACCTGAGCACAACCAAGCCCCCCACCTGAACAGAACACGCCTCCAACCAATCAGAACACGGCTAACCCCCAACCAATCAGAACACAGCCAAACCCCCTACCAATGAGAACACACCCCCACCCAATCAGAACACAGCCAAGCCCCCACCCAATCAAGTCCCACCCCCACTGGCAGTTAAAAGGAGGAAGCAGCTGCAATCTCCATTACTCTGAGAAGCACAGAGCCGGAGACAGAAGCCTGAAGATGATGAATGAGACTTCATCGAAACGTTGCCTAGATACTTCGAATCTTACGCGGGAGAAAACCCGAACAACCAAAGATCCACATACAAATACCCGCGAGAACCTCAGAAAACATATATATATATATATCATACATGCACACACACACACACACACATATATACACACATATACAAACACACCTAAATATCTCCAAACAATTTTTTAATTTCCATTGTAATTTTATTTAAACAAATGAATCTCAAAATCTAGATCTTTTCTTCAGATAAGCCTTATATTTTCCAATCATAATAGTTGTTTATATATTGGGTACTATTTTGTATGTAATTGTGCTACGTTTCAGCATCTCTAAATTAATTCACATTAATCTAGTTACCCAAATTACATTTGAAAATTTATTTTAATGTGACAGCATGGCTAATTTATTCTTTTGTTACTCTGTTCCTCTGTCTCCAGGGCAATGCAACTGCATAGCTTCTCTGTTACCACAGTCTGAGGACTCCAGTACATTGCATTATTATTGTAAATCATCTAGATAGCATTTTAGTGTGTAGAATGCTTTAATTGGATGTGTGTTTGTGTGTGTGTGTGTGTCTATCTCTCTCTTCTCTCTCTCTTTTGTCCCCATAGCAATGTTTTGTGCTGTTTACTTTCCCCTTTTAACAAGGTATTTTGGAAAGACAAAACTATTCATGTGTTGTGCTTGAATAAGGCATGTAAGACGGACAGTCCATTAGCTATGTTCAAATGTTCTCAACCTTATGTAAGTGAGAAGATTCAGAGGTGACTCTATTAGATGTGTAAGAATGCGAGAAAAGGGCTTGAACAGCTCTGCATCAGGGCTCCCAGGAATCAAACGGTTCTACTCACACTGAAACAAACCTTTACTTGTTTGTTTGCTTGTTTGTTTTTTTGTGGAACATGTATTAGATAACACATATAAGCATTAACATGAAATGGGTATAAATAAAAGGGAACATTAGGACAGGGACAGTAGGCACGTTGGTGCGCTTATGCATGCCCCTTACAAACCTCTTAGGAATGGGGCGAGGTTAACAGTAGACAGCCTAAGGCAGGGACCGGTTCAGGTGAACCGAATGTTAAAGTTATATCTGGTTCGCCAAACCAGTATTTCAACCTGCCTAGCTGGCCTCGCCCACCCTGCCCTGCTCCTCCCAGGAGTCTCCACATGGTGCAGGTAAGTGCAGGGTCTGCATGAAAACTGGGAGGGGGGAAAATGGGCCTTCTGGAAGTCTGGAAACAGGCCTGTTTCCGGATTCCTGAGAGTCTCCAGAGCCAGGGAGAGACTGTTTTTGCCCTCCAGAGGCCCGGGGGAGGCAAAAAATGGCCCTCCCAGAAGTTCTGGAAATTCAAAAACATTTTTATCCTCCCAAGGGTGCAGAGGCTTCCCCTGGGCCTCTGGGAAAACAGCCTCCCCCGGACTCTGGAGGCCCACCGGAAGCCAGAGTCCAGGGGAGGCTGTTTTCCCCGGGGAACCCTCTGCACCCTTGGGAGAATGAAAATGCCCCCCCCCCCCGGGTTCTGGAGACCCACTCGAAACTGGAAACAGGAAGTTCTGGTAGGTCACGCCTACCATGACCACGTTCACCCAGCAACCAGGCAGCAAACCAGTTGCTGGGATTTTTGAATCTCACCCTTTGGGGTTTGGGGAAGAAACCACAGAATCAGGTAGTGCATTCCAGGCATTGACCACTCTGTTGCTGAATTCATATTTCCTGCAATCAAGTTTGGTGCAGTTTACCTTGAGTTTGTATCTGTTGTTGCTCTTGTATTGTTATGGTTGAAGCTGAAGTAATCATTGACAGGTAGGACATTGCAATATATAATTTTATGTACTATGCTTAGGTCAGATTGCAGGCAGCGTAGTTCTAAATTGTCTAAGCCTAAAATTTCAAGTCTGGTGGCATAAGGTATTCTGCAATGAGTAGAGTGGAGGACTCTTCTTGTGAAATATATCTGGACTCTTTTGATTGTATTGATGTCAGATATGCAATGCGGGTTCCAGACAGATGAGCTGTATTCAAGAATTGGTCAAGTAAATGTTTTATATGCTCTAGTTAGTAGTACAATATTACCAGAGAAAAAGCTACACGGGATTAGGTTAACTCTTAATGCCTTTTTGGCAGTATTGTTACAGTGGGCTGTAGCACTTTAACACCACATTAACACCACTAAAACATTAAAACATCAACACCGCTAAACTTCCATTCAGTACATAGATTTCATGGATCAGAAGCAGACCTATGGCTACATGGTTGCCTTCTTACATAAGGGATCCTCAAACTAAAGAACTATCAAGTGTTTCATGAATGAGGAATTGGAACTGACCTGATAACAGTGAGGTGATTCACATTATTGTTATTGTTGTTTACATTTACATTTATATTTATATGCTGCTTAGCTGCGGGGGGGTTTTTTGTACTGAGAAATCATATTCACCTTGCTTATTTCCCACATCTTGTGCAACAAAAGAGATGAACTTTATAGTCCATTTTCTTTTAAATTTTCTAATAAATGATTTAATACCCTCGTTACTATTGGACAAATCTTTATATGAAGTTCTTGGGATTTTTGATCTCCAACTTAGAAAAAAAATATTTTTAAAGCTATCCTATAGCTCTTCTTTCTGGTTATTACTCTCTTCTACAGTGTGGATTCCTTTGTTTGATACTCTTTGTTATGGACAATAGCCCCCTCTATCAGTTTTATTCAATCTGATGATTCTTTCTCCTCTCTCATAAGTTGCACCACTCTTTATCCAATCTATCACCTTCTTCTACAAGCTTCTATTTGCTGAAGATATACACCACTTCATTTTCAGACAGGAACACAGACATTTTTTAAAAGTATTTTATTTATAGTAACAAGGCAATCTTTAAAAAAAAGAAAAAATACAAATATAATCTAAAAGAACTTAGAATAAAATAGAATAGAGCTGGAAGGGAAGTTTTCTAGTCCAACCCCTTGCTCAAACAGGAGATCCTATACCATTTCAAATACATGGTTGTTCAGTCCTTTCTTAAAAATCTCCAGTGATGAAGCATCTACAAGCTGTTCTACTGGTTAATTGTCCTCACTATTAGGAAATTTCTCCTTAATTCCAGGTTGCTTCTCCCCTTGATTAGTTTCCATCCATTGTTTCTTGTCCTGCCCTCTGTGCTTTGGAAAATAAGTTGACCCAAACTTAGGAAGGAATTTCCAAGCTTGGAAGGAAAGAAAATATATATATTACCAGGGTAGATATTTGGTGATATCTTACAGTATGGTAATATTCTTTACTGTTCAAATTATAGTAATATATTATAGTATAATTAAGGTAATAGGCCAATGACTATTGAACAGTATAAAATATAAGGTAGATTATTTTTTCAGTCAGAAACACAAAAATGCTAAAAACATTCCTACCTACCTTGCTCTGAAAATTGTTTCAGAGGAACACTTTTTCATTTGCCTCTTTGCTAGTTCATCACCAAGAAAAGGCCACTTTCCCTTCCGACTGATCTGCTAGAGGCCTCTGAGTTAAGCTTTCACAATTTATTTATTTTTTCTGTTTGGTAACAAAACGTTTTATTAGAAATTTCCTTGGGTAATTGGGTTTGGATTTGATTGGTTCTAAACTTTATTTTATGATAGCCCTTGGCTTCTTTCAGATGTCATTTAAAACATAATCATGGCATTGGAAATGTTTTATACTGAGTTAGATGTTTCCATACAAAATATTTTTATTAAATATTTTACTCCATCTGACTAGCTTCTGCGTAAACATGCTGTGAGTGAAGGTCTAGAAAGGAGGAAGGAACATACAGAAAGAGATGAAAAGTTCTGGAGAAACAAGGAAAAACTTATTTTTCTTTTTCCTCCTCCTCCTCCTCCTCCTCCTTCTTCTTCTTCCTCCTCCTCTTCATCTTCTTCTTCCTCTTCCTCTTCCTCTTCCTCTTCTTCTATCAGAATCATCAATATAACTTTTCAACAGTATTGCAGGCTAACTTTGCTCACTGCCAGCAGTTCAATCCTGACCGGCTCACAGTTGACTTATCCTTCCATCCTTCCAAGGTCAGTAAAATGAGGACCCAGATTGTTGGGGACAATATGCTGACACTGTAAACCGCATAGAGAGGGCTGTAAAGCACTGTGAGGTGGTATATAAGTCTAAGCGCTATTGGTATTGATATTGATATTGATATTACATAAGATATGCGCTCCTTGCAAGGAGAGCTTGATCTCTCTAATTGCATCAGATGAGTCATGCTTGAAATACTTCCACAAAATACAGCAATAGGGCAGATATTGGACTATGCCCAGATAACCTTGGATCGGGCTTTCCATCAACAGCTTCTCAATGATTCTGCATTTTCATTTACAAGTGAATGGATTTATTTTTGCTGCCCTGTGCAATAAAGGCAAGCAGCGTCATTGAGATGCCTCACTGTTGATGTCATAGTACCATGTAAGAAATACATAAGTAATCTGCTTTCTGCCTGTGTTCAGAAAAGTGGAATAAGTCAGCCAAGGCTTTGGGCATACACTGACAGAGAGTACAAGGTTTTCATGAAGCGGTTACCAGTTGCCCCTTAAGCCATTTGATATTTGTCAGTAATGTGGCAACTTCAGAATTGGCCAACATTGAACTCTCAATTATTGAGGTTCACACTCTTCAAATAGTCAGTGACTTTACAGATTCCTTCGTACAGGCACACAATCCTAGCAATTTATGTATACCGAACATTAAATGCCTGAAATCCAGAGAGAGTCTTTTTTTTTTCCAAGTAGCAGAATAAACCTTTAGGTACCCACAGTATCCAATTAGAAATCTGTATTGCTACAATAGAAACAAGTCTAAGTAAAGTGTGTGTGTGTGTGTGTGTGTGTGTGTGTGTGTGTGTGTGTGTGTGTATCTTTTCCCCCCTTGCTTTCAGGATCTGAAATCTGTTTCTTTTGATGCATCTCCCTATCTCATCCGATTCCATTTGATTTTTTTCAAAGATTCTTTTAAGTAAAATAAAGAAATAGGAAGTTGGCATGCTATGTGAGAAACTGCCAGATTCTGACAGGGACTCCCTTTATAATAATACCTCTGGGCATCATATAAGCTTCAGCATTCTCAATAAATGAAAACTGTAAGGCAGCTATAATGCAATACATAGTTTGGACATATGGCCAAATGCTTCCTTATGAAAGGTAAGCCAGAGTAGTAGGATGTACTGGGAAAAAGAGGCACACCACAGATATCCAAAGGAGAAAATGTGTTATGTCATTTGGATTCTGATGTCATCACAAGTGACATCATTGTGGCCTGCATAGTTTGTCTTCTGGTTCCTCAGATTTTTGTTGTATGCCATCTTACTAACCTAACTGCATAGATAAAGCAGGTTATTATTATTATATTTTTTATCCTGCCTTTATAATTTTTATAAGTAGCTCAAGGCAGCAAACATACCTAATACTCCTTCCTCCTTCTAGTTCCCCAAAAACAATAACCCTGTGAGGTAGGTTGAGCTGAGAGAGATTGACAGGCCCAAAGTCACCCAGTCAGTTTCTATGCCTAAGGCCTGACTAAAACTCACAATCTCCTACTTCCTAGCCCAGCAACTTAACCACTGCACCAAATACGGTAGGTAAGTGAAATAGAATAGACATTTTTGAGAGCTTTATGTTGTTACTTAGCTCTAAGCAATGCTATTAAGGTCTGTCCTAGAAAAGACCCCAAATTATGACAAAACAAGATTTCAGATTTGTGGGCTGCATAGCTGAAGAGCCAGTAGCAACTTCTTTTAACATATTTGACAACCTAAACACGAGTTTGTTCTTATCAAGCTTCTTTATTTAATTACTGTGCTTCTGTTCTGTAGAAGAGTCGATTCAGTTTACAAAAGAACAGAAAAAAGCAGCCTTTAATTAAAAACACCACAATAAAGCCGACAAACTTAAAAACAGTGAATGAAAACATTGATATGATTGTTTTTTAAAAAACAGAAAAATAAAATAACGGACAGTGAAGCTAACTTTAAAGTAATGTAAAGATAACTGTTTAATGATGCCTTAGCATTCCTTATAAAGAGTTCCCTAGTAACTTTCAGAAAACTATAGCTCCCAGACCAGCCCTAGATGAATCACTATTAAACTGATCTAAGGCTATTGTTTAGCTATGTTCACAGTCTGATTGATTTCACAGTCTGATTTCCCCATATGAAATTTAATAATTCTGTTCAGTGACAGGCAATCCTTTTACTATGATTACTCTTGACATGAATAATCATCATCATACTTTCACACATCACACTTCCCGCCTTGTATACATATATACACATAGCATAATTTTTACTGTTCCAAACTTTCTTTAAAACCATCAGTAACTTACCCAGATATGGACTACTTCCAAGTGAGGCCTTGGCCATTAGTAGAAATGTACATTTGCAGTAACTATTGTTCATTTATTTTTGTCATGGAGCTATGTTTCATCTCTGCTTTCCATCTGGGTCTCTTGCTATGTGATGGATTCCTCTTTCAAAAACATTCTTTACTTCTTTCTTTCTTTCTTTCTTTCTTTCTTTCTTTCTTTCTTTCTTTCTTTTCTTTTCTTTCTTGCCTGCCTGCCTGCCTGCCTTCCTCTTTCTTTCTTTCTTTCTTTCTTTCTTTCTTTCTTTCTTTCTTTCTTTCTTTCTTTCTTTCTTTCTTTCTTTTCTTTCTTGCCTGCCTGCCTGCCTTCCTCTTTCTTTCTTTCTTTCTTTCTTTCTTTCTTTCTTTCTTTCTTTCTTTCTTTCTTTTCTTTCGTTCTTTCTTTCCAGTATTCTAAGACAAATTTTGCACAGTATTCCAGTATTCAGAACTATATAAATGTCCCTCTTTGAGGCTCAGCTATCTATCAAAAACAAAAGTTGTACTTAATTTTTATTTATTTAGGAGAATAAAGTCTTGTCTTCTGGAATCAGGGTTAGGGAAATGGGGGTGGGGGTGGGGTTTTATATCCTGGCTTTTAGAACTTAGTTAAAAGTACTTTAAGGCTCCATTGCAGCTTTCGTATCTACACTGTCTTGAAATGTAAAGAACCAAGTGACTGAAAAAGACCAAGATCCAGGAGTTTTTGGATTGCCAAAAGGAGTCTAAATTTGACAACCATTCCTGGGCAAATTAAGTTAAAGATTGGGTGGTAGGACCTAGAGGATCAACCTACTTGGAGACAATTTTCCGTCATGAGAAAGCTTGCCCGTGTCAGTTGATGATGAGCCATGCCACGCCATACCTTTGTGGTTAGTCAATGATGCACCTGGGCTGACATCACCAGGCAATGTGGCCGAGATCGTGCGACTGTCCTGGAAGGATGTGCCACATTCTGCTGTAAGTTGAACCGTGGTGAACCCTATCAAAGAAAAAAAAAAGCAAGTGGTTTGCATGAAGCAGATCAAACCAGCTAAAATGCACACTTGCAAGAGAATGCAGGCAGATGTTTGGCTGTAGGTTACTCACCCTGATTCAAAATAGGCTAAGCTGACTCTTCAAAAGTGTTTGCAGTAACCAGAGCTGCTTAACCATCCTTTCAAAATGAACCATTCAAAATCCCCCAAACCATGTTGCTCTTCAAAGTAATGGAGTTTTGCCACAATGTTGGCATGGCAAGGCCAATGAGAAGCTGCAGTATCAAAATCTGTTACGTAAGCAGAAGATTGTAAATAAGTAGGTCCAAATAATGCACAATTTCTACAGCCATGCAGCTTTGCTATGTAGAATAATTTCTTGCAGTTCTTCCAAGGGTTTGCCACCGAGTTTCTAAGTTACTTCCAAACTTCTAATTAAAGCTATATGTTTAGACCATACCGAAGCTCAATACAACATGATCTTCTTCAGCACTGAAACCCAGAGTGAGTCTGTCCACTCTGACTCAGGCCTCCTGATCTACATCACGCTCTTCATTATTCCATAGGTAGCCATTCTCTTTCCCATAAACAGTTGCACTTCTGCTTACTCCCCTTGTGAAGATTATTGCCAACCTCAGTTAATCCTCATTGCTGAATAATAAATGAACACCACAGTGGAGGTACCAAGTTAGTGAGAATTTATTTTGCTCTGTATTCAGAACATCTTTGGTGTGTGGGAAGTTGGCCTTAAGAGGAAGTTCAGTTTTAGTTTAGTAAGCATATTAATTTTGCTTCTTTGTGCTAAATGGCTACATTTTAAGGGTTTCTAACTCCCCCCCCGCCTCTCTCTCTCTCTCTCTCTCTCTCACACACACACACACACACACACACACTTTTTTTGCAGCCTTCAAATCCCCCTTCCCCCAGCAGCAATCTTTTGAGAATCACTCACTCACATCTTTTTACGTTGCTATCATGGGAAGCAATGGGATATTCACATCTTTCCTTGAAGCACTATTTTAGTTTAATAATAATTTGTCTCACCTGGTCTCAACTCAAGACTTTGATTTAAGTGAGGTGAATCAGTCATAAAAAATAGAGCCTTTGTTCATTATAGTTGGAGGAGGATGAGTAGAGCAAAGAATGAGTCTGAAAAGAAAGTGATGGAATATCTGGAAATCACATCCCATGTCCTCTTCGCAGTATCATAATACAGCTAAAATAAATCCATGCGTACTTATTGTTCCGGTAGGAAAAGTTGAAAGCCAATGGCAATATCAGGAAGTTCCCTCCAACAGAGGGCAAAATATACCAAGGAGAGCAGAACAAAGATGAGCTTCAGCAAGCAATAAAAAAAGAATCTTCCTCTGCAAGATAATCGAAAACTAGCAAGCATGGCTTCTTGCATAACTGAGCAACTTCTAATTTGCCAACCCTCTCAACCCCCAAACTAAAGAAATGTAAAAGAGTAAGGCTCAGGATATTAGTTACAGTTATAAGAACCTGAGAGAGATAGGACCACCTCTGAAGTAGGAGAAGGATAATAATGGCAACCAAGAATTGTACTTTACATTTGGAGAGAGGGAGGAAGGCCAGTCACAGTGGCAGGACAATAATGCAAAGGGTATAGAATCATATTACCTATGTGATGGGTTGTTATTTTATTACTGCATTATTTGTCAATGGGAGCATTTGCGGAGTTTCTTTGTTCTTTAACATTTTGTTGATATTTATAAAGTTTATAATTGCACCGTGGTGGTGCAGTTGTTAGAATACAGTATTGCAGACTAATTCTGCCCATCGCCAGCAGTTCAATTCCCACCTGCTCAAGGTTGACTCAGCCTTCCATCCTTCCGAGATCGGTAAAAATGGGGACCCAGATTATCGAGGTCAATATGCTTAGAGATGGCTTTAAAGCACTGTGAAGCAGTATATAACTCTAAGTGCTGTTGCTATATTAACAATGCTGATCTGAATGAAAGAAACCACACTGTACAGTTTCAACAATAATGACCAGGAGGCCTCTTAGGACCACAAATAAGGGTGCTATGTAGTTCTCAGTCACTATAAGTGACTCCTCCTGCTGCAGGAGAAGGAAGGCTGTCTTGGCTTGTCCTTCTCATTGCAAATTCCCTCCGTCTCCTCTCTTCTGAAATCTGAGATTGGGATAGCAACGAGAAAATCAAAGCACATAAGGCCACTGTCCAGCACTCTGTATCACCTAGTGGCCAACCAGGTGTATCACAAATACGGACAGAAATACAGTACCACTCTTCTGGTTTGCAATTGGTACTTCATCTAAAGTATACGTTTGTTTCTCCTACACCCATGATGGCGAACCTATGGCACACATGCCACAGGTGGCACGCAGAGCCATTTGTGCCGGCATGCGAACTGCGGGCAAACTTACCTCACTGCGCATGTGCGTGCCTCAGAGCTGATTTTCAGCGGGCTTGAGGCCTTTTTCGGCCTCCCAAAGGCTTGAGGAAGTCTTCTGCAGGCATTGCAGGCCGAAAACTAGCCCTGTTTCATCACTTCCTGTTTTTCCAAAAATACTGGAAGTGATGAAATGGGACTAGTTTTCGGCCTGCAAAGCCTGCAGAAGACTTCCTCAAGCCTTTGGGAGGCCTAAAAAGGCCTCAAACCCACCCAAAATCAGCTGTGAGGCACAGTGCAGGTAAGGGGGCGGCAGGGAGGCACGCATTGACTTCTGGGTTCTGGCACACAAGTGTGCAAGCACAAACGCAATTTTTGGCACAGAAGGTTTTGGCCCCAAAAGGTTAGCCACCACTGTTCTATACTGTTAAAACTGACCGGGTTTTTGGAGTAAGCCTTCAGATAAGGACTTTTTCATTTCCTTGCACAGTTTTGGCAGGACAAACTCAGCTGAAATTGGGATGAAACATGGTGCGTTGCCAGGATGCCATGAAGAAGCTTGCCACAAAGTGGCCTGGGTTTCAGAAGCACATAGGTTAACGTTAAATAGCAACCAGTGCAGTTAACAGAGCAACCATGAAGTGATTAAGCACTCAGACTGAATAACACTATGCCCTCCCCCCAGCATATCTGAAAGGTGGAGAGAGCAAAGAACCAGCATCTTTAAGATTTTAAACCAATATAATTTAAGAGGTTGGACAGCTATTTATCTGAAATGATATAGGGTTTCCTACCTCAGCAGAGGGTTGAGCTAGAAGCCCTCCAAGGTCTCTTCCAATTCTGTTATTTGTGCATTCAATCAACATCCCTACATTCAGTCAAAATCCATTACAACTAATGTTTGTGTCATTTGCTGTTATGATGACCAGAAGCAATGGTAGCCAACCAGTGGGCCATGGCCCACTGGTGGTATGAGAGAAAATTTTGGTGGGGCGC
This sequence comes from Pseudonaja textilis, assembly GCF_049901715.1. Lineage (NCBI taxonomy): Eukaryota > Metazoa > Chordata > Lepidosauria > Squamata > Elapidae > Pseudonaja > Pseudonaja textilis. Next base: position 76,097,139 of record NC_141992.1, read on the forward strand.
AGAGAAATCTCACCCCCAGAGCAATTAATCCAGGCTGTGCAGAAACACAAGGCTGCTCAGTCCACATGGCCCGCGGGAACCCTCGCCACCCACTCACTCCTTACCCGGCAAACTTGACTGCTAAATTGCTATTTTTCCAACCATCAGCTGTGAGATTTAGATTAGCTAGGAAGCAGGAAATGATTGGATTTCTTGCTTTCTAGTTAGTCTTTAGATCTTCAGCTCTGCTTTTAAGCATAGCCGAACCTCCCTTAGGACAGAAGGTTCTATTATTCAGTGCAGACTCATGGCAAGCAAATTTGAGAGACTGAGCTAGCCGATGGCAGATAGATCACTGAATGATTCTGTGAGCAACTCAATCTGCCTGCCTGCTTTGCCTGATTTTGAGTAAAAATTGCTCTCTTTTAATATAAAAAATTCAATATTCACATACATGGTGTGTTGTGAGTTAATTTTGTGAGTTTGCTTGCAAATTTTATGTGACAGACTGAGCTAGCTGATGGCAGATAGGTAGATATCTGAATAAATCTGTGATTCTGTGAGCAACTCAATCTGCCTGCCTGCTTTGTCTGTTTTTGGGTAAAAGTTGCTCTATTTTTTTTAAAAAAAAATTCAATATTTTTTATAAAAAATTCAATATTTATATAAATATTTATAATATTTACATATAAGCCATGCCCAGCCAGTCACATGACCATCAAGCCATACCCATAAATTAGCCCATGCCCACAGAACCGGTTAGTGGTCCCTGGGATTTAAAATTATGAGTGTGGTGGTCCCTAAGGAATTCCCTAAAGGAATACCAAGCAAATCTTGCTAAACATACCATTTCACTAACACTTCATTGTTGTTCCCTGAACCCTTCTCGTATGTTTACATGCCCTCCCTCAGTTTCAACTGAGTAACCACTAATAAGTAAGCTGCACTAAAATGCTTCAGCATGTCTTTTGTTTATGCATATTTGACCTGTCTTGTTTCTTCATCATAAAATATTTACAAATAATACAAACATGTTTAACAGCAATCACACATGCCAGCATTTGTGAAAGTGGCAAAGACAGCTGCTATTTACAGGACATGCAGTGCAGTTCATGAACAGAAGACCTAATGGTGAGATATTGTGCAGAAGTGAACATTGTCTAGACTGCTTCACCAAGCAATGGGTGTTGTGCAGTATTTTGGGTAAAGTCCAAGTTCAGATTTAATTCTAACATTCTAACCAGAGGTCAAGATTTTACTGTACATAACTTTTTTTGAAAAATAAATAAGCCTCCCTCACATCTAGACTGAGTCCTTCTGGTGACGTTGTAGATGAGTCCATGCAGTTTTCTTGGCAAGAGTATTAAAGTGGTTTGCCATCCACAGGCATTTCGTACCGACTGTGAGGATGAAAAACGTATTTTGTGACATTATGATGCAAACACTGAACCTGCAAATTTACATCTTAACTTTGTACACAAGTATATAAATCATTGGGTTTATGTATCTGTCTTTGGTCACCTGCTCTCCTTAACTCCCCCAGATGTGCTGTGCTTATATTCTTTCTTCCAAAATGTCTTCCCATTTCCTAATACCACCTTAAATTGTGGTATTCCTTACAAATCTCTCTCAAAATACTTCTCATGCTTCAACTTTCGTAGTTTCAAAGCCAGCCAAAGTGAGGCAGATGCTATCACCTGGATTAGTTTAAAGTCCCATTCCCAAGAAAACCAATACAAAGTACAGAAAATATCTCGTTTACTGTTGCTTATGTTTACCAAGTCATGTAGAACCCACCCAAACTGGCACTGCTAGTTAAAATAATGCAACATTATGTACCTATATATTTAACTTCACTTTAATTTCACTTTGTAACAGGAAAGCAATGTGTCGGTTGTACTCAAAGGTCCTGGAACCATGATGGCGAACCTATGGCACATGTGCCAAAGGTGGCACGCAGAGCCATTTGTGTCGGCATGTGAGCTGCTGGCAACCTTACCTCACTGCGTATGTGCGTGCCTCACAGGTGATTTTTGGCAGGTTTGAGGCCTTTTTCAGCATCCCAAAGGCTTGAGGAAGGCTTCTGCAGGCTTTGCAGGCCGAAAACTAGCTCCGTTTCATCACTTCCTGTTTTTCTGAAAATACCAGAAATGACAAAACGGGGCTAGTTTTCAGCCTACAGAAAGCCTTTCTCAAGCCTTTGGGAGGCCGAAAAAGGCCTCAAACCCACTGAAAATCAGCTGTGAGGCGCAGTGCAGGTAAGGGGGCAGTGGGGTGGGTGGGTGGGGATTGCACATGCATGCATAGGGGTTGTGGGGGGGCACACATTGCTTTCTGGGTGCTGGCACGTGAGCATGCAAGCGCGCACACAATTTTTTGCACAGGAGCCCAAAAAGGTTAGCCACCACTGCCCTAGAACCTAAAAAGCAAGTGGGAGCAATCCAGGCCTTGTGCCAATCTACAGTACAGGCAGCCCTCGATTTATGACCATAATAGGCTCAAAATTTATGTTGCTAAGTGAGACAGTTGTTAAGTGAGTTTTGTCCCCCTTTACAACCTTTCTTGCCACAGTGGCTAAGTGAATCACTGCAGTTGTTAGGTTTGTAACATGGTTGTTAAGTGAATTGACTTTGCTTGTCAGAAGGTCACAAAAGGGGATCACATGACCCTGGGACACTGCCATCGTCATAAATATGAGTCAGTTGCTAAGCGTCTCAATTTTGATCACGTGACCATGGGGATACTGCAATGGTCACACGTGTGAAAAACAGTCCTAAGTCACTTTTTTCAGTGCCATTGTAACTTCAAATGGTCACTAAATGAACTGTGGTAAGTCCTGTATTAACTTTCTAGCAATTTGACAGGTAGATTCAAATAAAGATGCCCTTCAAATACAGATAATATTAAGGAATTCGTATGGCTTTTCAATATTTATACCAAATTGAGGAGGTTATTCCTCTTCAGCAATAAGCACATGCACACACACACACTCACCTACTTAAAAAGATTCCCGATCTATGTTTTCAACCCTCATAGAAATTACACCCAGTTTCCTAGTCTCTGAAAAGCTAATTATGCATTCAATTAGAGTTTCTTAATAAAGATTAAAACTCAGAAGTCTATTATGAGCCCATATTTAATTCAAATGCAATTTTATCCATGCCATGAAAGTGCGAGTGGTAACAATGAATATAAATTATAATACATGCCACCAAGTGAATGCTATTTGTTCAAGAACGTTGCTATAAAGAATTAAATTTTGCTATCAGTTCCATAATCTAGTTAAAATAGGTATTCTTTATTTGCTCTTTCAATGTAGTCCAATTTCCCTACTTTGAAAAACAAATTCCAGTGACTAAAGAAAAGAGATTAATTTATCATTAAGACTCTGCCTAATTGAAGTCAATTCTGAACAAACTTGAATTCAATTTCTGCTCATTAAATTGAATGTGCTCTGCGTTTTCTCTCTGCATTGCTTTGAGCAAGCAGCTGAGAACAAGGGACTAACATCAAAATTATTAAATTGAGGAGATTTTATTTGGTCTTCACATGCCAGGGCCGCTTTGATGAGGAGCTGTTTTGGCACTGAAAGGAAACGAGAGCAGCTGGAGGAAAAATCAAATGAAACTAAGCCTTGGAAAATTGAAGAAAATGCAAGCTTAATAATATTTAATAATTAAATTTCCACAAACAATAGCGGCAAATGAAGTAATCTGCAAAGTCTGTGAACTCATTTGCATAATTGATGCCGGTCCCCTGTAAATGAATAATGAAGATAATAAAAGATGTTGCTAAAAATGGGCACAATAACAGCAAAATTTCATCAAGCCGCGCTCTCTGATTAATCTGCTCTTGCAAATCAGCAGCGAAAGGGGAACGCGTGATTAACCACACTGAGGACTGCAGCAGGCGGCAAGCTGCCCTTTCTCTGTGTGTGTCTCTGGGTACCGCAGCTCAACCTTCTCCCCTGCACTGCTGTCCTGCTCTTGCCAGTGCAGGAAAGAGGCACCACCACCACCGCCCCTCCCTACCCCAACCCCGCTCTTTTCGAGGAGCCACCACATTTTTGTCATTAACCACGTCGCTTCTGTCTTCCTTCTCAGCTCAGCTCAAATAAACAAAGCTGGCTTTGGCTTCCTAGGCCGAGCTGCTTTTGCAGTCTTGCTTAGCTTTGTTTGCAAGGACCGGCAGCAGGGTTGCTCCAGGTGTTGACGAGAGGTTTTTCTCACTCTACTTGCAGAACTAGGTCTCCTGGCTATGAAGGAGGAACTCTCCCACTCTGGCTACTGCTGCTAGACCGGAGCGGGCCCTGAGCAAAATGAGTTGGGAATGGGTTAGGTTTGAGGAAGTTCTACAGTAGACATCTTTGACCTTTTCTCCACCGGAAGTAGCATCAGAGGCAGTGGTGGGATTCAATTTTTTTTTACTTTTGTTCTGTGGGCGTGGCAGGGGAAGGATACTGTAAAATCTCCAGTCAGAGGTGGTATATGCTAGTTCTCCGAACTACTCAAAATGTCCCCTACTAGTTCTCCAGAACTGGTCAGAACCTGCTGAATATCACCTCTGATCTGAGGGAAGTCAGCGGTGGGCTTCAAAAATTTTAGCAAAGGTTTCTCTGCCAGGTTGCTGGGTGGGCGTGGCCATTGTGGGCATGGCCTGGTTGGCCTCCTGCACCAATGGGGGGGGGCAGTTTTGCCCTCCCCAGGCTCCGAAGGCTTTCCTTGAGGCTCCAGGAGTGCGAAAACGGCCTCCCCAGGCTCTGGGGGCCCTCTGGAGGCTGGAAACAGGCCCATTTCCAGCCTTCCAGAACTTCTGGTAGGCCAATTTTTCGCTCACCCTGAGCCTCCATGCGCGCTCTGCACTTACCTGCATCCAAAACTGGCCGCTTGGAGACTCCTGGGAGGGGAGGGGTGGCCCAGGCCAGTCAAGGGGTGGAATTTGGGGGTTCTCTGAACTGCACAGAATCTTAACTAGGGGCTCTCCTGAACCCCCAGCAGCCCACCCTTGAGGGAAATGCAAAAAACAGTGGAGGCAGCCAGGAGAAAAACTAACCTGGACTTCATTTTGGCTAAATGAACAGTAGTGAATGGATTTATTAGCCAGTGAAGTGTTTAATCATTTTTCCTCTGATCATGTTAAAAAGGAAAAATTGGTAACTCTTTCTGGAGGGCTCTGAGGGCTACAACACCACAGTTTTCAAGAGCCCGGAAAGCCCTGAAGCTTTGTGTATCTCTCCTCTACAAGCAGTACTTTGGGCCCTGAGGAAAGATGCTAAGGTTAGGTGATATCCACCACCATTCACAGATAAGTGACAAATAGAGGGGCAGGTTTAGGGCAGGACCAGAGATGTGTGGCAAAGCACATTGTTCATATGAAGAAGGTGTCAAGTTTTTAACCCCAAACCCTAGAAATCAGTTGTCATTAATAGAAAGCAACCTTCCCTCAATATGAAACCTGTTATAATCTGCTGTACTTCAGCCCCGCCAACACAGCCAGTACCCACCAGGTTAAAGAAGGTTAGTGCAAACCCTTCTGGACAAAATGGGCTGATACTTGGATCTGGTTTAATGCTGCTTTGTCCTCTTGAAATCACATCTGAGTTAATTACTCTCCAGATGGCCTCAGCAAGACAGTAATTGCTCACTTTTAAACTTTCCATCTATAATAGGAATCATCTATAGCAGCTTGCCTTCCAGAACTATTGCAAAAATTCTTTAAATCATTAAACATACTTTCTTACTGCTATGATTAATTAATGTGTAGTTTCATACTTAATTCTTTTCCTAAATTCCTGTGTCTTTTCAAATGCTGCTTCTTGGCATTTTAGGAAGCAACTAATCAATCAAATCAAATCAACTTTAATTGTCAGAGTACAACATGTGTAGAATGAGATTGGCTGAGCCTCCCTTCGTGTACCCCGTCCCCGCAACACAACACAGTGAAGGCAGAAAGTCCTAACAATGGTGCTGGAAGCTGGATGTAGGAGAGAATTGGAATATTTTCAGTTTTGGTAATCAGTAAAAAAAAAAAATCCCCATCATACTCTCGTGCCAATGTAGGGATTCCAAACCAATTCCCTGCTTGGCTCCTCCCTATGGCTCTGACAATTTTTCCCTGACAGAAACAAATATATACAATTATTTGGGAATAATCCATGTTGAAACCAAAGGAACTTCCAAGAAAAAAATGGGGGCGGGGGGAGGACTGAAGACTAGTTTTATAGTGACTTTTCATGGGAGCAGTAGACCAGCTAAGGCCCACTAAATGTTTCTTACCTATAATTTCTAGCAGCTTCCACCAGCATGACCAGGTGAAAAGGGTGGTACTTATAATTCAATAACAGCTTCAGAGTTACATTTTCTTCATCCTAAGTCACAGTAATGCAGCTTCTGGTGTTATTTGCAGCTAGTTTGTTGCTTCTACAATCATGAGTGATAGGCAGCATTCATTGGCGAATAAAAATTGTCATTATTTGATCTGAGAACTGTTTAGGCTACAGAGATGCTCAGTTGCTTAATGGTGTTGTAAGCTGACAGATGACTTGTAAAAAGTAAATGGCCAGTATATTGCATAATAACATGTGCAGTTATTTCCAAATTAGAATGACATCACTCATCCAGCAAGTCAGAAACATACAGTATATTAACAGGGGTCCCATACAATTCCATGTTGTTGCAGAGGTTTATAACTCAGCAATATAAATTAGCTCCAGGCAGTAATGTGGCAAGTAAGGTCTCGGTCTGGGATTTAATTATTTTGATTAATTTGAGAGGAAAATAATAGTCCAATATTTTTTAATAATATCTAGAGAGCCGAAAGGAAGTCAATAGGATCTCTCTGCTTATATAACTGAGCTATATTAAATGAAGGAGCACATGGCTGAAAACGCATACAAGGTTGTCTCAATATATATTGTCTTAGACAAAGAGGGTTTTGTCGCATTTTTAAACGGAGTATTGTGGATATGTGAGATTTAGACATCAGTGTAGGAACCAGGAGACTGGGAGTTCTAGTTCTAGACTGGCTTTGGGCCAGTCTCAATTTCTCAGACCTAGAAAGAAGGCTGTGGCAATCTACTATTGAAATGGTTGACTAGAAAGCTATATGAACTTGTCCAGGGGTGGGATTCAAAAATCCCAGCAACTGGTTCGCTGCCCGGTTGCTGGGTGGGTGTGGCCATGGTGGGCATGGCCTACCAGAACTTCCAGGAGGGCCGTTTTTCACCTTTCCTAGCCTACCGGAACTTCCAGAAGGCCACGCCCACCATGACCACATCCACCCAACAACCAGGCAGCGAACCAGTTGCTGGGATTTTTGAATTCCCCCCCCCCTGCACAAGTCCATATAGTTTGTTTAGGCAACCATTTCAAAATGGTCCTTGGGGTTCTGGGAGGGTGAAAACAGCCTCACCCGGAGACCAGAGGCCCTCCGGAATCCAGAAACAGGCCCATTTCCGAACTTCCAGAAGGCCCATTTTTCACCCTGCCAGAGCCTCCACACAGATCCTGCACTTACCTGCATCCAAAACAGGCCGCATGGAGACTCCTGGGAGGGGCAGGGAGGGAGGGGCGGGGCCAGCTAGTCAGTTCAACTACCGTTTCAATGAACCAGATGTAAATTTAACTTCTGATTCACCCGAACCAGTCCGAACTGGTAAAATCCCACCCTTGGACTTGTCCAGGCAGTCATCAGAAGTCAAGAATGACTCAGAGGCACACAAAAACATACACACAATATATATATATATATAAGCTATGTTTGAAGCACTGCCTACATAAATGGTTCTACTATAGCTTTCTCCAACCTGATGCAATAGAACATAGGCCCCCATTATTTGTGTGACTTAGAAATTGTAGGAATTTATTAATATAACTGGGAGCACCAAGAAGACAGTCAAATTAAAACCTAATTTGCATGTATCAAAAAGGGAAAAAATAAGCTGTTGTTTTTTTCTTGCTGCAGCTTCCAAATGAAGATTTGTTAAGCCTAGAACAGGGCTGTCAAACTCGCGGTCCATGAGCCAAATGCATCATGCACTGGCCACGCCCATGCAATTTAGTCAAGTGGGGGGGGAGTCACGATACATCACATGATGCCACTGTGAGGCCACGAGTTTGACACCCCTGCCTAGAAGATCCAGGTTTCAAACATCCAGATGGCCTTTAGGTAGCAGCGGCAAGTTTCTTTCTGTGGCTTTTTAAGGATCTTCCACATCAATGCAGTCCAAATCTGGTTTCACCCGCTGAGTTCAAACGCAAGGCATAAAACAGATTTGAAATATGTAGTAAATAAATGTGTGCCAAAAATAAGGTGTTGATTCCCTTCAACATCCTTTGAAAGGTTTCACCTAGAGACAGGAAGCTTCCCACTTCCGATATGATGAAAGATCTGTTCGTTTTAAGGTGGTGATGAATGCTAACGAAGATGGGAGTCCCTAATCTTTGCCAAAGGGACGGAACGGGGAAGGTAGGTGCTCAAAAAACAAATTAATAATTAATGGGTCATTTAAAATGGCATGATGAAGCAAAGCAGATATTTACTTGGCAGTGATGTATACTGTGGCATCAAATAAAGTCTCCTGCCATATGCACTCACCATTCTCAAAACAAGGGAATAGGATTGGTAGAGTTGCCATCATTGTTTCTTTAGTCAGTGGATGTATAGCCGTTGGAAGTAACTTGTATTGTCACAAATATTCTTGTTAATAGGTTTCTGCTGTTATCTTTTGTATCTGTAAAAATAACATATCCTAAGTCACAAAGATGTTTTTTCAAGAGGCAACTGGACTTTCTGGTCTTTCTTTCTTTCTTTCTTTCTTTCTTTCTTTCTTTCTTTCTTTCTTTCTTTCTTTCTTTCTTTCTTTCTTTCTTTCTTCCTTCCTTCCTTCCTTCCTTCCTTCCTTCTTTCTTTCTTTCTCTTTCTTAAAGATGTTTTGCTTCTCATCCAAGAAGTTTCTTCAGCTGAACAAGCTTCTTGGATGGGAATCAAAACCTCTTCAAAGAAAAAAACAGAAAGTCAAGTTGGCTGTTGTAAACTGGGACCTGGATGACTGAGAATCTCCATAGACATTAAACATATCCTAAGATGAGAATTCTGTCTAGAAATTATTCCCATTAAACTTACAAGTGCTAAAAACCCTGTTATCTGAGCAAGAACATTTGTTTGCTTTGCTCTGCCTCCCTGAATGCAGCCTTGATTACCTTATGGATTGTTAGAATGGTGGGAATTGCAGAACCATTGACTTTGCAATAGCAGGAGAGTGCAAAAGTTACCTGTAAGGCTACAGGCAATGTCCTCAACTTACAACCACAATTGAGCCCAAAATTTCTGTTTGGTAAGCGAGATATTTGCTAAGTGAATTCTGCCCTATTTTATGACCTTTTTTGCCACATTTGTTAATTGAATCCCCTGAAATTGTCAAATTGGTAACACGGTTTGCTTGCAAAAGGTGGTCACTGCAACCGTCATAAGTTTGAGTCCCTTGCCAAGCATTTGAATTTTGATTCATGTGATCATGTGATCATGGGGATGCCGCAATGGTCATAAACATGAAAAATGGTACTAAGTCATGTTTTTCAATGCCGTTGTAACTTTAAATGGTCACTAAACAAACTGTTCTAAGTCAAGGGCTACTGTACTTATAAATCTGCAATACCAAAAGGCCAAATGCCAGGCCCAACCATGGCAATCTATTTCTCAACAATTGGGCTGACCAATGGAAAGATTACTGAAGCAATAACTCTTGGGAAATTAGAACACAAGGAGAATGCTCATACTTTGCCTGTGTAAGATCCTTAACCCGAGCCCATTTTTTTCTAAATGGGTCACAAATAGTATGTGACAAGGAGACAAAAAATTCCTGGCACTTGGTAGGAAGGAGAGGAGAGGAGGATGGAGTGGGGTGGGGGGTTTGTACCCCCCAAAAAAAATCAAAATACATTGTCGCAAATTTGAAAAGCTCATGTTTAGTCTTATGTTTTTCTTAAGTAAGAGAAGGAATTGCCCTGCCAATAGTTTTCATTCTGTCATCTAGTATCAGATCTTTGAAAGATTTGGGGCCACAATGTGGAATTAGTCGGGGTGGGCTTCAAAAATTTTAGCAACAGGTTCTCTGCCTGGTTGCTGGGTGGGGTTGGCCATGGTGGGTGTGGCCTAGTCGGCCTCTTGCACCACAGCTGGTCTCCGGAGGTTTTCCTCAAACCTCAGGGCGGGTGAAAATGGCCTCCCAGGGCTCCAGAATCTCCCTGGAAGCTGGAAACGGGCCCATTTTCAGCCTTCTGAACTTCCAGGAGGCCCATTTTTCACACTCCCTGAGCCTCCGTGCGTACACTTACCTGCATCAAAAACGGGCCATGTGGGGACTCCTGGGAGGGGAAAGGTGGGGTCAGCGGGGCCAGCCAGGAGTGGGATTTGGGAGTTCTCCAAACTGTACAGAATCTTAGCTACAGGCTCTCCCAAACTCCTGTGAACCCCCAGCAGCCCACCCCTGGAATTAAGGTTTCAAGAGGGGTTCTACCTCTGTCACAAAATAATGTTCAGATACATAAATCAACGGTCTGACATGAAAAAGCAAGTTTGTCTATTTATTTGCTTGTGTTTTTTTTTGTTAAATTTATTTGCCACCCACCTCGCTGTGTATTCAGCTGAAGCCCAAAGTTACCTGGGAACATATCAGTATATTAGAAAAAGGGTCTATTTCTGAACTCTTCCTGGTGAGTCTAAGATGTAATTAAATTAGTTAGACTGCTTCTATTTTACCCAAAGGCCTTAAGGTGAGCATTTTGGTATTATATATGCCAAAACATTGCCAGAATCATTTTCACTTAGTATTACACTCTCTGCTGCCTTTGATTTCACAGCTTTTCATTTGTGAAAAAATAAAATGATATTCTTTGGAATAAGAGGTGTTTGTGGGTCATCATGACAGCCTGGAATGAATAATAAATAACTCTTTGAGAAGAAAAATACTTGGAACAAGCCATCAAGTGCTCGTAAATAAGCAAAAGGGAAGGTTACTTGCAAACGTCACCCATTTGAAAAATCAAGAAACTAAATGTGAACAGCATTTATTATAAAAATGTGCGCCGAGTTTTATTTCTTGAAAGAGAAGAGACATGGGATATTGAGTCCCTCTGGCAATGTTATCTCCTTTTTATTTTCTTCTCTTTTTTGAGCCAAAGGAGATAGTGTATGACATCTAAAGTTGTGTTCCATACATTTGTTGTTGCTTTTTGAAGTAGCAGAAGGATGGGTCCCCATCAAAATTGTGACATTTACGGCGAAGCCCTCCTTGCCATGGATCTATCAAAAATCATGTCCCACCCACTTTGGAAGCAAATTCCATTAATATACCGTACGTTGTAGTAACAGCAAATAAATTAAATCATTCTTCCTCTACGCCACAAACATTAACATAGCATCTCTTCACTTTTTAAAAGAGATGCATGAAATCTAGGTTGATCTTTCGTGTATTATCTTGCTCAGACCTCAAGAAGGGAAGAAATGACATATAACATTTCCAAAACAATTGCTGTGCAGCTTTCATTAAATAATCACTGAAGCCATGTTGATATTAAATATAAAATGCCAAAGATTACATGTGCATGCCTACTTACTTGCAATTCTACTTGCTGACAGAGCTGTGGTGTCACAGTGGTTACAATGCAGTATTGCAGGCTAACTTTGCCCACAGTCTGGAGTTCGATCTTGACCATCACAAGGTTGACTCAGCCTTCCATCATTCTGTAAAATGAGGGCTCATATTTTTTTGGGGGGGGCAATATGCTGATTCCATAAACTGCTTAGAGAAGGCTGTAAAGCACTGTGAAGTGGTATATAAGTCTAAGTGCTATTGTTATTGCTACTTAGAAATAACTACCACTTAGATCCAATCCTTGATTCCCAATACCGGTAATCCTCAACTTAAAACCATTCATTTACTGACTGAAGTCACAATGACACTGAAAAAGTGATTTATGACCATTTTTCACACTTATGTCCATTGCAGCATCCATGTGATCAAAATTCGACCACTTGGCAACTGGCTCACACTTATGACAGCTGCAGTGTCCTGGGGTCATGTCATCACCTTTTGGGACCTTCTCACAAGCAAAGTCAATGGGGAAGTCAGATTCATTTAACAACCGGGTTACTAACTTAACAACTGTAGTGATTCACTATACCACTGTGACAAGAAAAGTCATATAGTGGGGTAAAACTCACTTAACAACTGTCTTGCTTAAGCCCAAAGTCTATGTACACCATGTTCAATATTGCTCAGGTCCATTCTAAAACAGATATGCAGAAAAATTAATGTACTCTGTGTCTGATAGCAGAAAAATAATATTAAGCAGTAATAAAAATGTCTTTTCAGAGCCTGCAAGTAAGCCCTGTAAATTAGAGAGATTAAATAATGCAAGGATAAGCTTACATTGCTACTAAATATCTGGGGTTTCAATAGCAAAAGAAAGAATATATAATAAGAAGTCACTGGAGAGGGTAACTCAAATGTATTTCTGCTTTGCATGGAAAATCCAACAATACATAAAGAGTTGAATAGGGGGTGTTTAACTACTATGCCCCGAGGAAATACAAACACTGCTGTGGACTTCTTGCTTTTTGGCTACAAGGAATTTCTGCCTTAAATTGAATAAACAAATAAAGTTTTGAATCTACAGGAATGAATAATCGTGTGTTATCTTACAGTAATATAAAATCTTTTGATCATTTCTATTGGCAAGGAAATGGTAACTTACTATACAGCCTACAAACATTTCTGTCCAATGCCATATTCTCTACCTCCAATTTTTTCTTCAAGAGGGCCAGAATTAATGTTTTTGATCCTTATTTATTTCAGAAATAGAGCATAGGAAAATCAGTAGAGCTAAGCACATGGTGTTTGCACATAATTAACTGGTCCATCTTGATCAGAATATATGATAGAATACAGTGTGCCTTCAGCAACCATCTGCTGGAAGAAGAGAAGGAGTTTTCCAAACTCATCTTTAAATGACGTAACTTTTGGACACAAGTATGCTCTGAATATTCACTGGCAGGGAGGTTACTTACAACATTTGAGAAAACATGCCTGTTTAACTGATGCCTCCCTTCTGCAGCAGCTAATAGCAATTGCAAAACTGCATCTATATTGTTCTATAACTACTAGAATCACTTAGGCTGTAAAGAAGCACATATAAAATAGCAATAGCAATAGCACTTAGACTTATATACCACTTTACAGTGCTTTACAGCCCTCTCTAAGCGGTTTACAGAGTCAGCATATTGCCCCCAACAATCTGGGTCCTCGTTTTATCAACCTTGGAGGTATGGAACCTTGAGCCAGTCAGGATTGAACTCCTAGCAGTGAGCAGAATTCGCCTGCAATACTGCATTCTAACCACTGCACCACCAAAAGAATCAGAATCAGAACTACACAGTTGTGAGTTTTGAAATTATTGGGTTTTTTTAATTTTAGGAACTGGTCATCACTGAAATATCTAAATAAAACAGGTATTTTAACAGCTGCTTGGCAAATGTAACCAAGCTATTCACAAATAGATGAAAAGCATTCAGCTACTAAAGTTATATTCATTCCTTTGCACCTTGTTATCCTCTTATTATTTGCCTGTCACAGTGTTGTCACAGGCAACCTAACATTTGAACTGTTAAACAACATAAGAGATTTTGGACCAAGAATGTTACAGGTTTTTACCACTCATCTTGTAAGCTAATCATACTTTTTAGTACCATGTTATCTATCTGTCTGTCTGTCTGTCTGTCTGTCTGTCTATCTATCTAGCTATGTATAATCTATCTATCTATCATCATCGTCTATCTTTAATCTATCATCTATCTATCCATCATCTATATCAGGGGTGTCAAACTCATGGCTCATGGGCCAGATGCATCAGGCACTGGCCATGCTCATGCCTGGTTTAGCAAAGGGTGGAAAGCAGTGACACATCACGTGACAACATGATGAAGTGAGTTTGACACCTCTGATCTACATCATCGATCTATCTATTATCTATCGATCTATCAATCTATTGTCTATATCATCTATCTTCTATCATCATTATCTAATTAATAGATAGACAGACAGACAGACAGACAGACAGACAGATCATATGTATCATCTATCGTCATTATTTATCTATCATCTATCATCATTATCTATCTATCTATCTATCTATCTATCTATCTATCTATCTATCTATCATCTATCTTTGTTAGAAACCACCCATTTCCTTCACAGAAGGACATATGTACTTCAAGATACCACTGAAAAGCTTTTAGTTTTTGCCTTTGCGTCCTATTATGGAATGAATATGTCATGTGAAACAGGGGAGAGCAATCCCAAATAAAAGCTGACAGAGAAAAAAACGCCACTTTGAACATGATGGTAGTTATCAGTATCTATACACTAGATGGCAATAAGGGATTAGAGCTTTCTGTGTCTCTTTAGTATCACCCAGTGGTCATCTGGAGTATGCAGCATGGTTTGAGATAACCCATCAACATTACACTGAGGCCCGCCTTAACTAGTAGCTCAATATGTCTCCTAAATAGCAATATTTTTGAGCCAGTGGTCACATTTTAAAAGTCAGTGTAAAGTTATTTAGATACTGGATCAGGACTGTGAAAAACCAGATTCAAATACTTGTGAATGTTCAATGACTCAGTGTAGGAGAGTATTTCAGGCCAGCCTTCTTTAAGAAGTTAATATGTTATGGAAAATAATACATTAATAACAGGGATATAACACTATATCAAAAAACATGGATATAAATCTAACAAGTGAAGATCAATACATAACTTGTGGATGCTCTCATAGCAACTCTGGCCCCTGAGTTATTCCACGTAAGGAGAATGGACCAGATTCAGAGATAAGTAATTTGGCCAAGGATACATGACAAATGTGGGACCCACAAAGATCTAATTATGGATTTGCCTTCCCAAATATGATGGTTTGGGAGGAGGAAGTTGCTGTCCAACACATCTGGAACTTTCACTGAGAAAATATTCCTTATTGAGTCCAGCTGCAACTCATTCAGAAGCAGTTAAAAGGAACATGCTGCTTGGGCTTTGCCAATAAACTGGATCTTCCCAACAGCCTAATTGCAGAACCCCCGAGATATGCCAGATTTTGGGGGAGGGGGTTGTGCTTTGTTTTTTAAAAAATACGGAATACAAAATTTTAAAATAAATCTGTTCAGTTTCATGACATCATTAAATTCTAATGGTATTTAACAAAGTCCCTCAAAGGGAAAAATATATATATATTAGGCATTCACTTATGAAGCTCTTAGACCGTGAAGTATTCTTGGGTTTATTCATTAACCAGACTTGCTGAAATAGATTTGTCAATAAAGATCTCACTCCACATGGTTTGGTTCTTAACATTTGCCTGTTCTATCTGGCATAATAACTTCTTTGTTCATTTTTTATTTCAACTAAATAAATATAGCTAGTGATATGCTTAAGGTTATTATCCAGCTCCTCTGCTCCTTGATTATGCTGTGTTTCTCTATTAATTGAAAAAGGAAACTCATTTGTCCTTTCTCCTCCAAGGGGAAAAAAGGCATTTAAAGCATATAATCCAAACATGCATGAGAGGAGGGAAAAAAAGTGAAACCTATTGCTACTATTTTCAGGTACATATTCTTGTGACATCATTTTCTAAAGAACATTAAGAACAGGATTTGTCCCTCACCAAATGCGATCGGTTTAGTAAACACTACCTCAGCATTGTTAATTAATCTTAAAACGATTATGATGGGAGAAGCAGATTTTGCAGCCTTGCCAGCTATTTTAAATGCTCCAAGGCATTTTTAGTGCCTAATGCAATATATTAAAATCCTACTTCCCAGAAACTGACAACCTTTACTAGTTCATTTTGTGGTCTACAAAAGTATGCTGGTCATGTCCAGCCAGGGTTTCTGTGGATACCTCTATGCCTGCTTTTCTAATTAACAATACTCTGAGTTGAGCTAAGAGTGGGACTCGAGCTCATGGCCTCCTGCTTTCTGTCCTAGTGCCTCAACCAGTAGACCAAACTGGCTCTCTTTAGGTAGTACTGGAGTTTCTCTATTAGTACTTCAGTTCTCTGCCATAATGATTGGGTGGGCATGGCTGGGTGATCATGTGACTGGATGGGAGTGGTCAACTTGATTGGTCTCATCCTTCGGAAATTTCTCCTTAGTCCAATTCACAATAAAATACCACAATAAAATAGCACTGTTCCAATATTTAAAACAGAATAGAATAACAGAGTTGGAAAGGACCTTGGAGGTCTTCTAGTCCAACCCCCTGCTTAGGCAGGAAACCCTACACCACTTCAAACAAATGGATATCTAATCTCTTCTTTAAAACTTCCAGTATTGGACCATTTATAACTTCTGGAGGCAAATTGTTCCACTGATTAATTGTTCTGTCAGAAAATTTGAGGAGCTCCTACAAAAATGAGGGAGTCGATCTATTTTCCAAAGCACCAAAAGGCACAACAAAAAACGATGGATGTGAACTAACTAAAGAGAAAAGCAACCTAGGACTAAGGAGAAATTTCCTAAGGGTGAGACCAATCAATCAATGGAATAGCTTGTCTTCAGAAGTTGTGGGTGCTCCATCACTAGAGGCTTTCAAAAAGAGTGAAGGAAGTACACCTCAAAAGGACAGTGCTAGGAACCACTAAAACAATGCAAAAAAAAACCTTAAAAAGACATTCCCCTTTAAAAAAGGTTAACCCCAAAGCAAATGTGGCAGCTGCTGAGAGGGAAACTAAAACAGTTGCTCATGCTAATTGTAGGCCTGGGTAGGCTGCCAAATGCCATTAACCCTTCCAACTCTATTATTCTATCTTCTCTATGTTAAATTGGGTACTTCACAGCAGAAGCAATACAGCTGGTTGGACCACCCATGCATTAAATTCATGGCCTGGACAGATTACAGATAATCAGAGTTGGAAGGTACCTTGTAGGTCATCTAGTCCACCCCCCTGCCCAAGCGGGAGACCCTACACCATTTCTGACAAATGGCAGTCCAATCTCTTCTTGAAAGTCGCAAGTGATGGTGCTCCCACAACTTCCGAGGGCAAGCTGTTCCATTGGTTGATTGTTCTATCAGAAAGTTTCTCCTTATTTCCAGGTTAAATCTCTCCTTGTTCAGTTTCCATCCATTATTCCTTGTCTGGCCTATAGGTGCTTTAGAAAATAGCTTGACCCCCTCCTTCCTGTGGCAGCCCTTCAAATACTGGAAGATTGCTATCATGTCTCCCCTGGTCCTTCTCTTTACTAGACTAGCCAAGCCCAGTTCCTGCAACTGTTCATTGTATGTTTTAGCCTCCAGTCCCCTAATCATCCTGGTTGCTCTTCTCTGTACTTTTTCTAGAGTCTCAACATCTTTTTTATAATGTGGTAAACAAAACTGGATGCAGAACTTTAGGTGTGGTCTTACTAAGGCTTTATAGAGTGGTATATAACAGATATATAACAGATAACAGATATAACAGATAACAGATAATCAGAGTTGGGAGGGACCTTGTAGGTCATCTAGTCCACATACACCCCGCCCAAGCGAGAGATCCTACACCATTTCTGACAAATGGCAGTCCAATCACTTCTTGAAAGTCTCAAGTGATGGCGCTCCCACAACTTCCGAGGGCAAGCTGTTCCATTGGTTGATTGTTCTGTCAGAAAGTTTCTCCTTATTTCCAGGTTAAATCTCTCCTTGTTCAGTTTCCATCCATTATTCCTTGTCTGGCCTATAGGTGCTTTAGAAAATAGCTTGACCCCCTCCTTCCTGTGGCAGCCCTTCAAATACTGGAAGACTGCTATCATGTCTCCCCTGGTCCTTCTCTTTACTAGACTAGCCAAGCCCAGTTCCTGCAACTGTTCATTGTATGTTTTAGCCTCCAGTCCCCTAATCATCCTGGTTGCTCTTCTCTGTACTTTTTCTAGAGTCTCAACATCTTTTTTATAATGTGGTAAACAAAACTGGATGCAGAACTTTAGGTGTGGTCTTACTAAGGCTTTATAGAGTGGTATATAACAGATATATAACAGATAACAGATATAACAGATAACAGATAATCAGAGTTGGGAGGGACCTTGTAGGTCATCTAGTCCACATACACCCCGCCCAAGCGAGAGATCCTACACCATTTCTGACAAATGGCAGTCCAATCACTTCTTGAAAGTCTCAAGTGATGGCGCTCCCACAACTTCCGAGGGCAAGCTGTTCCATTGGTTGATTGTTCTGTCAGAAAGTTTCTCCTTATTTCCAGGTTAAATCTCTCCTTGTTCAGTTTCCATCCATTATTCCTTGTCTGGCCTACAGGTGCTTTAGAAAATAGCTTGACCCCTTCCTCCCTATGGTAGCCCCTAAAATATTGGAAGACCACTATCATGTCTCCCCGGTCCTTCTCTTTACTAGACTAGCCAAGCCCAATTCCTGCAACTGTTCGTTGTATGTTTTAGCCTCCAGTCCCCTAATCATCCTGGTTGCTCTTCTCTGTACTTTTTCTAGAGTCTCAACATCTTTTTTTATAATGTGGTGAACAAAACTGGATGCAGTACTCTAGATGTGGTCTTACTAAGGCTTTATAGAGTGGTATTAGTACTTCTCTTGATCTTGATTGTATCCCTCTGTTGATACAATTTAGGATTGCATTAGCTTTTTTTGGCTGCTGCTGCACACTATTGGCTCATATTTAGTTGGTTGTCCACTAAGACTTCAACATCCCTCTCACAGTTACTGCTATTGAGCCTGGTTTCACCCAGTCTATATGTGTACTTTTGGTTTTTCTTGCCTAAGTGTAGTGTTTACTTTTCTCTACATTGAATTTCATTTTGTTAGATATGGCCCAGTGTTCTAGTCTGTCAAGATCCATCTGGATTTTGAGCCTATCTTCTTGGGTGTTAGCTATTCCTGCCAGCTTAGTATCATCTGCAAATTTGGTAAGTTCCCCTTCTATTCCCTCATCTAAGTCATTAATGAAAATATTGAAGAGTACTGGGCCTAAGACAGAACCTTGTGGCACCCCACTGCTTACTTCCCTCCATGTAGACTTGGACCCATTAAGGACTACTCGTTGAGTATGGTTTGCCAGCCAGGTGCGAGTCCATCTAGTGGTGGTGCTATCTATTCCACTTTTTTCTATATGATCAAGCTGCATCATTGTCCCCTCTTGTATCTTTTCCGCCAGGAAGAAACAAGAAGTAGCCAACACTGCAGCAGCTATAAAAAGGTCTTGGGGAACTCTAGGGAGTATCAGCTGATCACAGAAGTGTTACTTAATACTCTTTATAATGAAAATGTTTGTGGGGTTTCTGTTGCACTTCCGTCGTAGTTGGAGCAGAGTCCACGATTGTCCACGGCTTTGCTCCAAGCTCTCCTCGTTGGAGAGTCCCAATCGAGACTGGAACCACCCTGTAGGGATGGTGAAGAAAGGGGGACTGCCTGTCAGGTCAAGGGGAGCCGCATCTTCCCTCCCTGACAAGGAAAACCACATTCAAAGACAAGCTGCAGCAGTAGCCTAAAATGGCTACTATGAAGACAGGAGGCAGTATGGAAAACTAAGACTGTGCTGGAGCAGAGAAGCAGTGAATGGTGTGTGGACTAGGTGATAATATATCTATCTTTAAGGTAACCCCGATAAAACAAACAGAAAAGAATTATCATAAGGAATTGTGCTACCTGCGATTGTGAGAGAGAAAACTTTTACAAAAAAGGAACATAAAATTGGAACTGGTGATTGGACAGGATTTGGCATGAAAAAGGCATTAATTAAAATGCTGAAATTGACTGTTTTAAAAAGAAAATAATAGCTAATATTTGGAAAATTGGCAAAGTTAATAAAAGCGTAAAGAAATGGGGGGGAGCAGGGAAAGTGAAAACTGGATTAAGAGAGCCATCTGTTGATAAAAGAAAAATCCTGCAGAGCCCTTCAAACTAACAACTTAATTAAAATGTGAATTTAAAAGGAATAAAAGGAACTGTTTTATATAAGACCCCAGAAAGTTGAAATATCAAAACCAAGCAGCGAAAGAATATATGAAGATATTACCCCTGAAACTATTGGTCATTTTTATTGGAACTTTTTGAAAAGGAATAGACTGATTGAAATTGGGAAATAAAGACTTGAGGACATTGACTTTAAAAATTAAAGAAAGATGCTGGTTTAAATAAAATAAAAACTACAGGACAATTGGACAATTGGATACAATAAGTAAAATAAAGATGAGTGAATTACGTAAAGAAATAAGGCTGGAACTTTAAACTACGAATGAAATGTGGAACAATATCTTGGATTTATGTACTAAAATACAGAGCACAGAGGAAAATCCAGAAATGGCAAT
The DNA here is from genome assembly GCF_049901715.1 of Pseudonaja textilis. Taxonomy (NCBI): domain Eukaryota; kingdom Metazoa; phylum Chordata; class Lepidosauria; order Squamata; family Elapidae; genus Pseudonaja; species Pseudonaja textilis. The sequence goes on from NC_141992.1 coordinate 76,117,472, forward strand.
GCAAACAACAGAAGAAGAAAGAACACAGAAGGGGGGAGAGCTAAACAAAAGAGAAACTAGTGAAATAGACCAAAAGAAACAACAGCACAAAAGAACCAAAAAAAGGAAATTAAAACTAAGATGTTAATGATTGATGTAATAAATAAAGGGGAGAACACTTTGAAGGTTAAACAAAAGGAAAAGAAATTATAGAAAGAAAATCAGGAGAGGGACAAACTTTGATAACTGGGGGCAGAGATTAGAAAATAACAGAGAAAGAAGGAACGATTAAGAGAAAGGGCCAAAAAATGATAGAGAATGGAAAGCAAGCTAAGAAAAGACGAACTAATATGTTAGAGAGAGTTAGAGATGATGGTTAAAAATGGAAATGATGGGGATTCCACATGAAGGGGTATTCTAGGAGTGTGTGTGTGTATGTGTGTGTGTGTGCGTGCGTGCGTGTGTGTATATTTGAGGAATTTGGAATTAATAATTTATTATAGAAATGTTATTAAAGATATATAAAATAACAATCAGAATAAGAATAAGAATTAACAATTTAATTGGAACAGTTATGAAAATAAGATTTTATGATAGGATTCTTAAGATAAATAAGTGTCTATGGAAAATATAAGAAATTAATATGTAATATTGGAAAGGAAATATCATGTGGAATCTGAAAAAGAGAGCATAGATAGATAGATAGATAGATAGATAGATAGATAGATAGATAGATTTTTTAATGGATTATATATGTTACTTATTTGTATAAGGTAATGAGGTACATGAACATAGCATAAAAATAATTACATTGTTATTAGTTTACATAATTGGCTAAATGAAAATAAGATGGAACATATAATTTGTGTAAAAGTGATGAAGTTAGAGGGAAGGGTGTGCATGAAATATATAGATATACATAACAGTGGCAAAAGTAATATTAAATAGGGATAAAATATTGGATAATATAAATTAAGATGAATTTGTGAATAACTAATGGAATGATATGATTTAATAAAAATTGCAAATATGATGAATATAAGAATATATAATGAATGAATATAGAGAATGAATAATAATAAAGAGATTGATGTAAAGTAATGTATGAGAATATAAAAAGGAAAATTGGTAATAGATAATGATGTGAAATTAGACAAGAAAGCTATATCTGTGATTATGGTCATGCTTGATTTAAAATGTAAAAAGCCTGGAACCACTGTTCACCTAAAGGTGTATTTAAAGAAATAAAAATAAAAAAATTACTCGGAAAATAATAATAATAATAATAATGAAAATGTTTATAATCTTGTCCTTCCTGAAGGGAAGAGTTTAATCCCATCCCTAGATGGGTGATCGATGGGTTTCCCTACCCTAATCCTGTCAGTTTCTGTTGTTTATTGACTTGATTCAGCATTATCAGCTGCATTCCAGCTGCAACTGTTAAGTGGTTCTTGGCTGTCTGCCCAGAGCTATTAACTGAAGGGAGAGGAGGGGAAACCTCTGTTGCACTTTATTTTTAGCTGGTTCTCTGAACTGCATAAGCAATTAACTAACGGTTCGGGTAAGCCAGTGAGAACTGGCTGAATCCCACCTGTGTGCTTATTGATTTAAAACAAAACAAGCTTTTTTTCCCCATCATCAAGTAACTGGATGGTTTCTTTTATTTGGTGTCCTCTACAGAAAGAAAATCAATAGCTCAGAGCTAATAATGAAACCTTTTTGTCGTATAGGTAGTGTTCAATTAACAACCTGTAAAACGTGCATTTTAAAGAAAAGTCTACACAATTAGTCATACATGGGCACACAGGAAATTTGCCTGGCTTTCCTGTAGAAGTTGAATGTTGAATCTGCATATAGCTCACAACTAATTGCTGGAGAGAAAATGCAAGAAAATAATTGTAGGAAGAATGATTGTGGTGAAATATGTGGGCTGATTTAATGAAGCAACCAGATGAAGACTGTAGCTTCTTTTACAAAGAAAATCTAGCCCATAGTCTCATAAATACCTCTTCCTCTGCTCTGAATCCTCTTCTAGAAATATATCTCCAAATCAGGTACAGCAATTGATTACAACAGGAGAGCAAGATGGTAGTAAAAACAATTATTGCCCATAAAACAATCTCTGAATGCCACCTGCTCCAGGAACTTCCACATTTTCCCAGCAAGTGTAGCCATTGCTAAGAATCCCTTTTGCCATAAGGATCAATTTTGTAGTACCATAGACTGGGGTGCAGTGAGAAGTAAAAGGAGTGATAGACACATGCCGCTCCAGTTGCCTGATTGGGTTCCCCATTGTTGAGCAGTTAGGAATAAAGATGAGGCCCTTGGTGTGCTCAATTTATTTCTAGCAAGTGGATGGGACATTGATTGGTGGAGCCCCTGCCACCCAAGTCAAAGAACTTGTTAGGCTCAAAATGGGACAGCACCAGGAACTCATATGGTTCATAGTAGCCCCAAAGATGACCGAATCTGTCATATTGGGACTTGCCTGGCTTGACAAATGGGTCCCCACAATCAAATGGGAAGATGGTTATAGGGAGATCATAACAGGAATTGACCTATTGGTACCTATCCCTCCTGATAGGGGCTAATCACCAATTAGCCCCCGACCATCAGAAGCAGCAGCTGCCACCACGGAGATATTGCCAGGCGGCCCCTCAGTCCCTAAAGAGTACAAAGACTTGGTCACCATCTTTAGTAAGGAGGAATGCAATATCCTCCCATGTCTCTGGCCAACTGACTGTGTAATTGAAATCAAGCCGGGGGCCAAGTTACCAAAGCCAAAAATGTACTCCATGATGCCCGCGGAAATGACTGAATTGAGAAAGTACATTGACACCAAACTAGCCAGAGGATTCATCGAGCCCACAAAATCTAAAGTAGCTGCCCCAGTGCTGTTTAAAGAAAAGAAAGATGGGGGGAGGTGAGGCTTTGCATGGATTTCCATAAGATCAATGGGTAAAATATTTACTAAGCTAGACCTAAGAGAAACTTATTACAGAGTGCACATTCGGGAGGGGGACAAATGGAAAAGGGCTTTCAATTGCCCACTAGGAAGTTTTCAATTCTGAGTCATGCCTTTTGGACTTCAGGGAGCCCCCACAGTCTTTATGCAATTAATCAATGAAGTGTTGCATGAGCATTTACATAATGGAGTCCTAGTTTATCTGAATGACATTCTTATTCAGCAAAACACTAGAGGATCATGTCAAATTAGTGTGTCAAGTAAAATGAAAAAACTCCTAGCTGCAAAACTCTATGTGAAGCTGTCCAAATGCAAGTTCCATAAGACCTCCCTAGACTACCTGGGCTACCAAATGAGGGAATTGAGATGGATCCAGGGAATGTCCTTTGCTTTTAATCCTTCAGCTTACACCAAAGTCTGGTTCCTTCCTCAATTCTCTGAACTACCTAGAAAGAGACACTGGTTAAAAAAAAAGATTTTTCAGTGACTTCTGCACATGTTGGAAACTCAAAGGTCATTAGTGAATGCTTAGTTATCTCTAAATGCTACAAAAAAGTGCCCGGTCAAAAAAAACCATCTCAGTGTACAATAACTCTATGCACCTGATTAAATTAATGATACATCCATGATAGTCTTAGAACTATTAAAATGGTATAACTATCCTTGTGTTTCAGCCATGCATATGCACATTGTCTGCAAAGTCCATGAGACTTTGTTTTTTCTATATGCAAAAGGATGCCATAAAAATACCATCCAAAATGACAAAGCATTAAATTTGCATATGGAGCTGAATTCTATTCAGTAGTCCTCTGTATCGCTAATATCGTGCTGATTACTGGACAGTTGTCACTGGATTTGGAACAAAGTTCCTTACTCGTAAGTCAAATGAATGTTCAATATTTAAATATACATGAATATTAACTCCTGAAACTACATTCACATTGCAATGGGCTTAAAATTATGTTGGTGCCATAATTCCACATTAGCGACCATTTAATTTATGTCAAAATAGCTCATAGCTAAACTACATGTACCAGTTTCCCTCTGGTATCAATCTATGAAAAAGTAAGATAGTCTTTCAAGTGCTCTTTATAAATATAAAATGAAGGATTCTATACCAAATTAAAGCTCATATAAAAGCTGCACTCTGTGGTACAAATTAACATATTTAATTTTAATATTACCTGCAAACCTGTTTTTTTTCCAGTATGGCTTTAATTAGTCATATAAAATCAAATCAGAATACTGTAAGCAATTATTATACTAAAAACAGGAAAGGGAGCTGAATTAAAAATTGCGTAAGAAAATGCCGTATGGAAATTAACATATCTATTAGCATCAAGAAATATGCACTGTAGTTTAATGCTATTAACTTTTTTTAAAAGCCTGTTAAGTTCATAACAATAAATGCCTCTTTTAAAATATATGCAGAGATTGGAAGGTTCACATTTTCTCAAGAAGACTTCATATTAATACACAGAGGTTTATTAGTTTGAATTTTCTCTCACCAAATTTAAACATTTAAACTATTAAGAAGCTTCTTTATTTAACAATTACTTGTGTTCACTAATACCATGCTGGCCTCCTACAAATGCTTCTTAACACATTTATTATTACATTCCAGATCATTAAGTAGCTCCTGATCTCAATGAAGAATGGGCGAACTTATTCACAAGGGTTTTTAAAACAAATAAACATTGTTGTTAGATTTCCCTCAGAATGCAAGTGACATGGGACCAATACTGTGTTATATGTTGAACATCTTTTGAACTGAAAATATACACATCTAGATGAAAGTACTTTTTCAATCTTTCTTGTAGTAATCATTATTTTTTTAAAAAAACAGCAGCAAGCTCAGTTCATATAATATTAAGAAGGTTGTTTTAAATACAAAAAAACCAAATCATTTTGAATATTTGCATATTTATTTTTAAATGAAAAATTTGTAATTTGTAACAACTGTGTTCGCTTAGACTACCACATTAAACATGACTTTTTATTATTACAATAATTAAATATACAAGATCTTTATGTATTTCTTTTCTTTAATATTAACAAAAATCCCAGAAATAAATTTAAATGGGAAATTTTAAGATTTTTTTTTTTAAGAATTCAGAAAAACATATTTTTGTGTTGTCTTAAGCTAAAGGTGAAATACCACCTGTTGTGCTAAAAGTTTGTTACTGGGAGTTATTTTTTCTATTCATGTGTTGCTTAGCAAGTAACATGGTTAGCTTTTAAGATAAATGTATATTAATGCCCTCTACTGGAAAGTAGCAGACTTTTCCAAATAATTGTACTATATTGTAAATGCTTGCTCTCTTTTTCCTTGTATTATTATCTTTTTCTTCAAAGAAATGAAATTAACTGATCGGTAAGAAAGTGGAGTAAAATTAAATCTTCCTATCCTTTTAATTATTTTCACACATACAGATAAAGGAAATTCTTGCTTATTGTTTCGTCAAGCAATAATTCCTGTCTGCAGCCAAACAATTTTAACGATTTACTTATTCTTTTAATTATCCTAGTTGCACCATAAATTAAGTAATGACATTGTGTCAAGGAATGGCATTCCCTTTTTAATCAACTGATGTTATTTTGAATAACAACAGTAAGTACTCTGATTTAAATAGAATATGAGTGGTGAAGATCCTAAAATCTCAGGTCTTAAGTCTAGTTGTAAATAAAATGTGACTGAGCAACAATTCTCATCCTCCAACATGTTCAACAGGAGAGGACAAAAAGAGCTACATTTCAACAAGAAGACCATTCTCCAACTTTGGCTTAAAGTCAATATATTAATTTTAAACAAATTAAACTGAATTGATTATATTACTTTGCTGTTTAGATGTATACTGAGAGCTTATGCACCCAAGGCAAATTCCTTGTGTATCAATCATACTTGGCCAATAAAGAATTCTATTCTATTCTATTCTATTCTATTCTATTCTTTTCCAAAACTCCAAAGTATTATTTCCCATTCAAACATAGACCTCTATTTTTCCCTTTCTGTCTGTCTGTTCAAAGTTGTTTAACATGGGACTTTCTTCGTGCTCTCATTTACCTTACTTCTGGTACTTTCACCCCCAGACTCTATCTTTCAGAATTCATTGGGGAAAGAAAATTATTTGTATGTCAACACCAGCTACCACGTCAAACATCTTTGATTTCTGACTATGAGGAAAAGAATCTAAAAACACATCTATTTATGAAATGTAAAAACTTAATCACTAAAAAATTAATTTAGGCGGATAAGATCAACAGTGCTTATTTAAATATATCTCAAGCCCATTCAACTCAAAAGTTCACTGGATAACAAATCACTCTTTTTTTAGCTTTGAAACAACCTCATTATTCTTGGTACATACTAGGAATCTGAAATATTTTACTGACATGTATAAATACCTAAATCCTTGAGCCTTCCAGTATCACCAGAACCCAATTTCTTTCTGAAAGACTTGAAATCCAAACATACTGTTAAACGAATATTCAGTTCAATATACTTCAGGACTTTATGGAGTCTAGCACTAAAATGTTAAGAAACCTGTCTAGATTTGTTTGTTCATTTCTGCATAATTTATCTGCCAGTCAGTCCAGTTTTAAATATGACTACTCTTTAAAATGCCTATATTTAATTGAGTGGAATTGAAATATGCAAATTCCAGATACAAAGCAGGGTTTTTTCTTATGACTTTTAAAATATTTTTCCAATGGATTGTCTCATGCTCTATACTAAAATGGGTACCTTTTTCGGTTTAAACAGATCATTTTAGGACAATGAAATCTGCCATCTACTTCCTTCCTGCATAAGTTTGCATGCTACCACAGAGAAAGAAATAAAAGAATCTGTCGAAAACTATTATGTTTTATTTAAGGAGGTCCAACATATGAAATGGCATTGGATCGACTATATTGGAAAGTATCTTTCATTGCTTTTTTTGTCAAAAGCAATTTGGAGGAGAGAAACTAATAGGAGAAAATGAACTGTCTGCATTTTAAAACTGAGATTTGACAATCATGAGAAAAATTTAGCCAGAGGCTAAGGAATTAGAAAAACAAACATGGAAAATCTGGATTAATAGGTGCTTTTGTCTAAATTGTTCTACTTAAGTAGAAGAGATTTTAGCCTTTCCAAGCTAAAATTCTAAGATCCTGTAAGAGATCTTTAGATTCCAACAAATACACACTGGACTGTGTGACTTCAAAAGTTTTTTTCTCCCAGAATTTAATATTATATCATTTTAATCTACAATCAGATTTGAAGATAAGGAAAAGCATTGCAATGTTAGACAGGGCTACTCTTGGAATCTCTTGCTGGTGAATATCTGATGTGAGTTCCCAAAGTCTGGAAAGCAATGCATTCCTTCTTCCATCCACACTCACAAAGTTACCATAAAGTGCCACCTTGTCATCTACTTCGGTAGAGGAAGAGACCGAGCTCGTAAAATCAGAATATACAAAACCAAGTAATTTGAGGTGAGTTAAGTTTTAATGGCTCTGTTGCATACAGTTGATATCTCAGTATATTTGAACTCTTTTTTGCTTCTACATAACAGTCTGGACCAGCAGCTGAATGCTGCTGTTATAGAATCTCATGTGGTGTGATTAAGTTAATCTCTCCTAGATGCCTTAGATAGTCATCTCCACCTCATTGCAGGCATCTTCTGAAGCCATAATAGCAAGGACAAAGCTCAGCAAGACATCTGTCAGCTGATATACATTATCAGCATCAGACCCCACAGTTCAGCAAATGGGTAGGTTCTATTACACTGTTTCATTCAATTGACTTCCCTGCGTCTCAGCTTAAACAAGATGCAAATTCAACTCAGCTTAACTTCGGAGGAGACAGGCTTTCCAAAGTGAGGTCCCTGTGTACAGGTATTAACTGTAGCGGTACAAAAGGTTACATTTAAAGGTTTAAAGCTCAGGATATGAACGGAAAAACCAAGGCAACTCTGCTTTTTCACTTTTGAGCCAGCTGCTTGAGCAAAGTGGTTTGGGAGGGCTCAAAACTAGACATAAGCACCTGGAGATTAGCCTCAGGGTTAGTTTTGCTTTATTTTATTTATTTTATTTTGAGTTGCATATTGTGTAGGCCTCAGAGGTAGCTAACAGTATCTTGCCGTTCTTTCTTATTATGATACTTACTGTATTTCAAGCAGTGATCAGACCCAGAAATACGAAATTTCTGATTTCTATATCCCCTGTTTGGTGATATCTATATATAAAGGTATCATTTTGATCATTTGAAGGAAGTGTAAGTAATGTTTAAAAAAAACCATTAGTTTGGCAGAACTGATAAGTTATCCTGCTTTATTTCAGTTTCTTAGGCCCTACAGTTCAACTGTTTTCCTCAATATTTTCAGTTTTGACATTCCAGTCTCCCTAAGCAGCACACCTGCTATGATGTTCTATTGATTTTAGGTTTAATTTGACCATAAAACTCTTCAGTGTCCTCTTCTTCTCCATCAGTGGTTGAGCATAAACCTGGATAATCATATTAAAGTGTTATCCATTAAGTCTAATTGATATTATTTCATCACAGGCTGCAATTTTCCCAAATACTGTCTTTACTATAGTCTTCCTGTGAAAGCAATATTATTCCTTATTTTGTAATAAAGAATATACAGTAGTACTAAACAATATCTTTTGATTAAAACTATCCATGTCCAGTCCACTTTTAATTTATTGATGCCTAAGATATCAATATGAAGTTGATTAATTCCACCCTTCACTATGCTAACTTTTCATGCTCCTTATGTTCCATGATCTCACTGTAATTCTGTCTCTATATTTTCACATTTTCTTTCCTTGCATGGCTTCATTAGCAACTAGATGATTGGAAGGTTTTAATCAAGCCACATCATTAACACTATTAACTATTAACACTATAAACATAGAACTGGTTTAATATAGAAGTTGCCTTTTCCCATGTAATATGAAATGATGCCTTTGCCATTGTCACTACACTACAGTGTTTATTCACCTCCAGCATGTCCTGTTATTGCTGTTACCCAATATCAGTGCCTGTTACTTTAGCTGGAAGCTGGAATGGCTTCCATCTTGAATTATGCTGCTGGAATTTCTTCACACAATCCTGCAGGAACCCACCAACATCCTTACCATAATGAGATAGCACAGCAGAACTGGGGTGTAAAGAGAAGGGTGACAGTGGAAATATGGAAAGATTAAAAGTAGAGGACCTTATTTATTAGGAAATTTCCCATTGAAGAAAATTTAAGGAAGGACTCTCTGGCTCCTTAGAAATCTTTTTTTAAAAGTATCATAAAAACCACTGCTTTAAAATAAGGCATCATAATAGAAGCCCAGATTAGCAAAGAGTGGACATCCAGAAATTATGTAGAGGGTATATATGTGAGTAAGGACTTTTGTGTCATTGATTCATATAACTGAATAAGTAATAATGTCCCTTCAGACTGCAAACAGAGAATGGAATAAGGTTCCAGCCAAAGATGGTCAATGCATCCAGGATCTTGCACTTAATATAGAGAGACAAAAAAAGAGGTGAGCCATTGAATGTCCAAGTCATTAAAATGCATTCCAATTGACCAAAACTGCAATACTGCCAGACTCAGCCATCAGCACCTGAGTCTTTGACTGGAAGGCTGCCCCAATTGATGGCCCGCCATCCTGACACAAAGCCCAGCAATGGCTGCACATCTTCCCCACAGAAAGCTATCCACAATGCTTCAACTCTTCCTGCTGGCTGGTTATTACTGCACCTGTGACTTCTTATATTAGCCACAGCTGGACTAGCTGAGACCCCTTGGCTGCCAATTCAGAGGGAGCTAAACACAGACATCACCATGGGGCAATTGTAACTCCATTGTTCAGTGATACAGGCCCACAAAGAGGGAGAAACCTACTATATGCAATCAGCAAAGCTTTTTTCTTTTATACCTTTGGCTAAGCAACACCAAGATGATTACTAGGAAAGTAGGTAGATAGGATAGAGACATTATACATTCAAATGAAAGTAATGCAAATCTCTCATAAAGGAGAACAATTAAAAAAATAACAAGTAAAAGTTATAAATCTGCTAACAGGGACAGTAGGCAGGCAGCTGTAGCCATGACAGCTCTGTGCCAGACATTTTCACACTGGTAAGATGCTGGGCCTCCCCAGATCCAACAATATGAACCTCCTATGGTGCAACTTATTAGAGAACAAGCATGAGAGCAGGTAGGTCTCAGTCTCCTGCAGAGCCAGGTATTAGTGCCTGACCTCACATCATTGGCAGAAGGGGACGATTTGACATCACACATTGTAGGTGTAGAAAAGTTTTAAGAAACATAATGTGGTGTGGTGTGCTTCTCATTCTCAGAAACCAGGCAATTGGAAGCAAACAACAAATCAAAATGAAACACAGGGTGCATTCATAAGAGAAAACAATCTTCTCATATAATCACATATTTACCTAGAGATAGTGACATAGCCAAACAGTAATTCAATGATCTTCACTGCTGCTCGTCAAGACCCAGAATACTGAACGTAACTCATTCTGCAACAACAATTTTTTGCACAAGTAGGGATAATTTAAGAGGATATTAGGAAGTGAGTACCAGTAATAAATTTGTCACATGGGCTCAGCTTACCATTTTTACTAAATATAGTATACTGGCCTTTAGAGTGGTTGTGTTACAGAATAATATGGAATTGGATAGGCCTGAGAATTCTAATAAAATGGTAAATGTTGGGCAAATGGTGGATCTCTTTGGATGAAGTTCCTGTTGGAGGTTTTCCTTCTAAGTGCCCTTTAAAAACCTTTTAATGATGAGCAATAATTCATCTATGAAAAGGAATGTTCTTCATTGTAGTGTGTACTTACCAGCTCTTAGAAACTTTCTAACCAACTAAGATACTTCTTTATGCAACTGTTATGGACTAATGACTGTACTAATTTATGCAACTATATGGACTAATGACTGTACTCCTATCCTCTCATCTTTCAGTCTCCATTTTCAACAGCCATCTGTTTTTCAAAATGAACATATGATCAAGAGGTCTTTTAAGACAAGCCTCTTTTATGTGAGATACAGAGGCTACTACTAGCCTCTATGGACAGAAGAAACTTCCCACTTTAAAATGCTGTCCTGAGTATCAGGAAGTCAACAAGAAGAAGAATGGGTAGAGCCACAACACTGTATTATATTTAGATGTCATATATATGGTCTCCTTCACATCCTACAAGTAAGAATTATAAAGAATGAGAAGGGCTTAAATCACCCTAAACGTTGTGTCATTGACAAAGTGATTCTCTAAGCACAAATGAGTTTATAATAAAATCTTGTGTCTACTATGATACAAATCTCTTATAGGTGAATATTGATTTATACATTTAATATTTTAGAACAGGGATACCCAACCCCCAGTGCATGGACTGGCACCAGGCTGCAGCATGTCAGTAACAGGTCTGCACAAACAAGTGAAGCCCCATATGCGAGATGCAGGCAGCATGCAAAACAACACCTCTCCAGCCCAGGGAAAAAAACTCTCTCCATGGAATCGGTCCCTGGTGCCCAAAAAGGTTGTTGGGGCCATTGCCTTAGAAAATTAAACCCTGCTTAATGAAGAGAAAAATTTGTGGCTCTATACCGTGTTTGTATTTAGAATACAATAATTCTTGTTTAGCAACCAGAACTGGGACCAGAAACTTAGTTGTTGAGCAAAATGGTCAGTAAGTCAAACAACAACTGTGCTTTTGATGTTACTTCAGCCTTACTTTGCTTCACAGAGCTATGGAAGCTGTATATGCCAGGATTGATGATAAAGTTACTTTTTATCACTTATTGTAACTGTAAACAGTGGCTAGGTGAGGTAGTTGCTAAATGAAGGGCTACCTGTATCCTAAACCTCCAACAGTTCCCTTTCTCCCTACATTGCACTATGACCTCCATAAACAGCCAGTCAGTACAGAAAAAGGCTAGCATCCTTTGTTTATTCACATTTGTATGGTTCCAACTCACAGATTGTCCACCACAAACAATTAGGTTATAACTTTGGAGTTCAGCTCTTCAGTTACATCAATAAGACTGCTCAGAGCAGGGAGCAAGGTTGCTTATGACTATTTTACCCTTATATATGAAGTTATTGTTTGCTTTTATTAGATTTATTAAAGATGGAACTTTAATATATGTAAGTATGTACAGTATTAAGGCATTTGGCTGACCAAACATCAAAAATACAGATGCATTACAAGAATAAAATGGAATGGAATAGAATAGCTAATACAAATATACAAATAGATATGAATAAGACAATACAACATGTTCATAGTAATTTGTCACCCTTACAGTTAACATGTAACATACTACATCTAATGACATAGTCAAATAAAAAATAAATATTATATATGCAACATTTCCCGAATCCTCTAATTAGCATTTGTATGTGAGACCACCAAGAAATCCCAGGGGTTCTCAAATAGTCTATAAACTTTTTTAAAAAATCAAAAAAAAAAAAATACATAAGACAGTAGGAAATCATTTCCAAACTATTGCCAAGAAAACTCATAAAACATGATCACCCAATTCCAGATGGCAGATTAAGCGGCTAATAAGTTTAGCTAAATGAGACCCTAAAGCTACCTTTTAGATTTATGTATTGCCAACTAGAAGGTGTGGCATGGGAAATCAAAGGTAGTGTGATCACATACTCATAATCAAATCCATTAATCCCTTTCCTCTTTCTGTGTTCCATCCTATATTTAACCTAAATAACAAAGATTTGGGAGAGTTGATCCCTTTTTATGCAATTAACATAATATCAACCTTTGGAGCACATCACAGTTCATGAAAACCCAACAAGGATAAAGCTCCTTTACTTATGACATGCAGTTAATTGGACTTTGCCTTAGTCAAGGCAGTTTCTGGGCTCCTGAAGCAATTAAGCCAGAACAATATAAAAATAAGAATTCGCCAAAATATGCAAACCATAAAGACTTTGATCAGCACCCAAAATATTACAGATTCCAGGAGCTTTTGCATTCTTCTCGTTAATTCATATTAGCTTGTCATATTTTCTAATAAGTTGTTCCAGAATGTTGGGTGGGTTGTCTAATGTGCCACTCTAGAAAGCATATTATGCTGCTATTAATAAATCTCTTGTGCATGCAGAATTCCTGAAGGGTACAGACTCTCTGTATCCCAGCTTTTTCAAATCTTTGTGAAGAATCATTCATACATCATGCTATATAGCACGCATTAGTTGCAATGTGAGAGAACAAAGCTCTTGGCTATAGTCTAGAGACGATGAGTCCCTAGAGAAGAGAATATTTGTTGAACTGTGAGATCTTTGGTGCTCTATGAGCTTGGTTGTTTTCTTGCAAACATTTCATTACCCAACTAGGTAACATCATCAGTACTAAAAGTGAGGTATGGTCTCTGTTTTGTTCCCTGTTCGGTCTCTGAGTACATGATAACACACATAATAATACAAACTTCTAACTGTTGCTTAATTGAAAGGAAAAACAATAATCAACACTAGGTATATAAAGTAAACTTTCAATGTGCTCCCTACACCCCTGCTTAAAAATTTTGGTCAGATAAATTTTTAGGTGATGCATCTTTCACTTCTCATTAAATTCAAACCACAAATCTTAACACAAGCCTCAAAATTATACAGGCACCAGAAAGAGTTAATACGAGTGGAGATTGCCAAAGGTGCTCTGGAGATTGTTAAATCAACTGAGTATCATCTCTTTTTCTATAGGGAATTTTTTTTCTTAACAGAGACAGAGCTGACAGTGCCAGAAGTTGTCAATGCCATGCAGAGAAAAGATAAATTTAGAGTGAATGATTTCCCAGTTAAGCAGAGACCCACAGAGAGTTTATAATAAAACAATTTAAACACAGTTTGGAATATGACAATGGCAATTTTTCTTATGTAGAAAACAAACCATTACAGATGTGTGTTTGTGGCCTAGCAGGAAGTTTTGTAATATAGAGTTCTTTCACATTTGCCAAACAGAAAATATTTATGTCCAACTTCTTGTGCAGCCTGTTATATTCTACATTATTATTTCATTTGTCTCTATGTTATAACTTCATCTCAAATGCCGGAGGAAATAGATCATCCAAGAAGTTGCTGGGAATGTCAATTACTTGTCTTTTGAAAAATGTATGTTTTCCATGTGAGTTCATTGGTAGCTTTGTATTCATGGCACTGCATACACAACCACAAACAACTTACAGCTTACATCCCAGGAACACCACAAACTCTCAAACTTTTACATTTCAAAGAAAGATGGGATTTTTTTCTGCATCTGATCTGTGGATCATTAATGAATGATTCTACATTGTAACAGGAAATGTGGGTTCTATCATTCTGGGAATTGAGCTTTTTAATTTGATGCTGTCAACTCCCTCCATCTTTTATTCTCTCACTGGTTGAAATGCAGCTGTTCCGATGTCAGAATTACCAATTATGTAATCATAAAACTAGTGGCTTGTTTCAAGGCCACCAAGTACTGGGCCAAATATTTTCCATTCAAACAGGGTGACAAGAAGAAGCCAAGTGTTTGAACCTCTTTATTAAAAAAAACAACAACACACATTCACATCTTCTTAATCACAGTAGGTAATCAACTGCTGTATAGTGCTTCATTCTTGTCTCTGGTAAACATTTTAATCTAGCCAAGCCATATTTGTAAGTTTGTTGCCAAACCGAACAACCCAAAACAAATAATCTTAAAAGAAAATCATCCCTTCATGATGGGTTTCAAAATATTCTGAATACACAGTCATTCTTCCTAAATGTTCGTATTTACACAGAGTAGAGGTTATTCAAAACATAGTAGTCTTCTTTCAGGAAAAGCAGCTTTAGCAGCATCTAAACAGGAAGCTCAACCAAAATTCCTTCCTGTTCCTTGCCACACTAACTCATCCACCATCTCATCCATCAGCTCCACAATGTCTTCTCCTTTAGCAGTCCATATATAGATTGGGTGCAGTTTATCTAAAAAGTAGATAATATCTTTGCAAGATTACCAGTCCTATAATGATTTGTCCCTCTTGGGTTCCATAGTCAAATATTGTACAGAAGCTGTAGTGGCACAGTGGTTTGAATGTAGTATTGCAGACTAAATGTGCTGACTGCCAGAAGTTTGATTCTCACCAGGTCAAGTTTGATTCAGCCAGCCAGCTTTCCAAGGTTGGTAAAATGAAGACCCATTGTTGGGGCCAATATGCTGACTCTGTAAACCACTTAAGAGAGAGATGTAAAGCACTATGAAGTGGTATATAAGGCTAAGTGCTATTGATAAGTGCTAATTCTGTACGGATAGCAACATTGTGACGCACAGTTTTGCAGGAGATGGGGTTGTTTCCAGATGAAGCTTTTATCAAGTAAGTGCCCTCCAATATTCTCAGAATTTTACAGAGGCTAAATCTAGACACAATTATTTCTATTTAGAACCCACCTTTTCTTCTTTGAAGAAGAAAAAGGCAGAGTGGTTGCATAATTGTTTGAGGAATAGCACGAGAATCAGGGGTGGGCTTCAAAAGTTTCAGCAATGGGTTCTCTGCCTGGTTGCTGGGTGGGTGTGGCTATGGTGGGCATGGCCTAGTCAGCCTCCTGCACCATGGTGTGGGGGATTCATTTTCACCTTCCCTGGGCCCTGGAGGCTTTCCCATTTCCAGACTTCCGGGACTTCCGGGAGACCCATTTTTCTCCCTTCCCGAACCTCTGTGCAGGCCCTGCACTTACCTCACATCTAAAATGGGCCGCGTGGAGACTCTGGGGTGGGGAGGGGAGGCCAGAGACAGTCAGGGCTGAACGTTAGCAACGGGTCTGCTCGAACCCGGGCGAACCCATAGCAGCCCATCCCTGACTAGAATCTGGCAGAATGTTCTCTCAAAACACACTGGGGTTATCCTTTTCTTTACTTGATACTTAATGGATTTCATCTCTGTGGGTCCAACTAATGTCCATTTTTATCTTTTAATTTTAGATCAATAAGGATATCCAACACATGTGGATGGGTTTGGGGAAAATGTAGATTCATTCCAGCTGTAAAATTTGAATGCCTAATAAGTACTTTAACTATCTTGATACAGAGATATAGGAAGAAATCAAAGAAGGCAATCACGTATAAAAAAGAAGTCAAAAGATACAATCAGACTAATTTTATATAATGTATGTATGTATGTGTGTGTGTGTGTGTATGTATGTATAGGCTTTCATGGATAATAATAACAGTCAGTCTTACCAGTTACACCTCAAAGCAGTTCTTCAGTTACTCAGAATTTTCCTCAACTTACACTAGACAGAAATAGGAAGTTTCTCTAGGTTTTTCTCACTACAGAGATACAAAAAAAAAATCACAAAAACTTATGTCTTGGATCAGCCACTGATTCAGTTTATATATGTAAAAAAAATAAGAAGAACCATATGATTAAGACAAAGACTTTCTAATGCAACATTCTCTTCCCACAATAGTTAAGCAGGACCTTACCCTAGTATCTGTTCATTCATGTTGCATAGTAACAGCACATTTACTCTGAATGGGGATCATTTAAGAGTGTGAAGATGATACCAGCAGTATGAACCAAGATTACACTGATTGGTTAGCAGAAACTGATAAATGAAGATGTCCTCAAAACAGGTGGATTGGGTCAAAAATATAGGCATCACAAAGCTGCAATTCGGGTATCTACATATAAGACAATTCAACAGTTCATTCAGGTTTTCAAGAATCAATCATTTTATTATAAGAGACCAAGTTCTCTTGGAAACCATTGATGTATTTCTTTAGGAAAACAATGATTAATTGATTATGTGCCATTAAGTCATTGTTGACTCTTAGTGAGCACATAGATATTGTCTGTGATGATCTGTCTCTAACCTGGTCCTTCAACTGAATCTATCCATCTTTCTAGTGGTCATCCTCTTCTTCTCTTCAATTGGATAATATAATAAGTTTAGATTGGTCCAATTCTTGCCTAGACCATGTTCAACATTTCATATTAGGTTTTTTTTTTAATTCTTGGAAAATTCTTGTCCTGATTTTTGTCCCGATACATGCAGATTAATAGGTTGCATGACAATTTAAGTGTATCAGTTTAAAATAATGAACTGAGCTGGAAATCTATTTTGCCCAAGATTGGATTATACTGCCCAAGATGCACTGAAAGTTACTGGCTGCCTGATCCCTGGCAAACAAAAATGGTCTCAAAAATGACTTTTCAACATAGTTGTATGCATAATTGCATCTTTGTTACAGAATTTTAAAAGGTTTGCTTCTGGGAATGGCAATTCGGACGAGGCTCATATTGCATTCTCTAATAGAATTCTAAGCACACACAACAGATGATGACTCCCAGGAGCCTGTACAGAAAAATGTAACCATTTAAACGGTACAAATTAAAATAAATACATAGAGTGATAATCATCTCCTCTTCGTGGTGGGCTTCATCAGTGAGTTTAACTACCAATCAGGTTAGTACAATTGTAAAAGGGAGTACTAAACACAGCAGTATCTGCCACATTGGAGCATATGGCTAATTTAATGGTTAGACCTATCCTGCACTCAATTGGGTCTCTCAGATCAACTCTGTATGCTCCAGCAAGGAAGATGTTTTCAGCAGCAAGCCACCCTGATCCTACATTATATATCCTTTAATCCCTTAATAGCAATAGCACTTGGACTTATATACCACTGCACCGTGCTCTAAGCAGTTTACAGAGCCAGCATATTGCCCCCAATAATCTGGGTCCTCATTTTACTGACTTCATAAGGACCAAAGGTTGAATCAACCTTGAAGCTTCTGATCCTTCAGGATCAGAAGGAATTGAACTCCTGGAAATGTGAGCAGAGTTAGCCAGCAATACTGCATTCTAACCATTGTGCAACCACGGTTCTTTAATGCTAAATACTACTTTAATCTTTTTACAGTTTGTACTTTTGAGTCCCACAGGACATGTGGTCCTCAATGGACTTTTTAAAAGAGTTGCAAACAAACAAACAAACTAATTAATTAATAAAGCAACAATGTCTGAAAAGGCTGCTTCTGTAATGATGTTGCATCTCATCCTAACCATAACCTGTTGCTATGGAACAGTTGTGGGATTCAAAATTTTTTACTACTGGTTCTGAGAGTGTGGCATGGCTTGATGGGTGTGGCGTGGCTTGGTGAGCATGGCAGGGGAAGGATACTGGAAAATCTCCATTCCCTTCCCACTCCTGAGGGAAGGTTACTGCAAAATCCCATTTCCTCCCCATCCCACTAATCTACTTTCCAGCTCCATTCTCCTTTGCAGGGCAACAAAAGAAGACCCAGCCGATCAGCTGGGATTCGGGAGGCAAAGAATAGATGTGGGCGGGGCCAGTCAGAGGTGGTATTTGCCGGTTCTCCAAACTACTCAAAATTTCTGCTACCGGTTCTCCAGAACTGGTCAGAACCTGCTGAATACCTCTGCTATGGAAAGAATTACCAAAAAGAATTGCTGTGCAGATTCAGTTTGAAATATTTTCTTCTTTTAAAGCCCTTCCTCTTTCGCTAGCCTCCTGCCTGAGTCCTAATACAATACCCTCATTATCCGCCATAAAGGCTTTCTCCAATGCTATTTGCAAGCCAAGGAGCAGTGCCCGCCCCATTTTGGCATTGAAATTAGACCCTTTCGGTCAGTGGTAGGATTCAAATATTTTTACTACCGGTTCTGTGGGCGTGGCTTGGTGGGCGTGGAAGGGGAAGACCCAGATGATCAGCTGGGACTCAGGAGTCAGAGAATAGACATGGGCAGGATCAGTCAGAGGTGGTATTTGCCAGTTCTCCAAACTACTCAAAATTTCTGCTACCGGTTCTACAGAACTGGTCAGAACCTGCTGAATACCACCTCTGCTTTCGGTCAATTTTCAGGAAGTGCATCAAGGAACATCTCATTAGTTTCATTGTTTCAACTGTTCCATAATATCCACATTACACCACCCATACCTGAATTTCTTTCTTTCTTTGTTTGTTTTTACCTTTTTAATATATATAAATAACTCAAGTCAGCATAAATACACAATACGCCCTCTTCCTATTTTCCCCTTAACGACAATCCTGTGAGGTGGGTTGGGCTGAGAGAAATTATGCTTGAAATATGAATTTTAGTGTATTCAAATTACATGTAGTTGATTTGTTCTGTGCTCTGTAATTTTTTTTAATTACTAAGAACCCTTTTCTTTGTAGACAAGATGGGATATAGATCCAAATTACAACAGCCAGTCGGAGGGTGTGATTTCACTCATGACTATGAACAGCCCACAAGCTCCATTTATTTCGAGAACAAAGCCGCAACTTAAAAAATTGTCAAAGGGAAGGGGGAAAAAAAGGGAGGGATCAAAACCAATCATAAACTGTATCCTACTGTTAGATTTAATTCCCTCAGTCTCCTTGATAAAACCTTGGGAAGGGACAATTCAATCTACATAGCAGACTTTGTACAGATGCAAGTTGCCTGCCGGTTCTGTTTTCCTTTTATTTCTTGGTCTTCATCAAAGCAGGTAACTCTTCCCATTAAAAAAAATGGGTACAGAATTGTTTATACATTAAGATAAAGTCTTTAATTTATTATTGTGCTGGATTTGAATATGGAGAGTAACCTTATATGCTAGAAGTAAATATTGTGACAGTTGCTTTTTAAAAATGCATTTATTTTGAAGTGACCTATATCTATTTCCTTTTTAAACCTCAATGACATCTATCAATTATTTAATTTTAAACATATTAGGAAGATCCAGTAGCCTCCTGTGGGCTTATGCATATATAAATTTGTTTTAATCAACTTAGGCAAGAAGAGTTTGCCAGTAAGTTGTTCAAATGCCATGAAATAATACACAAAAATAACGTGGTTGGCAAGCTAAATAGAGGTCACTGTTAGGACAAGTTGCCCATCCGAAGCTGCTTTGATACAGTTTTAATCAACCTGAAATGTCATGGAGGTCTGTATAAAATGAAATAGCTCCTTACTCTGTAGCTTATTTCTGTTACTGCTAATCCTCTCTCTTTATTAAACATATCTTTACCATCTGCACTGGCCAAAATGTTCAACACCTTCCCAAAGAACTCTAGGTTGACTGATTATTCTTTTTTTTTAAATGGGCAACATGATCTCTGAGCTTTATGCACAGATTTAGGATTATCCCAAGGACAAACAGAGAGAGTGAAAGGACAAATAATCTATTAATTATAATGAATGTGTGTATTGATGCAGCTTAAACATGTTTTTTTTCTAGTAGAAACTGAGTTAAAGGGGGATACATCATAAAATAGTTGTGGTTCAGCATTGGTCTCCTTTCCAAATGCTCCAGAGTCCAGACCAACCTCAAAATATAGTATTTTGATATGAATATGCTTTGCGAAACAGGATGTCTCACTGAAAATGACGTGTTGGTCTTTGTGCAACAGTCTTTTCCAGTACAAAAAGATTTGCTGTAGCAGATTTGCAAAACAAAACAAATGATCCTTTGGGATAAGAACATGAGAAATAGCTTTCTGAGTCAGATCAAAAATGTATCAGTGTGGGCATTCTTCTAACACATTAATATTTTTCTGGAAAGCTCATACACAGAGTACAAGAGGGATGTGCAATTTGTTATTGTTATTCAAAAATATACTACTTCTGATCATGGAGGTCCCATTTAGCTGTCATGATTAATAACCATTAATACAATTTAATATAAATGTCTGCATTAGATATAACAATTAGTGCCCCCCTGGAAATTCTATTGCAACCTGCCAGATATATCGTTGTGAAGATAAAGGCAAGGGAACAACCATATCTAGAAAGATTCTTTTATTTGGAATTGCCAATATAATAATACTGAATAATACCTATGACATGCATGTTCAAGGTGACACACCAATACTTGACAATAACTATTCTCAAAAGCATATCCTGTTCTCACACAATTTTCAGAGGCTGCAGAGGCCTCATGAGAATGAGGTGCGCTCATGCGCCCTTGCAAATCATACAAGAGGACTCATGCAGTCTCCAGAGCCTCTGAAAATTGTGCAAGAACCTGTTTTTGTGTGGGTTTTGGAGGCTGCAGAACTGCAGAAGAGCATTTTCCAAAGCTGCTTCAAAAACAAAGGCCTTGTGCAATCCAGTGCAGCCTTGGGTAGGCCACAGGGTCCTATCAACAGAAAGAGAACACCACATGAAGCTAAGCAATGCATGGCAGATCCTGGGGATTGCTGGGCAGTTGTGCTATTTCCCCAAAGCTCAGCGCCTAGGGGAACAGCGCGGGGTGGTCTTTTGGAGTGACAGTGGTGGTACTGGAAGCCTCAGGCTGCAGCCAAAAGAGGGAGCACCACTGTTCTGGGTGGCCTAGTTGGCTGGGGAGAGAGAGAGAGAGATCAAAATTTGTTTCTCTTCTGTTCTGGGGTGTTGAGGGCCACACAATATGGACTTTGTAATGCTTACAATATGGTTTTTGTAGTACTGTTACACTGGCCAACTAACATGTGTTTTCTTGTATTTTAAATAGCCCCTTTTCAAAATATATAACTAATGATTTGCCATAAGCTTTAACCTTAAAAAAAGCGCCTCCCTTTTAGAACCCAGGAATGGCAAGACAATATTCAAGACTTTGTAGATAACAGTTTCATTTTCAGCTGTTCTCAAGCCTCGACGAACAAAAGCAAATATTGAGGCTCAATTATGGGAAGTGTTGAGAACGTCTTGCTGAGAAGTGCTGCTGCTTGACAGAGTTCCAGCTCCATGTAGGAGACATGAAAGGAGTCCCCATGGCCATGGTGGCACAGTGATTAGAATACAGTACTGCAGGCTAACTCATTGCTCACTCCAGGAACTCGATTCTGAATGGCCCAAGGTTGACTCAGCCTTCCCTCCTTCCAAGGTCAGTAAAATGAGGACCCAGATTGTTGGGGACAATATGCTGACTCTGTAAACCACTTAGAGAGGGCTGTAAAGCACTGTGAAGTGGTATATAAGTCTAAGTGCTATTGCTATTGCCATCCCCCAGGTAATGGTGATGTCACTGGCTAATCCTTTCAAACTGGAACTGCATTAAAATGGTGCCACCAACATGAATGGGACGGGGAGCTCTCTAGGGGCAAACTTCACCTTAGCGCTCTCTCCTCTACTTTGCCAAGTTGATTCTAAATTGGCTTAAGAAAATCCTGTCAAGACTGAGGCTTTGTGACAACAGCTTGCAAGGTATTTGGTTTGTACTGTAGGCTATCATATCCTGCCATTGGACAATTCTCCTTTACTTATGCTCACCCACGTTACATCTTGTATCTAAGGCTGAGACTACTTCCTCGAAAATTCTGAAACTGGAATGAATCTTCTTTGGCCTCAGATGGAGACATATAAATAATCTTATTCCCTGAGGATGTCTTCCAATTTCTATAAGACTGAAACTAACCTAATTATTAAAGGTTATGCATTGCTATCTCTAACACAAGCAATTTTAATTCATGTTCTCAGCATTTAGATAATATAATATTTTAATCATAATCATGAGATCTGAGATAGCAAGCTTTCTTCTTCATTAAAAAATATATCCGTAATGGCCTTTAACCTTGAGTGAGCATAACAGATTAATATATAATGGATTTCCCCTTTGGTCAATGGTTTTGGCTGGTCCTTCTGACCTGAGACACTTCCTTCTCCTTAAAGTAAAGTTTTATGGACTCACTATGATGAACCACACCTGGGCTATAAAAATCTGACAACTAGTGTTGTTAAAATAAATAAATACACAGCTATGTAAATAAATAAAATAATAAGTAGCCTCTTTTTCTAGCAGGTCTATTATGGAAAACAAAGAACTTTTTTTCAAATAAGAAACATTTTATTTGGAATTTCACTGATATACTTTTCTAATAAACGCAGATGGGAGCTGGTTTGGGGTGTTAGATAGTCTATGTGAAAATCATTGGCAGCTGCCCCCCAGTTTTAGAAAGGAAGTGGAGAAATCCAACCAAATTTTTGAACCAATTTTTTTGAACCAAAGTATATGTAATGTTAGTAATTTAATCCTGAAAACGAAGTGACAAAATGTCTGCATTTTTGACCAATTCAAATATCTGATGTCCCTTTACTTATCAGTTCTACTGCTTGTCTTCTCATACAATCTTGGTTACTGATTTCTACATCTATATATTAGGACAGTCTATACAAAAAACTCACTCCAAGGGTGCCAAGGCTACAGCCATTGGGGCCTAGCCAAGGGAAGGTTAGCCTGCCTGTAGCAGCAGAAGATCCAGCTTTTATATTAATTCAGCCAAGAGAGGGTTTATATTCCTTTCAATCTATAAACATGTGCATAATTTAAAGTCAAATACTACCCAGATGGCCTAATGCAGACATGCAGGTTAACTGTGAAATTAAAATGTATTTGAACTACTGCCCAAACTTTTCTGACTGATTGCTTTGCCTTGATGAAATACACCAAGTCCCTGGGTATTACAATTTTCAGGGGCGTCACTTTGTCCTCATACTAAAAATACCACCAAAATTTGTGAGAGTTCTTTGCCCATTAATTTTAGGTAGCTTGCCTGAAGACGTCCGGATAAAACTAAGACCATGAATATACTGAACAGACATCAAACATCTGGCTCAGGAACTTCTGTAGTGAATTAAAAATGAAAGTATCTGCTGCAAAATAATTTTTCCACCTAATTTGGGGCATATACTATAACATGTGTGCAGGCTGCTATATGTTTAGATTTACAACAGGTATTCTGTGGTTCATCGCAATCTGTTTATGACAAGGGTCTACAAAAGGACAGAAGTGCTATAAATAAATAGTGCTGTTCTGTTAACTATTGCATGTTTTTTTTAAAAAATGTGTGCATATTTGTTACTCTAACAAATGCACAGGTTTCGTTTAGATAACACAATTTCATCCAGATTAGCCAGACAAAGAACATCTGGTTAAAGTAAAGGCTGCCATGTGACCATCTGCAATAAAGTAATATGAGGATTAGCCTTATGTGACATTTTAAATGGATGCATTCCGTGGAAGGCAAAGGAGTCAAGGGGAAGCATTTAATTTTTTTAAAAATGTCAGAATCAGGGATCTTGCCTGGCCTCAGAGCCATAAGCCACACTTGTTCTAGTGCTAAGCCCTCAGAAAGTTCATCTTCTGCAAGGTATGATCTTCAAGATTTTCATGATCTTCAAGATTTTCAAGAGCTGTGGTTGCGCAGTGGTTAGGATGCAGTACTGCAGACTACTTCTGCTGACTGCCAGCAGTTTGGCAGTTCAGTTCTCACCAGCCCAAGGTTGACTTAGCCTTCCATCCTTCTGAGGTCAGTAAAATGAGAACCCAGATTGTTGGGGGAAATATGCTGACTCTGTAAACCGCTTAGAGAGGGCTGTAAAGTACTGTGAAGCGGTGTACAAGTCTAAGTGCTATTGCTATCAGCCATATTACTAGGCTAGAAAATCAATATCACCACTCTAAGTGTGTAGGGGAAGAGCAGGCAGAGCTGGGTATGGACTTAAACATGGCATCAGTCCTTACATTGCCACAAATGGTTCATATCCATATCCCCATGAATTCCATTGATTCTTATCTAGCACCAATTTAGTTAGCTGACAGTGTGTATAAGTGTATAAGTTGTGTATAAGTTGGAATAAATTATGCTGCAACTTTATGAATGGTCCTGATCTTTTGCAACTGACAAATTAACTGTCATAATTGTTATTTGCATTAAAGGTATGACAAGTATTTTTCCTGTTTTTGTTTTTTGCAAATATTCTTATTCAAATTAATTGAAATAAATCATGAGAGTCAGGATGTTGGGGAGATTTGCTTCCAAAGAAGAAGAAACTGTAATTCTCAAGGTGGTGTTATAATATTCTTACACTTACTTCAGATATAAAATGGCACAGGCTGGTGTATGTTAGGTCTCCTGAAAACATGTGCAAAGTATTCTGAGGTCAAAATTTTCCATCTCAAAAATTCCTACCTCAGAATCGCCATCATTCATTCATTCATTCGTTCATTCATTCATTCATTCATTCATTCATTCATTCATTCATTCATTCATTGTCTTTCCCAACCTGGTGTTTTACTGATCTTTTGTCCAGTTGTGATCCAAAAGCTTATTTAAAGGGCAGCAGTTTGGGGAACACAGATAATACTTGTCATTCAAGTAGCAACTTTACCAAGATTTACCAAGAGAGCCACTTTGGTGCGGTAGTTAAGATACTGGCTAGCAACCATAAGACTATGAGTTCAAGTCCTTTCCTTAACTATAAAAGCCATCTAGGTGACCTTGGGCTAATCACTCTGTCTCAGCCTAACCTACCTCACATGGTTGTTGTGGAAAAATAGGAGGTGGCTGGTGTGCTGATGGTTATGTTGGTGGCCTTGAGTTATTTATAAAATAATAAAGGTGGGATAGAAAAAAATAAATAACAAATAAATAGAAGATTCCAAAGCCTATAAATCTACCTCTCAAAATCCAGTCTACCCCTTATGAAAAGTTTCATGCCATGATAAACTGTAACACACATATGCGTATGGGGTGGTGGGGGAGAAATCACACATTTTAATGCTGTCACATTCCTGTTACCAGGCAGAATTATAGTAATGAGAACATTTTTTAAATGTGTGTGAAGCATCTTTTATGGCACATGCTGTGTTGGCACCAGTGCCCAACACAGATGCAATTACTTTTTGTAGTTGTTGTTGCTGAGGGCCAAACTCTAACAAATTAAATTCTGAGAAGGGAAATAGGTTATATGGAAATGGAATTAAATGCTGACACAAGGTAGAATAATACTGGGTTTTAAGCAGAGTGTTTCTAGCCAATCGCTAAATCTGAACTGAGGTGACAGATTCATCTCTGCTTTTTCATTGCTATCCACGGAGTTAACAAAAGTTGGCCGGGTATGTTTGTAATAGTCTTGATGCAATGAAATTAAGCAGATAATCAAAACTAGCATTAAACCAACATAAATTAAAAGCCTTGCATCAAGAAAATGACTTATTAACTTTCAAGAGATAAATATAATGGGCACTTATCCCAAAAGTTGATCACTGTCCACATGTTGCCGAGACCCAGATTCATACCGGTGCCAACCCATAAGTGTATTGCCTGTAAATGTATGCCCCAAATAGGGGTTTTATAAGATTATCAGTAAACCATAAAATAAGACTTAAAGAGAGATTATGCTATTTTTTTTTAAAGCATTTTACTCAGCAACAGAAATTTCCAGATTTCATTGAATGGTACTTTCTTATCATTGGTCAATGTAGTTGAAAACATGCTAGCTTTAAATCAGCCACATATAGAAAACCTGAGGTTCTTTAACCTCAATTTATACAGAGGGTTGCTAATGTTAAAAACTGCTTCTAATTCATTACCTCTGTAATTCTTTAAAATAAATCTGTTGAGAGAAAAAGATGGACCACGTTTTTTTGTATCCTCTAATAGTTAATCATTCTTAAAGGGCATGTCTTTATAACACTGCATTCATTGCTTCAACTATCACAGGAAGATCTTATATTCATATTTTTGTTGTTCTAATAGAAAAGTGGTATTTTCCCTCTTCTTCTGATGAGGACAGGGGTGGGATTCTACCAGTTTGGACCAGTTCTATAGAACCAGTTGTTATGATTCTGTGCAGTTCAGAGAACCAGCAAATCGCACTGGCTGGCCCCTCCCCTCCTGTCGGATTTCTCTTTTCTAATTAATCTAAATCGCTGTTGTAGTGCTTTGCCTTCGCCCAGGAGGCTTCCCTGCGGCCCAGTCAGGGGTGGTATTCAGGGGGTTGTGGGGGTGAGGGAGAAGTGGCCTGAGAGCAGAGCCGAACCTACCTTAGGACTGAAGCTTCTATTTTTCAGTGCAGACTCAGGCAGCAGATTGCAGAAAGGTAGATCTGTGAGTGAATCTGTGATTCTGCAAGCAACTCAATCATCTTTACCTGATTTTGGGTAAAAGTTGCATATAAGTTTTCGCGGGTACTTACATGCATGGCATCCAGCTTTGTTCGGGTATTTTCCCACGTCATGGTAGTTGTGCTTTTAAAGTTGTAGCAACGTTTCGGCAGAATCTCATCTGCCATCATCAGGCTTCTGTATAGTGTTCATCTGTGAGTCTGGCTTTTATAGTGGTTTCAGATTTAAATTTGGGGCACCTATTGCTGTGCCAGAATGTTTTTTTCTTCACCCTGATTGGTTGGGAGTCTTGGTCTGTGTTTATTGGTCTTGGAGTTTGCTGTGTTCTGCTTGATTGGTGTTTCTAATATCTCCTGTCTGTTTTTTGGCTCTTTTTGTCTCTTGATTGGCTGGCAACATTGTGTTACTTTATTGGAGGCCTTTAGTGCAGCTTGGCTCCGGGTAAATGTATGGCTATCATTAGTTAGGAAGCTAGGTTTCATCTGGGTGCCTGGTTGGGGTGTGTTTGAGCTGAAGGTATCAGGGGGATCTGTCTGTGCCCAGGTGTTTGCCTGGCTTGTGGTGTGGAGATTTTTTTGTTTGTGAGTGCAGGCTTCCAAATGATTGACAATCTGGTGGAGTCATCTCTTCTATTCATGCTTTCTGGTCTTTTTTCAATCTCTTGGCTTCTCTGATGATTCTGTGCTGGGGTTTTCTATAGTGGCTAGGGTTTTGGTGCCATTGAAGTTGATGCTATGACCTGTGGCTTCCATGTGTTGGACTAGTGAGGAAGTGTGTTCCAGCTTTTTGACTGCATTTTTGTGTTCATCCAGGCAGGTACTTATTCTTCTATTGGTCTGTCCAATGTATGTGGCCGGGCATGATGCACAGGGGACTTCGTATATGCCTTGGTTTTCCAGGTCAATTTTATCTTTGGGGTTTCTAAGGATGGCTGCTATTTTTCTGTCTGTTTTGAAGGCAGTCTTGATGTGATGTCTGTGCAGTATCTTACTAATTTTGTCTGTAGTACCTCTTATGTAGGGCAGGACAGCTGTTCCAATAAAAGAGACCCTGGAAATCATCAAAAATAAATACCAACTAGCTAAACACCTCATGGAACTAACAGAACACTGCTTAACCAACACATATTTCATATACAAAGGACAAAGATACAAACAAATTGAAGGAGCCCCTATGGGATCACCACTGTCACCCGTCATTGCAAACCTGTTCATGGAAGAATTCGAATCCAGAGCCCTGGCCAATGCCATCCATGTATATGAAATATGTGTTGGTTAAGCAGTGTTCTGTTAGTTCCATGAGGTGTTTAGCTGGTTGGTATTTATTTTTGATGATTTCAAGGGTCTCTTTTATCGAAACAGCTGTCCTGCCCTACATAACCTCCAGCTCAAACACACCCCAACCAGGCACCCAGATGAAACCTAGCTTCCTAACTAATGATAGCCGTCCATTTACCCAGAGCCAAGCTGCACTAAAGGCCTCCAATAAAGTAACACAATGTTGCCAGCCAATCAAGAGACAAAAAGAGCCAAAAAATAGACAGGAGATATTAGAAACACCAATCAAGCAGAACACAGCAAACTCCAAGACCAATAAACACAGACCAAGACTCCCAACAATCAGGGTGAAGAAAAAACCATTTTGGCACAGCAATAGGCTGCCCCAAATTTAAATCTGAAACCACTATAAAAGCCAGACTCACAGATGAACACTATACAGAAGCCTGATGATGGCAGATGAGATTCTGCCAAAACGTTGCTACAACTTTAAAAGCACAACTACCATGACGTGGGAAAATACCTGAACAAAGCTGAATGCCATACACACACACACAGATACACACATATATATTTGTTTTCTGAGCAGTTAAAAGGAAGAAGCAGCTGCAAGCTCACATTACTCTGAGAAGCTCAAGGCTGAAGACACAAGCCTGAAGATGATGAATGAGACTTCATCAAAACGTCGCCTAGATACTTCCAATTCTACGCAGGGGAAAACCAGAATAATCAAAGATAGGTAGGTAGGTAGATAGATAGATAGATAGATAGATAGATAGATAGATAGATAGATAGATAGATGCATATTTACATAAATATTTATCATATTTACATACAAGCCATACCCACCCAGTCACATGACCACCAAGTCACCCCAGTCAGCAAGCCACGCCCACCCAGTCACATGACCACCAAGCCACACCCACAAATTAGGCCATGCCCAAAGAACCAGTTGTTAAGAAATTTGAATCCCACCCCTGGATGAGGACTTTACTATGGATGGGCACGGTCTATGATGCTTTATCAACAATGCTGGTGATGATGGGATCTGTCTAATTTCAGTTGGGTACTTTAGGCTGGTGTGGCTAATTTTCCGTCAAGTATTGGCACTATCCTCTACATCCATTTTCACTTGAAGCACTGATTGGGTATTATGTAGATTATTCATAAATAACCTACATAATTTATAGATTATAAATTATAATAATTTGACTGGGTATTATATAGATTATTTATAAACCCAGATTTAAGAAATCTCTGATTTGAAGAAAAAAGTTAACTTGTCTTTAAGAAGCATTTTCCTGGATGTATGATAGCAGAGCAGAGAAACTGACAAGAGTCTTGTTTGCTTGTTGGATTTATTTGCTGCCCACCTCATATCAAATGACTCTATTAGAGCTATAGGGTCTAAGACTAGAGAACACTGTTGCTAGTCAAACTTTACATCTTAATAATAAGATAATGATGGGAGTCCTGGTAGCGCATTGGTTAAAGTGCAGTGTTGTAGATAAATTCTGCCCACAGCCTGGAGTTTGATCCTAATGGAGCTCAAGTTTGACTCAGCCTTCCATCTTTCCAAGGTTGGTAAAATGAGGATCCAGATTGTTGGGAGCAATACACAAAGAATGCTTTGACTTTGGAAACTCCCCACAGAGTGCTGTAAAGTGCTATGGGGCAGTACCTAAGCCGAAATGCTACTGCTATTGCTAATTGGTAACTCTAATTCAAGAGATGCAGAAAATGTCGAAAGTTCTGCTCAACTTAGCAGGATCTGTAAAGGGAGAGCAAGAGGGTCAGAGTGATGCAAGGAACAGCACAGAATCACATCACAAGCTCTGCCCCTTTACTATGTGAGTCACGGTGTCATATGCATGCTCCAAACTTACAGAGTGACATTGCAATGATACTCTTGGCCTTGTGACAAATGTGAGAATGTGCAAAACCACCATCCCCGTTTCAGTTAAATCCACTAGCGAGCTGCTTTTTATGTCAAATATTTTTTTACTCCAACGGAAAAAGGAAGAGCCCATACATGTAGTCCTTCATTAGCATCCACCATTGGAAGCAGTAACTCAGTCATTAAGCAACGATGTCAGTAAACGAAATTGTGGATTGTGCTTATAATCTTATTTCAGTTCTCATTTGCTTTGCAAACCTGTGAAGGTCATAAATGCAAGGATTGGTTGCAAATGTACTTTTTCATTGCCATCATAATGGCAAACAGCCAATAAACAAGGCAGTGGCTAAGCCAGGACTACATGTTTAAATACAATGATTTGTCCACAGTGTATCCTGTCATTGTCATTTTTTAAATGCTTTTCTGAAGTAGCCTGTAGCTTTTCACCATTCAAGTTTAGCAAGCACCCTTCCCCCTGCCTCTCCTAATGGCCTTCTCATTTCTCTTTGCAACCCCATTCTACTCCATCAAAAAGCCAATTCCCGAGTTACTTTTAAATACATACTGGTATTTAATGCTATCCCAGAATAGAACTATTCCAGGTGTAATGTTGTTCTGGGACAGCACTGTTCTGAAGTGACACTGTCCCCAAATAGCATGTTTTGTAACAGGTAATAGTCCCTCTTGAAATACACCCATACAAAATGTTTGCCCAAAATCAGAGCTAAGTTGGCAGATGGCCTAACCCACAGACCTGCCATCGGTCAAGCAAAATTTCCTTCCTTCCCAGCCCCAGCCCTGGTTAGGAAATGCAACTGGTGGATATTTTTCCCCAAAAAAAGTTGGTGCTGTTTGCTGGGAGAACAAACAAAGCCAGGGAAAATCCACCAATCATGTTCCTTAAATTATTCCATATTAAAATTGTAAGGACCAAACTACTTCTAGGCCTTGGCAATGAAAGCAGTGCAAAGCATGTGAACAAGTTTTTCTGCTGCTTCAAGGACTGGCACAAGGCACTTTTAATGCAAGCAGGTGAAAGAGTCAAGAAAGAGAGAGATAGAAGGACAGAGATTGAGACTTGTTTACATTATTTTTACTCCATTTTTTTTTCATTTTTACCATAAGTGGCTTACATTAAAGCAGAGGTCTCCAAACTTGGCAACTTTAAGTCTTGTGGACTTGCGTTGTAGAGCAAAAGTCAGCCAGATCCCCTCATCCAAAATACCAAGGAGCCCAGTATTTGGTCCACAAGTCTTAAAAGTTGCCAAGTTTGAGGACCCCTGCATTAAAGCAACATGATACCATAATAAAGTGAAATTGTACAAATAACAAGAACAGGCTTGGTCCCTAATCTTGACATCCCTGTCTGGGCAGGGTTCCTGTGGAGCAAGACAGTCCAACATGTTCAAATTGCAAACGATTGGGCCTGTTACAGAAGAGTCACAGAGGAGTACCTTCAACAGAAACAGAACGACCACTTTCCTATAAGCAGTTATCAATAGTTTTAGTCAGGCCAGCACCCTTAAGTACTTTTAAAAAACCCAGAACCACTGCCATGTTCATCCACATACTGTTAATACTTGTAACAGGCTATTTTAATTGCCAACAATCCTCCACAGTAATGCTAGATAGGGGTACTGTGCAAAATTAAAACATCCATCATTATTTAGCTATATGATGAAAATGCATTTGTGTCAACTTGTGTGGGACAGGACCAGCAGTGAGTACTGTGCCTAATTAAGCCAGTCTTCAGAAATAAACTGGACTAATCCTCCCCCCCCAGCATATGGTACTCCATGAGACAGATGTTTTATACCAAGAAGCAGTCAGTCATGTCAACTTTCGACAAGCTGAACTAGTGTAATTCAGCCGCTGGATTATGAAGAAATGGACTCTGGAAGAACTCCAGTAAAGGCCACACTTGCCCTTTAAGTGGCCTAAAATAAAGGGTCAAGCAAGACCAAAAATCAAATTTTGATCCATTTCCCTTAGGGTTAAGTTCACTTCAAATTACTTGTTGTTAATACCATTGCAGATGGAAGCATTTCTCCCTTCTGCCACATTTAAAATTGCATTTTAGTAGCAGTTTTTGGAGGTCTCAGTGGTTTTTTTTTTTAATCCACTGACAGCTGAGTGGCCTCTGAATAGTCAACTCAGAGTGTGAGAGAGAATGGTTCATTCTAAGTGAAAAGCTGATTTGGGGGACCATGATACAGAGGAGAGGAGAAAATTTACCCTCTGTTATTATTCCCAGCCAAACGCTCGCTAATACAGAGAATTAATGTGAAATTATTCCTTTTTAATAGCTGCTCATTCAGAAAATCAGAGTTCTAGGATTGACTCAAATTTCATCATCATAAAAAGCATTCAATACCTCCACAGAGCTTGGGATACTTTACAATAAAGACTTAGCACTTGTCATTTTTTTCAGGGACAACGTCCCTTTTTGATAGGGTTCACAACATCATGTTTTCTGTTAGCCCTTTTCTGTTGGTTCATACCAGTGGTGGGATTCAATTTTTTTTTTACTACTGATTCTGTGGGTGTGGCTTGGTGGGCATGGCAGGGGAAGGAGACTGTAAAAGAGATGGTATTTGCCAGTTTTCCGAACTACTCAAAATTTCCGCTACCGGTTCTCCAGAACTGGTCAGAACTTGCTGAATACCACCTCTGGTTCAGACAAACTATTTGATGGCAGGACTAACACCTGCAAACAACTGTGCTATATTTCCCCAGCGCCTCAGAACACTCCTGCGTCAGGGGCATTGTGAGAAATTATAAATGGCACATCATAGACTCAGTTGCTCAACCTGGCAGTTGCTTGCAGGTGCAGGGTCAATCAATACTCAGCTCTAGATTAAAAACATCCCAAAAGGAAACCATGGTTTAGTCTCACAAATGCAAGCATATACAAGTAGTCATCAACTTATGATGGCAATTGAGCCCATTATATCAGTTGTAAGTCATGACAGTCATAAATTGGGTCATCACATGACCGTGCTCAATTTTTATGATTTTTTTTTTGTGGTGGTCATTAAGCAAACACTACAGACATTAAGCAAACCCATTGTTTGCTATGGGGTGTTTTACTATGGCAAGTAAGTACCCAATTCCAGAAAAAAATCATAAATTACAGTCACTTGATCATGGGACCATGCAAACAGCTGTAAACATGGACTAGTTACCAAGTACTCCAAAAATGCAGTCATCTGCATATGTGGGCGAGCATCAGAGGTGGTATTCAGCTGGTTCTGACCTGTTCTGGAGAACCGGTAGTGGAAATTTTGAGTAGTTCAGAGAACTGGCAAATACCACCTCTGGCTGGCTCCCCCTCCCCCCCGCTATTCTCTGCCTCCCGAGTCCCAGCTGATTGGCTGGGTTCTCTTTTGGTGCCCTGCATAGGAGAACGGAGTTGAAAAGCAGGTTAGTGGGGTGGGGAAGGAAGGGGGATTTTGCAGTATCCTTCCCCTGCCATTCCCACCAAGCCATGTTACGCCCACCAAGCCACACCTACAGAACCAGTAGTAAAACATTTTGAATCCCACCACTGGCGAGCATCAGAACTTCAAAGCCTTTTGGGGGGAGGCCCGTCGTAACTTAGAACAGTTGCTAAGTAACCAGTTGTAAATCAAGGGCTACTTGTACAACGTTGGGCACATATGATTTCCCCCTTGTTAAGTATGGTCGGTGGGTCCCATGAATAGATGAGACTTGAGTAGTGAACCACAGCTCTTTATTTAACAGGCAGATTCTGAGACAGAAAACCCTAGCGCACGGCAGCTCTTCTTATAGAGCTGGCCGTGGCTAGGCAGCCAATGACAACTCTTTGCCGCGCTGGGCTTCAGCCAATCACGGCAAACCCTGTATGAGCCAATCAGGAACATTCAAGCCATCCAATCACGATCCAGCTTTTCTGAACCAATAGGAACGCAGGGTTTCAAGCCTGCTAATATGGAACACCCCTCATCTTCCACGAGAGTGGAGATTGAAAGTTTTATTTCTTTTTTGATTCTCAAGCCAAATTTCCCAGGTAAAAATGAAACACTTGACTTTAGACAAGAAAGAAATCTTCCCAGCTCTCCTTACAAGGAAAAGGATCCTAAAAGTAAAGTGGTTAAGCAAGCCAAAAGATCTATTCCTGCTCCCCCACCCCCCCCGCAACTCTGACTGGGATTGTATATTAATCCATTCTGTGTTACAGTTCCCTAATAGATATAGAAATGTCGCTTAATCAGCAGTGGGATTCGAAATTTTAAAAACCGGTTCTGTGGATGTGGCTTAGTTGGTGGGCATGGCTTGGTAGTCATGTGACTGGCTGGGTGTGGCCAACTCAACATCACTCACATCGAGGCACACATCTCCTCGCCTGGCCTCTCATGACTGTGGGGATGCTGCAACAGTCGTAAGTGTGAAAAATGGTCATGTCACTTTTTTTCAGTGCCATTGTAACTTTGAATGGTCACTCCACACAAGCAAAGTACCAGCAAAGGAGAGAAAAAAAATTCCAGAGAAGTTCCTGAGACAGGAAGTCTAGTCCTGCCAAGAATGTAATAAGGGTTAAGGGAGAGGCAGTTTCTGTAGGCAACACCAGAATGTTTCCTTCCTGCCTTCCTTACAGGGTTAGGCCAGTAATTTCTTCTAACAACCGGTTCTCTGAACTTGTTAGAATGTTAACAACTGGTTCTAGCGAATAGGTACGAACAGGTAGAATCGCACCCCTGCCCTTAATACAGAGTAGATATCAATGCCACTCTATACTGTTCATAGCTCTTCAACACCCACCCACCCCCCTCCAAGCAAGGATTTGTGTGATATCCAGTATCTAATGCATTTGCTTTGCCATAGAAATTTAATTTGCATCATTCAGGAACTGACCGGGATTTGGCAAAAAGTAATATACTTGTGGATAACATATTTTCATAGAAGTGAGCTAATTATAATTTTGAATCCTAATATCTAGTCCAGCTGGCACATCCACTTCCTGCCTGAAGGCAACAATCCCCATTCTATCACAATGAGAGAAAGAAAATCATATTGGCTGATTCTTTTTTAATTGTGAGTTGAATAGTAGCATGTCAACCGACTAGAAAAGGCTCCGATCGCTTTCCAAATGAAGGGGAAGGGAGAAGAAAGGGGGGGAAGCAGGAGAAAATGGCTTAATGGGGATGCTTTTCAACATTGCACCCTCTTTCTTTGCTTTTTAAGGGCTGCTCAAATTTGAGTGAAAGGAAAGAAAATCGGTCAAGCAAAGATTTTGCGACTCACATGGCCCGATGCAATTAAGAGGCCATTGTTAATTTTAAGATTGTCATAAATACATTGGAGAATTTGAGACAATCCACAAAACAATTATGATAGAATGAAAAGTGGAGATTGCCCAATCTGGTGAAATGAAACCCAACTTGCCGAAATAAAACATAGGGGCCAGAGATAGGGAAACACTCCTGAAATACATTGAGAGAATAAAAGGCATATGAAATGGATTGATTGTCCAGTCATAGTCTTTTAATAACAAAGGTTATTTGGCAGGAAAGTGGCGGGATTTGCCTACCTCTGAATGACATTTGGCTAAGTGCAATAGGTCCTTTTTGCATCCAATTATAGGGTAAATGGGAAAACCTACACAAATGTTCAGGGGGAAACAGCTGTATTATTTTGCCTGCTGTACCTTTAGCAGCAAATAAGCAAAATCTCGCTGCATTTTAATTATAGAGCTGTCTGAATTAAGGCAGTGGGTCTCGTCCACCACCTGCAAGGACAAATAGATCCATATAATTTACACTGTAATTTGATGTACAATATTTCTGCTGCTTCCAAGAATCGGAGCATATTGTGCATGCATTTATTTCAAAGGAACAGAAGGCTTTTGGATGAGAAATCAGAAAAGCAGCAAAAGGCCAAATGTATGATTACAAACTCAGCAGTTGTTAGGTCAGGAGTGCTTTGCCCACTTAATGCCAATGGTAAGTTGTGCAAAAACAAGGTTGTTGTGAGTGACTCAGAGTTCTTTAAGAGGAGCGGCCATTTAAATATTTTAAATAAAGAACAAATTAGTATAAATGCTCTCCTGTAGTAAATATATCTTTCCTGGGCTGCAAAAATATGGACAACCATTAGAGGGCAAATAAAAGGGCATTGCTAACACCAAATGGCCATCTAAACTTTTGCAGCTAGATCTACAGGTTATATACATTGTGCATTGCATGGATGAATTAAATTGAACATTAGGCAGCTTTTGTAGTTTAACTTAATACATATTTTCAAATCTGATGGCTCTCTGCCTCTTTACATTATTAATTTTTTTCCATGCGGATAGGGATGGTTTCTTCCACAGAAGCAAAAAAACAAAACAAAAAAACTTCCCTCTTAAAAGGAAAGATCTCTTTGGTGAAATGAGCACATAAATCTAACAATCATTCAAGGCAGAAATAACCAAGGAAAATATAATCCAAGGAATAATTTTTAATACTGTAGAGATCCCCCAACAGTCCTGTTTATTGGATCACTGATTTCAGTTGACACCCACCCCCAGCCAAAAAAAAAAAAAAAAAGATGCAGAAAAGCAAAATTACACTGACATAGGATGAGAGAAGAGACTTGAATTCATATGGACATTCTACCCCTGAGCCCTTTTAAGTTTTTAAATAAAAGGTGCTGTTGAGCCCCCCAGTTGTTCGGCATTATATTGAGGGCATGTGTTTTACTGATGATGTTACCTAGTTTGGTCATGAAACATCTGCAAGAAAACAACCAAGGTTAGAGAATACCAAGGACCCCAAAGGGCAGGCCTTTCTTTGAACATGTTGTTCAGTTTAAGCTTCAAGGTATAATATCCTAAGATAGGAGATTTGGAGGTTTGAAATTTGCTCCCATACAGCCAATAGTACCTAGATAGCAGACTATGGAGAAGGCACAAGTCCTTGGATCATTGGTCTTTCTCTCTTGAGTGGAGATGTGTTGTATTTCTATTCGAATATGCATACATTAAACGTGCAGATTCACTGCAAATTGAAGTTCTCTTTCAGGTGTTTGGTGAAGATTAAATTGATTTGCAGATAAAATCATTGATAGAATGGTAATAAGAAGCCAGGATAACAATGAGGGGTGTTTGTGTAATCTCCTCCCTACCATCTTTCCAAATTGAAAGCAATTCTGCACTACCATATCATACCAAATTATTTCTAAAGGGCAGCATAAGGGTAATTACAATGCCCTTGCTTTGAGGCTAAAAGTTAATTAGCATATGCAGATGACCAGGAGCGGTTCATCTCCAACTTTGTGGGAGGAAACTTGGTGTTTATAATCAATAGAGGTGAGGAAGGATCAAAGGACATCTCCCACAGGGCATCTTCAATTTTGCAATTCAGCACTAAGGGAGAATAAAGAGAAAATAAAATGGTCCTTCCACCGCAAGAAAGTCACTCAATTAATTTTGGATTGCAGAACTGGAACGACAAACAGAAACATTCCAGTTACTTGGGTGTCTATCAGCACTCCAACAACTTGGTCAAAACTCATTGAAAACTGCTCCAATCCTCCCTATTACTTTTTGTGATCTGGTCGTTTTGATATTGTTGGTAAAAAATCTACACTTTAGACACCTTTGAGGAATTGAAACAGTGATAGATTTAGCTGTTCAGAATGTTGGTTGACCTCAAGATGCCCTAGAATGGAGCCTATCAATGTTTCTGAATGGAAGGGTTTTGCAGCAACGAATTCTTTCTAAAATGCTCAAATCTGACATTGACCCCTACGGTAGAAACTTTAAAATAAAATCAATCTAAGAAATATGATAATTTCAAATATACACAAACTTAGGTAGTAACCCAAAGATGAATAAACACAGACTTTATTGAGACCAGACTGGTCCCTTCAAAAAGTATTAGGACTGAACCTTACAAAATTCTCAAACAATAAAGACTACTGAAAATGACCCCTTTTGCTCTAGTAGGTTTATGAGCCAATAGTTTAAAATATAGAGTCAAGAAAGATTTTCCAGCAGAGGTCATTATTCTGACAAGATGGGTGTATTAAGGATTTGTGTTAAATTTTAAAAATCAAGATAGTAAATATAGGAGTAAGACACTCCTTGACTACTATAAAAATTGTAATGTTGTTGGCGTTCAGTCCTAATGAGAATCAAATGATCACAGAGATTCTATGAAACCCTTCAGCATTTGTTCCGACTGAATATTCATCACTTTTGCTTCAGGAATACGAAAGTTCAGGGGGTATCGCATATAAAGCAACATCAAGCAATATCTCATATAAATATATATATATATATATATATATTACCCAATACTTCCTTTCTTATACATTCTTATGGTTTATCCAATTTCCAGAATAGAGACCAATTTATAGACAACTGCTGAATTGGGAAACTAGGAACAACGCCAAAGAATCCAATAACTAAACCATTGAAACAGTGAAGTAAAAAATGGTTGTAAGCCATAAGTGAAATTCAAGAAAATGAGATGGTTAATGCTAGAATTGAGACGTTGTCACAAGGATAAAGTTGAAACATTTATGATTGTCCACAGTGACCCAGGCTGGATTCCATACCAATCCAGAAGAGAAGGCAACATGTTCATGCCCTGCAAAATTCATTTAGAGAGCATTTTACTCCTAAGGCTACTAGAGCATTTTTCAACTAGACACAAGAACAGTTTTTTCCCCAAATGCCATCACTCTGCTAAACAAATAATTCCCTCAACACTGTCCAACTATTTACTAAGTCTTCTCATCACTCCTATCACCCATCCCCTCCCACTTGTGACTGTATGACTGTAACTTTGTTGTTTTATCCTTACGATTTATACTGACTGTTTCCTAGTATGATTTGATTGTTTATTTGTACCCTATGACTATCATTAAGTGTTGTACGTTATGATTCTTGATGAATGTATCTTTTCTTTTTATGTACACTGAGAGCATATGCACCAAGACAAATTCCTTGCGTGTGTAATCACACTTGGCCAATAAAGAATTCATTCATTCATTCAAAATTCATTTGACAAATGTCTTGCTTAGCAATAGAAATTTGAGGGCTCAATTGTGGTCATAAGTTGAGTACTACCTGTAAAAGATTCAGGGCGGTGGGGGGAACGGGGTGCAGAAGAGAATGGAGGGTGGGAGGAACCTGGAAGTGTTGTCTTTTCCTCAGAAAAAAAAACTGGGTTGAAATGCCTTGGGAACGAATTGACCTTGTGTGATAGGAATAAGAAAGGGAAAAGGTTTGACGGGAATGCTTTACTATTTTACATTCAAGATTTCTTGGGTAAATATCTATCTTTGATTGTATGAGTTGTATCAGAAATTGTGGTTTGGGGGCTAGCTGTGCTCACAATGCAACAACTACAAATGTGTATGTGTGTTTGTCTGTCTGACTAACTGACTGACTGACTGATTGTCTCTCTGTCTCTGTTTCTGTGTGTAGAAGGTCATTTTGTGAAGACCTCAGTGATTCCATTCTCAAAATTTCACTGTTCCAAATACATTGGAAACTCTGTTTTTAGCATTGTAGTTGAAGTGTGCAATCTATGATCCCTGAAGTATATACAGACCTTAATACCTTATGTGTAAACCGAGTGTTAATCCTAGGGCTGAGCTTTGGAGGTCTCGTTCCATGCGGTGGGGGGGATTGAAAACTTTTGAGAAGTAAAATGGTTAAAACATTATGGTAGATTGTTTTGCTATCTTAAATAACATATTTCTTCCTTTAAAGCAACCCAAACAGAACCACATTAAAAAGTCCAAAAAGTGTTAACAAGTGTTATTCATCCCAGTAACGTTATTGTTCATCCTCTGTGTTGTTCTCATGGGTGCAAAATATGATCTACGCAGAAAAGTATTTCTCAGCTTTGTATTACCGTCATCCTGAACTTTATGCACTTCTCTCTTCTTATCTCTGACATGGCTGTGTGGAAACAATGGAAGCATTTATTCAATGACTGCAAATTAACCATAGTTTGGAGTCATAACCTATCCATGATACCCTGGATACATTGGAGATAAACTATAGTTTGAGACAAGCCAGTTTTCTGTTTTTGATATGTTCCATGAACCCATTGCTTGATCATAGTTTCCCATTCAAATTGTTTTCCCAAGAGGAGATATACTCAAGGTCCCCATTATGCAACATTCAACATTCAAAGCTCTGCTTCAACATACAGCTATCAGCAAGGGTGTCTGCAGAGATAGCGGGGGGAAGTCAAGATGGCGGCCACAATCTTGAATGCAAAGCATTCTTTTTTGAGTCCTTCCCTACTATGTCTACTAGCATCCTAATAATAATCCCTAAATCATGTTGGTTATGGATAGTAAGCCCAAAGGTGGAAAAGACTACATCCAAATTTGGCCACTCTTCAGACTGGGATAGAGTTAGAGTTACCTCTCTCTCCTTTCCTCTGGCATTTGCCTATTGCCAAAATGAAGAGCAGGATGACCAAAAAAAATGTAATATTGAGAAGCGATCCTAAATCTGGTACCTGGTGAGTGAAACATTGTACCAGGGAAGGAGGAAAAAGACAGGCATAAAATATTGATTTCATTTAAAATGTTAACGACTACTTAATCCAAGTATTTTAGATGTGTGCATATTTATTTCCAAATTTGCATATCTGTTTGCATATATCTTATAATGATTAATGTTAATTGTACTTTAAAATCATTTCTAAATTGTAAGCAAACCTATTCTAAGAATGTGAGACTAGGAGCCAGAGAAAACATCTTCAAGTACCATTAATTAAAAACTGCCATTGAAGCCTTGATGAAGCAAAACTCACATCAGAAAAATATTGAATTCTTGACAAA
This sequence comes from Pseudonaja textilis, assembly GCF_049901715.1. Taxonomy (NCBI): domain Eukaryota; kingdom Metazoa; phylum Chordata; class Lepidosauria; order Squamata; family Elapidae; genus Pseudonaja; species Pseudonaja textilis. The sequence continues at coordinate 76,158,292 of NC_141992.1, forward strand.
TAATAATAATAAAAAACAAGCACAAATTATTAACGTGACTGCCTAATTAAATGGCATTTCAGAAGGAAAGCACTAAGAATTTGTAAGCACTCTTCACTTCACTCCGTAAAGACTGGGAAGAGTCAACATTGACCATCAAATATGTTCAGTTTTGCTGTCAGTATATTTCACAAGCCCGTGTCATTTGAATATTGGTGGGACAGTGTTTTTTATAGATAACTGAATATTCTCTTTTCTCACCCGCCTCACATCTTAATGATTTCTTAAAGAATAGGAAAAGTGAACTAATGATATGAGGAATCTAAAATAGAAAAGGCTTCAGATGTGCAGGTTTTTACAAATGGTGTCAGCTGAATCCTCTATTAAATGGAACCGAAAGATGACTCCAAATAATTTAACAGAAGAGCAGAGTTGGAAGGTACCTTGCTTGGAGGTCTTCCAGTCCAATCCCCTGCTCAGGCAGGAAACTCTATACTATTTCATACAAATGGTTGTCCAATCTCTTCTTAATAACTTCCAGTGTTGGAGCATTTACAACTTCTAGAGGCAAGTAGTTCCACTGATAAACTGTTCTGTCGAGAAATTTCTCCTTAGTTCTAGGTTGCTTCTCTTCTTAATTAGTTTCCATCCATTGCTTCTTGTCCTGCCTTCAGGTGCTGAAATATTACAACAAAAGCATAGTTCAGGCCAGGGGCACTTTCCTATGGTAAATTCAGCATGAAAGGAATGGTGAGCAACTTTTTGATTCCCCTAAATAAAACATGTATGAGCTTAAATCGGTTCAAGCTCATACATGTTGGAGAAAGTTTCCTGCCACATGTGTGATAGTCACTCTGTATCCCCAATGATCAGATTTTTGGGAACATCCCCAATATGACTGTTAGAAGAAAATTCTGCTGATATGATTGTAAGAAGAATATTTTGGCTTCTTCCAGACCAGGTGAAAAAACACAGAACAACTGTATAAAGTGGAGGAAGAATTATTTGACAGAGAAATGGACAGTTTAGTAAAATAAGGTGGCCATACACTCACTTACTTACTTTACTTTATTTATTTTTTAACCACTGAAAGGGTTAGTAATATTTATAAGCAAGTAGAGTCCTTGTTTTTGAGAGGGAGTGAATAGTTTGTCTTGAGGGGGATTGAGCTGAGTCTAGTAAGAAAGAAATGCAGTTTTCTCACCCTGTGGGATGAGATAATCTCCACCTCTTTGTGTGTCCTGATGTTGATCATGGGGATGGGTTTAGGTCTGCGTAATCTTATTGTGTATGTAAGGGACTTCTTATGGTTTTGATTCAGTTGCTGATATTTGCCAATTTCCTAGCGAGAGATGCACCTAGTCAGTTTCAGCCCATGAGTCAATAGAGGCCAAAAAAAAGCTTAAGGAATCATTTGTTGGCGTTCACTGATAGGTCAGGGATGGTCAGAGATGGTGAATGACATGGGTGGCAAGGGTGGTATGAAAGTTTTGTCTTCTCACATGACTAAGATGAGAGAAATTGCTGCTCCCTTTTCCAATATTGGAGCATATAAATCTAAAATCATTTCCAAAAGAAGACAAACAAAAGGAGAACCGATTAGATAGTCATAACATTTCTTTGCTTCGACTTTTTTTTAAGTACGGACCCAAAGCAACCAATGGGGAGAAAAAAAAACAACAACACTGAGAATGCATGGCACTGACATTGTTCACTGATAACTGTGCACTTCTGTGATTTCATACCATCATGCCTGGTTGTAATTGATCCAATTTAACTTCAGCTTAGATGTAGTTCTACAGGAAATCCACTGTATCCAGTTTTCCAATAGAATCTCTGATGTTCTTTGGAGCTTGGGGGCTGCTCATTTTTTCCATTGGCAGCAATGCTTGTTTCATCTTCGTTCCTAGACTCTTAGGCGACTATAGCATCACGCTAGCATTTTCCTCCTGTTTTAGTAAATTTAGTGGGAGAATAATGGTATGGCATATTTATGGTTTTGCAGCTAACTCTGATGCTCAAATGCCAAACCAAACAGATCATAGACAAAGAGAAACATACTGTCTGGGTAACATTTTCTCTAGTCTTTCTGATTTTGCTCTCCGTTTTGAAATTGTTTGTGGTAAGAATGGCTGTGGGTTAATTTCAAAGTCTTGGAAAGCAAAAACAGTGGTGATCATACATTATCCATATGCAGATAGGGTTGAAAGGGAGTTTCAGGAAATGCCTGCTACATTAGTACATCTCCAGATACCACTCCACCAATGAAATAACACTGACACATTGATAAAAGTCTATGGAGATTCTCAGTCATCCAAGTCATGGCTGACTAAGTCAGAGCTGAAGAAGTGTCTTGGATTAGAAGTGGAACGTCTTCAAACGAAGAAAAAAACACAAGAAAATCCAGTTGCCTTCTAGAAAAGCATCTTTGGGATTGACACACTGATTTGGAAGAATAAAGGCATAGCTCCATGCTGGAGGTCCACCAGTTTATCAATGGACAGACCGATATAGGGCAAAATTCAGAAACTATGACCTAAGTGACACAACAATCCAATTGATGCCAACGAAATGAGAGTTTTCCTATAATATCTTTTCAGGGAGATAATAACAAAGATGTAGGATGGATTAGATAATATGGGGAAAAAGGGACTGCATTGTTCTCTCCTCGTTTTGTAGTTGTTCTAGTCAATATATATTTGCATTCTGACTGCCACTTCAAATGCCTCTATCGAGTCTCTGTGGATTTGCAATGAACTGCATTTCTACTGTCACTTTATAGCATAGCAGAGACATAATGCTGTGGTTAAAGGGTCCCTCTATACCTGTAATGAAATGATGTTGTTCTCATGCTGTATCTTAGGCAACAGCATCCCAGTGCTAGTTTAGCACTTGTCATATCAATATGATACCATGTTGACATCCCATTTCAATTCAGAAGGGCCCCAAACTATATATTAGCAAGGAATGCTTATGGATTTGAGAATGGAACAAAATCTGGATGCATCTTGTCAAACATATTTTGTCCAAAACTGTGTGTAAAAGATGAATGAGTACTTTTTCCAAACAGACCGCTCCTTGTTCTATTTAGCAACTTTGCTACAATAATGAAACATGCACAGGTGTATAGCTTCTAACATGCAGTACCCTCTTTCTATTTACCTGTTGTCCTTCTTTTCCTAATAAAAGGAGCATAGAGGTGCTCCCTGAGCTTGGTTGTATTTAAGCACAGAGAGCACTTGTCCTGAAAATCAATACTGACCTCATAAAACTCTGAAGCATTTTATTTTTCACATCAAAGTTTGTTTGTTTGTTTGTGTTTATACCCAGGCTCAATATGGTAAGTGTTCAAGTTCTACTAAGAATAAAATAGATCCAATAATCTTGATTTCTGTTCATGCCACCTGAATAGAGCAGCAGGCTAGAGTCCTCTCTTTCCAAATAAAACAACAGATCCATCAGTTTCCTGCCATGAATAAGAAGGAAACAAGAATAGATTTTCGGTCTTGTATTCATCAACCAAAGCCAAAAACAAGAGAGGAGCTTAGGAACAAGGTTGTCTCCAAAGATACCCTTAACCAAGGAATGTATTTTCATTCTCAAAAGTGTGTTAACTTGACATGGTTTATTCACATGTATAATAGAGCATAAAATCAAATGATAAGTTAAATATAAATATTGAATGAAAACAAATCTAAAAGAAAAGTCATTTATAAAATTACAAATATCAATTCTGACTACAGAGAAACAATCCAGCCATATAAACAGAGCAATAACTCAGATTTAAAAGAAAAAAAACACTGAGATCAAATCTAAATCACATCCTTTTCAGCCTGAAATGCATAGCTAAATTCTTAGCTGTGTTAAAAGTAATGGATTTGTTGGCCCCTTGTGGTAAAAATGTTACATTAAAACTGGATGGTCTAGGAGGTTTTTTTTACCTAAGATTTCTTTTTTTTTCCTTACCAAATAGTGGATGTGGAAAAATATTTTATAGATTATTAATTAAAAGTCAAAAAGCTTTGTTGATCCGCTGGAAAACAGCTAACATTTGAGTCAAGTTTACTTTGTGTTCCTCACTCATCTATAGGAATTTATCTGTTTCTTAGCTATGCTGTGTAGGATTATAGTAAGGAGAATCTTTCCTTCTTATGGAAAGCAATTTTTTTTTCTTTAATCAATGAGCCAACAATAAATAAATTTACAATTTGTTAGTTTCATTATGAAGTAAGATAATGTTGTTAAAAGGTTAGCAGCAGGTGGTTATTCTTTTTCATTAGAGCCCAAGCTCTTCATCTTGACCCTCAAAATAGTTGAATAAAGCTGCTACCCAAGGGAATTACTTATAATTAGGCTTTCAAGCCCATTATTTCAAATGTCAAGAACAATTCCTCCTTCCCACATCATGTCATATCCTTCCCACAGCAAAATGTGCGCATATCTCGAACAGGTTGTTTCAAATCTATTCCTAGATCCAAGTCAGGATTTTAGAATGGATTGAGGTTAAGAGCAAAGAGTCCTTGCTCTAAAATCTACTGGGACAAAGCTGTGACTAATAATGTTTCTTTAAAAATGTGTGGTATCTGAACACTCTTGATACTCATAAAATACAATATCACAGCTCTTGATCCTGGATGATTTTGATAGGCGTGATTGATTGATTGATTGAGGCTCTATAGTTTTGTTTGCACTATCCAAATTGCCTATGGCCAACTTAAGTATGATTAACTCATTAAAAGTAAACTCAATTTCCAGGGCCCACACAATGTTCTTGAAACCTAAATTGACTACATGGGTTGGTCTTACCAAACCCATCAGGTTCTTTTAAGACTCAATATATCAAGGTAAAGTAGCTTACCTCAGGCCACAGATGGTGACTTTGGTGGTTGAAAGTAGGGGCTATCTGTTAAGCTACCCTACTGTTGTTAAATGCGGTGGGGAAACAGATTGTTGTAAGAACATTGTACAAAGCATTTGGCCATATGCATCTGTACAGATGGAGAACTGAAGCAGATGGTGCTTTTTCATTCTTAATATGTGATCACCCTCTTGTTTCATGAATTGTATGTAGCACAAAAATATGTACATAGAACTGTATTCAGTGCAAAACCTAACCTGGGCCAGTTCCTTTGGCAATAAGAACATGATAATCTCTTTCATAAATGGCTATTACAAATGGTACTTAATTTTACGATAGGTGGGGAAATAACAGTGTTCTGAAATGTCTCCAAGAGTGAAAATCATTTTGCGCTCTCATTATATTTCTCAAACTACAATATTAAAGAGACATTGGCTGGGTAATTTTAATCATCCATCAAGCATGAAAGTGGATATTATCCACTTCATAATGATTTGTGATGGTTCTGAATCAACCAATATACCAAGAACATGCAAATCAGATGAGCCATAGATTAGGGTTTGGGGATCTGTAGTCAGAGGAAAAAAAGGGAAAAAAATAATCAGTGAATGAAAAATAAACAATATGAAAGCTATATTGAATGCACACTGACTTAAATATGAATCTCAAAGAACTATAGCAACGGTCTTGCTATCTAGTTCAGGTTTCATTCATTTTATAGTGGCTTCAAAATCCAATAACTTCTGTTTATTTTGAATCTAGTGCCAAAAAATAGAATACATTGTTCCAGTGCTGGGGTTCAATTTTTTTTACTACCAATTCTGTGGGCATGGCTTGGTGGGCATGGCAGGGGAAGGATACTGTAAAATCTCCAGTCAGAGGTGGAATTTGCCGGTTCTCTTAATTAGTCAAAATTTCCGCTACAGGTTCTCCAGAACTGGTCAGAACCTGCTGAATACCACCTCTGCATTGTTCTGATGAAGTATGGACAAAGGAAATGCTTGAAATATAGTAACTAGTACAACAGTTTTAAAATACAGTAGTTTAAAAAATACCCTCCAGTAGTAAAACCCAGGGGAAAATAGAAAGTCATATCCCCAATAGATTTCACCACTGACAACACACCCCACCCCACCCCAAATATATGTTTGCCACAAATCTGAATCATGAACATTTTTATTCAGCCCTGAACTACCTCAAGAATAAGGTGGCTGTATGTGTACCACCTGTATGTTCCTCAAATACCCTTTTTACTTCATCTCTATGGCCCTGCTGCCAATTTTGCCTCTAACACTCAATTCACATGATGAGATTGCTGATGTAATAGAATTAAGAAAAGGTACCAATTTTGCACCCACCAGTATCCAGGGGCATCTCTGCAGTGGTTACTGGGCTCCACTTTCTCTTGATCTGAGCAGCATAGCTGGCCACTGGAGGAACACTTTAAAAAAACTGCCCAACTATCAGTGGTCCCCTGTCCTAATTTTTCCTTCTCCCTATTAGCATTTCACTGTGAGGAAAAGAAATCAAGCAAACAAAGAATGGCCACCATGCACATAACTACCAGAACATTCTAGCAGCAAGCAGGATTAGAAATGAGCAATCACGGAAGTTCTGGGTTTGGTGGGTACAATTTCTTAGGTAGCAGCACAAGCTTGAAGCTGTAGCTCAAATACTTTGGCCACCTAATGAGAAAAGATAACTCATTGGAAAAGACTCTGATGTTGTGAAAGATTGAAGACAAAAGAAGGTGGTGATGGCAGAGGATTAGATAGGATCATCGATGTAATGAACATAAACTTGAGCAAACTCCAGAGACAGGGAGTATAGGAGGGCCTGGCATGCTATGGTCCATGGAGTCATGAAGAGTCAGACCTGACTTATTGACCAGAACAACAACAAAAACAGTACAAGTATTGTGATATGGTAAGTACTTTTGCTTTCTGATATAAGTCCTACCTATGAGCAATTCATTGCTTCTTTCTTTCCTTCTCCTACAATTTCAGTTTAACACCTATTTCTTCCATGTACACCTGAGTGTTCTTTACACACTGGCTGATAGCTTTTCTATTCATGAAGAAATTCAATCTCACAGAGGGAGAGGCTCCTCGTGGTAGCTAGAAACAACAACAATGGGATGCATATTGTGCCTCAGTTTCAAAATTTAGGGAATTCTGGACAGTAGAGCAACATCAGCATTTCCTACAATTAGAAACCCTGGAAAAAAAATATCTTTCCAACTTTTTCTTTGGAACAGAGATGGAAGCTTATCAGACCAAGCAATAAAGATCTCAAAAGTAATGAAATCCTAGAGCCCAGAGATGTAGTGATAATCTTGGATTGGGTCAGCCCTGGAAATGAAAGATGGAAGGGCCTCATTTAGTGACAGTGAGCACTAGGTACAGCAAGAGAAGGAGGCGGGGAAGGAGAGTGGAGAGTGGAGAGAGAGAGAGATTGACTTTTCCCTAGCAATCATAATTCATCTGAAATAACTGGAGAGGATAAGGCCTTAAAAAGTCCTCAAAAGCTGCCAAGTGTTTGGCAGAGTGGAGCAATGCAAATTTTTCTCAACTGGATGAAGGAGGATTCATCTTTCACCGCCACATAAAGACTTTTATGGAAAGTCTTTGTCTGCAAGCAAGAATATGCAATAAGGGATACTTTGGAAAAGACACTGATGTGAGAGTCCAAAAACCAAGACACACAAAGTTTCTTCTAAGCAGTTTTCTTTATTGTTCCTCACCTATAAACAGAAATCTTGTGAAACTAAAGCAATTGGTTGCATCATTAAAGGCATAATCTGAAATGTTCTAGGGAGGAGCTATCTTTGCCCTCTTTCTCTCAACCAAACTGTCTAAACTTCCTTGTCTCTTGCTCCTGTTGCAGCCTCTCCCACCGGAGAATCCATTCTGCCACAGCTATTCAGTTAAAGAGAAGGAAGAGAAGGAATGGTTGGTCTACTCAGACATGTACTTCTAAGTAGATAAGCTTAGTATTATACTGTTACAACATAAAATATGGGAACTCTCAAAATGATTTTCTCTATCATTTTTATAGCACAGCACCTGTCATTTATAATAAATATTTTTAGCCCAAGGTAATTCACCTGTCTGGTTGAATTCCAGACTCTTTATATACTTCTATATAATCACAGCCTACTTTGTACAAACAGTCAACAAGATAAAAAACCCGCAGAGTACAAGTTAGGAAATGCCTAATTTTAAATGTAAAAAAAAGAAGGAAGATGGCTAGTGCTATTCTTTTCCTTGATATGCTAGTTGTCCACGTGAGTGTTTTCTTTTTCTTTAATAGCATTTCCATCCTGTTGGGGGATTGTTTTTAATCTTAAAAAATTGGAATATCAATTTGAACGTGCAAACTTCCGACCTGTAATCTGAAATACTATACTTGCTCAAGCAGATGTGTTTTGTGTGAACATAGCCAAACTAATGATCAATTCAATCTCTTACAGCGTAAAGACAAGATAAATCTATATTGATATTTCATAATAAAAATGTGGTTTAATGCAAGAGTCTGAAACATGTGGCCCACTTGAGTGCTTTTGTTTAACCCATAATGGCTCAAACACGTAAGACAAGACAAGCGGCCACCATAGACAGCAGACTTAGCAGAATCCCAATTCCAGAAGCTGCATAAGATTTGGATCCACTGTGGATGATATGCCAGCATGAAGAGCCCACAAGGGCTCAAAAATTTACAATCTACTGGCCCCCAAATCTCACCAGGGCTGTTTTACAGCTATGCTTTCATCATCTGGCCTTGCCTCATGCTACTATTTGACTATGCTAGTTGGCACCAGGGAGTGTTTACACAGAGCAACACAGTGGTGATGAGTGGGCAAACAGGCAAACAGATATTGTAACCAGAGTGATACACTATTAAATGTGCTTTTGTTTTTATTAACCACCAGTAATGACATGTTAAGTTATTTGTAATCACAGTATAATAATACAATTTTTTAAATTTAATTATTAATTTAATTAATGAATAAGTATTAAATTTTAATGGATGCTGCATGTTTGCCTGTGTAGGAATACAGTCCACTGAGTAGTTCATTGTATGTACTGTGTGCCCCCATATTCATTTGAGTCTGACACTTTTGGTTTAATGCCGTATGTACCTTTATAAAATGACAGATATTAGTAGTTATTAATGCCTGTAGACTGGGAAGCCACTGGAGATTCTTTTCAAATGCAATGAGTAAATATATTTTATCTCTATCTATCTATCTATCTATCTATCTATCTATCTATCCTAGATTGTATGTTGCATCCAAATTGTATATGGTCCTGTTTCAAATTCTTACTTGGACTTGAAAACATCTTTTTTTAAAAAATTGGGAGAAATTAAGACCTATCTTCCCTGTGTTCTGGGGTTCTAATCTTAACTGGAAGCTCAGCAGCTGATATTTGCTGCATAGCTCTCATGGCACATACAATTTGTCACTTATTCTGTGCTAGTTGCTACTCCAGCTAGCAAAAATAAGCATCACACAGATTAAATGAAGCAACTGCAACAGATAAAGCTACATCGTTAGAAACATATAATGAAACAATTATCACAGCATCTCTCTGCAGACTGAACCATGGCAACTTTCACATAGGGGTTATAGCTCAAAAGGTTATACGTGGAGAGAGAAGAAGATGGGGAATTGATGTATTATAAATGTCATCTGCCTGCCACAGGACTCTACCCTCCTTTTTTCAGCATGTGGGAATTAAGTTATAGCAGTTTCAAGAAAGGCAGGGCCAAGTTACGCCTCTTGAAAAAGCAAGAGAACTTCCGTCCAAGTCCATTAATTTTGCAGATGTGAAAATATAACAGAAGTTATTGCTCCTACTTGGAACATCTGCTGGAGAACACTAATATCAGTACAGTCCTGATGGCATCAACCAGATGTTTTTAGAGATGCTTCATCTGATTGCTTAGATGACAAAACAAAGCACCAGGCCAAGCAAATTTAGATTCTTATATTGCATTGGTCACTGCAGATTGGCTTAGAACATTATCTAAACAATGTTCTACAATGATGAAACAAATATCAGAAATGCTGTATTTAAAACACAGGAGGTGGCTTTAAAGCTTTTATAAGAAGGATGGGAGGATGAAATATGTCGACATATTGGAGTTGGTTGTTAGACAAAAACACATAAAGAACATTTTTCTTTCTTTCTGACCTTGAATGCGACAAAACTTCAAGTAAGGGGTTAAGCTTATGAAAGAGCTTCCATTTACAGTTATCTAAACATTGTTTAAACCAATTTTCAGAATGAAATACTAGCAGGAGTTAGTATTTACTTCATACACAATCACAATCACTTTAACCTTGCCATTTGCACAGTCGCTGTCTTCTTCACAAGACTACTGAAGCTATGGGCTATAAATCTTTATAAGATAAGTTGCTCATTCCTTGTTTGTCAAAATGCCACAACGAACTACATCAAAGAAAACAATTGCCAAGTCAAAGCAAATACTAAAGCACTGATTCAGTAGTCCTTAAATTCAGTGAATTTTGCCCTGTATATGCATGTGTGTGTGGTGTATGTATGTATATATGTGTGTGTATATTTACTGTAACATATACACTGCTCAAAAAAATAAAAATAAGACATCCTAGATCTGAATGAATGAAATATTCTTATTAAATACATTACATAGTTGAATGTGCTGACAACAAAATCACACAAAAATTATCAATGGAAATCAAATTTAGCAACCCATGGAGGTCTAGATTTGGAGTTACACGCAAAATTAAAGTGGAAAAAAACACTAAAGGCTAATCCAACTTTGATGTAATGTCCTTAAAATAAGTCAAAATGAGGCTCAGTAGTGTGTGTGGCCTCCACGTGCCTGTATGACCTCCCTACAACTCCTGGGCATGCTCCTGATGTGGTGGCGGATGGTCTCCTGAGGGATCTCCTCCCACACCTGGACTAAAGCATCCCCCAACTCCTGAACAGTCTGTGGTGCAACGTGGCGTTGGTGGATGGAGCGAGACATGATGTCTCAGATGTGCTCAATTGGATTCAGGTCTGGGGAATGGGTGGGCCAGTCCATAGCTTCGATGCCTTTGTCTTGCAGGAACTGCTGACACACTCCAGCCACATGAGTCTAGCATTGTCTTGCATTAGGAGGAACCCAGGGCCAACCGCACCAGCATATGGTCTCACAAGGGGTCTGAGGATCTCATCTCAGTACCTAATGGCAGTCAGGCTACCTCTGGCGAGCACATGGAGGGCTGTGCAGCCCCTAAAGAAATGCCACTCCACACCATTACTAACCCACTGCCAAAATGGTCATGCTGGAGGATGTTGCAGGCAGCAGAATGTTCTCTAGGGCGTCTCCAGACCCTGTCACGTTTGTCACATGTGCTCAGTGTGAACCTGCTTTCATCTGTGAAGAGCACAGAGCACCAGTGGCGAATTTGCCAATCTTGGTGTTCTCTGGCAAATGCCAAACATCCTGCACAGTGTTGGGCAGTAAGCACAACCCCCAACTGTGGATGTCGGGCCCTCATACCACCCTCATGGAGTCTGTTTCTGACTGTTTGAGCAGCCACATGCACATTTGTGGCCTGCTGGAGGTCATTTTGCAGGGCTCTGGCAGTGCTCCTTCTGTCCCTCCTTGCACAAAGGCGGAGGTAGCGATCCTGATGCTGGGTTGTTGCCCTCCTACAGCCTCCTCCACATCTCCTGATGTACTGGCCTGTCTCCTGGTAGCGCCTCCATGCTCTGGACACAACGCTGACACAGCAAAACTTCTTGCCACAGCTTGCATTGATGTGCCATCCTGGATGAGCTGCACTACCTGAGCCACTTGTGTGGGTTGTAGACTCTGTCTCGTGCTACCACTAGAGTGAAACCACCACCAGCATTCAAAAGTGACCAAACCATCAGTCAGAAAGCATAGGAACTGAGAAGAGGTCTGGGGTCACCACCTGCAGAACCACTCCTTTATTGGGGATGTCTTGCTAACTGCCTATGCATTCTACCTGTTGTCTATTCCATTTGCACAATAGCATGTGAAATTGATTGTCAATCAGTGTTGCTACCTAAGTGGACAGTTTGATTTCACAGAAGTGTGATTGACTTGGAGTTACATTGTAACTTAGTGCCTTTTATATATGGGAGGAGGGCTTTGCCGTTCTCTTGTTCTCTGTCTTGGATTTTGGTTGGGGTTTCTTTTTGGATTAGGTGGATAATCTTTCTTTGGAATCCATTGGCTGTTAGTACATTAGCGAGAGTGTGTAGTTCGGTTTTTAGCTGTTATTCGTCAGCTAAGCATTAACAAGAGAACGGCAAAGCCCTCCTCCCATATATAAAAGGCACTACAGACAAAATCAACAAGATCCTCCAAAAACACAACATTAAAACAGCATTCTGCACAAACAGAAAAATATCCACCATCCTAAGAAACCCTAAAGACAAAATCGAGTTAGAAAACCAAGGAGTATACGAAATCCCTTGCACCACCTGTCCCACCACATACATCGGACAAACTAACAGAAGAATAAGTGCACGCATTGAAGAACACAAGAACTCAATCAAAAAAGAAGAACCGACCTCTTCCCTGGTCCAACCCCTCAAAGCCACAGGACATGAGATTGATTTTAAAAATACCAGAACTATCGCCAAAACCGAACACTTCAACAACAGAATAATCAGAGAAGCCATAGAGATAGAAAAATGCCCACACAGCATGAATAAACGAGATAACACCTCCCGCCTACCAGCCATTTGGAAACCCGCCCTCATGAACAAACGAGTACCTAACATGAAGAATGACACCAGACCCACACGCACAAGGGCCACACAAGATGCTACCACCACACTTCCACATAGAAAACAGACTCACACCCACACAGAAGATGAGACACGACCACGGACCAGAAGCCGTACCACAGCTGCATCACTACCTGCTTCAAACCCCTCCGACCCATACATGAAGTGAACTGACACCCACCATGAAAATGTGGCATGACTATGAACGTGAAGCCAAACAGCAGGATCAAAGCTCACCAGCTCAAATCCCCCAGCAACTAAGACTAACCTGAGCACAACCAAGCCCCCACCTGAACAGAACACACCCTCAGCCAATCAGACCACAGCCAACCCCCCAACCAATCAGAACACAGCCAAACCCCCAACCAATGAGAGCACACCCCCACCCAATCAGAACACAGCCAAGCCCCCACCCAATCAAGTCACACCCCCACTAGCAGTTAAAAGGAAGAAGCAGCTGCAAGTTCACATTACTCTGAGAAGCACAAAGCTGAAGACACAAGCCTGAAGATGATGAATGAGACTTCATTGAAACGTCGCCTAGATACTTCCAATTCTACACGGGAGAAAACCCGAATAACCAAAGATCCACATACAAATACCCGCGAAAACTTCATGCTTTCAGGTCTTTTTTCAATCTCTATGGCTTCTCTGATAATTCTGTGGCTGGGGTTTTCTATAGTGGCTAGGGTTTTGGTGCCATTGAAGTTGATGCTATGACCTGTGGCTTTCATGTGTTGGACTAGTGAGGAAGCGTGTTCCAGCTTTTTTACTGCATTTTTATGTTCATCCAGGCGGGTACTTTTTCTTCTATTGGTCTGTCCAATGTATTTGGCCGGGCATGATGCACAGGGGACTTCATATATGCCTTGGTTTTCCAGGTCAATTTTATCTTTGGGGTTTCTAAGGATGGCTGCTATTTTTCTGTCTGTTTTGAAGGCAGTCTTGATGTGATGCCTGTGTAGTATCTTACTGATTTTGTCTGTAGTACCTCTTATGTAGGGCAGGACAGCTGTTCCATAGGTCTGTTCATCTTCTAGGTCTCCATTATGTCTCAGTGTGTTTTTGTGGATCAAGCCGGTGATTTTGCTTTTGTGGAAGCCGTTGGCTATCAGTACTTTAGTCAGGGTGCATAGTTCAGTCTTTATGTGTGTCTTGTCTGCCAGGCGTTTGGTTCTAGCAATTAGTGTTTTGGCCATGGAATTTATCTGTGCTGGGTGGTGGTGGGATTGGGTGCTGAGGTAGCGGTTGGTGTGTGTTTTCTTCTGGTATATGGTGTATCCTAGTGTGCCATCTGTTTTTTTGTAGATTAGTACATCTAGGAATGGTAGTTGTTTGTTTGTTTCCGTTTCCATGGTGAACTTGATTTTGGGGTGTGTGCTGTTTAGGTGTGTTAGGAAACAGTACACACCCCAAAACAGTACACACCCCAAAATCAAGTATGTATATATATACTGTATGTGTGTATATACATATACACATATACTGTATATTTGTGTGTATGTATATATCTTTGTGTGTGTGTGTGTGTGTGTGTGTATACAGTACATATATATAAACAAACATACAGGTATAGATACACACACACACACACATTCTCGCTTTTCTATTTGAAATGTTCAGGCCTATTGACAAGGCCTTTCATCAAAAACTGCGGTCCTCATAATATAATGAGGAGCAACACACAACACCTTCTCCCTCAAATCTGGTATCAGTTCAGATGTTTAAGGTGTGGATGTTATGTCTTAAAATCACTTGCTGTATTAACAAAACTATCTCTTGACATTTAACAATCTTTGTGGGCTTCTATTTGAGATTGAAAACTAATCTTACTATCTAATGAATTTGGTGTTCCTGGATGTCTTTTCTTGGAGCAGTAATCCTCCCTAACAGCCTTTTTTTAAACCTAAGATCCCCAGATATGTTTGACTACAACTCATATGATCCAGAAAATCAGTGAGGAGATTGTAACCATAAAGTCATCGAACCAACCGAAAGAACATTTAGCACACGTATGTGTTGAGACAGAGAAACCTGAAGAAAATCCATCCCATCTACTCTGCCTTTCTTGTGTGTCAGTGGATGATATCACCTCTCAGTTTAATTAAATTATGCTTGCCACTTCTCTGTGTGATTTGGGAGGGCCACGCTATAAAGGAAACAATTTTTGTCTCTTATAAAACATGAAAAGATAATTAACAAGCAATCCCTGGCAGTCCAGGCAATGAAATGACAACAAATTGCTGAGAGAAGAAGCTGGCACTGGATGTAGGTCCCTACCACAATAGTTAACAGGCAGAAGCTGTGTGATGTATTGATGCTTTGTATTTTTAAGTCAGTTTGAAAAGCAGCAGCTTAGGTTGCTGGGTGAGACTGCCTCGTCTCTGCAGTCCGTCATCTAATTATTTCCTTGGCCCTATCCAAACTCCAATTCAGGAGAATCTCAGGAGACACACCAGTTAGGCACATTTTAATTATCATACATGTCCACAATCTAGATTTAAATTTCTCCCTTGTAATTTGGGAAATCAGCTTAGTCTGGACCAGGTTGATCTCTAGCTGTATAAACAGAATTTATTTGCAAATCCTAGCTTGGGGCTGTTGTGTAGTCGTTGGGATGACACACGAGGCAGACACGGAGCTGAAGGCTAACACAATTTATTTAAACATAGCAGGTTGACGAGGCTGCCCTGGCTGGGCAGGCAGCCGAGAGCTGCCCTGGCTGGGCAGGCAGTCCGGGAGCGATGGCTGCCTCGGCTGGGCTGGCAGTCTGGGTGACGTTAGCTGCCTCGGCTCGGCAGGCAGTCCGGAAGGTCTGTAGCTGCCCGGCTGGGCGGGCAGTCCAGAGGGCGATAGCTGCCTTGGCTGGGCGGACAGCCCAGATGGTGAGAACTGCCCCGCCGGGCGGGCAGCCCGGGGGCGAGAGCTCTTGCAGCGCTGCCCCGTTGGTCCGCGCTCCGCCCGCTGCTCCGCTCGGCTGAGCTCTGCCCGACAGCCGGCTTTTATAGCCGACTGTCAAACGGAGCCAGCCAATGGGAACGGCTGGAGTTCCCGCTCAAACAGCGGACCTGGTTGGGAAACCCCAACCAGTTCAAAAGACATAACGGAAACTGTCAGGGACACAACACCCCTTCCCCTTAGCTAGGGACATGGAAGCCCAGGCTGGGCTTTGGTTGGGCAGGGACACAACACCCCTTCCCCCTTAGCTAGGGACATGGCAGCCCAGGCTGGGGCTGTGGTTGGGCAGGGACACAACACCCCTTCCCCTTAGCTTGGGACATGGCAGCCCAGACTGGGGGCTGTGGTTAGGCGGGGACACGACACCCCTTCCCTCTTGCTAGGGATATGGTAGCCCTGGCTGGGGACTGTGGTTGGGCAGGGACACACCCCTTCCCCTGGCCAGGGACAAGGTAGACCTGTAATCAGACCTGCAATGGGCTTGCAAATAGATCTCCAGTCCTAGGAAATCCCAGCTGGGGTAGAGTCCTTTTGCCGGTAGACCGGGTCCGGCTTAGGAGTGCTCAGTGTCTCTCGAGTTGATCGGGCCTTCAGGGAACATTCGGCGTTGGGTTGACCAGACTCTCGGTGTTTGACAGGTAGACCGGGCCCTCTGGGTTTGACAGGTAGCTGTTGTCAACGGTTGCTGAGTAGATCGGGCTCTCTGGATTCAACTGGTAGCTGGCCCGCCTCGGCCTTCAGCGGCTAAGGTCGGCTCAGGGGTAGGCCGGCTCGTCTCTGCGTGCAGCAGATAGATCGGCTTTTCAGAAGGTAGACCGGCCTGCCTCTGCGTTCAGCAGATAGATCGGCTTTTCAGGGGTAGACCGGCTCGCCTCTGCCTTCAGCAGGTAGATCGGCTCCTCGCGGTTTGACAGGTAGACCGGCCTGCTTTTGGCGGCCTTTGGAAATGGCGGCAGTAGTGCCTGTGGGCGGCGTTCGTCTCCTCAGCGAGGAGGCTAGAACTCGCACTCTCAGTAGTGCCAGTGGCAGCGCCCGGCGGGGCGTTTTCTCCTCAGCAAACGGAGGTTCTTGAGCGTCGTGCTCCTCAGTCGCGCCCGGCGGCAGCGCCCGGCGGGGGGCGGTTTCTTCCTCAGCAAATGGAGGCTCTGAGCGTTGTGCTCTCGATGGCGCCAGCGGCAATGCCTGGCGGGCGGGTTTCTTCCTCAGCAAACGGAGGCTCTGAGCTTTGCGCTCTTGGTAGCGCCAGCAGAAATGCCTGGCGGGGGTTTTCTTCCTCAGCAATGGAGGCTCTGAGCTTATGCTCTTGGTAGCGCCAGCAGCAATGCCTGGCGGGGGTTTTCTTCCTCAGCAACGGAGGCTCTGAGCTTTGCGCTCTCAGTAGCGCCGGCGGCAGCGCCCGGCGGGGGGGCGTTTTCTCCTCAGCAGACGGAGGTCCAGAGCTTCGCTCTCAGCAGTGTCAGTCACCATCAGCAGTTGTGACTTTCAAAATCGCGCCTGAGAAGAGCGTTTTTGCGGCTGCGCCTGTCAGGCAGAGTCAGCCTCCTCGGCTGAGGAGGCTTCTTTGAAATTCGCGCTCTTTGTGATTGTGGCGGCTGAGGCTCTCAGCGCCGTAACTTCGCTCTAGTGACCTCAGCTAGTGACAGCAAATTGAACTTCGCGCCTTTTTGCGCACGTGGGCGGCTGCGGCTTCAGCGCCCGATCTTCAGCTCCAAACGCAGCGGTTTGGGCTCAAACTCTCTGTGAGCGAGGCGAATGCCTGTAGCTTCGGCTCTTTGGCTGTCGTGCTCCCTCGTGAGCGCTGGCGATGGCGGTTTCAACGATTTCGCTTTCGGTGGTTAGCTCTGTTGATTCAGTCCGGTCACCTCTCCTTCGTGTGATCCCATCCTCGTCGCCAGTGTTGTGTAGTCGTTGGGATGACACACGAGGCAGACACGGAGCTGAAGGCTAACACAATTTATTTAAACATAGCAGGTTGACGAGGCTGCCCTGGCTGGGCAGGCAGCCGAGAGCTGCCCTGGCTGGGCAGGCAGTCCGGGAGCGATGGCTGCCTCGGCTGGGCTGGCAGTCTGGGTGACGTTAGCTGCCTCGGCTCGGCAGGCAGTCCGGAAGGTCTGTAGCTGCCCCGGCTGGGCGGGCAGTCCAGAGGGCGATAAGCTGCCTTGGCTGGGCGGACAGCCCAGATGGTGAGAACTGCCCGCCGGGCGGGCAGCCCGGGGCGAGAGCTCTTGCGAGCGCTGCCCGTTGGTCCGCGCTCCGCCCGCTCGCTCCGCTCGGCTGGCTCTGCCCGACAGCCGGCTTTTATAGCCGACTGTCAAACGGAGCCAGCCAATGGGAACGGCTGGAGTTCCCGCTCAAACAGCGGACCTGGTTGGGAAACCCCAACCAGTTCAAAAGACATAACGGAAACTGTCAGGGACACAACAGGGGCCTTGTCTCCAATCTCGGTTTTGCACTGGAAGCACATCAGGGAATCAAAAAAAAAGGATCTCAGGGAAACTCAGGCTGCCCTTTTTCACAGCCCAATGTTAGTTACTTGATTTTAACATGGACAATTTAAGTGAGATTTGGAAAAAACACCCCACTTCCAGGCTCCATTGGAAATTAAATGGCAATGTAAGATTATCAGTTGCATTAGGAGCATAATGTTGTTTTAAAGGGTTGGATCACTGTGCCTAAATATTTCAAACATTTAACATCAGCTCTGGGCATCTAGTTAGCAGGCTGGGAATGTTTTTATCAGCTTTGGAAGGTGTTCCTATTATGATTGTGACATGTTGTTATTTTTCTACTTAAAGTGTTTGTAAATATGTATATATGCAAAGAAATAAATTTAAGTTGGTTTGGAGGAACAGGTTGCACAGAAAAGTTGCAGGCACTGTCCTGCTTTCTTCCCACTTCCATGTGAGGCTTTTCTTCAGATCAGCATAGCAGAGTTGCCAATAAAGCTACAACCTTGAAACAGATGTGGAAGGAAACAGGTGTGGTGGAAGCTCTGGAGCCACTAACAGAAAAAAAAGATGAATAAAAGAAGTTTTGTTTTTCCTTTAAAGGGAATGGACGATGGGGGGGAATCCTTGATTTATAACCATTCCTTCAGTGACCATTTGAAATTTCAAGGACACTGAATAAAGTGACTTTGTGACTGTTTTTAACACTTACAACCCTTATAGCATCTCCACAGTCACATGATCAAAATGTGGTTGCTTGGCAACTGGTTCATATTTATGACAGTTGGAGTGTCCTGGGGTTATGTGATCCCTTTTACGACCTTCTGACAAGTAAAGATTCACTTAACAACCATATTACTAAACTACAGCGATTCTCTTAACAACTGTGGGAAGAAATGGGGCAAAGCTCATTTAACAATTGTCTCAATTAGCAACCTAACTGTGGGGCTCAATTGTGGTCATAAGCCAAGGACTACCTGTATAGATTTGGAAGTTTCACATTTCACTTTTACAGCTTGTTTTTTTCCCCCAAATAAAACTTAAGTAAAACAATAAAATGAAAATCCCAGTCCTTGCTCTGGGTCCAGTGTTTTTGCGAGTCTTTGGCTCAATCTAATTGGATACAGTTTAAAAATAAAATCCAGGACAATTCGTAAATTTTATGCAAAACTATGTCCATTGGCCCTCACATTCTTGTAATGCATTTGTGTATTTTACTGTCCTGAGCAAATGACCACCTTATCAATTATCGGAAGCTTTTTTTTGGACAAAGACTTTCCTCTAGATTATGTTTGAGGCTGTTTCATGTACAACTGGATATAAAATGTATTAACCATGTTATATCATGCAGAAACTGAAGACAGGCTTGTTGGAACACCCCCGCTTACTGTATATAACTTTTTAAAAATTTTCTCAGTCTTACCTGCTGTTCACTAATTTTTAGAAGTTGTCCAACATTAAATACTGATAAGTTAATTAATATGATCCCTCCTAGATGTATTGCTGATTTTCTTTTTACTGTTTTATTACACTGAAATATTTATTTTATTAAACAACTTTTAATTTAATGTTTTAGTGTAAACATTTTCACTAGAACCTACAATCTATTATTCATAAATGAAAACTTGGCGGTATGTTGGAAGCAATTAGAATTGGGGGAAACATGAGCAGTGGGAGAATATTCTCTTCGTTTAGACTTCTAGAAGTTAAATTGAAATTTCAGAAATAGTTGGGAGGAAAAAAGGACATGGGGATTGATATGCTTTTTCTCAACCTGGTACTCTGTAGTTTTTCAACGTTGGTAACCTGAAGACATGTGGACTTCAACTCCTAGAATTCCTCAACCAGCATGCAGGCTAGGGAATTCTGGGAGTTGAAGTTCATACATCAAGTTGCTATAGTTGAGAAATCCTGTTGTAGATATATCAATCCTGATGGGCTCAGTTCACAATGGGAATGGCAAGGCATTGTTTTGGGGAATTGTTTTTCAACATAGCTGGAGGGTAGTAAACAGAGATGCAGTCAAAAATCTTGAAATGGAACATTTTTAAACATTTTCAGTTGTTTTCCATATGTTCATAAAGCCTGCAACTCTATTCAAGTTGACACTTAAAAAACCAATTGCAAAGTTTTCCCACTATTGCTACGGAAGTAAACACTGGTAGATCTACCAGTGAATGAGATAGTAATCCCTTTCTAACATAAAGTTTCCCTAACTAAGCAAATGGCTCCCTTATCCAAGAGTGAAATTCAAGGAGTTAAAATTCAGGTGGAGATAACTGGTTGTCAGCTTGACAGGACCAATCAGAAGAATCCACAGAGTAATTTATCACCTAGTCTTTTTCAAGTGTTCAGCACTGCATTTCTAATTAGAAAAGCTAAGTGCTTTCCTTCAAATTGAAATTCAACTAATTAGAAAAGAATTTATTCTGTGTACTTGAGTTTTATCCCAAATTCTCCCCACTTTTGAATCCCTTCTAGGCTTCAGGCTTATCTCCCATCATTTTCAGCCTTCTTGGTGTAATGTAGTGCCTTTTCTTATACAGATGATAGATGATTAAAAAGCAGTTCTTGGTGCTAATGGACATCAGGTTCCCAGGGAAAAGCATCAACGGTGTCCTGAAAATCCTTGACTCCTATCAAATCATTCCTGCCTGAGGAGAAAATTATTTTGGCCACATGAGCTAAAACAAAACAAAACAGATTATGTCCCACCTTCCGATTACTTCCCTGAACTCATTTGCAAGATGCTGATAATGTTTTCCAACAGCCCCCACAGATGCACTTACCAAAAGCAGAGTGGGGTTTTTTTTTCCCCAACCACCAAGCACCAAAGAAAAAGGTATGCAATGCCGAAGAATTGATATGAGAAAGAAGTGGCCAATTATAACTTTGGATGCAGAATTCCTCCGCTGACTTTCAGATTCTAAAATGGCTTGAGCTGTTCTATAGTAAAAATTCAGTGAATGATATCAAGTGTATCAAGCTGATATAACACTTGACTGCACTTACAACAGTTCACTTAGGGATCATTCAAAGTTACAATGGCACTGAAGAAGTGAGTTATGACCATTTTTCACACTTATATTCATTGCAGTATCCCCAGGATCATGTGATCAAAATCCAGATGCTTGGCAACTGGTTCATATTTATGACCTGTGATGACCCAGGGTGGGATACAAAACAAACAGAGTCACAAAAACCCAATGAAGCCCCTTTTATCCCTTCACTTTGCTTCCAAGCTCCAAATATCCTTGATGGAAGACAAAAACTTCCCACACAAACAGTTACAAGAAGGAGGAAAAAAGCAACACAAACCACGCAAGATAAGGCTGGAGGACGTCCACAGATAACAGAATGCACACTGGGAAGAACGCCAAACTCAGAGAGAAACCATAAACTAGAGATATTTCCATGCTTTGTTTCCAGCACTCGCCCGTACGCATGTCCATCCTCTTATTCAGTTGTCACAGCTGCAGCCCATGAAGAGGATCAAGGCTCTCTCCTCCCGAGTAGACCCGTCTCTCCCTTATCCTCTCCTCCCTTGTGCCCTAGAATGGGGAGGGGAGGGGCCTGGATCCTCCTCTGACTGTTCAACCAGCCTCTGCCCTTCCCCAGCCTCCTCCACAACCTCTGGAGCCACACTTCCACTCCCTGACAGCTGTTCCTCCTCTCCCTCAGAGTCAGTCTCCACCAGGGGCATGGCATGACCATTGTAGTGTTCTGAGTTCATGTGATCCCTTTTACAACTGTCTCACAAGCAAAGTCAATGGGGAAGCCAGATTCATTTAACAACCATATTATTATTAATTTAAGAACCAGAGTTCTTAAATTAACAACTTAACAACGGTGGCAAGAAACATTGTAAAATGGGACAAAATTCACTTAACAAATATCTCACTTTTAGCCACAGAAATTTTGGGCTCAATTGTGGTTGTAAATTGAAGACAACCTCAGAAATACCGATAATCCTCGACTGACAATCAGTCACTTAGCAATGATTCAAAGTTCTGACTAATCTATGCAGTTCCAAAGAATTGATATGAGAAAGAAGTGGCCAGTGATAACTTTGGATGCAGAATTCTTCCACTGACTTTCAGATTCAAAAATGGCTTGAGCTGTTCTATAGTAAAAAATAAATAAATCAGTAAATGATATATCTAGTGCTGCACTTCAGAAATACAGATATTGCTTACTGGCATTCACTTAGCAATGATTCAAAGTTCCGACTAATCTACCTAGGGTTACTTACAACCCAGATCCAAAGTTCCAACAGTGGTTCCATTAAGCAAACGCTGTGGTTGTTAAGTGAACCAATGGTTCATTATGGGTGCAGTTTTTGCTGAAATTTTAAAATCTGGTCACATGACTGCACTTTGCTTGGGAATTGGGGTGTCAAACTCAATTTCACTGAGGGCCGCATCAGGGCATCAGGGCTGTGGTTGGTCTTGGTGGGCCGGCCAGGCATGGCCAACTGGCTGAGTGTGGCCAAGTGGCTGTGCATGGCCAGCTTGATACCACTCAATGGGCCTAGCCGACTGGGTGGGCATGGCCAGCTTGACACCAATCACCTAACTGCTGGCATGTAGACCGGGCTGAAGCTACGCTGGCCCAATGTTTCCTCTTTGCATTGAGTAGACAGGACTGAAGTGATGTGGGCCGTCCCCTTACATTTTCCAGGATGGCCCATGGGCCGGATCCAGCCTGCGGGCCTTGTGTTTGACACCCCTGCTTTAGAGTGTCCTGCAGTCATGTGACCACATTTTACAATTTCAGCGAAACTGTATCCAAAGTGAACCATTGGTTCACTTAACAACTGCAGCATTTGCTTAACGACTGCAGATCCACTTAACAACCACACTGATATGCTTAACAACATCACCAAAACATCCCAAAGGTGCTATTTCAAGTGGCAACTGGACTTTCTGGTTTCTGAAGAAGCTTCTTAGGTGAAAAGTGAAATGTCTTAAAAGGAAAACCAGAAAGTCCAGTTGCTTCTTGAAAAAAGCACCTTTGGGAGAACCAAGACCTAGGTGACTGAGAATCTTCATAGACATCACAAAAAGGCTATAAAATTGGGTCAAATGACCAACCCATGATTGTGATGGGAAGGCTCCATTATAGTTATAACTTGAGGACTACCTGTACTAAATCCCACAACTTTGAATGCTAACTGAACAAAGATATTCAACCTTGTGTCACTTCATTCTGTCTTTTTTATATAGCTTTTTTATAGACTGTATATTTATATAATACACTTAAATTGTTAACAGTCTATTAAGTACTTTAGAAAATAGAATCGAATATAAAAAGTGGTTATTCTATCAATAGGTGCTACATTTTAAGATATTAATACTACTAGCATTATGATTATTTGGCTTTTTCATTCAAAATTAAATGTAACATTGAAAATGAGATCAAGAAAGAGCAGACATCTAGGTATCTGTGGTATAATAAAAGTTTAATTCTTAAGCTAAATTGCTTGTCCTTGCTATAGCAAGTCCATTCCATTCTTATGCTTCATTGCATAGATTATTTTCCTCTTAATTTGGATTTCAACTCTCTGTCTAGTTACATCTGGCACCAAATATATTTAAATTTCAGCCTCAATTACAATTAAGCAAGCATAGGGCTTTGGCTGAACTTATGCTGCTGTGTCAATTGATATTTCAATCTTTATTGAGTCATGATACTTTTTCCGGTTTTAACCTATTTTACTGTGGTATGTGACATTATTTCAGCCAAATTCTAGAAAGCACCTAGCAGGTCCCGGTGATATGCAGGAAGACAGAAACTGTGTGCCATTTGTCCTAAGCTACATTGTTCCCCTTAGATGCAATGGAGGGCACTGTGTCACCACCAGCATGTAATTTAATTGCCCACCTAGTCAGCTTCCGACTAAGGAATGAAGAGAAGAGAAGAGAAGAGAAGAGAAGAGAAGAGAAGAGAAGAGAAGAGAAGAAAAGAGAAAAGAAGAGAGAAGAAAGAATAGAGTAGAGTAGAGTAGAGTAGGGTAGAGTAGAGTAGAGTAGAGTAGAGTAGAGTAGAGTAGAGTAGAGTAGAGTAGAGTAGTAGAGTAGAGTAGAGTAGAGTAGAGTAGAGTAGAGTAGAGTAGAGTAGTGTAGAGTGGAGTGGAGTAGAGAATAGAAAGTAGAGTGGAATGGAATGGAATAGAATAGAATAGAATAGAATAGAATAGAATAGAATAGAATAGAATAGAATAGAATAGAATAGAATAAGAGAGTTGGAAGGGACTTTGGAGGTCTTCTAGTCCAACCCCCTGCCTAGGCAGGAAGCCCTACACCACTTCACACAAATAAATGGTTATCCAACATCTTTTTAAAAACTTCTAGTGTTGGAGCATTCACAACTTCTGGAGGCAAGTTGTTCCACTGATTAATTGTTCTGTCAGGAAATTTCTCCTTAATTCTAAGTTGCTTCTCTCCTTAATCAGTTTCCACCCATTGCTTCTTGTCCTACCCTCAGGTGCTTTGGGAAATAGCTTGACTCACTCTTCTTTGTGGCAGCCTCTGGGATATTGGAACACTGCTATGGCAAGATGGATGGTTAGATGGAAGAGAAGTTTGCAATGTTGCCCTGCAAATCAAGCAGCAGCATGCACTAGGCTGAACAATGTTAAGGCTGAAGCTTCTGTGTGTGTATTTGAGCATTCCCCAAGAATGGGAATCTAACTTGAGCAACGACTGCAGGTTTTATCATTATAACGTTACCTGTTTATGTATGGGAGTAAGCACAGCCTATCACTTAGCAGCTACATCCTATCAGGAAAAGAGTTCAAAGAGGACAGATAATCCTCAACTTACATCAGCTCATTTAGTGACCATTCAAAGTTGCAACGGCACTGAAAAAAGTGACCTAGGACCATTTTTCAGAGTTACGACCTTTGCAGCATCCCCATGATCACGCAATCAAAATTCAGATGCTTGGCATCTGCTTCATACTTATGACCTTTACTGTGTCCCAAGGTCATGCGATCACTTTTCCAACCTTCTGACAAGCAAAGTCAATGGGGAAGTCAGATTCCCTTAACAAATGGGGAACTAACTAATCAACCGCAGTGACTCGCTTCACAACTGGGGCAAGATAGGTCATAAAAATGGGGCAAAACTTGCTTAGTAAATGTCTCACTTAACAACAGAAACTTGGGGCTCAGTTGTGGTCGTAAGTTGAGGACTTCCTGTATTTGCTTGGTGGATGCATGCCTAGGAAGATAATGGTTGAAGCAGGCAGCCTCAGATTATAGCCTTTTCTTAAATCTGAAGTGGAATGATTGCCAGGGAAGGGAAACAGGGTGAATCTTTAACTCTCTCTCCATACCCCGTCATCTTCTTGGATCATGAAATGTTGAGACGGCAATGTCTACTTGCTGAGAGGGCAACATCTACTCTCACTGACCTATGTACAACCCTAATCATCTCTCAAAGGGTTCTGTGTCCTGCGTCGATCTCTTGGCAAAGATTTTTGAAGGCATTTGCCAGCATCTCTTCCGATGGTCAGTATTTCTGCAAATGAATTGTGCTTCTAGGCCATCTCACACCACAAAAACGTGCTACTTGTTTTCTATGGGCATCTGGGATGATATGTGGGAAGGACCTTGGGGGACCACTCAGTCTAGGGCTGTAGACAACGATCTGATAAGACGCAGCTCAGCCTGCAGGTGGAGGAAAACATGGGAAGCCTTTCCAAAGGGGCCTTCCCTAGTTTTCCAGAGACTAAAAGGAGAGGAGGGTAGAAACAACTCTTGCAAGATTCTATTTAATACAACCTTACAATAAAGATAGCGCTGATGCTCTTAATTGTGCTTCCTGTCTGGGCTACCTCCAAGAGCTAACATCATTGGTCTCTCCTTATGTATCTTTCCTCCATTGGTCTCTTTCTGTGGCTGGTAACCTTTCAATTATCTTCCATGTATGGGGTTCTTCCACTTGCTTCCTCTTGACAACATAGGACAGCCTTATAGTGGTGGTATCTATGTATTGGATGTCCAGGTTGCAGTGAGGACTACTGTCAATGCTTGGGGTGTCTGATCACTGATTGCCTGGACATGGGGAACAAAACCTGACCTCTCGTGGTTAATTTCTTTTTTCCTTTCATCAAAATAAGCCATGATACATACTTGCATGGGTCTTGCAGCAGGATACTCAACAAAAAACACTCTATGAGTATTATGGGTATCACATCTGTAGCTTATATTCTCTTTTCTTTTGGCACAAACGCATAAGCTTTGGAATTAAATACCCTAAGTTGAGCGTCCTTCTATGTTAATATTGAGCTCTTGGTTCGCTGAGCTTGCTTGTTCTCCTGCAGATGGTCCATTGTCAAGCTTGGTAACATCATCAATGCATGGGAGAGTAGAATTTGCTGGTTTATATATAGCGTTAATATACATTAGTTGTTTGACGTGCCAGTCTTGGTTGGGGTGTGGTTATTTTCTTGATGGTTCCTTGATTAGGATATTGTTTCTTCCTTGACTGTTTATCTGGTACTGTTTCCTGCATCTCTGGGTGTTGTCCGCTCTGCCTCTTTGTTTTTTTCCTTGATATTTGGGTATACCTTTCAAGTGGTATACAGTTAGAGCCTCCAGAGCTATGCCACAACAGTTTAACTATGAGCTACATACAGTCGTAGGATCCAAACTGGGTCAGTCCCTGGAACCAGAGATTTCAGATTCCTGCTGGAGGCCATCCTCAGGGAACCGCATCGATGTGGTGCCTGGTTGCAACTGGCTTTTTAGTTGTTGATTATGATGCTGATGGTTGGCTTTTAAGTCATAAATTCTGCACATAGCTGGGGAATTCTGGGAATTGAAGTCTACTTGTCTTAAAGCTGCTAAGGCTGAGAAACACTGCTCTAAAGTTAATTTGTCTCCTTTGTCCCTTTCTCTCTTCTCTCCTCTTGGCTTATTCTTTTGATATTTATACAACTTGAACATCCAGAATCACTCACAAGGCTGAAAATTTGGCCCTTTAGCTAACTCTCCAATTTACAAAAGCATCTAGTTCTCGGCAGCATGTTCTTTGGAGCAATAAAGGTACAGGTAGTCCTTAATCATTTGTTTAGCAACTGTTTGAAGTTACAACCATGCTGAAAAGAGTGACTTAAGACCAGCCCTTGCACTTATAATCATCACAGCCTCAGAGTCACATGATCAAAATTCAGGCACTTTGCAACCAGCGTGTACTTTACAATGGTTGCAGAGTCCTAGAGTTATACGATTGCCGTCTGTGACCTTCCCAGCCAGCTTCCAACAAACAAAGTTAATGTGGGAAGATGGATGCACTTGACTACATGATTCCCTTAACACTGCAATGATTCACTTACCAATCTTGGCAAAAGGTTGTAAAATCTGGTGCCACTCATTTAACCTTGCTTTTCAATAGATATTCTGGTTTCAATTGTGGTCATAAATTAAGGACCACCAATATGCAATTTTGGGAGGACTGCAATTCTTCAGTGCTCTTGCTTTGTCAACTACACAATCTAATTCCTGGATGGAGCCTTTCATAAGCAAGTTTTCCATCCTCAGCTGCAAAACAATGCTTTTAAGTATTACATCTTTTCTTTATGACATGTTTTATTAAAAACAGACTTGACTTCAGATCTGGGACACTGTCAGTGTTCCAAGATAGACCAAACTTGGAAACCAACCTTTATTATAAGATTACAGTAACAGAATCTTCCAAGTCTGAAGGTGCTTCTCCCTTTTTCTCTTTGAGAATTAGGGAAGGCCAGATCTGAGATGCTTTATCAAATTACATTTTTCTCCTGGACTTATATTTCTTTTATCTGTTGTCTTGGCTGCGACTCTTTCTCCTATTCCTAAAGATTATTCCTTTTCCCCCTTACAGACATATAGGACATTTTAATTGTTATACAGTGTACCTCTCTAATGAATAACTTACTTTTATAAAGCCTCTTTCACCTGAGATGACCTTTTATCCATTTGTCAAATAAACTGTAAGTTTATACACTTACTGTGTAAACTGTAAGTCTATAAACCTTCTTAAATATGATGTGACTGCAGAATCGTCTCATGTTTTCTTATACAGGCTAAAGTACAGTATGTCATGACTTTTAAAATGAAGTCTAACAAGTTTGCCCTGCCTCTCTTTTCTAGAACAATTGGTTTGCAGATGACCCAAGCCCTTGCACATGAATCATTTCCTTTCTTTTCTCCTGAAGTGTTTTAACAGAAACCACATCTCATTTTTTAAGAGTCATACGAAATGCAATTTGATAAGTGCCTTATCAACCAATTGAGATCTGCTTTCTCTTTCCTTTAGTTGCTCAAAGAGATGCACTCCTTCTTGTTCCTTTGTGAATCTCTTTTTCACAATTACTTCAGTTTCTGCTTCTACTTCAGCCCTAATCCTTCTGGAGAAGTGTGTCTGTATGTTCCTAGACCAGGAATCTAGCCACAGCAATGATTAGTGAAGCTAGTTTTATAACCAGAACGGAGCTTCATTTTGGGGAATTACATTGAAGAGCTAGGCAAAACCTAGCACCTGCTTACTGCTAGTTTCATCTTGCCAGGAGAATAATCAAAAGAGCATTAGCTCTGCATTCATGTTCCTGACAAGAAAAAGCAGAAGCAAGTGGCTTCCAATTAACAAACTCTTAGAAAAGGAATAGAAGGAATGACAGATAAAGAAAGGACACAGAAGTGTGTGTGTGTGTGTGTGTGTATAATAAAATAGAAGGGATTTTTCAAAATGACCATCAGTATTTTGTATATTATGATTAACACGCTCTGATGCTAAGGAGTTCTACTCCCCACCTGAAAGGAAATCTGTTCCAAATGCAAAACACAAGCAGAGGAGTTTCATTTTTAGTTTCACAGCAGCAACCAGCTTTAGTACAGAACAGTTGAGCTAAGCCACACCCAGGCCCCTTGCTGTCTCCTTCTTGCTCACATAGCAAATACTGCTTCAGTTTCCAAGTTTCAGTTTCCAAACAGTCCTCAACTCTCTCACACCCTGACAGGACGCTATCCAGTTGGATAGATGCTGGTAGGAAGTGGCAGAATTTTTTTCCCCTTATTTTCCTCCGCAAAGTCAACGGGAAAGCTAGATTCACCTAACAACCATGCTACTAAAACAACCATGTTTTATAGTTCAAATAACTTAACAACTGCAGTGATTCACTTAACAACTTGGTAAGAAAGACCATAAAATAGGGCAGAACTCACACTTAACAACTGTTTTGCTTAGCAACAGAAATTTTGGGATCAATTGTGGTCCTAAGTCAAGGACCACTTGTAGTGTGTTTCAGACCAACAACTTATTACTTCATAATCTACTTCATTTTATGTACATTGTCCTGAGTTACAGGTATCTTTAAAATTATTGTTCTACTATTGA
The DNA here is from genome assembly GCF_049901715.1 of Pseudonaja textilis. NCBI lineage: Eukaryota > Metazoa > Chordata > Lepidosauria > Squamata > Elapidae > Pseudonaja > Pseudonaja textilis. Next base: position 76,187,717 of record NC_141992.1, read on the forward strand.
GTAAATAAGATATAAATATATTTAGTAAAGTTGCCACAAAATTCATTGTTATTATTTCTTCATTTTAACTCTATATTATTTCAATGTCCTTTTGGACTTTTAGTTAAAGGAACATATGTACCCATTGGCCACTAGATGGAGCAATTCAATACGAGTAATTCCGTATTAGAAGGAAGATCCTCAAATTTAAAATCTGAACACCTTCTCAGTACCATTTATCTAATCTTCCCATTTAAGAAAGACCAAAACAATCTGAAGCAATGTCTGCCTTTGTAGTATATGCAATTGAAGTTCTATTCTATATTATGTGAAGCCCACAATTTTTTCTTCCAGGATCCTAATTAGTAAATATAACTTTTTATGTTTTTACTTAAATGTAACTAAGTTTTGGTAATATCCTTTTTATTTAAATTAGCAATCCAAAAATTCATGACTTAATATTGTTACAAGCATGTGTTGTGTCAGCCTGTGCAATTTGCTTTGAAATCATATTCAGTTTCCGTATCATACACTATCTGTGCTCTTACAGTTACGGATTAGAGCTGATGGAAGTAAATGGATGGGGAAACTATCTTAGCACAGTCTGCTCATTACCTACTGCCACCAGAAATAAGACATGTTTTGTCTTCATCAGAGTTGTTGGAAATAGAGGTTGTGCTTATCCTTTCGGTAATGCTCACCTAGATTCCCCTACTCCCCCTGCTAATAACAAAAGCAGTCTGCAGAAGATCATGAGGCATGGGAAGTATACTGTTTTTACTCACAGGCCAGCCATCTGACAAATAAAATCAAACATTAAACTTTCTGAAAGCTGGCTTTTCTGTTCCTCTATACCCCTCTCCCTTTTTTTTATAGTTCAAATAAAACTGCCCTGGAATTAACAAGGAGTAAGTTGAAAACAGCCCTGGATTCTATGAGCCGAGAACCTTACGAAAAATAAGTTGCCAGATTGCTGTTTTCCTGCTGCTTTAACTGAAGGAAATTAGAACTGTCTTTACCTCTTGGTTGCTTATCAGAAGTTCCATAGGCACCTTTCATGCAGCTGTGACTTGTCTACCTATATATTCAAATAATGCACTACAGTTAGCATTAGGAGAGAGATAAGCTACTCAATGCCTGCCAGATGTTTTGGACTTCAAAACAACTTTTTTGCTTGGCCAACAAGAAGACAAATTGAGAGCCAATTCCTATATTACAGCAAAGATTTATTGACAAATTACCTCTCTCCGAAAATGTGGTGCTACTTGAACATCAGTGAAATGTGTTATGAGCCGTTATGCCTCCCCCTAAATCCCATAAGAAGAAAGAATTGTAAGTATTATAAAGCTGTGTGGTTGCTCCAGGGTACTTTGAACCGATTACAGTTTTAACATTGTAAGCTGCCCAGAGTTACCCAGGAGTAAGATAGGTGGCCAATAAATTTGACAGAAAACAGATAATAGATAGATAGGTAGAGAAATAGTTAGATGATAGGTAGATAGATAAATAGATGATAGGTAGATCGGTAGATAGTAGAGGCAGGCAGGGAGGGAGGGAGGGCTACTGGCTAGCTGGCTAGGTAGATAGGCAGAAAGGAAGGATAGATGATAGATGGATAGATAAATAGATGGGTAGATAGGTGGGTAGACAGACAGTCAGACATTAGCAAGACAAATTAGATACAGATCTAGGTATAGATAGAGATAGGGACAGAGACAGAGATAGAGAGATAGAGATCAACCGGAGATAAATTCCTTGTGTGTCTAATCACACGTGGCCAATAAAGAACTCTAATTCTGATAGATGGATAGATAGATGATAGGTATGTAGGTAGATTGACAGGCAGACACATAGACAGACACATAGACAGACTATGGATAGTTCTGGGTTCAGGGGTGGGAGCTGGCAGTGAGGCTGAGTCCATTTCAGGTGCAATTTCCTACTTACAGTATGCTCGTTCTTTGATAAACCACTTACCTAGAGTATATGCCTTGGCAGGATTGAGATTTAAGTAGCTTTGTCCTCTTGTGGCGCATTACCAATTCCAAGCATCAGTTTAGGACATTTGTGGTTTCACCTAGAAGAAGCCAAATGAAAAATAGAAAATGAACACAATCTGCATTTGGTTAATTAAGAAATTCCAGTGACAAGAGCCATCTGCCAAAAGGAGAGGTTAAAATAATTCCAACCAATCTGAAACCATTTGTGCTAATTAGCTTCCCTAGCTTTATGAGGCTTGGAATCATCAGAGAAACCAATACATGGGAACTATCATACAGAATGGGAATCCATTGTACTTCAGATCAATTTCAGTGGGGTATCTAGACTTGCTAACATCAGAAGTGTGACAGAAATAATCAAGAAAGGCCTTATTTCTCTCTGATAGGTAGCACTGCACGTGTGCTATGGGGAAGGTATTTCCATAACAATTACTACACATTATTAAATAACCAATACTAAATTACTACTACATTCCTATCAGTTATGCAAGCAGGAATATTCTCTTATTTATTCAATTATTTCAAAATTGAAAAGGGCAGCAAACGTTCCCATTTCCCAGGGGAAGTTAGAAGCCTGCTTGTGACCTTTCACGTCACCAAAGACGCAAGTTCAGTCCTGAGCTACAGATAGTCTCTACTGTTGGAAGTTGTGCTTTCTCTAAGTTGCCAAGCCACTAAGGCAGGGGTGTCAAACTCTCGGCCCACAGGCCGGATGCTTCATGTACTGGCCCTGCCCCCACCCAGTTTAATGAAGGCGGGGAAACAGAGGTGGTATTCAGCAGGTTCTGACCAGTTCTGAAGAACCGGTAATGGAAATTTTGAGTCGTTCGGAGAACCAGCAAATACCACCTCTGACTGGAGATTTCACAGTACCCTTCCCCTGCCACGCCCACCAATCCATACCTACAGAACTGGTAGGAAAAAAATTTGAATCCCACCACTGGGGGGAAAATCCCGATACGTCACATGACGCCACCAGGAGTTTGATACCCCTGCACTAAGGCATTCTTGGCTCTTATCAATTGCAACCCACAGTGAGGTGCTATTAGATAGGGGATGGCTTAATTTCTTATGAAGATTTTACAAGTGCACAATTCACATCTATGAACACTGTTTTAAAACTGTTTTAAAAAGCGATCAATTCTCTCACTCCATTCTCAGGGAAAATATACAAGGCCCTTAGCAGAGGCAGGTATTTGAGCATAGGTGAAGTAGGGGAGGAAATCCTGAATGCCAGATTGTGCCTCTGCATGATTTAGGCTTCAGGGGCATCACATAGGGGTGTCAAACAAGTCAAGATGGCAAATGCGGTTACATAATCAAATCCTTATTGTGCATGTGATGGATGTAACACATTAAATGGGATGGGTGTTGATCGTGCAATCATTTCTCTCACCTGGACATTTTTACCCCTTTCTGCCAAATTTATTGATATTTCTGTCTGAGCCAAATGAGACATCAGTAGATGAACCCAGGAGATACCAGTCAGTGGTAGCCATTTATCAAATCATGGAGACCCGAAGCCAGAAGGTTAATCTTCTGCAAAATTTATATAACAAGGCATTGTGTTTAATAGCATTTTATGATAATACTGTAATGTTGATAAAGTTGTTGGTCCCATTAGGTGGACCAGACCAAAAAAATAAACTCCACAAGCTAAAACTATTTTTTTATTTGAGATTGGTTACAGTAACCCAATTTTATAGGCCTCCCCCTAGAGAGGGGGAGGACCCCCTAGAGAGGTTCCACTGAATTAGGAAGGTGTCTATTAACGATTAACTTTTAACTATTATCTATCTATTATAGATTTAAAACAGGGGTGGGATGCAAATACTTTTACTACCGGTTCTGTGGGCATGGCCGGGTGGGAATGGCTAGGTGGGCATGGCCATGTGGCTGGGTGGGCGTGTCTTCCTTTTTTTTTTTTTGCAGCACCCCATGCTCCGTATTTTTGCCTCCTGGGCTTCAAGGAAGCTTCCTGGGAGCAAAACTGGGCTCCATTTTTGCTCTCAGGAAGCTTCCTTGAGGCCCAGGAGGCATAAATATGGAGCACGGGTGGGCCACGCAGCACCCTTCCCAGTGCCCATTTTTGCCTCCTGGGCCTCAGGGAAGCTTCCTGGGTGAAGCAGTAAAACAGCAAAGGGGATCCCAGCACAGCTGATCATCAGAATGGCTGGTCGTCAGGAGGAAAAAAAATACCGTTTCGCCCAAACTGGTAGCTGTTTTTTTTTTACTACTGGTTCAGCTGAACAGTAGCATTTTTTACTACCAGTTCATCTGAACCAGGCTGAACCAGTAGAATACCACCACTGACTTAAAATGTTTCACCCCCTGTCGAATCTGGCAATGTTATCTTCCTTACAAAAGGGGATCTTCACAAGATTGTTAAGTTCTCCTGATGTGAGACATTTCCCACATTATTTGTCAAATGTTCTTTTATCTGCAGTGTTTTCAGATATTAATTTTGCTGTATTTGCTTCTCCATATTGGCATGGCCCACAGGATAGCTTTTCTCAACCTGCTGCTTTCCAGTGAAGAAAGTTAGCACTCACCCCTCTTAGAGGAATGAAATATTTTAGGGAATATTAAAAAGGCAGAATCTTATATTTCTCTGGATGAGAAAAGGAGAAACATGTTTTTAAAGACAAAACAGCTCCCTGCCACTCCCTGCCCTCGGCAGATATTTTGGTGGCAGTGTATCTACAAGACAAAAGACCTTCAGCTCCAGGATGATGGGATTATCCTTCAGGGCAAAGCTATTCAGCCACAATGGGAATTGCCCTTCATTACATAACCTAGCAAGGTTCCACCAAACTTGATTCAGACAAGCATGACACGACATAGGAGTCTGCAACCAATAGGATATATGCCATTGCCACAGGAACAGGAAGATCAAGGTCAAAGCCCAAGAGAGGGCATAAATAACACTCATTCTCCACTCCATGTGGTCAGCTACCCATAATTACACATTCTTGGTGGTTCTGTTTCACCATTAAACCATCCTTCCAAGCAGCCTCCATGTTTCCAGTGTCTTTCTCCCCACTTGGAACAAGACCCAGATGGACATTACTTCCAATATCAGATTAGCAGAGACTGTGGCTATGTTGCTGATTGGGAATCCTGAAAAGCTTCATGCAGACAATTTTGGTAGTAAGCTGGGGGGAGGAACGTAGAGATTTGTATTCAGACAAAATGTGATTTAGTGCTCAAAAACCAAGGCCAAATTTCCATCCGGAGTAAGATCATCAAGATGTAGTTTTCAAAGCAAGTCGGGTGGGGCAGATGTGAACAAAGTGCCTTACTGGGGATCTTCACACAATGTACATTCTGAGTCCAATCTTGTTGATGACTTCAATGCTGGAAGAGTATTGAGCTCATCCAGCTTTTTTCTGTCACTGAGACAATTATGGAGGGAAGTTTTCTCACACCCTTCCTATCACCCACAATTTGGGGTTGTTGTTTTTTGGCAGGATCCCACTTGTGTAAACAATACATTTATAGAAGAAGAATAAGCTCAGGAAGAAATTCCATCCCAAAATGAAGCCAGCAAAGCTAAAAGGATTCGGCAAAAAGCCTGAACCAACTTTGTATTTATTGCACATAATTCAAAACACACTTTCTGTTGCATGATGAATGCTAAGGATTTTGCAGATGTTGTGCCATCCATTCTGTCCTCTGCCTCACCAAAACAAGTTTCCCTCGGGCTACTGTTATGTTCCAGCCTATGAGAGCTTTCTGGTTAAACTGATTCGAATGCCAAATTTCCACTAATTCAGTTAGGTCTGCCAGAATATTGCCCACTGTCTCCTTTTCAAAACACATCCTCCCTCCCTCCCTCCCTTTTTCTTTAATATAGAGTTATTCTCTTGATTTGAATTATAGCTCCAGATGCCAACTCTTTGTTTTCATCCCTCTTCTTCAATCCTTTTCTTCCAAACTATCTAAAGAGAAAAGTGTGTTTGTTAGAACAGAACCTATGATTTTTTTTTAGCAACACATGTTTAGTGTGCTTCTCTTAAAAGTTCATTAGATTAGTATTTTCCCTAAAAATTCATTAAGCAATAATTTTGAAAAAGCAACTCCTTTGGAAAGTTAGCAAAATTTTATTTGTACAGAAAATAACCTGGGGGGGGGGGAGGGTTTGCTCCTTTAAAAAAACCCATCTTGTCAGTTGTCTCACACTTGCCTCAAATGAGGCTAAATGAAGAAGTTCTAAAAATCAGTGGAAAAAATATGGTACTGAGTCAATACTCTCCACCCTGTTTTCCAAACCTAGTGAGCATGCTCAAACCAACGGGCTTAAAAATCCAGGCTCTATAATTCTGTCAGCTTCCAAAAAAGCCATGGGAGTGAAAGCTGCAGAAGGGAATCTCTGGAATTGGGGAGTATCAAGGAAGAACAAACACTTAAATTATTTAAAGGTAAACTTTAAAAGTTCTTCTTCTCTAGATAAATGTCATAGCATGCTCTTTCCCCCCTTTTTTCCACCTATTGAATCCTTAACTTTCCTACAGTATGGGAAAGTAATATTTTCTGTATTTACCAAGTCACGTGATTTCCTATCATGTTAGACCTTTGTCTGCTTCCTTAAGAAAATAATCTGTATTGCACTAACAAAAAGAATCTGCCCACAACACAAGGAAAAGGAATTCTAACCAGACTACAGTACTTAGTTCCAAATCCCCAGGTTTTAGTAAGCCAATTTTATACTTGAACGTAGTCAGACATTCTTGTTTTTGGATAAGCACATCCTCTTGTGAAGCATCCCTGATAAAACCCAGAATCACCTTTCCCAGCCAAATTTAGTTGAAAGATTGAAAGTATTAATTAATAAATTAAATTCCCTTTGTTTTATATTAGTCCAGGAAGGGCATGTTCTGTCTACTTGTACGTGTATATTCCAAAGCACAGACCCTGAGATAAACCGAAACAAATTTACTCAGATCTTTAGAAGACTTCTATCTCCTGGCCTGTTGCATTCATTTTGCAACAGTTGCATTAGCTTCAAATTCACCCATACAAGGCCACCTTACCTTAGCCTTGAAAAAAGAGGCAAGGCAAATTCTTCTTCATATCCTAATTGTAGTGAAGGCATCATGCCTATTGATAGAGAAACAGGGAGGGCTTCATGGAATTTCTTATGTAGGTAGGCTCATCTTAACACCTACTGTCTTAGCTTTCTACAATCTAGCTAAGGAATTTTAATGGAACAAAATCCTTGTTATAAATTGTTTTATCTGCTGCACCTATTAATTACTATTGCTACTGTGTTCATGATTTTTTTAAAAATAATACCCGAATTCAAAAGTTAATAGTACAACTATGCAATACTTGCAAGTCAATTCCAAACCAGAAATAATGACTCAAAAAAAGAGAACTGCTGTCTAGGTTCTCATAACACAGGGACAACTATGGTCTGGCTTCAACAGAGGTTTGCTTCAGCCTTGATGTATTGGATAACCCACAGATGGATTTATATCCATCAAAGGAATCAAATCAAACCACTATATTATTTAACAAATTGAGTGGATTCACAAATTATTTATTTTGCATAGGTGAACGCAAAATGTAGGTTGTGATTATGTTTGAAGTGGGATTTAGTATCTGGCTACAAAAAAATTTAATACCATAGTTTTCAGTGGGATTCCAAATCTGAACACAGACTATTTAAAAAGTCCCAGAAGCTTTGCATGAAAGAGCTGCAAACATGATGAAGAATGTATGGTATATTAAATTTTGTTCCAATAAGCCATTTTTATTGGACTATTAAATCTGAATCAGTTCACTTTCCAAAATAGATGTAAATTATCTTTACAGAATTTTGATAACCTTTATCTCTGGCAAACAGACTAAAACAAATATTTATGCAGTCAAGTCCTAAGAAAGTTCATTCACAGTAAAATCTCACTGAGTTCAGTAGGACACACCTTCAAGATTATAGTCTGATGTAAACTTGGACTTATTTAGTTTGTAAACTAGGTTAAGTTGCTCTATGACTCATTGCATTTTAGAAAGGTCTTTGTTCCTAGAAAGTGCTCTTTGGGCTAACAAACCATTTGATAGAATTTGAAATTTTGTTTTTTTCCATGATAAAATGATTATTGGGCTTACTCAGTAAGGCTGGATATGCTAACTGACATAACAAAGCTCCCAATAATGTTAATTATTTCATTTTTAAGAAGAAATACAACCTGTACTTAATGTTTATTTTTCCCCTGCAGATGGTAATAGACTCTTTAATTTCAAATTAGATTAACATCACTAAAATGGTTGGTTGCAAATGGATGTGTCCCAGGGGTAGGATTCAAATTTTGTAACAACCAGTTCTGTGGGCATGGCTAGGTGGGTGTAGCCAAGGGACTGGGTGGGCATGGTTTCTTTTTTTGCAGCACCCTCCCCGTTTTTTGGGCCTTCTGGGCCTCAGGGAAGCCTCCCCGGGAGGTGTTTTTGCTCCCAGGAAGCATTTTTTGAAGGCAAAAAATGGAGGGGGGCAAGGAGGTGCTGCACCCCCTCCATTTTTTGCCTTCCTGGGCCTCAGGGAAGCTTCCTGGGTGAAGCAGTAAGTAAGTGAGGGGAATCCTGGCACAGCTGATCATAGGAACAGGGGGGGAAAATGCCTTAAGGAGTGACTGGGCAGGAAAGAACGCAGTCAGGATGTCGAACATACGCACAATGTTGTGCATGCGCGATAAGGACTGACTGGGCAGGGAGGGAAGGGAGAGGCGGAGAGGGGCGGGTCCAGCCAGGGGCATGATTTGCCGGTTGTCCAAACTGCACAGAATCATAACAACCGGTTCTATAGAACCGGTCTGAACCGATAGAATCCCACCCCTGCTGTGTCCTTTAATGTTCAATGTTAAGGTGAAAAATCACTCTAAAGAGGATCATGAATTAGTCATGAATTCTGACTGCCGTTCACTTTTATTGGAAATATAGAATAATATTTACAGGGGCTAGAATTTTCCTGGAATGGAAACTATTCTCTAAAAGCAAAAAAGAAAGGATTTAGCTGCTTTTTTTTTTAATGACTTTACAGGTCATTTGGAACTATTTCTAGATTCTGGATCAGTTGTTGTGGGTGCTTAATCACTGGAGGTTTTTAAGAAGAGACTTGTCTGAAATGGTATAGGATCTCCTGCTTGAACAGGGTGCTGGATTACAAGACCTCCAAGGTCGCTTCCAGCTCTATTCTGATTGATCTATTTTGATTGATCCATTTAAACAATTTAGAAACAAGGGGTCCTTGGTGCTCTCTGAGCTTGCTTGTTTTCTTGCAGACATTTCATTACCCTAACTAGGTAACATCATCAGTGCTTTCAAGGAGTGCTGTTTGCTGTCAGTTTATATTCTGGTGTCTTGCCTGCCTGTGTGGGTGGGGACGGTCTTAGAGATTCTTTGATTGGGCTGTTTACTGATCGCTCTTTGGCAGATTCTTGATTGGGGTATTGCTTGCTTGATTGTTGGTCTAAAGTTAACTTTTTATTACTGTAGAACATAGAATTTAGAAACAATAAACAAACAAATAAGATAGTGGGGAGATGTACAGATAGCATATAATCAGCCAATCGTGCTTGGTTTAGGGTTAGTCCAGATGAAAAAGATATTGCAATACACTAGTAGGATTGCAAGCTTGAGTATGAGTCAACAATGGGATGTAGATGCTAAACAAATAACATTTTAAGCTGCATCAACAGAAATATAATTTCCAAATTATGGGAAGAATGCTGTGTCTCCCACATCAAGGGTACAGGACATAAAATAATACAGTTAAGCAACATAGATTCTGACTTAATGTTAGACAAAACATCGTTAGGCAAAACTAAGAGGAGTTTGACAGTTGAATCAATTACCCAGTGATGTAGATGGTTCTTCTTCCGTGGACATGTTCAACTAGGAGCTAGACAGCCATGTGCCTGGGATACTTTCTGCACTCAGCAGGATTGGACTCATGCTCTTCTTTTGGACATTTTACAGACCAGGAGCAAATTGCTTTATGGAGCAACCTATGGTATACTTTTGTCCCTGGTAAGCTAATCTAATAGCAGTGGGCAATAATGAATAGGCACATAAGCCTTTAGTTTTCAATTTATTTATATTCTGCCTTTATTATTTTTTATAGTATTAAGTATCTTGGGGTACAGGTAACTAACAATCTTGACTTGATCTCTTCATGCGTTATCTTTAATGAAGCGTGCAGACCAGTGTTTGCATGTCCTGCATCGGATGAGGAGAGCACATCTTTCTCCTTCTCTCTTGGCCACTTTTTACAGAGGCACGATTGAGAGCATTTTAACAAACGGCTCACTGTTTGGTTTGGTGGTAGCAGTGCCTCCAATAGAAGGTCCATACAGAGAGTGGTAAGGAAAACTGAGAAGATTTTAAGAAGCTTGTTTCCCATTAATCAGGATATTGCTTATAAATGCTGTGTGCTTAAGAGTTCAAAGCATCGTTAGAGACTCCACATACCCACTTCATGGTCTGTTTCTGGGAAACCTCTGGGAGGTTTCAAAGTATTTCTAGCAGAACTACTAGTTTCTGTAACAGCTTTATTCCTTATGCCATCTGCAGGATTCTTTTTTTTCTCTCTCTGTGAGTGTGTGTGTGTATACACAATCAAATTAGATTGTGATGTTCCTTTGTGCCATGTGTGGATATGTGGGTATATGCATAATGGTTTTCTTTTGAGACCTGAATGCAATTTCATTTGAAAGGTTAGTGTACATTTAAAGTGACAAAAGTTTTTATTCTATTCTACAAATAATTCAAGGTAGCGAACACATGCAGCGCAATGTCCCTTTCCATTTCCCTCACATCCCATTGATGTGAACTGGGCTAGTGTGTGACTGGTCCAAAGTCACCCAGCTGACTTTCATGCCTAAATCAGGATTACAACTCACCCTCTTCTCTAGGCGAACACCATAACCACTACATCAAACTGGCACATTGTCTTTATAATATTTATTTCTTAATGTAGAATTTTTTCAATAGCTGTTGCATCTGTTGTTTTTATACCTCTGGTTTCTTTTTTCTTTTCTTTTATGATTGTTGTGTGCTGCCCATAGTTACTTTTAGTGAGATGGGCAGATATACAAATTTGATGAATAAATAAAAGATGAAGAGGCTACTTTAAAAAAAAAAAACCTTTAAAGCAGTACTTCGCTACTGTTCATATCACCTTGGCTTAACAAATCTAAAACTCTGGATAACTATTACACGGCAGCAAAGAGATACAGCAAATTCTAGGCTGCGTCTCTTAGGTTTGAGATTTTACTGCTTAGATACCTAACATGACTTCTAACATGGCACAATCCCCTCTTTTACTGCCTAATGATGGGGAAAAGGAGGAAAAAAAATGTCTACGGGTTGTGATTTAAAAGAGAAAGGGGGGTGGGGGGGAGAGAATCGCTGCCTCCTCGCCCGACCTTTCCCGATAAAAAGGAAGACGCTAGGATTTTCCCCAGCCTGCAGAAGGCTTGGCGTCCTCCTCCTTAGCCCCCACCCACCCCCGGGCAGTCACCTGATCCAAAGAGCCGCAAAGCACTCCTGCTTTTGCGGCAGGGTGACAACCAAAGGGCGCGACAAGGAGCGGCGGCGCCCAAAGCTGGGGAGGAGGAGGAGGAGTCGGGCGCGTGGTGGGCGGGAGGAGAAAAACGGGAGGGCCGCGCGGGCGGTGGGCGGGAGCGAGCGCGACGCCCGTCCCGACGTGAAGCTCCCCCCTTTCCCTCATGGGAATCTGAGTCGAGGGGGTTAACACCCCCCCACCCACCCAAACACACACACACACACACAGGCACACACGCACAGCCCTGGCTCTCTGCTCCTCCGGCCGCCCGAGGGTGCGAGCCAGAGCCGCTCTCCTCCTCCTCTTCCCCCCCGTCCCGGTCCAGACCCGCCTCCCCGGCGGCGGTGTCCAGGTGCGAAACCCAGACCCAATAGCAATGGCGTCCAACGCGGCGGAGAGGGAGATTTTCTTCACGGAGCTGCAGCAGGTAGAGAAAAGGAATTGGAGTGGAGGGCGGGGGGTGGGGAGAGGGCAGGTCCCTTCCTTTCCTTCCCTCCAGTTAAAAAACTTGTTTTCTTTCTTCTTCCCTTCCTTCCTTCCCTCCCTCCAGCCAAAAAAGTTCCTTCTTTCCTTCCTTCCTCTTTCCTTCCAGTCAAAAAACTTTCTTCTTCCCTTCCTTCCTTCCCTCCCTCCAGTCAAAAAAGTTCCTTCCTTCCTCCTTCCTTCCGGTCAAAAAACTTGCTTTCTTCTTTCCTTCCTCCCTCCAGTCAAAAAGTTCTTCCTTCCTTCTTCCTTCCTTCCTTCCAGTCAAAAACTTTCTTCCCTTCCTTCCTTCCCTCCTCCAGTCAAAAATTTCCTTCCTTCGTTCCTTCCTCCTTCCTTCCAGTCAAAAAGTTCCTTCCTTCCTTCCTTCCTTCCAGTCAAAAAACTTGCTTTCTTCTTCCTTCCTCCCTCCAGTCAAAAATTTCCTTCCTTCCTTCCTTCCTCCTCCTTCCAGTCAAAAAGTTCCTTCCTTCCTTCCTTCCTTCCGGTCAAAAAACTTGCTTTCTTCTTTCCTTCCTCCCTCCAGTCAAAAAAGTTCCTTCCTTCCTTCATTCCTTCCTTCCTTCCAGTCAAAAAACTTTCTTCCCTTCCTTCCTTCCCTCCCTCCAGTCAAAAATTTCCTTCCTTCGTTCCTTCCTCCTTCCTTCCAGTCAAAAAAGTTCCTTCCTTCCTTCCTTCCTTCCAGTCAAAAAACTTGCTTTCTTCTTCCCTTCCTTCCTTCCCTCCCTCCAGTCAAAAATTTCCTTCCTTCCTTCCTTCCTTCCTTCCTTCCTTCCTTCCAGTCAAAAAAGTTCCTTCCTTCCTTCCAGTCAAAAAACTTTCTTTCTTTCTTCTTCCCTTCCTTCCTTTCCTCTCCTAGTCAAAAAAGTTCCTTCCTTCCCTCCAGTTAAAAAAGTTGCATCCTTTCTTCTTCCTTCCTTCTTTCCTTCCCTCTCCTCAAAAAAAGTTGCTTTCCTTCCCAACCCCCACCACCTTCCCCATCTTCTTCAGCTCCTGACTGGGGAGATGGAGCCCCCCTCCAGGCCCCCTTTCTCGCCTGGTTGGCGCACCCTCAGTCCTCAACTTTATAATCTCCTTTATGGGAGTAGCCTTGCCTTGCTGATTGCCTGGCCTAGAAGACCCCTGGAGTCCTCCTCCCCGCCTTTTTTTTTTCTGGTTGCTTTTAATTGAAAGTAAAACTTCTCATGTTAAAAAAAAAAAATCCTCTCTTCCCACCCCGCCCCTACTGTTTTTCCAGTTTAGCTTGGGCAAGAAGGATTCTGAACGACAGAAATGGTAAAAATCTATGCTGGATTTTGGTACCACACCCCCCTTAAAAATAGGGTATCGCATTATCTTGACTGTTTGAGGGAAAGAAGGCATAACAAGGGATATTTTGGATTTCAGCCCTCTTCATTACTTAGCAAGTATATTGGCTGGGCATGATGGAGTTGCAATCCAGTGCATCCAGAAGGCACCAGTTAGGGAAAAGCTGATCTAATAGCGTAGCACTGGACTTAAAAGTGATTAGAGCAATTGTTTAACATGCATCTCCTAAGTTAGGAATATAAGAAAAGCTGTTCGAGATTAAAAAAAAAAACCCGATCTGGTCCTTCATTCTTTTCTTACAGAGACCAATTAATTACCTGTAGGCAGGACACAAATATGCAACAGTATGTTCTTGTTTAGATTTTGCAGCAGTTTTCTGATAAACATTTTCAGAGATGTGGCAGCACCCCCTGTTTCTTGCACAGTATTCAATTGAGACACATTGTTATGGAAATTTTACAAGTTTTGTAAACCAACTGAATATCTAACAACAAATAATCTTTCAAATCTAGATTCAACTCAATTCAAATTACATGGTTTAGTAAGCCGCCCAGAATAGGTACAGAGATGGGTGGCATACAAATTTAATAAATGTATTCCTAGCTGATGATACCTTAGTGCTCAGAACAGCATTGATTTTTACCAACTGTAAGACTTAACTTTGTTACATTATTACATAGATTGCATTAATAGTATGAATAACTTCAGATTCGACAAGTGTCCTAAAGTTTATAATTAAAAAATGTATCATGGTTAAACAAACTGTTTAAACTGAAACATGATTAGGCCAAGATATGAAATGAAAGGGGTTCTGTTTGCTCTAGAGATGGGTGCAAAGATGTTCAAAATGTATTGGGGTTGTGAAACAGTGGAAAAATAGAGAAGGCTCTGCAAAAACGAATGTGTTTGGTAGGACATATTATGTGGGGAGCTGCTGGAAGGGGAGAAGAGGGGGGGAAATTTACACCAACCTTTCTCTGTTTGCCCCACAAAATTCCTTCTAGTGTTGTTGACCAAAATGTGGAAAGACAAAAATATTCCAGTTTTTGCTAAATTGTGTTCAAAGTGGAAAGGTTCAGCAGAATTTTGAGAATATGATAAATATTATTTTATGCAAAAAACAAAATACACTTTCAGTTTTGTGTACACCAGAGTGGTATTCAGCAGGTTCTGACCAGTTCTGGAGAACAATTAGTGGGAATTTTGAGTAGTTTGGAGAACTGGCAAATACCACCTCTATGGGAACCCACCCCCCTCTGCTTTCCGAGTCCCAGCTGATCGGCTGGGCATTTTTTTTTGTCCTGCACAGGAGAACAGAGCTGGAAAGCAGATTAGTGAGGTGGGGAGGGAATGGGATTTTGCAGTAACCTTTCCCCCAGGAGTAGGGAGTGGATGGAGATTTTACAGTATCCTCCTGCCATGCCACGCCCACAGAACCAGTAGTAAAAAAATTTGAATCCCACCACTGGTGTACACCTTTAGAAATGTTTATGGTGTTTAAAATACAGGTAGTCCTTAACTTAAGACCACAATTGAGTTGCTAAGTGAGACATTTGTTAAGTGAGTTTTGCCCCATTTTATAACCTTTCTGGTCACAGTGACAAATTTTGTCACAAATTTTTAAGTGAATTGCTGCAATTGTATAGTCAGTAACCTGGTTGTTAAGTGAATCTGGCTTCCCCATTGTCTTTAAGTCATAAAAGGTGATCCCATGACCTTGGGACACAGCAACCGTCATAAATATGAATAACCAGCATCTGCATTGTGATCTCATGACCATGGGGATGCTGCAATAGTCGTAAGTGTGAAATATGGTTGTAAGTCACTTTTTTCGGTGCAATTGTAACTTTGAAGAGTCACTAAATAAATTGTTGTAAGTTGAGAACTACTTTTATACTCATGAAATGTTTGACCATGGTTAATAATACTCTATAATGGGCAAATGATAGAAAGGCAAAGATTAGGCTGAAAACTGAAATATAGTCATTGCCCTAGGGTGTAAAGAAATGATTATGATGTTCTCTAACCTGTCAACCTACTCTAAACAATGTTAGATGTTGTTGAACTGCTTATAGTACATACTATAGTACTTGTGTTATGATAGATACTGGCTTTTTTAAGGGCAAATCTAAAAAAAAATTTTTTCTCCGTCCCAACACCATGCCATAAGGAACAATTAAAAGTATTTCATGTGAAAATTAAGCAGTTTTGCTGATAACAAATGTAGTTGTTGAATTAGATGGTATTTTAAAAATATTATCTCAGAATATAAAAATGAATGGAAAATCAGAGAATAAACAAAAGTTCCATGCATATGGTCACTGGGATTCCCAAACATTTTCAGGAGCTAAGGAATGATTTTTTCCCCATTGAAAAATAGAATTAATAATAAATCTGTAATTTTTGTTCCATTTACTAGGTTTTAGAATAAATAATTTGCTTTTAGAAATTATCATAAGAATAATAAAATTGATTTTTTCCAAGTGGTAAAAAGTACTGCTATTCTTGCTAAATGAGAAAAAGGAGCTTTTGTGTCTTAATGTGGCCGCTTCATAATGCATAGTTCAATAGTTGTATATATGGGGGAAGTTTGATAGTTCTTTTCACTTTCAAAGTACAACATAGTACCAGTAGCTATAAAGGGGCAATAATTCCTGTTGGCTAGAAATTCTGCAGTGGTTAAACACCAGATAGAAACCAGGAGACTGTGAGTTCTAGTCTTGCCTTAAGCTCAAAGCTAGCTGGATGACCTTGGGCCTGTCATTCTTTCTTATCCTTGGGAAGAAGGCAATGGCAAACCAGTTCTGAAAATTGCCAAGAAAACTGCAGGGATTAGTCCAAGCAGTACTCAAGAGTTAATACTGACATGAAGGCACACACACACAAAAATCTCAGTATATCTGAATGGTATACCTGGAAAGGATTGTTATTTATTAAAATTTTCTTTAAAAATGGTAAGATGCTTTGGCAATCATATTCACTTAGTGAATTAATGTTACTGATTCTTAGATTGAATGTTCCCAGCTCAGTGATGTTCCAGTGTGACATTTCTCACTGCCTTGCCCCTGAGCTTATCTGCACTTTCTCTATTCCTCAGCCACCACAATTTCAGCATACCATAATCCCACTAGCCTTCTGATCTTCCCAAAACATTATGTTGCTGCTTCCCCCATATTCACATATCCATTGCTGTCCTTGGCTTTTATTCACCCTTCCTCAAAACACTTCTTTCTGAAGCAACTATGTTTTTTTGTCCTGTATTTGAAATGAAATTTTATTCTCTGTCTAGACCAAGCATAAAATTTTGATTTTTGACTTAAATTAGTTGAATACAACATTTCTGTATATGGAATAGTCCATTCATAAACTGTTTTGCACATCTGTATGGACTAGCTTGCATGCCTCACTTCATGTTTCTAGCTTCTAATATGCACGATGGAAATGCTTCGTGCTCTTTACATAGGCAACAAGAACAATCTTGAACATCTTGTGACTCACATTAGTAAATTACATAGACTGAGGGAGTCTAAGGGAGTTAGACTTAGTTAAGGGACATAAATTTAATTGCAATCTGAAATTTAACTTATACAGGTTATTTTATATTGGAAACCAGATGGAGGTGAACTATAGGTTAACTCGCTATTCCAGTCTTTGGTCATAAAACCAGTGTGAGGAGCAGCCATAAGATGGAATTGTTCATATAACAGTATCTCCATTGCTCCAATTTGTTTTTCTTTTTCCATAAATGGGAAATCCAAAAGAATTGATCGTAGCAAACTCACTGCAAAGGTGGCTGGGACATAAGCCAAGAAGAACAGGGAATTGTAAATGATCAGTAGCAACAGTTTGCTTTCTTGTCCAACAATGTAAACTTGGAGGTAACGATGATAGGGATTATTTATCCTAAGTATAACTATTCTAACTTCTAGAATCATTCTAGCTTCTAGCAGTAGAAGGAGTTGTTCAACTGAGAGCTAGTAGCATTCGCATGCTCACTGCTGCTCACCTTCACTTGCGCTTGGGAATGCCAAGCTCAAGAATTTCATATCATGATCCAGACCATGACCCTGATCTAAAAAGAGACATTCTGCAAATAGGGGGCTTTTTTCTTTCTAATATGCATAGCAAACCTCCCCAATGTAAATAGTAGTAAAGATTCTATCAGCATTTACCTCTTACACATAAGTTGTAATCCCTCTATGAAAGCAAAATTTAATTCAGTAGCTGAGAAACATCAAAAGAATTCAACAGGGCCTTTTTTGCTGTCCATTTTTGACAGACATTAATGAGTTTACACATATTTAGTAATGGGTGGGTAGAGCTCCTGTTTCTAATTTCTCATTTCTCAATTGAAATTCTTTAAAAATATTTTTATAAAATAACACGAAGTGGCTCATGAAAAAAAAAAGTAACATACATGTCCAAAGTTTTGAAAAAGCAGAGAAAGACAACATACATGAAAGTGGAGAAAAAAATGTTAATTTGTTCATGAAATAAAGTTAGCTTACTAGTTCAACTAAGTTTTAAATTATTTCTATTATAAATTGTTATTGTTACTGCTTTGTGGTCTGACTATTTGAAGGTTAACAGTGTCGTTTAAAACATCTCCCCACCACCCCAAATATTATTGGAGTGCTAAGACTTGTTTGTATAACAAAAATGAGTTGCAGTGTGTCAAATGTTGACATTTTCTCTCCATACACTTTAATTACAGGAAAGGTAATTACAAAACATTTTTGTTTCTATTTTTTTTATTTATTAGGCATCTGAATGTTTAAGTTTCTGTCAGTGTGAACCTTATTTACTAGTCTGTAAATTGTGCAGACAGTTAAGCTATATAGTACTTTTTGTCTAATATCTTGCAATAGCTTATGTTGCATTCAGTGTTATTTTTGAAATTCCAGTAGAAGTGAAAAACCTGCTTATTGTTATCCATGTTGCTTTTGATAGATACCATTCATTCAAATGTTTGATATATACAAACTTTGCTAAATGCATATTTGTGTTGGACAGTGTGCAATATTTAATTTGATAGTGAAATATTGCTGTGAAGCACATTACTGTAGACATAATACAGTATTTATTTGTGGCATACCAACATTATCTGACCCCTAGACTGAATTATTTTTAAAAAGATGGGCTGGCTTCTTTATTTCTGAAATTCAGCATATATTGAATTAAAAATTATTATACTATTTTGCAGTTGTAGCATCACATTTTAATCACCATAAAATTTACTTGTTTTTTATTATTTGGTTATTTTATTTTTCAAAGAGAAAATAATGTAAAACTAGAGACTTATGAGACACCCATACCGATCATAATTGTTCTCACTTTTTCTTCTGGTGTTTCTTTCATGCTAGAGTGCATCTTGGTTTATTAAATCTTACATTTTCCACCACTTAAAAAAACACCTGAGGAATATTCATTTTGGTGAGAAATGAATATTGAGAAAGGATTGAACAGGCACAAATCTATTGAAGAGATATGTAGACCTCAACTGACATGATTAATTAAAGATGGATTGTGAATAAGGAGGCTCTTTCTCTAAATAAATGATAGATAGATAGATAGATAGATAGATAGATAGATAGATAGATAGATAGATAGATAGATAGATAGATAGATAGATATGTTGGAAATAAGAATAGCTACTGTCTTGTTCGTTTAACAACTAAGAAAAAATGATTGGTCAGCCCAAACAGTAAGTGTTTAAAAACAAACAAACACGAAGTTCTTCAATTATTATAGATATGTGAGGTCATGCTAAATAAGACAATTATAGAAAGGCTAAGGAAATAAAAGACAATTTATATATGCTTAATATTAGTTCTTGGATTACTTTTAATTTATGACAAACTATTTATAGAATCTGATATTTAGAAACTTATATTGACGTTTGATGTTCTCTAAAGTTAGAAGCAGCCCTGGAAATGTAAGAGGTACTGTAAATCAAGCATGCCAGACTACTGCTGTAGTTCTTGAATCGTTGCCCATGTAGAGAGCTCTGTAATCTCCTTTAATGGATACATGTTTTCTTTGATAGCAAAGTTTGTTTGTTTGGTAAGTTGAATTTTAAACCCAATATGGTAATTAATCTCTTTCTGTTTTCTGATTGGAAAACTCCAGATACTTTTATCAGCTAGATTTTTAATCTTTTTTTTAATGGTAAACATTTACTTACTTTCATTTGTTTCTTACAGCATGAATTTTAAATGCAAAGTATTAACAATGAACAGTTTTAAATATAAAGATTGTGAATGAACATTACAATAGAAAGTTTTTTGGAAGCATTTACTGTGGATTCTTGAAAATATCATTGGTTAAGACTATAATACTGTCCCATGACTTGGATTCTACTTAACACTCTATTGGCAGGAGCAGCTATTCTGGAGAGATCTCTCCTTGTGCTGTTGCCAGTAGAGGGATGAGAGAAAATTTAATTTATATTTATCTCCCCTTGTGTTTCTGAATATCTGCTCCAGAAGTTCTATAGGAATAGATAGTGTAGAGATAGGATTGCACATTCAATGAAAATCATCTCCTTTCTGCTGAAGTTTCTGTCTCTTCCTTGAAAAGAACGCTTTTAAATGCATTAACCAAAATGTAAACATCAATCCCAGGACTGGTCAGTACTGTCTGTATATAAGATTAATATATTTGCCATTTTCAGACTTAAGTGTTTATTAGGTATTTGTAATGATTGGTAAACAATAACCACATCAAATGAAAATATGGTTTAGTAAACTAGTCAAAGATTTGAGAGAGACCTGTTTTCTCTTTCTGTCATTTTTAGGTGTGTAATTGAAACCAAGTATAAATTTGATTGTAGAATTAGGTTTTGCTGATTCTGTCTTCACTTCAAGACAACCTATACTTTCTCCACTGGTGCCTAAAACTCAAGGCTCCTTCTAGAACAGCTTGTGAAGAAGACAAAGGAAGTAGTTCTAATTGCACAATTAGAAGATATCTTGAATCAAAATTGTTATCTACATATTTTTATAATTTGGGGGAGTTTATTTACACCCATACCTGAATTTGTCCAAGCCAAAAACCTTCTGTATCAGTCAGTCAATAGTTTCTCACTAAAAACTTTGTACCATTTGTGTTTATCTGTAGAAGAATTTTAAGGTGACAAATGACTAAAACTAAACATTATTTACTATTTGTATTTAATCATGTAACCTTCAGAGCTGAACTAGTTAAGCTTGTTTGCTTCATGTTAAAGGAGTGAAATGGTTAATAGTAACCTATTTGGGGAGAAAAACGTGAATAATATAACTGACATACCTCTCTTCAAATATCTAAAATGCCTCAAAACATAAATTTTAAAGAGAAAAGGCAAGTTGGTTTATACTTAACATACAAATGAACTCTACGCTTCCTATTAGGTTTATACAACGTTATTTGAGTTAGTTGAGAAAACTTCATATTCCTTCAACAGGGATCAAATGTTTTACTACATATGTTATTATGAATTAGAAAATGTTCATTTTAGGTTCCAGATGGGCTAACATTGGTGTCCATTAATGAGTAGTCTGGAGCATGTTTTGCAAAGATAAGGGGAGCACAAGGGAATAAACTGGCAGCCTGCCTATCTCTCAGTGTAAGGAGACTCTAGTAAATGGTAAGATGATTAAAAGGGGTGGAGTAATGGGTGAGATATTACCAGACACCCTTCCGTAGCTGCAGTTCAGTAGGCTGGAGTTGAGAACCCTGTTGAAATCTTTGATGATGAATTTTGGGCAAATTGGTCATATTTGGCCAGCCTCCTAGCTAAATCTTACTTTCTCCTAATTACCAACAGATGTAAAGATGCAGGGATTTGTGAGGTGTTCTAGTATTCCTGATCTATGGATATGACATTTAGGAAGGGCTATTTTGAACTTCATTGATTCAGTTGTTACTTGACAAATAGATAGGTTCTTATTTCATAGGGACATACATCACTGTGCACTTAGCTCATAAACATTCTCCAGCTCTTCCTTTGAAAATAACAGATTGCATCTTTTTTGCATAGGATAAGTGTGATCAACAAAACAGGTTCTTACCCAGAAGAACACCTTTGTGGCTTGAAACATTAAACATATGAATATAATAATTGAATATTTGAGAGAATTGAGAAAGTGGTAGATTACTAATTTCTCTTTAAAAACCATTGATTCTACAAACTCCAAAATAAGAATCTTGGTCCACAACACTAGATTTTTAAAGGAATCTATGAAAAAAACCTTTCTAGTTAACCACTGACTGTTCTCATTGCTTAAATTGTGCAAGATAATGGTTGGATTCACACACATTGCACTAAGCTATAATATGATTTGTAAAGCAGATTCTCCACTGAGCTGAAGGGAGAATCCAGGATGGGTAGTCTCTAGTCTCATAGCTCTGCAGACCAAGTTGAAAAACTGAGGACAATTTCCACCCCCCACCCCCACCCCCCAATAATGGTCCCCAGTTCTTCACTCGGTCTCAGAGTGTTCAGACCTCCCTTAAATGGGCTCTGAATTGTTTGGATTGTGGAAGAATATTCACCCCCTAGATAGAGGTTTTTTTCGTTAAAAATCTTAGCACAGGTTTGACAGCCATTTTTTTTATTTTCGTGCCTTTTTTCCTTTCATGTTTTTTAAAGCTTTTGATTATTATTATTTTATTTTTCTTTGCTGGTAGACTGGGTTTTTGGGGTATTTATTGATCAGATTGTGGTTGGAGATGTCCCTGAGAGCCCGTATGGCTGGCTAGGGGTGGGAGTCAGTGCCTTCTTTAGGTCCCTCTCTCTCCCATGCTGTTCTTCTTAGTTTGGTTAGCCGCAGCACCCGCGAGGTGCACCAGCTCCCTTTTGGCTTGAGCAGCCATTTCCAATGATTAGGGACAATTCTCAGTTGTATGGGTCGGAGAATCCAAAGCATGGGCTGCCTCCTGCTTCCTTGCTTAAAGACAGAGTCAATCAAAGTTTAGTCCAGCCCCCTTTCCACTGCACATGCCCAGTTTTTGACTCCGTCTTCATTCAAAGAGGACACGAGGAGAGAGTGCTCAGAAAGAAAGAGGGAAAATATGAGATTTACGCTTTGGATTCTTCAAGAAAAAAAGGAGAGAAAAGAGAAAGATTGAAAGTCGGCAAACCGTGAGTAAACGAAAGAGCCAGGCTCTCATTCCAAGACGGGACAACCCCACATAGCTGTTTGATGTTTAAGAAGACAAGCGGCAGCAGCCTCAGTGAGAGCAGGTGGGCTCTCGATCGGTTAGCAGAGAAGGAGGGCAAATTAACTAACACTCTGCCTTCCCAGAGCCTTTTTTTTTTTTAAAAAAAAGCCAGGAGCCGCACAAAGTCTCTAGCGCTCTCTTTAATTGGAGCAAACTCAGTCTTAGGCGGAGCAAGTTCCCAACACAGCCACACAAGCCTACCCAGAAGAAAGGGAGGCTAGAGTCCATACTCAGGCCGGTCTGAGCATACTCATAAACGTGGCAGCTATCGATTGGTTGCTCCCCTGATGAACGTGCGGATTAGGGGATGTCGTGAGAGGGACTCCGAGGTCCGGCAACCCAACACTGAAGCTATCGCCGCTACTTGCCTCCGTAAGGTATTAGGGGTTAAACCCTTCTCCAGGCCTTTCTGGAGAAAATCCAGCACTTGAGTTACTAACACTGTGGTTGGATCTATTTGTTTCTTGGAACACCAGGTTCCAAATGCTCTCCAAGTAGCATCATAAATTCTGTTGGTTGATGGTCTCCTGGATGCCTGGAGCACCGTGGCAGCTGAAGGACACTTGAGCCTGCCAGAGTTATTATGGTGCAGCTAGCAAGTCACTGATCCATCAGGGCTTGTGGCAATTTTAACCTTTTTTTTCTTTTTTCTTCTGACCCTTAATTAAAATTGCAGAGCTGTGCTGAAGTCACCACTTCTTGGTTGCACTTGCCTCCTGAAGTGGTGGACAGCTGCTTTGAGGTGGCTGAGGCAGTTGCAGGGCAGAATTCCACCTGAGGACCTTAGGGTGCATCAGGACCTGAACAAGATAATTGCCACAGCTCAATTGACTGCCGATGCCACCCTCACCTCAGCCAAATTTTTGTCCAGAGCCATAGCCTCATCCATAACAGCACGTAGGCTCCTCTGGCTAAGAAATTGGCAGATGGACACCAGGAACAAATGGAAGCTGGCATCAGCTCCCTTTAAGGGAGAGAGGCTTTTTGGGGAGGCCCTGGACCCCTTTTTAACTTTTTAATTTTCCAGGGACAACTGGAAAATCCTGCCCTCCCAGGGGAGGCGTTTTGATTACAGGTCTCCAACCTATTACAGGAAGCCCTCCTTTAAACAGGGGGAGGCTGAGGCAAGCTTTCCCTGTCAAACTAGGCCCTTTTCCAAGAATCCTCCTCTCAGGCCAATAGACTGGCCTTTGCTGCCAGAGGGCGTCAGAGGCCAGAGGGCAAGAGGTCATTCCAGGGATCCAGCAGAACTTTTAGATGCAACAAGTGATGCCAAAGCCATTTATCCCATAGGGGGTCGTCTGGGTCTATTCTGGCAGAAGTTGGAAGAGACCACGACGGATGCTTGGATCCTGACAACCTTATGGTCAGGTCTCCCTGGAGTTTCTTTCCTCCACCGCCCCAGAGCCTTTGTGTGCTACCCTGTCTCCAGGGACCCCTCAAAGAGGGATCTCATGGAATTGGCGATTCACCATCTGCTGGACATTCATGTCATCCAGCCAGTTCCAGTAGACCAGAAGAGATGGGAGGTTTTGTTTGTGATTCCAAAGACCTCGGGGGGGTGGGGGGGGTGGCAAGCAATCCTCAACTTGAAAGGGCTCAACAGGCATCTAATATACCAAAGGTTCAAGATGCACTCCTTCCATTCCATCGTAGAGGGTCTTTGGGAGGGAGACTTTTTGGCTTCGGTAGATCTGACGGAGGCCTACCTCCATGTACCCATCTACTTCAACCCATCAGTTCCTGAGGTTTTCCTATGGTGGCTGCCATTTTCAATACAGAGATCTCCCGTTCAGCCTGTCATCAGCCCCACGGACATTTACCAAGCTCCTGGCGGCTGTAGCAGCATACCTCAGGGTCCTTACTCATAAGGATCCAGTGCTATCCGGACGACATCCTGATAACATCCTCTTCCCTACCCCAGGCGGAGGAGGATCTGATGTCTACAATCAGAATACTTTGAGAGCACATGTTCTCGATAAACCTGGACAAATGCCATCTAGACCCATCAACTCGTCTCCTGCATTTGGGGGCAATTGTAGACATTTTGGTGGGTCAAGTGTTCCTCTTCCAGGAGCGTTGAGACAGCATAAGGGACGTGACATCACAGATCCTGTCCTCCACTCCTATCATCTTGCTGTCTCAACTTCTTGGCAAGATGGTATTGTGCATCGGCATTGTCCCATGGGCCTGCTTCCATGCCCAAACCCTGCAGTGGTTCCTGCTCCCCAATCAGAGGGCGCGCAGGGGCGACTCAGTGATGACGGTTCAATTGCCCTTGCTGGTACTTCTCTCACTCCATTGGTAGCATTCCTAGGCCATGGATCGGGGGTGTTTGTACAGGGAGCCCCAGAGGATTACCATCACCACCGACACCAGTCTGTACAGTTGGGGGTCTCACCTAGGACTCCAGGTTACCCAGGGGCAGTGGTCACAGGAGGAGCTCGCCCACAACATAAATTGGCTGGAGCTCAAGGCTGCCCGCTTCGCTCTCAAGGGTCTAAGACAGGATGTGGCAGGGAGGCATGTACTTCTCCTGACAGACAATGTGGCCACAAAGGTCCACATAAATCGTCAGGGAGGCACTTGCTCCAGATCCCTGATGCAGGAGGCCACTCAATTGTGCAGGTGGGCGGAGAGACACCTGTTGTCCCTACGAGCAGAACACATCTCAGGAGTTTCCA
Organism: Pseudonaja textilis; assembly: GCF_049901715.1. Taxonomy (NCBI): domain Eukaryota; kingdom Metazoa; phylum Chordata; class Lepidosauria; order Squamata; family Elapidae; genus Pseudonaja; species Pseudonaja textilis. Next base: position 76,212,937 of record NC_141992.1, read on the forward strand.
ACGTGCAGGCAGACTGATTGAGCAGGGCCATGGTCGACCAGTCGGAATGGTGATTGCAGACTGTTTCAGGAGGTGGCGGAATAGTTTGTCCATCCGATTCTGGACCTCTTTGCATCTCCAGAGAACTCTCAATTCCCGAGGTTCTTTGCATGGTTTCCAGGACCGGGGGCAGAAGGGGTCAACGCTCTCCAGTGCAGGTGCCCCAGGGACTATTGTATGCCTTCCCCTGATTCTGGGAACAATCAGAAAAGTACTGATAGAGAGGGCGGAGGTTTTGTTGGTAGCCCCTTACTGGCCCAGGTGACCTTGGTTTGCTGACCTGGTCGGTTACCAGACCTTGGAGAATTCCCCTGCACAGGGTCTCCCTCAGCCAGGGTCCAATCGAGCATCTGGAGCCAGCATGATTCTGGTTGACCATCTGGTGCTTGGGGGGAGGCTCCTAAAATGGGAGAAGTTTTCCAAAAAGGTCATCCAGATGATCCAAGCAGCCAGAAAATCTTCCACAAGCAGGATATATGACACCACGTGGAAGATTTTCTACAGTTGGTGTGCCAGCCACCAATTGAACCCCACTACTGTATCTGTCGCTAATGTGTTAGACTTCCTTCAGGATGGTTTGGACAGAGGTTTCCCCCAATACCTTAAAAAGACAGGTGGCCGCTTGGCCTCGGTGCTTTCATTCAGGGATTCAACCACTCTTGCCCAATACCCCAGGGTGAGAGCCTTCCTTCGGGGAGCCATGAATTTGAAGCCACCGGTGGTCCACCGTTACCCCACCTGGGATTTGCCAAAGGTTCTGTAGGCACTGACCTCTTCTCCATTTGAACCGTTGTGTGAAGCCAGCCTTCGTCTGCTCACGTGCAAGGTGTCATTCCTAGTGGCCATCACATCGGCCAGGCGTATCTCAGAGTTGGCAGCCTTGTCAGTCAGAAAGAACCTTTTGTGTGTTCCATGTGGACAGGACCTACCTTTTTGCCCAAGGTGAACTACTTATTCCAACGTTCACAGGAATTGATTTTGCCTGACTTTTTTCCAGAGCCTAATCATGCACTGGAAAGAAAATGGCACACCTTGGACGTTAGGAGGGCCCTCTGTATTTACATCCAATGAACCTCTTCTGTTTGTTTTCTTTCAGCCATCAACTTTGGGCCACAGGGTGACACCTTCCACTGTGGGTCGCTGGCTCAGAGACTATTGCTAAAGCCTATGAGTTACAGGCTCTCCCTGTGCCCAGGAGAATCACCACGCACTCAACCAGGAGTGCAGCGACTACTGCAGCCTGGGCAACGCAGGAATCATTTCTATACATTTGTCGAGCTGCAACGTGGTCATCTGTGACCCCATTCATAAGACATTATAGGATTGACTCTTTTGCCTTGATGGAGGCATCCTTTGAAAGATGAGTCCTGCAGGGCATTCATGTAGAGATGAGGGCATCTGACCAATCCAGTTCTCACCCGTAGGGCAGCCAACAGCCAGCTTTGATATGTCCCATCCTGGATTCTCCCTTCAGCTCAGTGGAGAAGGGGCATTGGTCCTACCTGACACGCCTCTTCTCAGGGAGTCGAAGGGAGAATCCAGTCCCACCCTGTGTTCTGTCTGATCAGAGTAAGGAGGAAATGGTTTTGGGTTTTTTTGTATCATCGAGTATCATCAGAAGACGCTGAACAGCTGAATTTGCTTCAATGTCGTTCAGAACTGGGGACTGTTACCAAGGGGAGGTGTCCTCAGTTTGTCAACTTGGTCTGTAGAGCTATGAGCCTAGAGACTATCCATCCTGGATTCTCCCTTCAACTCCCTGAGAAGAGGCTGTCGGGTAGGACCAACACCCCTTTTAGGTTCATTGTTTTGGGTGAACCCATTCAGTTGTGGTTTATTGAATAGCATGATGTATGAACTAATTATTTCTTTCCATCCCATACTCATTATGTATATTCCAAATTGCAAAGCACTTGGTGTATTTTATATTTAATAGTTTATTCTTTTTTTTTACATTTGTAGAATAAATAGGATAAGTAATACATTTAATGGATTCATTTCTTAAATTATTAAAAAGAAAGATTAAAATAATGGCTTTTATATATTAATGTATTTATTCATATAAAGCTATAATGATTTAATTTTTTTGACATTTCAAATGCTTAATATAGTAAGTTTAGATAATGTGAGAACAGAAAATCATAGAGAATGAGTTATGACATATTTCCAACCCCCACCACATCCCTTCTTTAGTTAACAGGTTAGTGATTGAGGAACTGTACGATTCTATTAATTTGCAGAAAGATCTAATGGTACAATTTCAGTTACAATTCACTTTGGATTGTACCTGGAGTTGTTAATTTGTGATCTGCTATAATTGATGGAGGTCATATTTTTCTGAAATATTCAACTCAATAGGTAATTTAATACAGGTACTCATCACTTAATGACCATAATTGGGAACTCCATTCTTAAGCAAGACATCATAATGACTGCAACAGACTTACAACCACACTCTTGCCATCATCCTTCCTTTGGTTTCAAATACTCACAATATTTGCTGAGATAGTTCATAGTTTATTCAAGGTCAAAGAGATGACAAAATAAAGCAAACCAAAACAAACTATTTGATAGACACTTGCTTGAATAATTAGCTTTTTAACAAGAGTTTGCAGAAGAATAGTCCAAAATCAGTCCAAGGTTCCAAGAGTTGGATCACATTTGTCAGCCAGTTCAGAGATCAGAATTTACAGGCAGAACCAGGGATGGGATCCGACCAGTATAACTACCAGTTCTGTTGCTCTACGTCGCGCGCATGCAATTTATGACCTGCTGGGCTGCCTGGACAGCTGAGCAGCGCTACGTGCAGGTGCGCAGCGCTTGGAAAAGCCCTTTTTTCCTGCTTTTTCAACTGCAGCTGTGCTGCGCAAAGCAGCTGCAGTTGAAAAAGGAGGAAATAAAGGATAGGTAAGAGCCTGGGCAGGCGGGTGGGCCAAAACAGCAGCAGACACAGAACCGGTTCTGTGTCTGCTGCTCTTCAGAGCTACCAGTTCTGTAGAGCTGGACAGAACCAGTAGAATCCCACCCTTGGGCAGAACCCACCCAATTATCATACGTACACCAAAGAACGGACAATTGTTTTAAAAAAAATTCGGATAGGGCTGCCTTTTAAATCAGGCTTCCGCCAGCTGTTGCTGATCAAGAGACTTATTCTCTTACTTGGCAAAAAGCCTTGGCAAAAAATAGAGAAATCTTGTCTCTGTTCTTCTTTCTACTTGCTGGGTGTGGGGGCTGGGAGGCCTTACATCATTCTCATCTGACACTCTGGCTATCCAGGTGATGCCTGTTTTTGATCAGCCTCATGTGATTCTTGGCTTTGTGTTTCCTGAGCCTGATTTTCTACATGTTCTGCTGGAGTATCTTCTTCAAACTCAGAGTCAGCATCTAAGTTTTAGCCCATGTCAGTTAAACAAATCACCTATGGTCATTAAAGTGGAACTTCACACAACAGCAACTTGCAATTTTACTGCTGGCTGCTCCATTGACTCTACTCTTCAGAAGCCATATGTGAGGCACTCAAATGGTGATTACATAATCGTGAGATGCTGTGAAGATTGGAAGAGCCCTAGTCTTGTCCTCATGTCCACGAGGACACTGCAAATCCTTTGCAAATGTAAGGACTGGTAGTAAAGTTCCTTTTTCAGAGCTGTAATAACTTAGAACCATCGCTAAACAGAGCAGTTGTTAAGGGAAGACTACCTATACCAACCTCTACTGGTAATGTTAGTACTGGTAGTAACAACTATTGGTTACTATCAACCTGTAACAATGTTTGTATCATCTCACAACTCTTGGATATTACAATATTTCAATTAAAATGGTTAAAATCCAATTCACAAAAACAATGAAAATGAGAGAGAAAAATAAGTAGCACAAGTAGTATTAAGTAAAATCTCTGGGAAAAAAAGTTTAATTTTTGAAAACTTCCTAAAAACTACTGGGCTGATATAAGTAAAGAGACAGTTTTGTAGCATTGGCACTGCTTCTTTGTACCTCCTATCTTAATTCTTCTAACATCCTAGTAATGTGAGATAGCAGGAAAACCCCTCCCCAATCCTATATCCCCTATTATAGGGTACTGTTTTATTACAGGAAAAGATACCAGCTAATAGATGTTTTGTTTTCTTTTCTAAAAAAATATTTTTAGGAAGGAAAAACATCTAAAGGAAGACACAGTGCCTAAGTTAAAAAATGTAACCATCCAAATAATTTATATTTTTGTTAGATTTTCTCTGTATAAAAATCTTCACTGAATTGCTTTATTTTGAGAACATACTCATATGGAGTATGGAGATAGCTTTGAAGAAAGTAGGTGGCAGCCATTATAAAAACTTCAGCTTAGCTTAGAAAGACAGGAGAGGATGATGAAAATTGCCCTGGCTTGACTCTTTGGTTAATTTCTTAATTTTCAAAATTCAGAAGCCTGTATCAATAAATTTGAGTACTAGCATTTCTTGTAGTGTCTGTTTTTGACCAGATCTGCTTCAGAAAGCTTATAGTACACCCTCTTCTTGTTTGGCTATCTCAATCTTTCCCTTAAATCAGAAATGAAATGGTCACTAATTGGGAAGATCACTGGCTATTGCCATTCCATTGAGATAAAGTTCTATGGTACAGTGTCCTGTGCTTGACTGCTCTGAGTTTTTTTAATTTTATTTTTGCTGTCTCACCTGGTTAAAAAATTAAGAGGTTTTACAATAGCTTTTATTTAAAGAAATACATTCAAAGAAAAAAATAAAGTAGATGCAAGAAAGAAAAAGGAAAGGAAGAGATAAAGAAAATTAAACAAAATTTGTATAAAATAAAGAAGTGGCTTCTGATCTTCCTCTTGACAAACCTAATCAGTCCTCTTTAAGTCTACATCATAATTTCCTTATTATAGTCTATTCTTTCCAGCAATCAAAACCATGTCACAAATTCATTTTCTTTTTTATACCATGTCCATAAGAGGCTTCCACTAGTGATGATATGACTTCAATTAGTTGAATAAAACCTTCCTGCCCACTGGGATTGCTACCTGAAACTGACTAGATCTTGATTGGTCTCATACTGAATGCTTTTATTGTCATGGGCAGGAAATTTGGTAAAAAAATGCCTCAGAACATGGTATATATACATACTACACTCTTGATTCATGGTGTTTGTTGGATTGTTCAGAGTTTCAGATTCAAAGGGAAAAGGAAGTTTAGAAGTATACAAGATCTCACGTGACACCTGTCAGCAGCTCCTTAAAGAAGCCATATCTTCTTCTGGGATTATGCATTGCAACATGATCTTCAAAAAAGATTAATTTGGACTAAGAAACTATCAACAGGTGTTACATATGTACCCACGCATGTTCTGAAACACAAATTCAAGTGTTGCACAACTTTATTATACAGTTTGTCTATTGAACACCTGAACTCTTGGGAGGTTTATTATTTCTATACTTTTCTATGGGATCTGTATAGTGGCATAAATTTCATTCTGAGTCATATATACTTCCCGTGCAAACTTGCTTAACTAGCTAGACTTGTAATTAAGTCTTCCTCTGTAAATACATTTGCTGCTTCTCCAGCTCAGTACAGTTCTTCTAGTTCAGACATTTCTGTAGATAACAAACAAACAAAAGGAAATTATTATTAGGAATATATCTTTGTGATATATGTATGTATGGTATGTATGTATGTATGTATGGTATTCAGCTTTATTCGGGTATTTTTCCACGTCATTATAGTTGTGCTTTTAAAGTTGTAGCAACGTTTCAGCAGAATCTCATCTGCCATCATCAGGCTTCTGTATTGTGTTCGTCTGGAAGAGTGCTGGAAGCCTGCACTCTCAAACAAAAAAATCTCCACACCACATGCCAGGCAAACACCTGGGCACAAGCAGATCCCCCTGATACCTCCAGCTCAAACACATCCCAACCAGGCACCCAGATGAAACCTAGCTTCCTAATGATAGCCATCCATTTACTCAGAGCCAAGCCGCACTAAAAGCCTCCAATACAAGAAACACAATGTTGCCAGCCAATCAAGACAAAAAAGCCACAAAAAGACAGAAGATATTAGAAACACCAATCAAGCACAACACAGCAAACTCCAAGACCAATAAACACAGACCAAGACTCCCAACCAATCAGGATGAAGAAAAAACCATTCGGGCACAGCAGATGGCTAGCACCAAATTTAAAACAGAATTGGCAGTGAAAGTCTGACTCACAGAAGAACACAATAAGAAGCCTGATGATTGCAGATGAGATTCTGCCGAAAAGTTGCTACAACTTTAAAAACACAACTATAATGACGTGGGAAAATACCCGAACAAAGTTGAATAACATACATATAAATACCCACGAAAATTTAAGAAAGCAAATATATATATATAACGTATTACATACGATTACATATTTGACAGAATAACAGAACTGGAAAGGACCTTGCATGTCCAGATGACATTTAAATCTGAGATGAGAAAAAAATAGTTTCTGACTCCCATTATACAACAATAACAGTAACAGAATTACCATACCCTACCTTAGTTCTCCAGAAAATGTCAATTTAGAAAGTGTTCCTATTGAAATTAACCTAGTTTAAGAAGCCTTAACAAGGAATGTGGGTTTTTTATATAAAAATCATTTTTGGTTCTTTAAATTGAATCTCAGTATTTAATTTTATCCTGCCTTTATTATTTTTATAAATAATTCAAGGTGGTGAACATATTTAATACTCTTTCCTTCTCTGATTTTATATGTGTGGGTAAATAAAAAATAAAATCTGCCATAATTATTAATTTCAAAATAATTGTTTCCATAATATTGATCTTTAGTTTAGTACTACTGTATCAATTTGGCCATTATATTCAAGGATGTTGTTTTTGATTAAATATTGTTCAGTCTTTTTCAGGAGAAATAGTTCCACAATGTTTTTAATATACTGCATCTGTTATATTATTTAGGGGAGACAAAAACCTTCTCAAAGAGCTTTCTTCTCAAAAGAGTTATCCATTGAGTGAGGGAAAGGTATCAAATACATGTGCCCCAATGATAAATTCTGGATCCTTTATACTTCAGTATTGTGATGATTTGGATAAAGAATTGAAACTTATGCTCATCAACATATAAACTTGAATGGGTTATTGACACTGGACAAGACAGCAATAAAAATGATACTATTTTTGTAGTTTGGCAAAATTTGCTGAAAATAGCACATCAGATTTCAGAGACAAGTTCCAAATTCTTCACTCAGGAAATAAAAAATCAAAATCTAGCTTAGTAATAGTACTTGCAGAAGAGTAATAGCAAATTTAATATGAACCAGCAAGGGTAATGAGGCTGCAAAGAGCAGTACAATTTTGAGCTACATCAACAACATATATTTTCCAAATAATGGAAGATAATTGTTCTCTTTTCTTTTGGTCAGGCCCCCACCCCCTTCAACAGCTATGTTCAGTTCTGAGCATCCCATTTAAGAAAGATTCTAACCAACTGGTTGCAAAGAATGACAATGCTAATCAGAGTATTAGAAACTAAGCCATATAAAAGGATTGAAGGAGCTTTAAGAATGGATACCTGGGATGGCACAATAGACTCTTCCATCACTTGAATTGATGTTACCTAGGACAAGCTGACTTGTTTCTCTTATTCTTTAAATGCAGATCATGGAATGGTGAATAATACATAATACTGATTCTAACTAAATGTTAGGGGAAAAGCAATGAGAGGAATTTGACAATAGTGCCAATTATCTTGGTGGTGGGCTCCACCTCATTATATATGTTCAAAGTAGATAGATATCTGGGATGCTTTAATTTGGATTTCTACAAAGAAGGGAGTTCACTTCAATGGTCTAAATGGTGGTGTTATGATTATTCATGTTAAAGATGTATTGGTTGTTTTGAACTTTCTGGAAATCATGTGCCAGAAGTAGGTAATCTCTCTTCTCTTTCAGAGTTTCACTCATTGGACTAAAATACAATGAAGCTTCCTTGATTTCCACTTAATGTGAATTCACATAATAATCATAGGGAGCACACTTTATGATTTAATATAGAAATATAAAAAGGGAAATGTATTTTGTTCTGAGCTTGAAACAAAACTGTCTCATTTGATACTTCTTGTACAAATACATTTGGTAGAATAAAACTCAAGGGTGGTGCTCTAGCCAGGGAAAAAAACATTGAGAATTTCTTGTTTTTCAGCCAGGACTACAAATAAGGGTCAGGTAGTGTCTATAATGAGTTGCTATCTCTTATCTTTGAGACAGCTGCCATTTCAGTTTTAATAAATAATTTCCTTCACCAATCTTTAAATATATAATCTCTTTCACTAATCTGATTTCCCATTTACCAAGCAATATAAGCAGATTTGATATGTATCTTCTTTTTGTAGCTGCTTACCAAGTGCAAGCCTAGCAAAATAATTTGTGTTCTCTGCTGATTTTTTCCCCTGCACATAGTACTGTATAATAGTGTTGCTAGCTGCTGGTATTTCTTAATTACATAGAGAATATTAATCTTACAATAACAAGACGTAGGCATCAGAATTTAACAACTCAAACCAATATTGTTCCAGTAGTACTTTGTGCACAACTTCAGTAAGATTCACTATGCACACTACCTGCAAAATAAAGCTTAATATAGCATAATCCATCCACATGAATCTTAGCTTTCCTACAGCAAAGTGGTTTTAAAAAGCAATTTGTCAATTGGACTGGCAGACATGCAGCTGTGTAGGTCTTTTTTTCTGGCAACAACTGCTCCTCAAAATTTTATATTACATATCTTAGCTAATCCGAACAGGAGTATAACTGGGATTTGCTGCTATATAGACTAGGCCAGTGATGGCGAACCTATGGCACAAACGCCCTAGGTGGCACCAGAGCCATTTGTGCTGGCACGCGAGCTGCAGGCAAACTTACCTCACTGTGCATGCATGCGTCTCACAGCTGATTTTTGGCCAGTTTGAGGCCTTGTTCGGCCTCCCAGAGGCTTGAGGAAGGCTTCTGCAGGCTTTGCAGGCCGAAAACTAGACCCATTTTATCACTTCCTGTTTTTCCGGGATTGTGCACGCATGTGTAGGGGGTGGGGGCGCACCTTGCCTTCTGGGTGCTGGCACAAGTGCGTGCAAGCTCATGCACAATTTTTGGCACAGGAGCCCAAAAAGGTTAGCCACTATTGGACTAGGCTGTGAAAAAAACCTGGATTGTCACAGAACATAGTCCAGTGGCAGTGCTCAGAATGCTGAGAATACCCCCCCCCCCCCATTTTTTTTTTTTCCTGATGGGAACAAAACATGCATTCTGAGTTGGAAACAAACTCAGAAAACACGTTGGCTTCAAATTTAGCATACATGAAATGTCTGCCTTATGATTGGAACATTATGAATCCCAATGGTTTAATACGCTGTGCAAACCAAACCATTTATAATTTAGTCCAAAAAAGATCATTTTCTTTTCCTTCCTCTGCCTATTTAGTTTTCAATGCATAGAGAAAAAAAGTGTCTGTCTTTCTCCCCCTGCAATATTTTATAAGTTTATTCCCACTGCAACCCTTGCCAACTCTGAATGGGTAACAATAAAATAAACAAAACATTTTATACACATAAACAGCATATGAAATGTGGAAGAAAATCATTTGTTCTTAAAGGAAAATCTTAACCTTTTGTTTTCCTCAGTGTGCCAGGAAATGATCTGATCATGGTTGTAGCTCCGTGAGCTGAATGATTAGAAGCCCCACAGCACTGCTCTCTATAAGTGACATCTCATTTCCCACTTGATCTTTTCTTTTGCAAACCGCATGATCTAATCTTTTCTAAACAGGACAAGTGGGTGAAATATTTTATAACCCATACAAGTTTAACAAATATTTGAAGTGTAAATTAATTGATTTCAGGTTGGTGTTGTATTTTTTTAATAATCAGACATCCACTTCTGATAGTAAAATATACTCAATAAATTTGAAATTGTTTGGTTTTATTATACAAATTTTTCCAAATATCTCACATGTGATACTTATCTGGGTGACTAGCCTATTATGGTTATTAGATGAGTGGAAGCGATTGCAGAATTTACTAAATTATTGGGAAAAAGTTCAAATTTTCTTAAGATGCTCGTATTCAAAGTTCGATCCATTTAGGATCTACTTAAATGCACTTACTGATTGTATACAAAATGGGAATAAATACTTTATTAAGGATGTCTGTTAATTTCTAAATCATTAATCCAATATTCCCTCTTCCTTCTCTTTGTGGTTACTGATTATTTAATTTTCTCCTAATGCAAAATTGAATGTGGAAAAATTCATTTTCAAGATGTTCAGAAATTGAAGGAGTTAAGGAAAAATTAACTCAGCAGTATTATCCTTGTTTATTAGATTGGTATCTTGTTTTTCATTCATGAATTTAAGATCAGTTATATGTCCTTCCTCCTAATACTATGAAATGAGGTGTACTGAGGCAAGGTGAGTTGTTAAAGTCAATCTATGGCCTTTCAGGCTCAGGATGGACTGAACATGGTGTAGTTCAGAGTCTTAACCATATACTCTCTCCATCCAGACAACAGAGACAGAGACAACCAAATCTGGTTAAATCAAATGCTGAAGAGTCAATTAGGAGAAAAGGTTTCCTATCTTGGGTTTTTACAACTGGAAGGGCAATCTCTCTTTCCCCCCATCTTTGGAGATTTCTGTTTCTCCTCTAGGATTAGCTGAAAACCAGAAAAGGGGAAAGCCCCATCTTCAAAACCAGCAGCAACAAGGCTGGATCTAGTAATATGGATATCAAGATAATGTCAGTGAAGCTACTTGTAACATACATTCTGATTTATTCTATGAACTGAAATATGGCACGTGAAATCAGGTGGCTCAAGAAAAAAAATAAGTCCTTCAGTAGACAGCAGCTGTTTCTTCTTCAGAAAATCTTTTTTCTTTTCCTTTCCAGCCTTCTTAAGGCTAAGAAAGAGACTACCATTTTCTTACTGGAAAACCAGCTGCTCTGAAAAAGGTTTCCACTAGACTAAAGTAATTTGTGAGAGATAACAGAGCTGGCAATCTCTGGGAATCGCAAGAGGATGTAGTAGAGTTGTGAGAAGAGGGTTTGGAAGTCTTTCATTGGAATCGGCAGGAGGTCCAAGCTATTACACCTTCAGTATGAACTGTCCACCACACAAACTTTTTCTTTAAAAAACCGCAATGGGATCAGGATAAAGGATCAGTTCAAATACTACATTCGATTAAGTTTTACAAATAATGTAGTAATACAGATTACATGATAGAAAATACCATGGCCTTTGGGGAATAGTAATAAGAAGAATAATGGTTTTCCTGTTAAAATAGTTTCCTGTTTTCTCAGTTTTCTCCTTTCTCTTAAGCTCTTTGCTATATTTATTTGTTTTATAATTTCTCATTCATTCTCTCCATATGACCAGACTACCTCAACATATTCTTTCGTGTGTCACTCTGTTTTGTATTCAATGTACATTAGTTCAGTGCCCATTAATTTTTGATCCCATCTCTTCTTACGTGTTCTTTTAAGTACTCGATTACCAAAATATTCAACTTATTCTGATATTTTACCTAACATTCCCAATTCACACTTCCATATTTTAAAAGGGCAGAAGCACACCTTTCCACACATTATACTTCTTTCAACAAACTTTCATTTCTCACAATAGTCCGTACATTATTCATTAACTTTTTTTTACGTTGTTTGTATGTTTAAAATTTTTGTGTCCATTTCCCTGTTTTTAGTAAACATCCTATCAAGGGGCACAAATTGCTCTTCTTTTTCATCATTTATAATTTTCCAGTATTTACTCAGTTTTCTCTGTTAAACTCAGTTACCGTTTTCCTTTGATAATATTAAGTTAAATGTTCAGATCTGCACTCCAATCCAGACATGTTATTGCAACATACAATCTATATAATATTTGCTAGAAGTATTTAAGAGTTGTTAGCTTAACAACATGAGATCATTTGTATACTATAATACACAAGCATTTAAATCCCAGCTAACACCCTTCAAGCATTCCTTATTCATTTTTCCATAAATACATTAAACTCTCAAGGGGATATTATACATCCTTATCTTGCTGCCTGTTGAATCATTCTCTAAGCATTTTATTTATTCTTACACAAGTCTGACACTGCATCATATACACTTATATTCAGCAAATAACCTTCATTTTCTTGCAGACGGTTCTGTAATTCAAACTACATTATCATATACTTTTCAAAATGGTCAAACATCCTACTATATAAAACATGTACAGTAATGGTTCAAGTTACATATTAGTATTAAGTTGACAAGTGAGTAACCTATAATAGTACAAGATTATATATGTGTGTGCTTTTCCTAATCAGATTTTATCTCAGTACCAACCAGCTTCTAAAGTGGTTTATTTTTATTTAGGATTTGGACTTCAGCTCTTAGTTTAATTATCTGTTTTGACAGGAAGTGTTTTGAACATTGTGGAAAATCAGTATTAAATGGACCAATGGATAATTGACATCTGAAAAATATGGCAAGTTTTGCCAATGTCTTATAATAATTGTAGACTGCATATTTGTTATCTCTGAGTGCTTGTATGTGCTCATACAGTTAGAAGGGAGATGTAAGGGTGAATTGTCTAGAAAAAAAAGATTTTTGTCTTTATAGAGGTGATATATAAATGAGGTAACACTACAGATACACGTAATTATGTATGATTGTGGTTATCTACCATGTTTCTCATATAATAAGGCTGGGTCTTTTTTTTTTTTTTAGCCCTGAAAAAACATCTAGGATGTCTTTTCGGGGGTGAATTTTTCCCATCCCCCATGCACCTTTGCCTAGGGTGCCCCGCAGGCAGCCATGCCTCACCACCAGCCACTCCTAACGGCCAATCATGGTGGAGCGCGGAGGGCTCCCTACCCCCACCAAGAGCCTTTGCTCTAGACATAGGTCAGCAAGTGGATGGCAGTGGCATGGGTGTCTGCCAGCGTTTCAGCCACTTCTCGGGCCTCCGTAGCTTCCACGGTTCCCGCCGGCACTGGTGCCTCTCTTGCTAGCGCCATCTCCAACAACCGCTGCTGCTGCTATTGTTGGAGATGATGCTGGCAAGAGAGGGACAGCTGCAGCTCAGCCTGGGCGTGCTTGGAATGCAGGAACGGGCTGCGCATCGGGACTTTTGGAAACTTTTAGAGCCCGAGGTTGGAGCACCAAGGGTAGCAGCGGCAGAGACGCTCGCTCGGTTCTTCTCACGCCCAACCAGCCGCTCAGGATTAAATGAAAATGCACCGTGCGGCACTCCCAGGTACCTCAAAATGTTTTTTTTCCCTGTTGTGGGGACGGGGAAAAGCAGGAGCAACTCAGATGCTGTTGTTGAAGACAGTGAGAGAGAGGCACCAGCGCTGGCGGGAACCATGGAAGCTACGGAGGCCTGAGAAGTGGCTGAAACGCTGCCGGCGGACATCCATGCTGATGCCGCCTGCCTGCTGACCTGGCCTGCAACCAGCACCATACCCGGGTCTGCAGCAAAGGCACCTGGTGGGGGTAGGGAGCCCTCCACGCTCTGCCATGATCGGCCATTAGGAGCGGCTGGTGGCGAGGTGTGGCTGCCCGTGGGGCACTTCTAACAGCAAGTTTCCCCCGCCTCCCCCCCATTTTGCATGTTTTAAAACAGGCCAAATTTGGGGGGAGGGGCTTAGTTTCATTTTATGCCTAGAAAACATGCTGGGTCTTCCTATGGAGGGGGGGACGTATTGTTGGAGAAACACTGTACAAAAACAAGTAGTGGCCAAATATCTTCGCTTAGTTCATGTGCATGTGACTTACTAGACATAGATACTGAAACATCTTGGTATTTGGTTGGAATTTTTGTTGAAAAATAATGACTAAAAAAAGTTTATAAAATTGAATTTATGTGACTCTATATTTCAGATGTGTGCAGGAGAAAAAGAAGTTGAACTTTTAAATATATTAATAGTACACAGCTTAATTGCTTATATTTATTTCCCAACAAGTGTTGGAGCTGATATGGTATATACATTTAAATAAGAAAAGTTATTAGGTAACTCAGTGGGACTTAGTTTTGAGTATGTGTAGAGTTGTTATGGTTCTCAGGCTTATCAGAATAAAATTCCTGTGTTGCAAATCTTGTGGAATTTTAAGACATTTAGGTTAAAAATAGACATACAACATATTCTCTAAATCTGACACTTATATTAGTGTTATCAGTCAGCTCTGTGACTTTCGGATAAAGAATGACTGAAAACAAATAGTAGAAACTCACATAGCTTTGCAAACTAGTTAGTTAACATATTTTTCTGATTTTTATAGGGAGATGTGCGAAATATCATTGTTCCTGAGAACGTGAACATTGGACAGAAATTGGACTATTCGGACACAATGGTACAACAGAATTTGGATGAAGTGAAGGATCAAATTAAACGGGAAATAAGGAAAGAACTTAAAATCAAAGAAGGAGCAGAAAACCTCAGGAAGGTCACTACAGATAAAAAAAACTTGGCTTATGTAGACAACATTTTGAAAAAATCAAACAAGAAGCTGGAGGAATTGCACCATAAATTACAGGAATTAAATGCTCACATTGTGGTAGCAGAACCTGAAGATGTTACAGGTATGCAACTTGTTTTCTTTCTTTTTGTCAATGGTGTAAATTTTTTGCAGCAATTTAGGTGGAAACAGATTCTTTGGTATTTTGAACATAGTATTCCTAGACATTTTACCTGCTTTTAAATATTGTAGGTTTTGGCAACATTTGCAGTTCATTACTTGCAGATGTTTGCATGTAAAAAAAAAATGGCCATCCTCATGTCTGTTAAGTTATATGTGGAAACATCCGAATTTGGAATGTTTGTGTCATCTGGTTGTTGTTAACGTTCTCTTCTGTATCATTATTTGTGCCTTTTATTAAATATATTGATACTTTTCTGCCAAAGCGTCTCAAAGTGGTTAACAGTAAAAACAGCAGTAGAATACTTCTGTTGAGGTAATTCCCCGTTAGGAGAATGAGCGCATACAGGGAGACGTATTTGAAAGTAGTGTTTGAATAATACACACACAGCACACAGATACACTGTACAGTAAATGTTGGTTTTTACTTCCAATAAAGGTTTTAAGCAAAGTTCAAAAACAAGCAGTCCAAAGTCATTCACAGGTAAGTCAGTCAGTTTTCAGTCCAGGGATAATCCAATAACAAAGTCCAGCATCAAAAACAGTTCAGTATCAGACTTACATCAAATCCAAAAATAGCAGTCAATTAGAAAGAACGGCAATACTCTCCAACAGAAGGAAACAGAGAGACTCACTGAGATACACTCTCTTCTGAGATTAAGACTAAGACAACCCAGATTTCTGGCTCCATCTTATGGCCTTTTGAGAAACCATGACCAATTACACTTTTAGGATTCTCTTAAAGAGACAGTATTAAAATGTCTATCCTGGTTTATATATTGTCCAACCCAACATTTATTTATATTAAAAAATTCTTAAAATGATAAACATTCTTCTATCATTTATGCTGGGAAGGCTTGGCTAAAGTTTCAAGAACTACTAAAATAAGTTATAATTGGTGCCTCCTGAATTTCAGAGGAGAAAGTGTTCCAGAATGAGCTGCCACCACAGAGAAGTCCTCACATGACTATATAGAGGTTGAGCAGGACCTTCACTGAAGGTCTGATGGAACGGTTCTTTAAAGGCAAGCAGCAGTGCTATTATGGGTGAAGGAGTGGATAAATTTGAAAAATAAAAGAATTTTGTCAATTGAGGGCCATGACCTCTAAGCAGGGTGGCATGCCTTCCTATGGGACAAAAAACCCAAGACACATTCATACTTCCATAGACATTTGATAAGAGAATCACTACTGCAAACTTGGGAAAAGGTTAAAAAAAACATTATATGAAAGTGGTCGCCAACTGGTGGGCCTTGAGAAAATTTTGGTCGGCCGCAGAAAAATCTCGCCCCCAGAGCACCCTCCCAAAGCAGTTAATCCAGGCTGCACAGAAACACAAGGCTGCGCTGCCCACATGGCCCGCAGGAACGCTCCCCGCCCACTCAAAGCAAACTTAGCAAACTTGCCTGCTAAAATTACTATTTTTCCTTTTCCTGACCATCATCTGTTCTGCTGTGCCGGGAGATTTAGATTAGCTAGGAAACAGGAAATGGTTGGATTTCTTGCTTTCTAGCTAGTCTTTAGATCTACGGCTCTGCTTCCCTTAGGACTGAAGGTTTGCTTGCAAGCAAATTTGAGAGACTAGTCGATGGCAGATAGATAGATCACTGAATGATTCTGTGAGCAACTCAATCTATCCACTTTGCCGGATTTTGGGTAAAAATTGCTTTTTTTAAAAAAAATCAATATTTACATACATGGTGTGTTGTGAGTTAATTTTATGAGTTTGCTTGCAAGCAAATTTTATGTGACAGATTGAGCTAGCCCATGGCAGATATATAGATCTCTGAATGAATCTGTGAGCAACTCAATCTGCCTGCTTGCTTTGCTTGATTTTGGGTAAAAGTTGCTCTTTTTTATAAAAAATTCAATATTTATATAAATATTTATAATATTTACATAACCATGCCCAGCCAGTCACATGACCACCAAGCCATACCCACAAACCCACAAATTAGGCCACGCCCCCATAACCAGTTAGTGGGCCCTGGGATCTAAAATTATGAGTTTGGTGGTCCCTGAGGTCCAAAAGGTTGGCGACCCCTGTTATATGAAGATACCAAAATGGGTCTCACCAATGGAAGCGATATTACACCCAAATATGAGGGATACAAGGAAAATGGTCAGATATGAAGAACTATTAGATAATCAGGAGAAGTTAAAAATGATTGATAAATTAAAAGAACAAGATATAATTATAGATTGGTGGTCATACTTACAAATTCAGACAAAATTGAGAAAAGACTTAAAACAAGGGATAGAAAAGGACTTACAACAACTGGACCAAATTTTGACAGGCAAGGAGATAAAATTTATAACAAGAATGTATAACTATTTGTTGGAAGTGGAATTAGGAGAAGAAATAGTAAAGGGATCAATGATTGCCTGGGCAAAAAATGAAGGGCATAATATAAATTTAGAGGATTGGGAAAAATGTGGATTGATAACTGTAAATTGACATTGTCAACAGCATTTAAAGAAAATCAATATAAAATGTTTTGTAGGTGGCACCTAGCCCCAGCAAGACTGGCCAAAATGTATCCAAACACCAAAGCAGAATGTTGGAAGTGTAAACACAAAGAAAGAACGTTCTTCCATATGTGGTGGCAGTGTCCAGAGGTTAAAAAATATTAGATGAGGGTACAAAGATGGTTATTAGAAATTAACAGATCACAAATTAGAACTTGAAACGGAAATATTCTTATTAGGAATAATTAAGGGAAAGTTGAGCAAGGTCATCCGATACATCATTATACATATCATAACTGCGGCAAGAATAGCTTTCACACAGGGATGGAAGAAGGAAAAGATACCACCTGAAGAAGACTTGACACAAAAAATAATGGATTGTGCAGAACTGGATAGATTCACAATGGAATTAAGAGGCAAAGATGATTCAGACTATTTTGCGGTTTGGGATAGGTGGTACAAATGGGTGGAGGATAGAAATAAGACTTGATGTTTACGTATAAAAGGAGATGTATGTATTAATAACGACACGAACACTGTTAATGTGAATAGAAATTTGCATTTTTGTTTTTTTAAAAAAGGCAATCTGGCAACATGTTTTAGGAGATTATGCTCCTAAATCTTAAAAATATGCTTAGCTATGATATAATATTAAAAACAAAATTTAGAAGAATGATGGGAATTCCTCTTGTGCTAATTATCATTCTGTATTTCAGTTACAAGGTATATACTTGAATGACATACAGAATATTTTTTATTCCACAGTATTTCACTTTTTTTTTTTTTACTTCTGCACTCTTGTTCCCTGACTACATTATGTTAGTTTGCTGTAATATGATATGGTAGGAGTGCTACTGTTTTCCTTAAGTTCTTCATTTTGTCAGTTTTTGATGCTGAAAATTAGTAGTTGCAGAACTTCAGCATTTGAATAAACTACTTTTCTACAAATTCTGAATCTGTGAAATTTTTTTACGTTTATACTCTTAAAGTTCATTGGTGGATCTTTAGGTAGTCTTCAACTTAGGATCAGTTATTTCATGACCATTCAAAGTTAGGATGAACCCATCCCAAAGCTCCTTACTACTTGATTTCGAACTTACAACAGCTACACAAATAAACTCGTCATGTGATCATATTTTGGGCACCTGGCAGCTGGCTCACCTTTCTGGTGCTTGCAGTGTCCTTTGGCCACATGACCATATTTTTTTTACTTTTTTGCCAGTTATTTCCAGAAAAAAGGCACTGTCATGCCCCAGTTGGAATCTGATTCTGAGAGGGGATCGAGCAGCTGACAGGGAGTGGGAGTGTGGCTCCAGTGACTGTGGAAGAAACTGGGGAAGGGGGGGATCCAGCTGGGGATTCAGAGGAAGACCCAGGGCCACCCTCTCTTCATCCTAGGGCACACAGGGAGGTACAGAGAAGGGAACAATGTGAGTTACGTGGTTTATGGGGGAGGGAAGGGCCCTGATAACCTTCATTAGTTGCAGCTGGGAAAACTGTTTAAAAAGGCAAACTACGCATAGCAAAGTTGCTGGAAGCAAAGAGTGCATTATCTTTGTTTGTCAAGGCTTATCTGGGTTCTGGTGTCCTCCCAACTTTTTATTTATAATTTATATGTACTTTGGATGGACTGAATTTCTTCCCTTTAAAGACTGTTCTTGGGAAAGTTTTTTCTCCAGCCGAAGATAACTGGACATTGGGGGCCAAGTTGGAGGTTTTTAAGGGACTTCACCTACTTTTGTAACTTTGTTGCTTTTGTGCCATGCCCCGGGTCATCACAGGCACATTGGATAAAATTCAGCTATGAATTTGCTTTATAACCACAGTATTCACTTAATGACTGTTGCAAAATTGTTGTATACTCAAATCTGGTTATGTGATTATATGCTTAATCACCACAACTTAACAACTGTAATTCTGAACTCAATTACAGTTGTCAGTTGAGGAATACCTGTATATCTTCAAGTAAATATCTTTGGAATTGCCCAAATTTCATATTTGTTTTTAATGTAACATGCTGGTAGGATGATATTATTTTTCTGCCAGCTAAAACACCAGTGTCTTTTCTGTGATTTACATCAATTTTCCAAGTCATGTTCCAGGGTGAGAAAAACAGGGACTCGTGGTATACTGACAGATTAGCGGTCTAAAACATTTATGTTCTTATCCAAACAGCTGTACTTGATGCTTTCTGCCATAAAGATTAGTATAAATGATGATAACGTTAAAGATGCAATGAGAAGCAATGTGGTGGCACAGTGGTTAGAATGCAGTATTGCAGGCTAATTCTGCCAATTGCCAGGAGTTTGATTCTCACCGGCTTAAGGTTGATTCAGTCTTCCATTCTTCCAGGGTCAGTAAAATGAGGACTCAGATTGTTGTGGGCAATATGCTGACTCTGCAAATTGCTTAGAGCGGGCTGTAAAGCACTATGAAGCAGTATATAAAATTTTAGTGCTATTGCTATAATGGTGATTAATTAAAACTGGTAATGGCAAAAATTACTTACAATGGCAATATTAGGATTACCTTAAAGTTAAAATATACTACTTTGTTCATTCTTCATTATAGTGTCAGGTTTTTAATGTTGTAATACAGTGCGTACATTCTTCCCAATTTAAAGTTGCTGTGGTTTCAAGGTCATATTTTCACCTTTTTTATTATATCATTGAGATTTGGTTTGGGAGAATGACAATGTCACTCTCACTAAATTCTGTCCTATAGCAGCCTTAATCTCTAGACCAGGGCTGTGAAACTCCCGGGCCAGACGCATCACACGCTGGCCACGCCTGGTTTAGCGAAGGGGAAAATAGTCATGATACAACACGTGACGACGGAGGTGGAGGAATTGTCAGGGATGATCTAATGACAAGACAATGCATGGTCTTGCCATGTATGTGGTGGTGTGATGACCCAGGATGGGATACAAAAGCAACAAAGTCACAAAAACCAGTGAAGTCCCTTTAATTCCTTCAACTTGGCTTCAAAGGTGCAATTACCATTGACAGGAGAAAAAACACACCCACAAACAGTTGCGCAAAAGGAAGAACCTCCATTCAAACTCAAAATACATATAAATTATAAATAGAAAAAACAACACAAACCACACTGAAGCAATTAAGGAGACAAGGCAGGATAAGGGCTTGAAGACGTCCACAGATATCAAAATACACACACTGGGAAGGATGCCAGAACTCAGATAAGAATGGACAGACTAGATATATTTTCATGCTTTGCTTCCAACACTGGCCCATGCGTAATATGTCCTTTTAAACAGACCTCATAGCTGCAGCCCATGAAGGGATCAAGGCCCTTTTTACCCCTGTAGACCATGCCATTCATGTTTCTCCCTCATCCGCTCCTCTCTGCATGCCCTAGGATAAAGAGGGGATGGGCCTGGGTATTCTTCTGAATGCTCAGCCGGTCTGTGCCCTTCCCCAGTTTCTTCCACAACCTCCGGAGCCATACACCCACTCCCTGTCGGCTGTTCCTCCTCTCCCTCAGAGTCAGATTCTAATAGGGGCATGAGAGGTGGTCAGTAAGTGTCTATAATGTTGGTCTAGGGGGACAGTTAGGATCCTGCTTGTGCAATTCATCTTGTCGGATTGTCAAGTTTCTTGACTTCTTGGAACTTACTGTAGGGCTTTGGTAATAATTTTAATTTCCATATGTGTAAAGAAGATTTTGGGAAAGTTCAGGAGTCAATCATGGGTTGGAAATGACATACATAGGCAATTACACTTTGGGTTTGGGTTTTAGGTCCCATCAGCTATTTGGTGATCTGAAATTGGATGGTAGAAGAATGAGTCCTTTCGCATAGTCAGATCAACCCATGATTGCTCTGAGATTTGTTACCCCCAGAATGCTTCTGTACAGTGAGTTGATCAGCTAAGAAGTCTGCCTCAAGCCTGTGTAGGGGGATCTCTAGAATTTACACAAGCCCAGAGTATTTGACAAGATTGGCCTCTAAGCCTACTTTTTAATGTGTTTACTGAAAAGTTCCAGTGGAGGAAAGTCAGGGGTGAATTGGACCGGATGCTGGTAAAAGATTACACTCAAGACAATACCATTGTAGTAAGGATAACAAGGAGGATTTGTTTTTGCCCTAATTGTATCCACAGTAGCTCTTGTTATAGTGAATTATATACATTTTGGAGGTGGAAGACACTAGTGTTTGCCTGAGGGGCAGGCTGAAATTTTCTGACCTAGATCCCACATGGGTAAGGTCAGAAGAGATTATTGTGATCAAATGTTGCAATGAAGAAACACCTTAAAACTGAACCAAGCACAAGATACTTACTTTTTGCTCATGTAAAATTTTGTTCAGATCTAGTGTTGTCTCTTGATGAAGCGGCACTGGAACAGTAAGTTAATTCCATATTTAATATATTTCATTTTGAATTATTTATATTGACTTAATTGTTGCTATTGCATATGTTTGTTCCTAGTACTTTAATTATTGATTCATTTTATATTTAAAATAAAATATGGATAGTAATAGCAATAGCACTTAGACTTATATACCGCCTGTCATGCCCCATCAGAATCTGATTCGGAGGGGGAGTCCGAGCAGCTGACAGGGAGTGGGAGTGTGGCTCCGTTGGCTGTGGAAGAAACTAGGGAAGGGCAAAGGCCGACTAGGCAGAGCAGGGGAGAGGTAGCGCAAGGGAGAGGGAATTCAGAGGAAGACCCAGGCCCTCCCACTCTTCATCCTGGAGCATGCAGGGAAGAATGGAGAAGGGAACAACATGAGTTGCATGGCTTACGGGAGAGGAAAGGACCCTGATTCCCTTCATTAGCTACAGTTGGGAACACAGTGTTTAAAAAGAGAAGCTGCGCACAGCAAAGTTGTTGGGAGTAAATCGTGAATTTATCTGGTATCATGGAGGCTTATCTGGGTTCCTGGCATCTTCCCAATTGTGTGTGTTTTGCTGGGCTTTCAAGTGTGCAATTCCTTCTCCTGCCCTGTCCAGTTAATTATTGCAGTGTGGTTTGTGTGGATTTTTATTTACAGTTTGTATGTACTTTGTTTTTGGACTGAATTTCCTCCAGTTTAAAGGCTGTTTTGGGGAGAGTTTTTTCTCCAGACAAAGGTAACCTGGACATTGGGGGCAAAGATAGAGGTATTAAAGGGACACTTCTTGCTTATTTGACTGTGTTGCATTTGTGCCATGCCCCGGGTAATTACACCGCCTTACAGTGCTTTACAGCCCTCTCTAAATGGTTTACAGAGTCAGCATATTGCCCCCAAAATCTGGGTCCTCATTTTATTGACCTCGGAAGGATGGAAAGCTGAGTCAACCTTGAGCCTGTCAGGATTGAGGGAATTGAACTTCTGGCAATGTGAGCAATTTTGGCCTGCAATACTTCATTCTAACCGCTGCACCAACACAGATACATATTGTCAATGTTTTGTAAACTGCTAGATAGATATTGTTAATTGTTTTGTAAACTGCAATGAGTCTATTGCTTTGGCAGAATATAAGTCAAATCAAATCAAATCTCTACTCAGTGTTCTAGATAGGTATTCATTTAGTGACTGGGATTGGGATTGGCAATTCAGTTATTAAGTGAAGCGATCACTAAGTGAAAAATCACATGATCACAACTATGCTTACAATTTTACTTCAGTTTTCCTTTGCTTTACAGAAGGATAAGCCCTCAAACAGTCAGATAAGCCCAAATGACAGGAAAGATTTCTGGAACTCAACTCACGAAGGAGCGGGGAAAAGGGGCAAATCTTATAGCCTTTCCCCCCCCCCAACCCCCCACTCCTGCCCTTTGGAATGGCCACCCTGGCATTAGGGTAATTAACAAGAAGAGAATTGATGTTTGTAGTTTATTGGAAAAGAATGGATTCCAAGAGAGTAAGCAGGTACACAATGGTGAATACACATAGAAAGGAATACCCTGGCATTGGCTGTTTGCCTATTGGGGGCTTATGTCTGCAAGCCCTTTAGGAGATTAAAAAAAGCCTTCTGTGTGAAATTAGTTAGGGTTTTGTCAGTGTCAGGCAGCATTGCCAGCTGGTGGGAGGACTTTAATCAACTAATTAAGGTCACAGCTGAGCTTGTTAACTTCCAGTTATTTTACCTTCAAATCAGTCTTGGTATCAATAGTAACAGCACAGACTTACATACCGCTTTAGAGTGCTTTACAGCCCTCTCTAAGCGGTTTACAGAGTCAACGTATTTCCCTCAACAATCTGAGTCCTCCTTTTATTGACCTCAGAAGGATGGAAGGCCGGAGTCAACCTTGACCCGGTCAGAATCGAACTGGAGTGAGCAAGTGAGTTAGCCTGCAGTCCTGCATTCTAACCACTGCACCGACAGGGCTTGTACCATGAATAAGGTCATGCAGTCTTTTGGGCAACATGTTTCAGAAGTGGCTTGCCTTTTACCTTCTTGTCAGGGCTATGAGAGAATGACTGGCTCAGTCACGCAGAAAGCCCTGTGCCTAAAGGAGATCTAGAAGTCACAGTCTTTGCTTTATGTCCCAGGGTCTTTAAGCACTATAGCAGAGTAGCTATGTATATTGCAATTGGATATCTGATAATTATCATCTAAAAATATTCTAGTTTGCTTTCTAACTTGAGGCTTTGTGTTCTATTTAATTTTTGTACTTCAAGGACATATAGACAAGTTTCCAAAGTTTTATTTATATTTATTTTCCTATTTTTTCATTACTGAATTGTAATATACTGAATGCGTATATGTAATTAATATAAGTAAATTGTGTCTGTGTGTTTAATCTTTCCTTGCTGCCTTTGACTACTATCTTTGCAACCATTTTCCTCCCCCCCCCCGGCCCCCAACACACACACACATCTACCTTTTGATAAATCTTTGGCATGGGGGATGTGCAGCAATTACACTATTTTATTTATTTTTTCTTCCTCATCCAGAGCCTCCTTCCCTTCATTTCACAAAGCATCTTTTCCTATAGTTTGGTACACTTCTGTAATACCCTATGATTTCATCCTTTCCACTCTATTCTAACGGCTGCCACATTTTTTTAAAAAAATAACTTTTTTCTTCATTCTTTTGGAAGTTAATCTGTTCTTTAATATTTTTGTATACAAAACTGAGACTTCTTGTTTTGCTTTAATTCTAGTTTCTTTCACTTGTCCCTTTTTTTCCATTTCTATTTTTTCTAAAATCCATTCTTACCTATTACTAATTGGAAAAACTTTACACTAACTTTGCCTTCTAGGATCCAATATATCTAAACTAAACTGAGTTTTTGTAACTTCCTTTAAATCTTTTAAAAGGTAAAACACCCAACACAAGGAATTTTGCAAGCAACTGCTGTTGTCAAGAGAAATTATCAGCAATTAAGCTTACCCAAAGATTTGTCTGTGAGCTTTTATCCTAAGGCCTCAGAAGGAATATTTAACTAAGGCCCTGTTAACTGTGTAAACATAATAAAAACAGAAGTGCTTATGTTTTGGTATATTTTTTATGGACAACAAACTGCAGTGCTTTCCACTCCATAACATAATTTCAAAATAACTTTACAACACTTTCAGGTGCCAACACAGTGACGTGAGTATTTAAATATATATCTAGAAGTTCTGTCTGTAAGTAGTAATTTAATTGGCCTTGTTATTCCACATTTGCAAATCCACCTACTTGATAAAATATATTTGTAACCAAAATAATAGCAGTGTTTTCATGATCCTTTGCAGTCACACGAGTCTTAAGAATTTGAGTGCATGTGCCAAACTGAGATTTTTAGTATTTGCTAATTCAGTGTTTACCTCAACTTTATAGAGCATAACTTCCATGAATAATGAGAACTGACTGTATATGCAGACATTGGAGGTGCTCCCAGAATGGTGAACGCTCATTAATTACTAAACATAATTAATAGTAATTCACTAACAATGGTACCTTGTAAAAGAACTGCATTATAATTTGTAAAATCATAACTAGAACTGCTTTTGATTTCTTAAAATAAGTTCTTCAAAGCTACTTATAATCAAGAGCAATATGCTGTGAATGTGTTAATGAAAATTTCAATGAATGATTGATTAAAGTAAAATTGTTTCCCCTTTAAGTAATCAGTGCTTCCTTCTTAGGCCAGGAGGTAGCAATATTAAGCCAATGGGAACTTATATACCTTCAATATATCATTTGCTATCTAGTAAACTTCCTGTACCATATGTTTTTTAAAATAAATATTTTAAGTAATTTTAAAGAAATGAATAGAAAATTAACTTGTTGCAAAATAAAACATTTTGCAACAATACTGTTGGGATCCTCAGTAATTCCACTAGTACAGTGGAGACAATCGTGTGGCTTCATCTTTTTGTGTGTTTCCGTTAACAAGGATATGTGTGATCAAAACTTCACTTAACTGTTATTTATTGTGTTTGAATTTTATTGTAAGGTTTTAGTTGAAATACCTTTGGTAGCCAAATTATTACTGGTGGGGATTTTTTTATGGATATTTCAATTGTTTAGGAACAGTTTTGTAGAATGGCTGTTTTATGTCACCAAAATAAGAAATTGTTTCACAGAACCATTGTTGTACTGCCTTAGTTTTTTACATGAACAATTGTTTGGACAAAATAGCCCTCATTTGAGAAATGGAAAGTGAGTACACCAGATAGAAAATATGAACAGCAAGCAGTATTAGACAAAGATACTAACAGCCTAAATGTTACTGTAAAGTTGATAATTTGACTGATACAAACTTTCATTTATTTTATTTCGGAGTATTATTTAGAAAAAAATGATGATGGGCATTTGTTTCTAATTTACAGATTGTCCCAGAACTCCAGATACACCTAATAGTGATCCTCGCTTTCCTACTAACAACAGATTAATTGCCTTAAAGAAACAGTTAAATATAGAATTGAAAGTAAAGCAAGGAGCAGAAAATATGATTCAAATGTATTCTAATGGTCCATCAAAGGTAAGACTTATCAGCTCACACAGTTAATCAGGTTTTCAGATGAGGGATTTAAAAGTTCACCGCCAAGAGAGACCATATAAATAGATGCATACCATAGTAATGGATAATTTTCTATCCTGTTGCTAATTACAGATATTTCATTTTTGAATTCAGTAATACACTATTTAATTTTCATGTTTGTAACAATCTGTTGAGATTGTTACATTTTGAATATCTGATATTACAGAATGATGGTTTGGGGAGTTTGTTGAAATCATTATATGCTACGGTTAAAAGTTAATTTCTGAGATAATCATAAATTTTGTTGGTATCTATTCATACCAAGGGGAATTTCTGCTTCTTTTGACAGGATGTGCTAGCCCTAGATCATCTGGGATTATGATACAATTTCCACATTCTCCAGTAATGTGCCCTGATAACATTATCAGTGAATCATATTTGGAAATATTGTTTCTGCACCAAACCATGGAATGGTGTTTATCAGCAATCATAAATAGGAATTCAGTTTTGGCATGTAGAGCATGAACTACAGAAATGTAGATTTCTACAATAGAATCGAATGTATTACAGTGACAGAGAGTTGGCAGTTTGAATTGCTTCTTGATGGTTCACTGACCTTTCTGAAAATCAATTTGTAGCTTTCCAGACACTTTCAGTTATATATTAAATTACATTGTTAATCTTGCTGCTGAACTAGTAACATAGAAGAAAACTTCTTCAAGTCCTTTCCATTCATTACCTTCAGATTTTAAACTGTATGTGTTGTGTGACAGAAAGAGAAAGAGTAGTTTTTAAAGATTTTTTTTTCTTCATTTGTATAAATGTTTTCAGTATTATATACTGCAAACAAATGCTAACAGCATTGTAGTAAAAATCCTGATAATTTCTTTTTGGTTCAGTCTCTTAGAGGCTGCATTATTCTGTTGGCTTTACTGCTCTAATTTCTAAATTATTCTGGATGAAATAAAAATAATGAAAAAAATTAAACAACAAGGGTGTATTTGATGCCTACAGCCAAAATGTAAACAAAACGTATTGGTAGTCATTGCACAATAGTTTTCAAACCATACTGATTTCTGAATCTTGTTCAGTATATCGGAATTCATATTCTGAAAAGATGGTGTGAATTGTTGTTACTTGAAACCAATTGGGGAATTCAAATTTTAATATCACATAACTGTTTTTTCTTTCTTTTTTCAGGATAGAAAGCTGCTTGCAACAGCTCAACAGATGCTTCAGGACAGCAAGACAAAAATTGAAGTTATAAGGATGCAGATTCTTCAAGCAGTGCAGACTAATGAATTGGCTTTTGATAATGGTGAAACATTAGAGAGAAAACCTTTCACTACACTGTTTCTAGAATCTTCTAACTCTCATGGGACTTTTTAAAAAGTCCCAAGTCCTGACTCCCCCATACTACAAGGCCAGGTCAATGCTCAATCAGTCTTCCTCCTGCCCCATTAGTCTAGGAATCTGTACTACAGTTTAACATAAGATATTCTGAAAAGGCTCATTGACCAGGCTCCTGTATTCTTCTCCTACAACTGGTTGACAAACATGGGTATGCACACACCGCCTTGAGCAAATCATAACTTCCTGCCTGTTTTGACTCCCTGTGGCTTACGTCAAATCCCTAATGTTGTCATCTAAATCCCATTTTTGTAGTAATGTCTCTGGACTGCTCAGAACTCTCTGCGTCCTTGCACCTCATTCTGGATAAAGTTTATGCAAAATAGATTATTATGGGGTAGGGTGGGAAATCCCTCTTACGAATATAAGCTTTCCATCCATGCCTCGTTAACGGTTTAAATGTTCTTGTTTCTTATTTATGTTATTTACTAAACAAACTTATATAGCTGCCCATCTACCAGAAGAAACTGCACAGTGAACAGAATAGAATTACAATACAGTAAAAACAACGAGCCATTTAAAATAAGAAACAATATTGAAAGCCCATTAAAACTTGCATTCTTCCAGTAGCCACCCCATGCCAGTTCCATTAGTATCCTGGCCCAAGCACCTGGGGGAAAAAACCAAGTCTAAAAGATCAGGGACAAGGTCATATCTCCAGGGCAAGGCTGTTTCATAAGGCAAGTGCCATGACAGAAAGCATCTTCTGAGGCCTCCAGGACCTGAAATGTGCCTGATTTCCCCCACAGGACTTGACATACTCCCAGCCTGCCAGACCTAGTAGGACAAGCAGAAACCATTGGGCTGTCCCACAAGTAACTCTCCCCCATTCCAAGTGATACTTTAAAAGTATACATGCCCAGTACATTTAGATGTCATGTGACAAATCCATCAATCAGTAGGCTTGGGTAACAGTGCTACTGGCTTGCTATTGTTTCTTGTAGATGAGTTAGTGCTGTGAGTAAGTCTGTTTAAACTAGACTAGGAAAGATGAACTAATAACTTCATTAAAAGCTTTCTGAATATTCTGAATCCTTTTTGTACATTGCATGTCAAAGATGATTTCCATCTGTTGCAACCAGCTAAATCAAGACAGGTGTGAATTACTGAAAAAGTAATAGCATTGTATATTGTTATCACTAAAAATACAGACGTAATTAAAGGGCCAAGAATAGAAACTGAGAAGTAACAAAGACAGAACTTTTGTTAAACAAAGGGAATTGAAAAGTTAGTAGCTTATGCTAGATATAAACAATTGCTAGGGGATGGCGACAGAAAAAGTAGAAGATATGTTGTTGTCAACAAGAAAAAAGAAAAATAAAGGTAGTTTGTCCAGTGTGGAAACTGTGAGACTGAGTTCTAATCCTGCTTTGGGCACAAAGGTCGATGAGTAACTCAGACCAGTTACTCTCAGCCCTAGAAAGGAGGAGGCAGTAGCAAACCATTTCCAAAA
This sequence comes from Pseudonaja textilis, assembly GCF_049901715.1. Classification (NCBI taxonomy): domain Eukaryota; kingdom Metazoa; phylum Chordata; class Lepidosauria; order Squamata; family Elapidae; genus Pseudonaja; species Pseudonaja textilis. The sequence continues at coordinate 76,241,876 of NC_141992.1, forward strand.
ATTTGCCAAGAAAACTGCAGAAAATTGTCCAGGCAGCCACCAGGAATCAATACTGACTCAAAAATGCACACATACACCAAAAGATATTATCTTATGCTCATATAGTCATTCAAGAGTGTGCAGGTAAAGAGGACTCTGCCGTTCAGATGTATAAGTGTTTGTGTGTAAGTGAAACCCCTTGTATACTCTGTAAAGTTTAGAAAATTAATGCAGTGGATGTCTGCCCCCACCAAGATAGATTTTTAAAGTTGTTTCAGTTGGCATTTGCTCTGCCATGAACCTGTCGGCAAGTAAAATATCCATATTCAAAAATTCTTGGTTGACTTTTGTTAATTTGTAGGTGAATGTCACATTAAGCTCTACAGAGCTTAGAGAATCATCCCTTGACTGCTTAGTTTGCTTATTTATCTGTCTATCCATCTAATTTTATATGGCTGGCTAGTAAATCTGTATTAGACCTATAAAGCAGAAGCCATGGGATTGGGTGAAATCTGGATAAGATAACACATGTGGAGTCATAACACAAACTCTTCTTTTGTATGCACATGTAACATTGGCACACACATACAAAAGAGGGCAGACTTGCCTGCTTTAATGCCCTCTCTCCCCAGAAAGGTCATGTGAATTGTAATACACCTATTAAATGTTTTTTTTTTCATGTTTATATCAATATGCTGGCTAGTGTAATATACTAATAGTTCAGTGTACAAGTTAGTACTAATTTTTGTTTATTTTTATATGTATAGCAAAGCCCGTGATAAGCCCTCTTGAGCTTCGAATGGAAGAATTGCGACATCATTTTAGGATAGAATATGCAGTAGCAGAAGGAGCCAAAAATGTTATGAAGTTGTTCGGCTCTGGAAAAGTTACTGATAGAAAAGCGCTTTCAGAGGTAATTTTTATGTAATAAGTGAAATTTGAATGTAAGCATGTTAAAAGAGTTTTTCCTAATTGATTTTTTCTTTCTGTTTAACTGAATAAGGCTCAAGCAAGATTTAATGAATCAAGCCAGAAGCTGGATCTCTTGAAGTATTCATTAGAACAAAGGCTAAATGAACTCCCTAAAAATCACCCCAAAAGCAGTATTATTATAGAAGAACTTTCACTTGTTTCATCACCAACACTAAGTCCACGGCAAAGTATGATATCAACACAAAATCAGTATAGTACACTGTCCAAACCAGCAGCATTAACAGGTTTGTTGTGACAGTAATAGCTACATATTTTGTGTGCTTTGGTTTCTAACTCTAATATTTGTTACATTAAAAGATACAATGCAGTTTTGTACATTCGGGAATATCTTTAAATATAAAAGAACATAACAATCATACTTAAATATGTATTATCTCTTAGAAAATTAGCAGTGGCTATTTTTGGCCAAATTGTTTGTATTAATTGCATCATAGCAAGCATTTCAGTTGCTTGACTAAATTCAGATTTTTAAAGGTGGGGTATGTGTAAATTGCTTAGGAAGATGATCATTGAAGGGGAAAAAATTAACACGATGGTCTATACATATTTTTATAATGGGATCCAGCCGGTAAAACAGTAACTTATTATCAGAATCTGATAAAGGATTGCATTGTATAAGTTGCTAGAATCTGCAACTCTAGTTATTGCCTAAAGGATTCTGATTCAAAATATTTCAATCATTTATTTAGTGCATCTAATTTCGAAAACATTTTTTAAAAGTTTTTGTATCATTTATTCCTTATATTAGAAAGTATTGCAATGAAATCTGGACATAACTTCATGGCCATTCAGTTCTGATGAGAATTTAAGTTTTTCCCTAAAATATTAAAACTTAATAATACAAAGAGAATTTTAAACAGCAGCAGCGCTTAACATTGTATCTCTCATTTACTTGTGCTAATGTGTTTTTAGATTAAAGTAATTAAATATAAAAAATTAAGAGTAGGCATTACAGAAGAAAAACTCTCTGCACGAGGGTTATGAAATTTGAGACTCTGTAGCCCAACAGTTCCCCTCAACAGTCTGTGCATGCTTCTGTAATAGCAGCATTTCATAAAGGAAATAAATTCCAAGATATCTTGTATGCTTAACGAAGATCTTAAATATATCCCTACAGACTTTATTTGCTAACTTGAAGCAGGTGTTGAATAAAACTCTGATCCTAATATGTTGTTCACTAAATTATTTAATAAACAACCAAATTAGAAGCAGTAGCACAGCTGTTAGCTTATATTTCCCAAAATGACTTTAGTTTTTAAACTAAAGTTGTAGCAGAAATTGTTGATTCTTTGAAGGTGCCTGTGTATTGTTTGTGTATGTGCGTGCAAATACACAACAATACACTGATCAGCATAGGTTAAATATATAAAATCCCATTTTACCATTTCTGTCCATTATTATAGAATTACTTAGACTGAGATTATGCAAAGATAGACTATAAATTGATTTCCTTTCTTCATGTTTTATCCACATTAAATCATAATATCTAAGAGAAATACATAATACATACATAACATACATATATAACATACATACATGGATGCAAAAAAGCCTATTAGCATACATCGATACTATGTTCCAATAGGGTTTCCTGCCCCTTGCAAGGCTTGTCTTGGGGGGTGGGGGATAGTACAAGAGGCAGATTGTTAGACAATTAGAATGGATCTATTAATACATTATGTAAAAACCATAGTTTAAAAATACTTATTAGCATTCTATAACTAGCTGTGTTGACACAAGCTTAGGCAGAACAGTCATAAAAGTTCATGTCAGGTAAGCCCACCATGATTGCATATTAAAATTACTGGGACTTGCATCAGCAGCTAAACCCAGTTGATTTCAGTAGGTTTATTCTAATTTTGGATTCAACCCACATTCTTCTAGTTAAAGCTTATATATTTAAGAGCTTTTATACTGCCTCATAAATATGAAGTTTACACCGTATTGAGATTCCTGCCCACACAGAATTATCAATTGCTTGTACTTGCTTAAGCTGGTGTTTGACTAATTATATGAGTTAAGACAATCTGATGTCATTTTAGGTACTCTGGAAGTTAGGCTTATGGGTTGTCAAGATATCCTGGAAAATGTCCCTGGTAGATCAAAAGCAACATCCTTCACTCTACCTGGATGGAGTCCAAGTGAAGCCAGATCATCTTTCATGAGTCGAACGAGTAAAAGCAAAAGTGGCAGTTGCCGAAACCTTCTGAAAACAGATGATTTATCCAGTTCAGTACCTTTTTAATGTTTTTCTTCTTCATTTTCAGAAGCACTTTTATGAAATCTCTTAGGAAAAATAACTGTATGTAAAAATAAACTCAGTTTAATCGTATTTTATTATGATTTTGTTTTAAGGTTGTGCAGTAGTTTGAATTTGAAAGTAAAAAAGGCACTTAGGAGCACCGATTGCACAACTGCTGTGGTTGTCTGTAAGTCATTAAAGCAGCCGTGCCCTTTTCTGGATTCATTCATTAGCCCAGTGATTCTAGGAAAATAAATATTTGGCTTAGGGAATTTTGTGTCTCCGGCATGTCAAACCACTTGATTATTATTATAATAAAGGTGCACACTACAGAATGTTCACAATAACATGGATCTCTATGAAATGCCCATGGTAAAATAAATTAAGTCCAATAATAATATAATACACAAAATATAATGAATTAATAATCAGTAAAATCCACTTTTAGATTTCTTGGCACTCAATCCCAAATTTCCTCCCCAAAATGTAGTCTTCACTGCCCCCTAAAAGGCCATAATTGTGTGGGCTAGCCTAGATTTTAGACAAAGGCTATTTTACTTTATTTTACATTAAACGTTTGCATTGAGTGGAGGGTAATCCTCTTCCTTACTCTTTGGTTTTCCTTCTAAAAAAAGTAGGAGGGCTTTTTCCTTCCCAGCTCCATCTTGGACTGAAAACCAATCTTCCATTAAACAAAAATGAAAGTGCCGTGGCAGACTTTGTCTTATCTTGCTTAGGAGAATTTTCCCACCTTTTCTTGTTCCACTGCCTTTGCAAATGGACCAGGAGGGGTCTCCAATACCAGCCTAGAGACCAGATCAAGGAGCCCAGAAAGGGAACTAACAGAGTAGCTAATTCACCAGAAGTGTAGCCAGCCTGTTTCCACCTCCTGTGGCCTTAGGTTTTCATATCCAAAGCACTAGTATGTTTATGCAGACTGATGTCTTGAACATTTTTTTCTGTCAGTCCATGATTTTTTTTTTATTATATAATCCAAAAAGTGCTTTTTCAAGAATTACTAACAGTAATAAGAATCTTCATTTTTAAAAAAACTAGGTTGGGTGATGTCCTCCCTACAGTTAGCCATGCCTGCTGGAGTTGTAGTGATGTGCAAAATATTCCAGGAAACCACAGAATCTATTCCTCTGAAGCATGTCTATTTGATCTCCTGGGCTGGCAGTTCTGTGGAAGTAATGTTTCTGGAATATAAAGTAGTTGATAATGTTTTAGGTGTAATCTGGCCCTCTATACAATGTAGTTTTTACCAGAATATTTTGTTCACAAAGTAGAATGTTTTGTACATCGTTAATTTGATGATGTCTGAAAGGTGGAAGGTTCTCTTTTCTGTTGGGAGCCTGTGATTGGGATATTGCACTAATAAAGCATAGGCTGCCTCAGATATATTGGAACGGTTGAGCTAAAATTGAATTTTAAAATGTAATGAATGAGAAAATGAATTATATTTCCCTGTTGATTCAAAATACGTATTGATTGAACCCTCCATGATTGATGAAATTAATAGCATAAAATCCAAATGATTTTTTTGCAACTCCCTCTCTGCTGTCTTCTTTTTTCACTCATAATCATAATATTGCAAGGCGGATAATAATGTGGGCTCCTACCTATGCCCTGGTATATAGCATTGCTTACCAAGAGTCCCAGCATTCACAGTGTGAATGTAGAAATTATAGGGTACACAGGTAGTCATTGACGCGTGACCACAGTTGGAACCAGAATTGTTATTGTAAGTTGTCACAGTCATAAAGTGAGTCATCACATGACTTCAATAATGTATGATGGCAATCCCTGTTGTAGTTAACTGCGAATCATGGGTTGTTAAACAATTATCCATCCCAATCCAAGCCTTTCCAATTTGGTCCCTCACCACCCCAAGCCTCAGTAAAGGGACTGCATCCAACTGCAACAGTCCCTCACCCATCTCTACCTTTTAACTGCCTGTACCCTGCCTTATGAGTCAGCAAGCAGCCCCAGAATCGTACAGCTCTGGGGCTGCTTGTCCTGTCCTAGAAAGCTGCAGTCACAGCAAGGCACAAGCTGACAAGCAAACTTTTTTTTCACCTCCTATATGTGTGCCTTCTGTTCTTTAACATTGGACTGGAAACAATTACTTCACCGCACCTCAGCCATTACCCTACGATCAGATGAGTTTAAAATTAACTTTGGCATCCCTTTATTTTTCTTACTCCTCACAAGGACTTTCACTGCCCTGTGCATTGCACCTGGCTCCGGCCTGCCTCTTCATTCAGTGTGGGGTTGTATCTGGAAGTCAGGAAAACAAGTGCAACAGTAGGCGAGAGAAGCATATTGGAGTTCAACTCTTGCCCTGCCAAAATCCACCTGGCCTCATATTTGCTTGCAAGGGGCAGGTTAATCTCTAGCCATCCTCCATTTCCTTCCCTTCCTGATCACTTTCTAATCCTGATCTGGAACTGATCTTTATGAGTAGGGAAAGGAGACAGATAGAAGTTACAATGCCCCTGGCTCGGGGGTTGCTTGCTGACCCACAAGGCAAGGTGCAGGGAGCCCAAAGGGCAGAGATGGGGGAAGGTAGGCAGGTGAGAGGATTTGGAGCACCCTTGCAGTCATGAGTTCTTAGTGGCCTTCAAAGCACCCAGATTTTGTTCACCTCTGGGAGCATTGCAATAGCTACAATTTCAAGCATGGCTCATAAATCCATTTTTCAGCACTGGCATAACTTCAGATGGTTGCTGAACAAATGGTCGACTGTAAGTGGAGGACTATCTGTATATGAGAAAACATTTTATCTTTCTTTCTAAGAAAGGTTGAGAGAAAAAGGAAATGAGTTGTGGTTTCTTCTAGTGAGAGAAGGGGGAAAATGCAGTGCCATAATTTGGAAAGCATTTGAGCTTTGCACACAATGACTGAACATTCACACTGATAATTTTTGTCCACCATTATTGTTGTAGGCTAACCTAAACAAAGATTGTAATTACTCTCAAACTTAAGTAGAATTTTGTGCTTTACTTATATTTGTATACATATTGTAACTGATTTTAAATTATTACTGATTGTCAGAGCTGCTTCTGTTACTGTTTTTGGAAGGTGAACTTAGCATTCTAAACTGAATTTACTTAATTTGCTTTGCAGATGAAATCTGTGCTGTTTTGAAATTGGATAACACTGTTGTTGATCAAACTAGCTGGAAGCCTATTTCCAATCAGTCCTGGGACCAGAAATTTACACTGGAACTAGACAGAGTAAGGATCTCTTTAATATGCTTAGGATGATTTCTAGATGAGTAATTTGCTTCTTATGCCTAGAGAGAAATTCTGACTTGGAATGTAGCTTCCTTTCCTGAACAGAATAGAGCATTCCAGCCTTCCCTCTCTCTGAAACAAGGATGAAAATATGAGATGGTACTTACATGAGCAGAAGTGCATTCCAGTCATACATCTTTAAGATTCTGCATCGGTGTGCTCATAGCATTTGCAACAAATCATTTATAAGTCCTTAGCTTCTTGTGATATTAGGTAAAGTCACGTAGGAAAATGTATAGGGGGTTTGAGGGACGTCTTAACTAATTGTATGTACTGTTGTAAATCAGCTGTAACTGTTGAAACAATTTGTTCGTGGAAAGAAGTAAAAATATTATAAATGTAGATCATAAGTTGGGCAGCATTTCACAAGAAATTTCAATGACCTGTTTGTACTGGGTTTTTTTTTAATACTGAGTATGTTTTTTGTATATACAGATTTTTTTAAAAAAACCTTTATTCGATGAAGTCAGGAAATAAATTCCCTGAAACCAAGTCAAAAAGATAGCTTTTTGACTGTGAAAATAATGTTTCATATCTAGCCAATCAAACCTTCCTAAAAAAAAAAACAACCTCTTGCACTGCCAATTTACTACTTTCAAAGCCTGCCAGCCAGTCAGTGTAAAGACAGTGAAAGGCAACTGACAATTGGCATGTTTACAAAAGTTCTTCTCTATGTGGTTTTTAGATTTGCTCATATATACTTAAATCTCCTCCAAATGCATATACAGTAGGGATGTCAAACTCGCGGCCCACGGGCCGTATGCGTCACATGCTAGCCCCAGCCCGCCCAGTTTAGCGAAGGGGGAAAAAGTCCCAATACGTCATGTGACACTGCCGCGATGACGCAAGTTTTACATCCTTGATATATAAGGTATCTGAGTTTAGCAGCTGTGTTGAACATTCAAAGCCCTTTTCATCAGTTTGACACATAATATGATCTGTATATAAAGAGGCCCATTGAAATGTCTCTACATATTACATAATGGGGTACAGTATTTGGGATGGGAAGGGTTTGGGAGGTAGAAGAATTGGAAAAGCAGCAAACTGAAATGAAGGTGCCTCTATCCTTGCATCTTTTTTAGTGCGCCTACACACATTATTAGTCTTCACTGTACGATAAACTCTTGCTTTTAGAATTAATACGCAATAGTTTACCTTTATCCAGCAATAGGGCTGCAGATCATAAATTATTATTTTCTAGTCTTCCAAATGCCACCCAGTTTTTACAGGATTAAGCTTTTTTTTTAGTGTTTGTAAAGACCCTTAAATATTTTGAGAATTGCAGAAATAGTATCCTTTACATCTTAATTATGACTGATTCAATACATGGAAACAGAAGAAGATTCCTCTCTAGTCTCCAATGATTCTCCTTAAAATTTGTAGCAGCGTTACAGAATTATTTTTTATCATATTGCTGGCCATTCCTTTTATGGATATAACATCTGAGCCAGTTTATTCAGTACTGCACTAGCTTGGAAGTGGCAGGTAAATACATGAATTAATTCTGTGGGCAGAAAAAAAAAATGCTTTCTTCCATTGTTAAAGTCATCTGTACCTAAGGTAGGGTGATTCTGGTGTAAGAATATTTCCAGCTAGGTCTGCTCAAATCTAGTAAATATAAAAACTTAGCCTGGGTTTTTTTCTTATTGTTCTCCAGTCACGTGAGTTAGAGATTTCTGTTTATTGGCGTGATTGGAGATCTTTGTGTGCTGTGAAATTTCTGAGGTTAGAAGACTTCTTGGATAATCAACGACATGGAATGTGTCTCTATCTTGAACCTCAGGGTACTTTGTTTGCAGAGGTAAGGGCAAATACTTTTAGTAAACATTTTAAGCCTTGTGAAGTCCTGTTTCCAAAAAGTATTAGTCTGAATTCTAATACCTATTGCCTGAATTGCAGGTTACATTTTTTAATCCTGTTATTGAAAGAAGACCAAAACTTCAGAGACAAAAGAAAATTTTCTCCAAGCAACAAGGTGAGGGGGTTTGTTTTATAGCTTTAGCACTTGGTCCTAGAATTAATAAAAATTGATGCTTATGTCAACATTTCATTAAAGATAATTCTTCATAATTTGTCAACAAGACTTTAATAAGAAAGAAAAAAAATAGGAAATACAACATGCACAGCTTATCCATCACTAGTAATAAACTAATGAATATATGAATTCTCATTTAGTTATAGCTTTTGGTGATAAATAAAGAAATTACTTAGGCTTTGTTTTCTTTATCCACAGGCAAAACATTTCTCAGAGCTCCGCAAATGAATATTAATATTGCCACTTGGGGAAGGTTGGTGAGAAGAGCTATTCCAACAGTAAATCATACTGGGACCTTCAGCCCTCAAGCCTCTGTGCCTGCTACAGTATCAGTAGGTGATGCTCACATTTCTGGATTAGGCTCACCAACTAGGTAAGTGAATGGCTATAATGGACAAATTAACATGTTAAAATTTCTGCGAAACATTTGCAGCATAAAAAGAACTAGATGCTTATCACTAGAATTTATTTATTTTTTAAATTAAATTATCGTGCAGAATTCTGCTCATATGGCCAACAGGCTTACGGTGAACTTTTTTTTTTTTTTTTCAAGTGATTCCCCTGTAGGTAAATTGGTGTTTGAACTTGACTCTGAACCGGTCTGTCCTCCACGTCTATCTTCTCTTGGAGAAATCAGTGAACCTTCACCTGAACCAAAGTCTCCACCTACCCCCACTCAGGCAAGGCTCCTCATTTAGAATTCTATTGCAGTTTCTTTGCTTGATTGTTGTGAGGTGCCCAGAGTTGTTGAGAACTGGGCAGCTTATAAGTTCAGTAAATTGTTTCCATTGTTGTTTTAAAAATGTTTAATTTACTATGTGATTTTTAAAAATGCCACCTTAAAATGAATATGATGGATGAATGTTCTTTCTGTGGTGATTTTGAGCAATGTGTTTAGCGGGCGGGATGTTGGATGAAGACTGGTGAGCTCCATGCTCAAGACCCTTGCTGTTGTCCATTGAACTCAGACAGACAGAAATTAATTTCAGTCATTGATACAATAAATGAAATGAACAACACAAAGCTGTCCCTCAACAACAGGAACTCTAAGCAACCAATTGTGGGTAAATTTTACATATAACGCAGAATTTTATTTTAGAGAAGTAAATTTATGTTTCTTATTTATCAGATAAGGGCTATCAGAATGCCCCAAAAATTTAAATAAAAAAGGTGTAATCAACTCATGATTAATACCCTAAGCTGTTGTTTCTGTGGCACCCATATCATAAGGCAATATTGGGTTTCATATGGGGTTTTCCTATATTTCCCTTTCAGGACAGCTCTGAGGAGCTCTTTGTAATTTGCACAAAAGCTGATCATTTTCTCTCTGCCAAACCTATTTCATCGGTTTGGTATAGAGAGGATGAAATTAGTAGAGGTCTTTAAGTAAGCCACACTGAGCTCTCAAAGAAAAAGGAAGAATATAAATAAATTTATGGGTTTGGTATTTTAAACATGTAATCATGAAGCTGTTGTTTCCTTTAAATGACTGCTTAAATAATTGCTTTTGCACTGTTTCCTTCCCTCATAATTTAGTTGGTTGCTTCATTAAATTTGTAGTGTGTGTGTATTCACTTCATAATGAAGACCCTTTAAAATCTAGTCACATAAAAATAGATGCCAGCCATATTTGGGGGTCATATATGCTTGGAAGAATGCTCCAAAATTTGGGGAGCAGCACTCAGATGTTTGGGTGCATATTTTTGTGGTGGTGCAGATATGGAAAGATAGACAGTCTAGTCTCCCATAAGTGTGTGCATAGTATTTTTAAAGGTGGCCTAAAGGAGGCTTATAAAGAACAACATACCCAGTCATTCATAGCTAGTAATGTTCTTTCAATATATGGCTATAAATTGAACCTTTCCTAATGGAGAAATACTTCATAGTTTTTCTTCCTTGCACGTGAATAAGAGATAGATATAGATTTGATATAGATATGGATATAGATGTATGTATGTTTGTTTGGGAAATTTGGGCTTTCTAGATTGCCTTTAACTTTTCCTGTTTCAGGGTCTTGTTAACTTTCTAAGTTTTATAGAAGTGTAGAAATGTAGCAAAAGTGTTTTTAATAGATGATTTTTTCAAATTATGGCTCTGAAAACTACTACTAGTTTCTTAAATTAAGCATACTTCTGGTATATTTTTGAATCTTCTTTCTTTTTTATTTGTTTCTCAAATTTTCACAGGATGTGGAAACATTTGATTTTGAGAATGACAAAAATAATTTTGTTCCAAAATTTCAACCAGAAATTATTTGTGAGACTCAGATTTCAAATTCTGACACTGAGTATAAACAAGTACCTGAAGATAGAAGGTAAGATGTTGTGTTATTTTTATATGACTATATATGACTTCATGCTGAATAAGGCTGTGCAAAAAATGTGCTTTGCAGATGCATTGATGGGAGCCTTCCCAGAGAATGCAAACTGCTTTGCTTTATTATTTCAAGGAGGGTTGGGTTCTCATTTTTTTTTTAAATTTGTGCATTTCAGAATACAACAGAGATTTCAGTTTAGTTTACAAGATTTCCGATGTTGTGCTGTTCTTGGTAGAGGACATTTTGGAAAGGTACCTGTGAAATTACGATTTTGTGTATTTGACATACTTACTTCTGTATCTGCATAGCTATACTTGAGGCTCACTTGATTTTAGTATGTTTAGAGAATCTGTGTGTGAATTTGTGTCCACTTAAAAATGATTATAAATCTAAAGGAAACATTAAACCAATAATATTTTATAAACAATAAAAACACTGTTTTGTATTTCAGGTCCTATTGGCTGAGTATAAAAATACTAATGAAATGTTTGCTATTAAAGCCTTAAAAAAAGGAGACATTGTTGCTCGAGATGAAGTGGACAGGTTAGTATAAAGGGGAATAATAGTTAAATAGGAATGTGTTTTTAATTGTCTCTGTTGTTTTAAGTTGTTCAGAAACAAGCTGGAATTAGGGTGACAATATATAAAGTTCAATTTATAAAGCGACATATGATAAGAAAATATTTCCTACTTCCAAAAATTTTCCTGCAGAGTTGAATACTTCAATTAAAAATATTGACCCAGTTTGTGACCATTATGAAAAAGGCATCCTGAGATTCATTATAAAGGAATACAGGTAGTCCTCAATGTACAACAGTTTGTTTAGTGACCGTTCAAAGTTATAACGGCACTGAAAAAAATGTGTATGTTTTTCACACTTAATGACCGTTGCAGCATCTCCATAGTCACATGTGATCAAAATTCAAATGCTTGGCAACTGATTCATATTTATGACAGTTGCAGTGTCCCAGGCTAATGTGATCCCCTTTTGTAACCTTCTTACAAGCAAAGTCAATGGGAAAGCCAGATTCATTTAACAACAGTGTTACTAACTTAACAACTGCAATGATTCACTTAACATCTGTGGCACATAAAATGGGACAAAATTCACTTTAACAAACATTTCACTTAGCAACAGAAATTTGGAACTCAATTGTGGTTGTGAGAACTGCTTGTAACATTTCATCAACATTATAAAGCACATTTGGAATGCAGTTTTATACACAACTTTAGTCATCACACATCTAAAAAATACTGCAGAATGAAATAAATTGTAGAAAAGAATAAAAGAAATTGAGTAAATAGAATAATTTACTATGGTGTTTAGGTTTCATTAGATTACAGAAATTCAAATATATAAAGGCACAATTGAGTTAAATAGAAATTTGTGTGCTGTGAGAACAAAGAATTTTCTCTTATTACAATGAAGCTGAATGATCAGATAAGAGGATAAGTGCTAATGTAGAATTGGTTGTCAGAAGATTTGCTGATAATCACCAATTTGGACAGTTTTAAAAGCAAGGGAATTCAGAGTAGAGAAGATTAATGACTGCTAATGAGGACAACTATGTATTATATCTAGTATTAGAACCAATGGGATTTGCAGTCTGGCTGTCTATGAATGAAAAGAAACATGCTGGAACATGCTGGTCAGTGGGTCATCATTGGTTCCTTTTACTACAGGAGTGGCTAAACAAACACATTGGATGACTTTATGAAACAAGCACTAAAGCTGGTGTTATTTGTAGATCCAGCTCCTTTTATATTATCAGGAGGATCTAATAATACTTTTTTTTACAAACAAATTCAGAAAATCTAAAATGGGGTAAATACTTTTCATAGAATTATAGGGTGTGTGTGTGTGTGTGTGTGTGTGTATATATATATATATATATATATATATATATATATATATATTTTCTGAGGTTCTCTCGGGTATTTGTATGTGGATCTTTGGTTGTTCGGTTTTCTCCGCGTAAGATTCGAAGTATCTAGGCAACGTTTCGATGAAGTCTCATTCATCATCTTCAGGCTTCTGTCTCCGGCTCTGTGCTTCTCAGAGTAATGGAGATTGCAGCTGCTTCCTCCTTTTAACTGCCAGTGGGGTGGGACTTGATTGGGTGGGGGCTTGGCTGTATTCTGATTGGGTGGGGGTGTGTTCTCATTGGTAGGGGGTTTGGCTGTGTTCTGATTGGCTGGGGGTTAGCCGTGTTCTGATTGGTTGGAGGCGTGTTCTGTTCAGGTGGGGGCTTGGTTGTGCTCAGGTTAGTCTTAGTTGCTGGGGATTTGAGCTGGTGAGCTGTGATCTTGCTGTTTGGCTTCGAGTTCGTGGTCGTGCTGCATCTTCATAGTGGGTGTCGGTTTGCTTCATGTATGGCTCGGGGGTTTGAAGTGGGTAGTGATGCAGCTGCAGTGCAGCTTCTGGTCCATGGTCGTGTCTCATCTTCTGAGTGGGTGTGAGTCTGTTTTCTACATGGAAGTGTGGTGGTGGCATCTTGTGTGGCTCTCATGGGTGTGGGTCTGGTGTCCTTCTTCATGTTAGGTACTCGTCTGTTCATGAGGGCGGGTTTCCAAATGGCTGGAAGGCGGGAGGTGTCATCTCGTTTGTTCATGCTGTGTGGGCGTTTTTCATCTCTATGGCTTCTCTGATTATTCTGCTGTTGAAGTGTTCGGTTTTGGCGATGGTTCTGTATTTTTAAAATCAATTTCATGTCCTGTGGCTTTGAGGTGTTGGACCAGGAAGAGGTCGCTTTCTTCTTTTTGATTGAGTTCTTATGTTCTTCAATGCGTGCACTTATTCTTCTGTTAGTTTGTCCAATGTATGTGGTAGGGCAGGCAGTGCAGGGGATTTCGTATACTCCTTGGTTTTCTAATTCGATTTTGTCTTTGGGGTTTCTTAGGATGGTGGATATTTTTCTGTTTGTGCAGAATGCTGTTTTGATGTTGTGTTTTTGGAGGATCTTGCTAATTTTGTCTGTAGTGCCTTTTATATATGGGAGGAGGGCTTTGCCGTTTCTTGTTCTCTGTCTTGGATTTTGGTTGGGGTTTCTTTTTGGATTAGGTGGGTAATCTTCTTTCTTTGGAATCCATTGGCTGTAAGTACGTTGGTGAGAGTGTGTAGTTCGGTTTTTGGTGTTGTTCATCGCTAAGCATTTTGTTCTGGAGATGAGTGTCTTGGCTACGGAATTGATCTGTGCTGGGTGGTGGTGTGAGAGTGCATGTAGATAGCGGTTTGTATGTGTTTTCTTCTGGTAGATGGTGTGTCCTAGGGAGCCATTGGATCTTTTGTATACCAAGACATCTAGGAAAGGAAGTTGATTGTTGGCTTCTGTTTCCATGGTGAATTGTATTTTGGGGTGTAGGCTGTTGAGGTGTGTGAGGAAGTTGTTCAGTTTTTCTTTCCCGTGTGGCCAGATTATGAAGGTGTCATCTACGTATCTGAGCCAGAGTTTGGGTTTGTGGTCGTATTTTTCTAGAGCTTGTGTTTCAAAGTGTTCCATGTAGAGGTTTGCGATGACAGGTGAGAGGGGTGATCCCATGGGTGCTCCTTCTATTTGTTTGTATTTTTGTTCATTGTAGGTGAAGTATGTATTGGATAGGCAGTGGTTGGTCAGATCTAGGATGTGCTTGGGGGTTGTATTTGTTTCGGATGGCTGTCAAGGCTTCTTTTATTGGCACTTGGGTGAAGAGGGATATGACATCGAAGCTTACTAGTAGGTCGTTAGGTTGTAAGTTTTGTTTCTTTATGATCTCGATGAACTGGAATGAGTTTCTTACGTGTGAGTTGATGGATTCTGCATAGGGTTGTAGTTGTTTGGCAAGAAATTTGGCCAGGTTTTGTAGAGGTGAGCCTATGGAGCTGACTATTGGTCTGAGTGGGGTTCCTTCTTTGTGTATCTTGGGGAGACCATAAAGCTTGGGACATCTGGATGATTTCTCTCTGGGTATGATTTGTTGCTGGATTTCTTCACTGATGGGGGAGGCTTTTATTTTGGATTTGGTAGTTTTTTCTAGGTAGGTGGTGGGGTCTGTCTTTAGGGGTTTGTATGCGGGGTCTTGGAGTAGGTTGGTTAACTTGGTTTGGTAGTCAGATGTGTTCATAACCACTGTCGCATTGCCCTTGTCTGCTGACTAACCTGAGCACAACCAAGCCCCCACCTGAACAGAACACGCCTCCAACCAATCAGAACACGGCTAACCCCCCAGCCAATCAGAACACAGCCAAACCCCCTACCAATGAGAACACACCCCCACCCAATCAGAATACAGCCAAGCCCCCACCCAATCAAGTCCCACCCCCACTGGCAGTTAAAAGGAGGAAGCAGCTGCAATCTCCATTACTCTGAGAAGCACAGAGCCGGAGACAGAAGCCTGAAGATGATGAATGAGACTTCATCGAAACGTTGCCTAGATACTTCGAATCTTACGCGGGAGAAAACCCGAACAACCAAAGATCCATATATATATATATATATATATTTTACATGGTGTGAACCTTGAATCCATTATTTGTAAACATACATATTAGAAAATATGTTTAACAGAATCTAATTACAAACAACTGTAGGATGAGAGTGTAAAGTAAACTAAGCATGTGTCAACAGGAAATCTGTTATTGTGTTAACAGCTGTTTAGCTCTTTTTCTCGGTATGTGCAACATGAGTGTATATCCTCTTCCAGGAACACAAACATAACATTTGTTTGTATCACACTGGAAATTCTACGAGCCTGAGTGCTGTTTTCTATAAATTATTTATATGTTTTCATACTGAATGTAGTGTGGTGCAATGTAGTATAGCATAATATATAAATATAATAATATACTATGATACAATATATACTATACTGTATATCATATAATACATATAATATATAACATAGTATATAATTTATGATATGATATGATATATAAATATAATATATTCAAGGAGCCCATTCTAAGCTTCTATACTTACTTTTCAAGTATCTTTCTTCCCAACAGTTAGTTTTTTTTATTTACCTGGGGATCAGCACTTAAAAACATTTAGATATATATTATATATGTTATATAATAAGGAATAAGCCTTTAAGGGCTGTTTATATCACATTACATTAATTGATCTTGTGGACTTTTTTTTCTTTTAACTTCTTTTTCTGATACGCTAACGATAAAATAAATCACATTAACTTTTTTTCCTGTCTTTCGGCTTTCAGTCTCATGTGTGAAAAGCGAATTTTTGAAACTGTGAACAGTGTAAGACACCCGTTTTTGGTGAACCTCTTCGCCTGCTTTCAAACCAAAGATCATGTGTGCTTTGTAATGGAATACGCTGCTGGTGGGGATCTCATGATGCACATACACACTGATGTCTTTTCTGAACCAAGAGCAGTGTAAGCTTTCAGCCTTCCTATCATCTCCAATATCTTGTAAATTAATAGATTTTTGGAACTTGGCTGGTGGGGATACCGAGAGCATGACTTCTGATTTCTTGCTTAACTGTGTTTAGATTAGAAGATACCTCACTCTTCAGAATTTGGTTTAAGACGGTAGTGATTGTGTGTAACTTTGATGAAGATATCTGATTCATAATTACAGTGAGAAATTCTCTTTGAGTGAGGTATTTTAATATTTTTACTAGTTTAATGTGTTTTACTGTTTTTATTGGTTTAAAACGTTTGCAATATATATTTTGAATTTTGAGCTGTCCAGAGCTGTTTGCTGAGCTGGGTAGCTGTAGAAATTAAATACAGATATTCCTCGACTTACAACAGTTCATTTAGTGACTGTTCAAAGTTAACAATGGCACTCAAAAAAGCAACTGACGACCATTTTTAACACTCATGACCATTGTAGCATCCCAGTGGTGACGTGGTCAAAATTCAAATGCTTGGCAATTGGCAGGTATTTATGACAGCCGCACCATCCCCAAATCATGTGATCCCTTTTTGGGATGCTCTGGTAAGCAAAATCAGTGTAACAACTGTATTACCAACTTAACCACTCTGGCAAGAAAGGTTGTAAAATGGCACAACGTTTACTTAACAACTGTCTTGCTTAGCAACAGAAATTTTGAATTCAAATGTGATCTTAAGTTGAGGACCACCTGAAAATAAATAAATACATGTATCCGTGTTAGATTGACATGTATGTGTAATGACATGGTGTTACACAGCAAACCAATGTCATAAACTTTCAAGTGCTATGTCTGATCAGATAATTCCAAGTAAATGTAAATGTAAAATGAATTAGGACTTTGATCATTAATTTTACTTCCAGGACTCTACCTGTAATAAATTGTCCTCTACAGTTCCCATTGTGCAAGGTGTTTTACTGTTGTATTTTGCTTTTGTTTTTGTTTTGGTTTTGGTTTTGGTTTTGTTTTAAATTAACCAACTTGACTACCCACTAGATTAGCCAGTATTATCTGGCAAAGTTAACATGATTCTTGGGGCATTAAGCCTGAACAAAAGTGAACTTCTTACTTCCTGGAAAATAATAACTGCTGACAGTTGCCTTTGGGTGGTGACAGTTTTCTAGAGCTTAAAAAACAAATAGCTGCTGCACAGGGTTAGAAATCAGCAGATTTTAAGCTTGTGGGATCTGTTTTGTCCTCTGCCAGAATCCTTAAATCCACCCATCGGAGCAGTCTTTTAAAAACCTAAATTTTCATGACAAGTGAAGTGGAACATTAGACTTACAATGCAGGTTCCTTTTCTTCAGTTGAGAGAAGGGGCCTGAAATCTGGGTGGCTCCTGCTACATTCTCTGATTGGCAAGACTGAAAGTTTAGTAACAATCCCTAGAATGAGAAAGAGAACTCTTTGCCATATTTTTCTTGGATATTTAAAAAAAAAACATTTTATATTCCAAATGAAATTCAAGAGAAAAAGAATGACAGAAGAGAAGAAATCATTAAAAAAACTAGGCGTTCTCCATGGTAAAACATCAACAGGAAAGTAAAAATAATCTCCATCCAGTATAGAGAAGGAACTTGGGTAGTTAAGTCAAGTGCTCTATTTTTTGCAGTTGAATATTGAAATATGGACATTTAGAGTACACTATCTGTAAACAAATGGAAGCATAGCATCTCTACTGCACAACAAGCTTTTTAAGCAGTATTTTGAGAGTTATGTTTGTTTATTTATTTACATGTATTGGCTGCCCACCTCCAGTGGACTGAGCAGCATACAAAACTAATAAAACAGCTAAGATACTAAATCAACAGGTAGTGCAGACTTACATGCCTTAATAACATTAAGCCACAAAACAAAGTGGCCCCTGAGCAAGTAATAAACTTCCACCTTAGGAAAGAAGGTACCATCCTTATCTCTGTTCCAGAGGCTGAGGCTGCAAGAGGGAAGAAAGGCATACTTTCCTAGATCCCCACGAAGTGTCAGTATTTAATGAAGAGAACCTGGAATACACCCATTCTGCTGGAAATACTGGTTGGGCAGAAAAGAGATAAATGGTCTCTCAGATGTTCAGGCCCTATGCCATCCAGGGCCTTATAGGTATTTAGCAGCACCTTGAATTGCACTCAGAAGGCAACCAGTGTAGCTCACGTAGAAGTGGTGACACATGGACGCACCAAGAGACGCCCGTTTCTGCTCACACTGTTGCATTTGGAACCAGCCGTAGTCTCTTAGTGCTCTTCAAGTGGACGTTGTGTCCTAATAACATAGAATTCTAGTCCTAACTTAGTCATAAAGCCAGCTGAGTGACCTTAGGCTAGTCATGCTTTCTCAGGCTTTGGAAGCAGGCAATGGCAAATCACTTCTGAAATTTTTGCCAATAAAACTGCAGGGACTTGTCCAGACAGTTGCCAGGAGTCAATACTGACTCAAAG
Organism: Pseudonaja textilis; assembly: GCF_049901715.1. Lineage (NCBI taxonomy): Eukaryota > Metazoa > Chordata > Lepidosauria > Squamata > Elapidae > Pseudonaja > Pseudonaja textilis. Next base: position 76,260,566 of record NC_141992.1, read on the forward strand.
GCAAGAGAGAGAGGGAGGGGGGGGAGAGAGAGAGAGGTTTGAATTTTGTTGTATGCGTATACTATGTATATACATACAATGACAATAAAGTATTATTAAAATAAATAGCAAGACAATAACCTGCAGAAGTACCAGATTCCATTGCAAGAATCTGTTGTGATGCTTCCTCATTTACCAGGTTTTAATCCCGAGGACCACAAAGGACAGGCCATCTTTCTTTAGGTCTTCTATTAACAGAAGAAGGAAATTTTTATTTTCTTGAGAAATATAACAAGCTACATTACTAAAAAAAAGTCCCATAGAAGAGCTTAAGAACCAAAATGACTCCAGGGAATGTAAATGTTTTTGCTTTAAAAAGTTGCTTGTATCAAGCCCTGATAAGTTAGCCTCCTACTTCTTTGAACATAACAGAATCATCTTGCTATGAAAGGGATTATCTTCTCCTTGCCCTCAGATCATATTAAAATAGCTTCCTGATGCTCAGCAACTGGGTGTTTTTCAACTTCTCCAAAAGGGGAGAAAGGCAAATTAGTCCTACATTTGAACTTTACAGTCCATATTATATAATTTTACTTTTTATATTGAGTGCATTTGCTCCCCAAATACAGGCCGCAGAGTATTGGAACTAGCATTACTTCTGTCAAAGTCAGAAGCCTCTCTTGACTAGCTGAAAAAGCTTGCAGAGAATTAAGCATTGCTCTTGTGGGGATTTCTGGAGACTATTATGCCACAGTCCTGGTGAAATTCTGGGAAAAGTAAAAACAGCCACACCATCATATTTACTGTAGCTCAAGAACATAATGCCAGAACTCTACTGGATCGTTTGCCAAGGGATCCTGGAAGGCAAGGAGGCAATTCCTTTAGATAAGAATCAGGATAGGACCAGGAGCACAAATTTTGTGTCCAAAATTTCCCCACAGCAAGTATAATGGAAGCGTGCCCCAATTGACAGGCAGCATTTCCTGCATGGGAATCTCCTGAGATTGGAAGGATGGCTACATTGATGGCTTCTCCAAAGAAGCCTGAAGCATAGAAGATTTGCTCCATTTTATGGCTGCTCCTTCATCTTTTGAGCACTAGGAGTCGGGGGGAGATTCCTGCTCTGCTCTCACATGGATGTTGTGATTTGGGTCTGAAATGTTATTCTTTGCAATAGTGTAAATAAATGTGCAAAATTGATGAGTACTGAAACATTGTATTTCTCTCCAAACAGATTTTATGCTGCATGTGTAGTTCTTGGTCTGCAATATTTACATGAGCACAGGATAGTTTACAGGTAAGTATTTCAAAAATGTAGTGTTCTGTTTCATTTTATGTTCTGCTATGTTTGTGAACCTGGCTTAAATGGTGCTGTCATTATAATTAATAAAATTGTTCCTTTTTCCTAGAAGAAATGAATGCTATTGGATGTTTGACCATTGTTATGTTTTGTTCAGATTGAAAAAAGGAAACATTAACAATTAGTAAATATTTGCAAGTGGTACTCTCTCTAAAATAGCCTTGGGTAACTTCCAAATGTGTAGACTTTAATTATAGTCAATGTGGCTATTGCTGAGAATTTTGCAATTCTCCATTCCATAGGTCATGGAACCCAGCTTGGGGAAGGCAGCTCTATAGCTTAGCAATTACATAGTTGGGTTGTTGCTTTAGTTGTTTTACTTTTTTTAAAAAAAATTATTTCTTTCGTAGAGATCTAAAGCTGGATAATCTGTTGCTGGATACTGAAGGCTTTGTTAAAATAGCTGACTTTGGTCTCTGCAAGGAAGGTAAGTTTTGTTTTGTTTTTAAATGGCTGATAATACTTACTTCTGCTGAACATGTTGTGGTGATTGCAGACAGCAACTTTTCCCACCAGCAGGAGAATGATTAAGAAAGGAATGTGTTACAGTAATTCAGGCCAGGAACTCTGTTGCTAAGTGATGCAGCCACAAAGCATGATGTCATGTGACTCCATTGTTTTATGACACCAATTGCAGCAGCGCCAGTTGCTGCTGTTAAGGGACTACCATGCGACAGTTCGGTGTGATGTCACGTGACTGACATTTTCAATCTCCTGATGACTTTCCCCTTGAGTTAGCTTGTTGGAAACCAGCAGTGAAGCAGCAAATGGCGATCACATGGGCTTCTGCCAAAGCTGCAGTTAGGAGGATCAGTTGTAAGTCTCCTTATTCGGTGCCTTCGTAACTTTGGTCACTGAACAAGTGGTTGTGTTGTTAAAAATGGGGATTACCTGTATTTATGATAGGTGTGCTCTGCAAATGTGCAGAATGAAGATGTTTTATAAAATCCTATACCTCACTTTATGTGTCCTTGATGTGGTAATTGCTACGTTAATATGAGCAAGCTACAATCTCCATAGCAGGAAAAGTAGTGTCCATAGAAAGGCTTTATGAATAGGGGCATCGGCTGTGCAATATTAAAGCTTTAATCTTAAGAAAAATGTGCCTTGCTCATAAGTGGAGGCTTTTTTGTTTGTCCTCTAGTTTCCTCTGCTCTATTCTTCAGAGCACTGTTTCAGCAGCTTTCAGTATGATTCAGGAAACTGGGAGTTATAAATAGAAGTCCCTTAAATTTAGCAGTACCTCTTCAAAGTTACGTGTATGTCTATAACATTCTACTGTATCAAATGTTATCTTATTCCTACAATAGGGATGGTGGAAAAACAAGGCACAATTCAAATACGTTATTTAAAAATCTCTTTGTAAACTATTGGTTCAGATGTTAAATTCAAAGGAAGTTTAGTTATATTTTTGAATTCAGATTTGGGTTCAAATTGTCTTAATAATTCAGAACCAACCAAAACGGCATCTTATTGTCAGAACTACAAGCAGCCCCAATTGCCACTTGAACTCTTTGTTTATTTAGGATTCTTGCACTGCAAGGGGACAATAAAAAATACTTGGGGTACAATGGGAAACTAGTTCAGTGATTTTATATGAAGAACTTGTATGACTGCATATTTATAAATACCATTTTACCAACTGAATTAAAAACATGCATTTAGCCACTTTAAAAAAAAGCAGATTTGAAAACCAGGTATAATCCCGACTCAACACTTTGAATTGAAATATTAAATTGACTTCATTAAACATATAGACATCAAAATGATTTGAGTGTTTAAATGGAATTGACAACATAAATCAAATTTGATTCAGTCTGTACAACATATATGTGTGTGCGTGCGTGCGTGCATATGTAAATCTTTGTGTAATTTGTGTAACCATTGCAGGAATGGGATTTGGTGACAGAACAAGTACATTCTGTGGCACTCCAGAATTTCTTGCTCCAGAAGTATTGACAGAAACATCTTATACAAGAGCTGTAGATTGGTGGGGTCTTGGTGTACTTATCTATGAAATGCTGGTTGGTGAGGTAAGCTTCACAAAAAGTATGGAGGTTAATAAACACGTTGTTCTGTAAATGTAGAATGTCCTTTTCAGAGTACAATTCTCCTTATATCCGAACACATGGTGGTGGCAGATATTCTGCAAGTTTGGCCCTGGTCTCCCCCATTTGAGCATTCCTCAAGTGAATGCCTTAATGGGATTGACGTTTCATCCTCTTCTCAGTATTGGTTTACTTTAAGTTTGGTTTAATAATGTTGTTTGGGGACAAGAGAGAATGAGAGAGATCAGATACACACTTGCTTGATGCTACATGTATTATTTTAATACCTTAAAAATGGCTTTGCATTACCATTCCTAAGAATTTTTTTTTTCCCAGTCTCCTTTCCCAGGAGATGATGAAGAAGAAGTTTTTGACAGTATTGTAAATGATGAAGTAAGATATCCTCGATTCCTGACTACAGAAGCTATCTCAATAATGAGAAGGGTAAGACTGTATTTCTGAAATAGATATTGTAAAATGAAAGTATGTTTTGCTGGTACTAATAACAGCATCCCTTGTCCCAGCGCCATTAAATAGAAGTGCTGAAATTAAAGTGCCTTTAATTTAATGGCTGGCATGATACAACTGAGAACTTAGGACATTCCCCTCCCCTTTATCAATGGACTTTGGAGAAGGTACTATTATGCAAGTAGAAATGCAACCAGAGGCTTCCTGATGGTTAAAGACTAAGCCTTGAATGCTTACAAAATAGAAAATTAGATTTCTAATTAAATGCATGAGGGCAAATGAACCTGGAAAACTTAATGAGCAAATTAGCTGGCCTTATTCTGTTTAGCTTGCTTAAGCAGTATTTATAAATTGAAGGAGCTTCAGGACAATGTTTCTAATTGTCTAATTTGGTAAGCCTAGTTCACTATTCTGGTAAACCTCAAATGTACAAACAAAAGAAATGATAATTTAAAAAAAACTTGGTTTGACTACTATTCAGAGAAAACAGCTTCTGTTTCCTGTCTTTGTCTAAAACTTAGTATCTCTATCCAGACTATGATTCTGTACTTGATTTGTTTGGAATAGCATCATGATATACGTAGAAAAGAGTGGCCTGACTTCATTCCTGACATTGTTTTCAGCTTCTGAGGAGAAATCCAGAGCGTCGCCTTGGTGCCGGCGAAAAAGATGCTGAAGATGTCAAAAAGCATCACTTTTTTCGGGTGAGTGCCATCTCTCAAGCATGGTTACAATGTAACAATAGCCAGAAGCATAACACTTAACTGGTGTTTTTTTTTACAGTTAATTGACTGGAATGCGTTGCTCGCCAAGAAAGTGAAGCCCCCTTTCGTCCCAGTCATAAGAGGAAGAGAAGATGTCAGCAATTTTGATGATGAATTTACCTCAGAAGCGCCTATTCTCACTCCACCTCGGGAGCCTCGGATACTTTTGGAAGATCAGCAGGATATGTTCAGGGATTTCGACTACATTGCTGATTGGTGTTAATCTTTTAGTCACTGTGAATATTCCAGCCGATTTTTTCCCCAGGACAACTTTCTCCAGTCACCCTAAGAAGACCATTCTTCGGATCACTCTCCCTCTCTGCTGCCTGTAGCTTCTGATTTTTAAATCATATGAAGATTTTAAACAGTACTGTTTTTAATACAGAGGAGGCCTGGCCTCTCTTTTGTATAGCCTTTTTTGTTACTTTCTAACCTTGAGCACTGGAAAGCAATTTTGTGCAGCTCTTGAAGCTGATTCGGTGGGTGCGGGCTGTTTTCTACATTCACACGGGCACCCTTGTACTTGTATCTTTATTCTTCCAGAGAAGAAAGCATCACAAAACACCTACTTTACGAAGTGGGACCACAAACAGATAACTAAGCTAGACCGATCACCTGCCCAAGTTTTAAAGAAAGAAAACAAAAGCTGTCGGTCCTTTTCAGAAGGAGAATGAACGTCCCCCCCAAATAGCAGAACTCAAAGACTGTCTAGCACACTAGTGACTTGATTTCTCAAAATAATGTGTATTACAAACTAATGCCTTGTTTAACAAACTCTTACGGTATTTATTAGTGAGGATATGCTTCAAAACCTTACCTATGTCAAAGCAGTGTCAGTGCTTCCATTTGCAGGAAAAAAAAGACTGGTCCTAAAGGTTTTACCAAAGTCACTTGCTAAACAAATGTGTTTGCCTTTAAATCTTGTTAAACACTGTTCAGAAATAACCAGCAGATATGAAGAATGTAATGAATGTTTTTCTAGTCTTAATCAGGAATACTCCTAAATGTATGGATTTCCCTTAAATACGTTTATATTTTTAAAGTTGTGTATTTTCCACATTAACTTCAATCATATTCTAGCAAATCAGTATATCTAGTTATCTCATTCATCATACATTTGCTGTTCACAATGTTCAAAACATTCATGTTTAACGAATGAAGAAGTGTATTGTATACACCCAGTATACATGTATATTTGGAAACTATGTTTTGTTTAAATCATATAGATTAACTGTACACTTTTAGTTTTGTCCAGTGGCTGTTTGAATGTATTACTGAAATCCAGATTTAATGGTGAAAATCCACTTGTATACATTTTTATGGCCACTGAATTCAATAATCGTAATTGGAAATTACTGAGAATAAGGGTAAAAGCAATATGTTTTAAGAGAATGTATAAATATTTTTGATAAAACTTGTATATTTTAAGTCTCTTAACACTATGCTGTACCTCAAAAGTTAAAATCTTTGACTAGATGCTGCGTGTTTGCTTTACAGACTTTAAAGTAGTTTTTGTTACATTCTGAAAGAACAAAATCATGTTTAAATCAGTGGAAAGCAACATTCCACTTTGTCAGCATATGTGTTTGTGATCAACTTCATTTCCTAACACCAGAAGATCAAGAATAAGCATAAAGTTTTTAATTAGTAGACTTACTATTCAATCTGGAATGTGGTTCAGCATCAATAAATCATATACGGGGCAGATTTTGCAAGAAAGTAGAGTAATACCAATATGGGGTTTGTGTGGGGGTGCTTGGAGGTGGGGTATTTTTTTCATAATCTATTCCACCACCCCATTCATAAAATATTTTGTTTCACTATGATACCTGGGGACTCTAATCATATTTTATAAACTTACAAGAATATAAGGAATAAGAAGGTTGCCAGAATAACATGTGTAAATTCCTTCATAAGGAAGATAGATATTTTTTTATAAAAATCATGAATATTACTAAGTTGCAGTTTTTTTAAAAAAATGCACTATCATTTTTCAGTATACTAATTTAGTTTTTTTTATTTCAAATGGCTACATCTTAATTAAGCAAAACACTAAATATTGAGGTACAATCTGCCAACCCCTTTTCTTCCTTATTATTTCTATAAACAGCTAGGTCCCTGGTAGGTGCTTCAAATTTAAAATCCTATGGAAGAAACTTTTTGTAAGTATAAATTGTACAGAAATGTTTGTAATCTTGAATTTATGAAAATCACATTAGAGGCAGGGTATTTTCAATTAAGCTGAATGAAAGCACTAATTTTATCTACTTTTGAAAAATAGGCAAATTAAGTTTTAAACTCTAGATTGTAAATATATTTTGCTATACATATGTGGCTGCTGAAGCACTTTGTAAAAAAAATTAGGATATTTTAGAATGGTACACTATGCATTTAAATGAAATGTGCCTTTAACAGTAATACTATAAACTCTCTGCAATTAACACTCAAAATTTAAATCGTGAAATTTGTATAGGAAAAAAAATACTGATTTGATTATAATCTTGTGTTTGATCGTTAGATAAATGATGTCTTTGGAACTGTGTGTGTATTACTTTTTCTTTCAGGGTGGATAAATATCTGCTTTGTTTTTTAAACAATTAAGAAACCTCCCTTAGGTGCAGTCTTCTAATCAAAACAGTTTATAGAGCTGCTTAGGAAATTCCTTAATGGTTCACTTGGGAAACTGATTCTTTCTTTGAAACTTCTGTGCAGTATTCAGTGGGTAAACTGGAAGCTAAACTAATAATTTTCAGCATATGGTTTCAACCAGAATGTGTATCCCTCCCACACAGGCTGAAATTAAACTTCACACTAAGCTCAGTTTTATACTAATTACAATAGCCTAAGTCACCACACCGCTAAGAGTCACATAATCCAGTAAGCCCAAACTGCATTTATATTTAGCACGTTTACATTACACATTACAATTCATTGGGATTGGAAGGGGGTCCTAAGGCCAGCATTGAAAGCTTGGGAGGACTTGGGTTGTTACAAAGTGTTGCTGAAAATTGGCCCTAAAATCTCAGCTTTTATCTCTATCTGTTATTTTTTCACAAGGAGTTTTTAAAGCTGCTGCTTTCTCATGTACAAAATGAAATGATTCTTTTCTGATGCATTGTCTCATTGTACCCAAGAGAGAAACAATTCAAAATGATTGCGTAAAATACACTTAGAGCCCTTCCAAAACATTCATTGAGAGAAGCCCTTAATTTACTAGTTAACTGAGATCAGCGTGGATTTGTTAACACAAATTGCCAAGCAAACCTTGTAACTTTTTTAAGTACCGTGGCATCTCAAGTCATGAATGTTTCTGTTCGCGACCAAATCGAGTGATGACCCAAAATTTGGGAAAATTGTTGCTTCTGGTTGCAAACAGATCCTCTGGTGCCAATCAAATACAGCCGCACAGGTTTTCCCTTCCGCACATGCACAGTAGGCATATGCACAGTCGGTCTCGCTTCTGGTCATGACCAAATCGGGTTGCAACCAAAGTCCTGGAACAGATTACAGTCATGACCCAAAGTTCCACTGTAATTTAATTAATGAGAAATCTATATTCATAATATACCTTATTTCTGTACAAAATATTCCATTAGATTCTGATCGGAAAGCTAATTTTTAGTTAGATATGACAATGATATAGGTACAAAGCTGGCTTGATATATTCAGAATGGTTTACTAGAGAGATGTATCAAATGAATAGCACAAAAGTTAATGTTGAAGCCTTCTCACTTTATTTTCTCATTAATGCCAGTATATGAGAGGAATGGAAACCTCAAAGTTGTATGATACACAGTTTTATGGTATAGTTAAAGATCAAAACAACCTAGATGAATGGACTGAAAACAAAAATTAAATTGAATGCATGCAGAGTTTGTCACTTAGGAAACAAAAATCAAGTGTACAGTCATAAAATGAGAATACCTGTCTTGGTAATCATTCTTAAGAAAAAGATCCTGGAACTAGAAGAAAATTCTGAAGTCGAAGAAAAATCTGCACATGTCCAGTTCTGGGTGCTGCACTTTGATTGAGACATTAGAACATGTTCAACTAAAGTCAGGATGATCAACAGACTAGAAACCTGAGTCCTATGAACGAAATTTTGACAACTGAAAATGTTGGGTTAAGAACAGGGATGTCAAACTTGCGGCCCATGCACTGACCACGCCTACCCGTTTTAGCAAAGGGCGCCAAAGTTGCAATATATCATGTGACAACGTGATGACGGGAGTTTGACACCCCTGGGTTAGGATAATAAGGCTGAAAATACAATAGCAATCTTCAAATACCTGAAAACATCAGAGAAGCCAGTCAGGGTCTATTGCAGGGGTCTGCAACCTGTGGCTCTGGAGCCACATGCGGCTCTTTCAGCTTTCTGCTGCAGCTCCCTGTTGACTGGTCCCTCCCCTCCCTGTCACTCCTCGCCTAGTCAGAAAAGGTAAGGGTGATGGAGACTTGCTCCATATTCCAGAGCAGGAGGTGACTGGGTGGGAGTGAGTGATGTCGAGTTGGCCATGCCCACCCAGTCACACCTGTTGTTAAATTATTGGTTCCCAGTTTTTTCTGTGGGAAACAGATCCAAATGGCTCTTGGCCCTTGGTCTATTCATTCCAGAAAACCAGATAAAGAAGTGAATTTAAATAAGGCAGATCCTGATTGGATATTAGGAAAAAATAAGAGACATCAAACATCTTTTACTAATTATGTTCAAGCAGAAGTTGAAAGAGGTTTAATTTTGATCTCTGCTAAGCAAAGGGTTGCCCACATAATCCCAACATTAAAATATCTATGCTTTGCATAATAAGTATATCTTCATGCTGTTAAGCAATTAATATTTCAATTATCTCAAGATTCTAAAATGATTTAAGCCCAGCTTGGTTGTTGTTTTAACTTTTTGGTTACTTTATCTTTTGTCTAAAGTTAATCCTATTTCCTAAAGGTTTGGACCCATTACTACTTAAGACATGATTTTTAATCATTGTGGTTTTTAAAAAGCCCTAGATAAAATTCATTTACTGGACTTACATATGAAAAGTCTGTCTGATTAGATTTTGATAGAACTGCCCTCGTGAATTACATTCAAGGTGGTTTATTGCAATAAGTTGGATTTCTGTGCCCGTACAGACTACTGCAAGCAAAGACTGACACAGCCATTTGATGGCATTCAGACACTAACACAAAATAGGAGAGAACTTGCCAGGACAATACCATCTTCTGGTAACGTTCCTTAACAAAATAATGCCAAATTTTAGACCCATGAAATTGTATGAATGCAAACCACTTTCATGAACAAAGAACTTACAGAAAGATATGAGCCTCCAGGATTAATTTTATTTTTCATATACATTGTAAAGTTTTGTACTAAGCAGACTTAAAAAAAAAAAATTAAATTATCATGAGCCAGATCTTTCACGTTATGGCTGTTGAAGCAGCAAATGACATCCCCCACTAAAGGAATGAACCTGATTTTCTATTTGGACAAGAGCTTCTAGTCACAAAAAAAATTCTATTTCTAATTCACCTAAATGCTGCATAATCATTAAAGTATACATTTTCCCAGTTTCATCTCAATGGCCTGGAGGGACTATGGATCTCCCTCCCCCCACACACACACTTTTCACACAAACTCACACACATTCTATTGTTTTCTGTAACCTTCAGCTCTGCTAAAGAAAACAGTAATGGCAGCAGGGAGCTGCTGGAATATCAAGTTGGAGAGAAACATGTAGGGAGTAGAACCTTGGATTCAGTTTCCTTCCTGTTCAACAATGATACTCAACTATTTTCAATGCCTTAGTCTACTTATTGTCCACTTATTTTTAACTAGACTATCATCATCGTCGATCAAAAAAAAATGTTCCTGGCTTTGTGAAGAGAGAAACGATAATTGTCCCACTTCTATTCAAAACTCAGCAATAGAAAAATCTGCCTCTTATGACAGAGACCATGAACTTAATTGTGGTCAGATCGTTTTTCCAAGTAGTCACACAAGGTAATTAAGAGACATACTCGTTTTATGGGACTTTAAATAGAATGAATCAAAGTATAAACTGGTTAAACTTTTCCTAAGGTGAATAGAAAATTTTCTACAATTATTATTATATGAACTATATTTTCTCTGAATTAAAACTTCCCATTATAATTAACTAATAGTTATCAAGAGACAATGTAAAATCCATGTACAGCATTTAATTCAGAAAACTGAACAACTTTGAAAGGTTACATTTTCCACTTGAATATTTATTTAGGACAAAGTTACATACAGTAAACTTGCAGGTCAGTACTGTTTTTGGAAAACAGTTTATTCTGATTTGAAATATTTTTCCAAAATACATTTTACCAGATCTCTATGAAAGAAATCTAAATACACAGGATAGAAATTTAAATTTGCTGCAATGGTTGTTAAATACATTCACTAATATATACATAAAAAAAAAAAATGCCACAAAATTATTTTGTTTACATCTGGAATGTGTGCTCCATTTCATCCGATCAGTTTTTCCATCTCCTTTCACAAGTCCTGCAACTGAAGGCTCGACAGGACTGCTTTTATTATATGCTTAGTGCTTTTCTAAGTCAAAAATTATTTTGCAGGGCTTTGAAGTTTCACAGCTGGGGCAGTTTGTCCACTGGGGTGTCAAATCTGAAATCTGCTGGGAAAAGGTCTGGAGCGCGTGGATAAATCAGCCTATATGACTGTCTTATTGTAACATCAGCTACACCAGCAATGTCTCCAATTTCTGAAATAAAAAGCCAAGATAAGCAAATTAGCACTTATTTGCCAGAGTTTCAATTCTCCAAATTCACAAATAATACAAACTCCAAAAGGAATTGCATAATTTACATCCTGGAGTTTAATCGCAATATTTAAATTCAGACACTTTTAAGGCTGATTTCAACTAACACAAACCAGATAAGGTGTAAAGGAAGTGAGAAGGCTTTGCTACAAAGCAACAGTTCATAAATACCATTTACATTTATTTCCCATTCATTCTGGACTAACCTGAAGTGTCTGAATTACTTCTACAATTCACAAGACAGTTTGATTTCTATCCTGAGGCACACTCAAGCTATCATTACCTGGGTTTACTCATCAAAGAAAGCAAAAATATGGTTAATTTAATTTAATACAGCACACAGAGTCTGTCTTTGTGGAATTTTCAGTAACCAGGGTTTAGTCTGCTCTGTAATAATTTGACAGCCTACTAAATTAGCCCAAAGGAAGAGCAGAAATTCAGGCACTGACTACTGGACCTGTATTTCAAATAAAACAGAAGAGCCCTTATGCAAAGCAGAGTTTGTGGCATCCGTGCCAATTCTTTCTCTTTAAAAAAAAAAAAAAACCCAAACCTACTTCTGGCATGCATAAAACTTACTTTCCTAGATACATAAAGATCTTACCTTTCTGTGTTCTCTTTTCAGCGGAGGCTTGTGAAGCCATATAAATAGCAGCAGCTGCAACCGAGATGGGGCTCCTTCCAGGAACTAAATCTAATTCCACAGCTTTACGCGCAATGTGTGTTGCAGCCGTCTGGACTTGCTTAGGGAGACCCAAGTTGGAACAAAATCTGGACATGAAATCTCCAGTAGTGATCAAATCCACACTTGTTTCTAAAGCTTTCAAGATGAGTTTGAAACACCGGCCTATTTCTTTTTTGGAAATTCTGGAAACAGCACATATTTCTAAAGGATAAAATAGTACATAGGTCACAATGAATTTAGATTCAACACTCCCAGTCACCCTCTCTATCAATTAAAGTGGCACAGTTCTTTCATTGTTGGTTACATTTTTCTAGCAGATATAAAATTAATCGATGTAACTAATAAAGTGATATTATTTTGAAAGCTTAGCCATGCTTAATTGCTATATTTTTACACACATACACACACACACAGGGGCACACACGTTAGACATCAGCAGTATCTTTTTTTAAAAATTGAAATTTCTGCAAAAGATAATGGAAGTGAAAATACTTGTCTGGTTCAAAACAATAAAGAATAATGACAGCCTTTGGAATGGGGGCAATGAAAGTCTTCATTTCCTTGCATCAGTTTTTCCTCATTAATTTTCATTTTGAAAAGAATAAAAACCCTCAACATGGAAAAAAAATGTATATAAACTGCATATAATCTGCTGTAACCTTGAACTTAGAAAATGCTTAGAAAAATGCATTACAAAGCATAAGATAGAAAAATGCATGGAAATTGTCCATTGCTTGGAGAGATGGTCTTCCAAATAAGAGTCATGCAAGCTAACAACAGGCTTTGGTAGAACAGAGAAGTACTTTGGCATGCTCTTACTTATTGTGTTTTTACATTTTAATGTATTTTATAAATAGCTGGCCACTTTGGTACAGGTTTTATCCTTGACCAATAGTCAAACTAATAAATAATTGGACTGATTCATTCATTAATTGACTGATTGGCATAGTAAAAACTGGGAGCCTTAACAGTTCTAGTCCTCCATCGGCATGAAAGCCAATTGGCTGATGCTGGGGCCAATCTCTCTCTTCTAGTCAAGCCACCTCAAAGAGTGGTTCTTGTGGGGAAAACTAGGAGGACGGAGCATGAGACAGATGCAGCTAAAATCTCAACTTATAACCATAATTGGGATCGGGAATTTCCATTGCTAAGGAAGGAAACTGTTAAATGAGCAGCACTCAATTTTACAACTTTTTTGTCACAGTTGTTAAGAGAACCACTGCAGTCGTTAAGTGAATTGTTGTTGTTAAGCTAACCCATTCAAAGTTACAACAGCCCTGAAAAAAAGTGACTTATTGCCGTTTTTTCATACTTAAAATCATTGCAGCATCCCTGTGCATTGCGCCATCAAATTTCAGATGCTTTAAAACCGCCATGTCTTTGTGTGTCCTGGGTTATGGGTTCACCTGTTGCAACCTTCTGACAAGCAAAGTCAACGGGGGAAGCCAGATTCACAACGAGTTACTACCTTAACAATTGCAGTGATTCACTGTGGTAAGAAAGATCGTAAAACTTAACAACTGTCCTGCTAGAGGCAGTTTGGGGCTCAATGGTGGTCATAAGGCAAGGATTACCTGTACAAGGTTCACTGTATTTGCATTCAGAAGGAAAAAGATGGCATAGGTTGGGGGTCCTCTGTTGAAAAGCTATGTTGCCACCAACCCTCTTACCTTTGAATGTCCTAGGAACTCCCTCTTGTCTGCAAGCAATGTAGAGACAAGCGGATGCAATGGCATCATTACTTCTCCCCTTCAGGCTCTTCTGCTCATACACTTGCTTAAATAAATTATTTGTTCGATCCTTCAAAGCAAGCAGACAAAATTCAATTAACTCCGGGTCGATTAATTAGCAATAATATCAGAAAGGCTCCTGTTCATTATATTATGCTAAATGACGCCAGAAAAAGAGGACAAAGCATGACTTACAACTATATTGCGGGGCAGGTTGATTCTGTCAGCCATGCTAGCAATTTCCTTGAAGGCGTTCATCATTGCACGGTCAAAACTGCTCATGGTGCGACGATTTTGATACTTTGAATTCCCAAATTCGTCAAAACTAGCTGCACCTGTCCCCTGCAGAAAAGGGGTCGAGGAACAGAACACATTTACATCCACACAAAATACAGGTAGTATGCATGCCTACTGCAAGGTGAATTAGAAGACAACGCACCAACTAACTTAAATACCCTTTTTTTTACTACTACCTAATAATGAGATTATCAGCAAAGCACAAGTGAAACAGCAATGAATATGTTATCTCAACATGGACTACAGAACAGACTTAAAATCTGGAAAGCACGTATTATGTAAGGGTAAAGTCCTTTATAATGTTCAATCCATTCATTTTCAAGAGCTATCCTTTCACAAGCAATTAGCACCTCCAATTTAGAAACCAGTTGCCTATCTAGTTTGTAGAAAAGGTGAAATATTAATAAGCTCTAAGTAAATTCCACATTACAAAGAAAAAAAGGAACAGCTAAAATGGAATATAATCCCAGGGGCTTCAGACTGATGTACAACTAAGTCATATATTAGCACAGGATCTAAAGCATGGACTGAATAATTTTCTGATATTAGAAAGGTAACTTCTATAAAAATCCCACCAAATGCTGAACAATTTTTTTTGGCTTTGTGCATTCTCTTAAGATGGCTTAATATTGATTTAGAACCAGAGAGAATCTCAATGACTTAAATATATTTAGGAGGCCATTGTTTCTTACTTCATCACTAGTCATTATTGTCTATGTACAATTCATATTAAAAGCACATCAAAACTGTAGACATTTCAGAAGAAAGTCACCTATTTTCTCTGTCTTCCTGCTGGTCTTCTGCAACAGGCAAGTATGAACAAGTATTAGCCTTCTCTATTAAATTCCACAGATGGGAACTATAAGCTTTGCCACTGGTCAGCTCATTAAAAAAAAAAAAACCATTTGGAACAGAGCGCTTTTGGTTTAAATTATCTTATGTATGTCATTGTCTGACAGAAACCAGGAAGAACCATACACATACATATGTTATTTCTATCTTTTCTTGAAAAAAAAAAAATTAAATAAGTGTGGGGAGAAAAAGAGCCACCCTTCTGTGTCTTACAAAAATTTAAAATTTCTTAAAACTGGACCCTGCACAATCCAGAAAATAAAAAGCAAAGAGTGAAAGTAGAGCTCTGGGTGGAGGAAGTATTTGAAAGAACACACTGCCAGCACAAGAATGTTCCCTCTCCTCCCTGCCTGATTCATACTGGCTGGGTCAACTGGAGTTGCAGTCCAAAAAACGACAGAGAGCACCAGATGGAGAAACTCAATGGCAAAGGAGGGCTCTCGAAGCAGGACCTCTGAGAAAGTGACAGGCAGCCTCTGGAACAGAAGCAGGAGGAATCCCTTCCATCCTGACCCTTTCTTCCCCCAGAGTCTTACAGCTCAGCTTATGGCTTCAATTTCAGTATCAACTAATGTTTTAGAATCAAACAACATTTAACATTTTCTTTCTTATCAATAAGACCATTCTATTTGTCAAACTATCGTCCACTGCAAAAAAAAAAACCCTGCCTAATAGAGTAGCTGCTGATCGTATATGCTTCACAATCTTGTAAAAGCCTTTTATTTTTATACAATGTTCAATGTGTATGAGAGAGACAAAATCTCTTACGGAGTAAGACCTTTACCAGGGCAACCAAAATATTATACAAAGTGTTACTCTAGTTCTCCAGAACCGCGTACCAAGCATTACTAAAAAGAAAAAGAAAAGAAAGACAGGGAAAGTGGGGGGATCCGGTATGTTTGTTTTTTTGAAACCCCATGCCTGAGGGAGAGCTTAGAAAATTGAAAAGCTTACATCCTCTCTTCAGGTGTACCTTGGTTGGTTGATTCTAAGAAAGGTACTACCCTGCTATAGCTTTTGGTGTCCAGCCCCTCCCTTGAGATAAATAGACTCACTTTTTTTCCTTTTTGTGTGCTTATGGAATTACTGAGTTTAGCCACACAGGTTAAATTGTACCCTAGAGGAAGAAGATTCAATGCAGTCTGAAAAAGAAAAAAATTAAAGACCACTCTCTGGCTACTAGATTAAGGAGGCTTAGTTCATTTTATACTCACTACACCATTAAAAATCACTCCCTAGTTTTGCTGAAATAAATGCTAACGTTTCTGTTTCTCTTCTGTACAAACCCTTGGAATCTGTATGAATTCCATGGAAGGAGAGAGAACTTTGAGGATGAGGGGCTGCAAACTCCAAAATACCCAACAATATTGTGGCATTAAACTGCGGAAATTAACAGTGAAACATCCAGGCCTATCACTATAACCACTTTTAGGCTTTCTTGAAAATATGAATAGCCCAGTAAGCCAATCACCATTCCATTAATGAGCTGACTTTGAGGAAAGCATTTAACCATTTCCCAGAACAATGATATAGCAATAGTCTAATTGCAGTGAACTAGTACACCTGTAAATGTTCGGTCTTTCTTAATAGCCAGGGAGAAGTAATTAGGAGTTCATCCTCCATTGATAGCATAATATATCAAGGCTAGCACACAATGTTTTGTTGGCTATGTCACTTAGCTATAGATTCTGGCAAAAAACAACAACAACTGTGCTTCAGTAGAAGACCACTCTGTTTGTATACAGGGGGATACAATGTGCATGCCTGTGCGAAACGTGCAGTTCTCCAGTAAGGAGGGATACTGTGATAGCAGCTGGGGAAAAAAAACCCTACAAATAAGATTTATATCAGCCATCAGTTCAAAGGATTTTGACATAAATGTCAATAGTATCAATAAAACAATGTGTCAAACTGGAAGGGTTACTGGAACTTGAAAATGTATCAGACTTTATAACTCAGAGTACACATAAAAGGACAAAACTTCAAACAGGTTAAATGATAAAACAGCTGCTATGTATACTTTCAGTAAAGATAAGCTAAACCACACTTCCTTTAAATTTGAAACATAAACAATCCAACATCACAGACTTCTCAAATAATGAGAATGCCTAAACTTTTTGGTGTAAAGAGTTTAAGGAAGAGGATTTCTTGAAAGATAGCAGAATCTTATCTGGCTGAGAGTCGAAGAGCCTTGGCCAAAATGTCCACACCATGAAATAGAGCAGATTAAAGTTCAAATGATACACTTATCACTGATGGAAGGATAGCCAACCCAAGCATTTGGGGAGATCATATTTACAGTTGGCCCACTGTAAATGTCTTGAAGTAAACATGGTCGTGGAGGCCACCAAGGGATAATATGAATATAGTTGGTTACTTTCTTGCAGGTTATATGGGGACTGGGGGGCGGGGAGTTTAAGGTGTTATTGTCCGGGCAGGAAATAAAAAACATTAGGAGTAATGTTCAATTGCCACAAAATTCAAAAATATCATTCAGCAGGTTTATTATTAGGCTGTTATCCTTTTATTTTTGTCTTTTATATGACAATCAAGGGACAGTGAAGACTCCATTCAAAATTTCTTAAGCTCTAGAAGATTTCTCAGCGGGGTTTTGCACAGGTGCAGAAAATGACGTGTAAGGAACACAGCTACTACAAAAAGAATCTGAATTTTTAGAGTCTGGCCACATCCCTATGTACAGATTATAGAGTTCCTTTTGAAGGTCATCTCATCTTTAGCCCAACAGTCTTCATGCACACTGATTTACCTGGGCAAAAGCATAATCTATCTTATCAAGCATTCGGTTCCCTCCAAAGATTACTTAATCCTAACAATTCTTAAAAGCAAAGCATTCTAGCCACTCGTAATTCCTCAAATTGTCTTGGAAAGGTGAAAACTTACAGTTTATAGTTCATCTACTGATTTACAATAGTTCTTCCTCTTACAGAAACTAACCCTGGAAGTTCTTGCAGTGAAAAAATGTTGTAGATGTGTAAAGTATGCGAAGATGTTACTTTTGTCTCTACTTTGCAAACAAGATAAAAAAAGTAATACTTTGAAATTTCCACAGTGAAAAGACATTTCTTCAAATGTGAAAGAATCTTAAGTTTGATTATTAGCACCAGGAGAGTATCCAATTTGTAAAAATTAGGCCTGAACACACCAAAGATGAAGAAGTTTAAGAAAGCTAAATTTCTAATATAAATTTCCCAAAGAATTCAAAGTTAACAAAAACAAATGAACATTTTCTTTGCTTCCTACCCTCTTCATATTGAGAGAAAAAGATTACCTAATACTGTTGAAGAAGTGAAAATAACAAGAAATTATCAAAACAAAAGCATTTCATCTTAATACTAAGAAATTTGTCTTTAGCAGTATCTTTGTTAATGCAATATAATTTGAACATTGAAACATTCACTCATTGCAAGGTTAAACATTTATATATTACCTTGCCAATCATTGTAGTCAAATCTCCATCACTAAGGAGAGGATTCTGGGTATCTCCAACTCGAGATGGGTCTTTAGTTGCTTTGTCATTGCTGAATGTTCGCCATTCTGACCCTACATCTATTACTCTGTCACCTGAATATGCAAAAAAACCAAAACACCCTATTATAATTTATTCCTTTTGGAAGTTGTTTACAAACACACTTCTTTCTCACTGGCATTTGTATCCCCTGAAAGCAATTAAAACAATAGCAAATTAGAAAATATGCGGGAGGCTTCAGATGAAAAAGTTTCTGTGGAAAGGTCTATATAACTCTAACATTGGGATGCTTCATAAATAGTGACAGACAATAGTGAAAGTCAATTGTATTTCAAAAATATTCATAGTGATGGCACTATACCCTTAGAAATATCAAACTATACCAGCTCAAGTATAGGCAGGAGCAATATAGGCACTACAATCATTCAAGATGAAATATTTTTTCTAAGGGAAAAAAATCAAATCTGTAAGCACTGCTGTGCGTCACAGAATCAAATTTCCCTACTATCTGTGCCTAGTACATCCCTTCATACCTGGGCTCAGTTAAGGCAAGAGAAAAGAACAGAGATGGTTAGACACATTTAGAACTGAATAGACGGATCATTGTAGCAAGTCTCATTTGAGTTATTGTAATTTCATACACATGACATTCATAGCAAGCAGAGCATTTTTAAATCAATTCTTGTTTTCAAGCGTAATATGAAACAACATATTCAGCAACATATAATCAGTACTAATGTACTAACTTCAGTTATGAAGAGGAAACCAGAAAAATATCATAACAATAAAGTTATAATTCATTTGCCTATTTGAGGTGTGAAAAACCTAGTTTATGTAAGTCTAGCACAGGAGTATCAAATTCAAGGCCCAAGGGCCAAATCCGGCCCGCAGGGTGCTTAGAAAGTCCACAGGGCCACCCTGGAAACAGCGAAGGACCAAC
Source organism: Pseudonaja textilis (assembly GCF_049901715.1). NCBI lineage: Eukaryota > Metazoa > Chordata > Lepidosauria > Squamata > Elapidae > Pseudonaja > Pseudonaja textilis. The sequence continues at coordinate 76,279,973 of NC_141992.1, forward strand.
CCACGGTGCCTCTGCGGGCAAAAACAGGCTCCTGAGCTCTGTTTTGGCTGCGACAGCCTCCTGCAACCCTCTGCCAGTGAAAGCAGAGCAGCAGAACGACCCTCCCGAGTTCTGTTTCTGCTGGCAGAGGGTTGCACGAAGTTGCCACAGCCAAAAATGGAGCTGGGAGCCCGTTTTCACTGGCAGAGCGCTCGGGTCACCAGAGATGCCCCTTGACATGAGTGACGTCGAGCTGCCCATGCCCAGCCCAGCCACACCCACCCCAGCCTCATGAGGTCCAACACAACTCTGATGTGGCCCTCAATGTAATCAAGTCTGACACCTGATACTAACTGCCATATGAATTTTGTGCTCTGAACTAATATCTTGAACCTGGGGGGGAGCTGTTTTACATTATTTTCAAAACTTTTTTTTATTTTTTTATTTTTCAACTATTGTTTCTTTCTGTGGCAACCAAAATTCAGCCCAAACCTCTGCTGTTTAACAATAAAAATCACACCTTCCAAATTTATCCCATCAAAATGGAACTTTTTTGCTTTAATCAGTCAAAAAAGAATACTCTTTTCTCTCACACAAGATTTTAACAGGAATTTAAGAAAAATTACATCTGTATCATCAATTTTCCATCTTGTATTAAAACATTGCTGCAAAACTTGATCTCTTTTTTTTCTTCCTGCCAAGTGCATCAAGACATTCTTTGGAACATTTCTTATTCTCACAAATCTTGTATTTATTCTAAATACTTTATCTTTGTATCTTCCTCATTCCAATCCCCCCCAAAATTGCTGAAGCTTTCATAACCTTTTCTCTAATATCTTTCACCAGAATCCTGTGAAATAATATATTTCACCAGAATCCTGTGAAATTGCTCGAGATCACAATTTTTTCTCCCTCAATGCTAGCAGTGCCAAATTTGGGTGGATTGTCACTTCCATTGTAGACCGCCAGATTGGGATTTTTATATAGTGTTTCTTTTTAACTTTGATCCAGTTGTATATCAGTGAATCTCTAATCAGATATCTGTGGAAATATTTTTATTTGGTGGGTCCTGTGTCCCAAAGAAAGACATGCCATCCTCTCTCAAGATCATGATCTTCTATAGTTAATATTCTTTTAGTCTTTAAATTAATCCAATCTTTTAGCCAAATTAATGTTGCTGCACTATAATATAATTCCCAATTTGGCAATCCAAAGCCTCCTCTGCTCTTCATATTTTGCAGTAATTTCATTTTTATTCTGGGTTTTTTACCCTGTCAAATAAATTTTGTTGTCATTTTATTAAGATTATCAAAAAAGGTCTTTTCTAATTTAATGAAGTGGTTTGGAATAGATAGACATTTTTATGGCTGCTATTTTTCCTAGTAATGATAGTTGCATTTTCGTCCATAATTCTAAGTCTTTTTTTGTTTGTTGTAATAGCTTATTATAATTATTCTCCTTTATCGCCTTACAGTGTGCTGTCAACCATATTCCCAGTTTTTTTCTTGTTTGAATCTTTCTAATTCTATTGTTTGTAGATCTGTTAAATTTTTTGCTAAAAGTTTCATTTTCTGTCTATTAATTTTCAATCCTGCCACCGCTCCATATCTTTCTAATTCCTTAATTAATATTTGTCCTTTTTCTATTGGGTCTTCAATAATAAAAGCCATATCGTCTGCAAATGCTTGCAGTTTATATTCTCCATTTCTAGTTTTCAATCCTTTTATTTCAGGATTTTGCCTCACTCTTTCTAATAGTACTTCTAATGATAATATGAAGAGCAGAGGGGACAGCGGACAACCTTGTCGGACTCCTTTCTCTATATTTAAAGTTTGAGTATTTTGTCCATTTATTATGATATTTGCTTTTTGTACTGAATAAATTGCTGTTATAATATTCTCAAATTTGGTGCCGAAATTCATGTTATAAATTTACTGAATCATAAATTGCCAATTAAGGTTGTCAAAAGCCTTTTGAGCATCCAAGAAAACAAGGGCTACCTGTTTCTCCGGGTGGGCTTCATAATATTCCAGACTATCCATTATTATTCTAAAATTGTTCCTAATTTGTCTATTTGGGAGAAATCCATTTTGGTCTAGATGTATGTAATCATTCAGAATTTTAGCAACCAGCATGTTCTTATGACAGTTGCAAACTCCCAGGAGCATTTGATTGACATTTGCAATCTTCCCAGCTGGCCTCCAACAAGCAAAGTCAATAGGGGAAGCTAGATTTGCTTAAAGACCACTTAACTGCAGTGATTCACTAACCGTGGCTAAAAAGTCAGAAAATTGAACACAACTTACTTAACCAGCTTGGTTAGCAATAGAAATTTTGGTCCCAACTGTGTTTATAAGTCAAGGATTACTTGTATAAATTCTGTTTTATATTCCAGATTTTCTACTTAGTCATTAATCTGTTTTACAAATCCAGATACCTGTTTCACATCTCCAGACATTTGTTTTACAGAGCTTTCCTTCTCCTTAACTTCTCCGTCTGGCCTTTTATCTTTACAAGTCTTTGATCCATTCTTTTTTCAAAAGCTGTCAATTTAGCATTAACTGATTTAGTCAATTTAGTATCAAGTGATTCAGTTAACATACTGCCCAATTCCTCAACCATTTTCTTAAGTAAATCTGATATAATTCCTCTCTCTACTGATAGCTCTAGTAATCCACTCTTCCACAGCCCTGCAGTTTTTGCAGGCAGTTGCCATTATAATATTGTAATCCTAAAGTGAAAATATCTCAGTTGCAAGAGAAAGAATAAAAGGCAAGCTTTCTTTTTTTAATCTCATTTTGTCTTCCTATGCCCTTGATACTTTTATCTCAAATGATACTCTGTAATTAGAGTCACCATTGCAATCTGGCTCATGTTACTTTTATTTTTTGTTTTATAAAATCCATCTATTGTCTACACTCTTTAAAAGTAAACGAAAAAAATCTCTCAAGGGTCCAGTTTCTTTATTTTAATTCTAATTTCCCCCAAAAAATTTCAAAATAACTATCCCCTTTATTTTAAATTATCTTACATCTACTCCTTGTTAAGTTTTTTGGCAAAAGTTTTCAAATCTTTAAATCCCTCCTTTATTTCCCTTTCTTAATCCAGAATGTTGAATCGTCAAATGAAATTCTCTTATCCTCAGAAAATCTCTCTTTAGGTATAAATTACCTCCAAGAGAGTTTAAATGATGCTTGTGCAAATTTTGTGTCCATGTAGGCTACACTACAGCTGTGAACTTGATTGAAATCCTTCAAACTCCCAGCCACTCAACTTACAACCTGACTGCAAAAACCTCAATTCCTGCAATCTATTCATGAGAAGCAGCTGTCTGGGGTGGGCTTCCTGGTAAGCATTTATGGTGGATCAGGGACAGCATTGCAGTGGAGATCAGTGGTCAGATAGCGAATTCTGCTGGTGCAACCTTTCTGGGTAAAGGAGGGATCATAAATAAGTCTCTTTGACTTAGTATTTCTAACCCAATTTTTGTTGTCTGCTAAGTGCTTGTGTCAAAAGTACATTCAATAACTGATGGGTACGTATATAATAACTGACAAGTTTTTTTATTGTGTATGAGGTCTACATTAGTTTAGAATCTGAAGATCTTTGAGAAGTTTGACAAAATGTATCATCCATACTAATATTCCATTCATTAACTACTGTACTTTGTTTTAACTTTGACTTGAAACTGTATTAGAAATCCTGTAACTGTGCTCAAACTAAAAACATTTAAAATTAAACTATAAAATAGAGTTTATATATTAAAGTGCAGTAATAGATTCACTGTCCTAACTTTTCCCATTATATATAAAATATTTCACACAAAATGTGAAGGCTGATGTATTGCTAATGAAGGGTATTCAGCTGCTGGCTTGTTATCAAGCCTGTGGAAAAGGAAACAATCTGTAATTAGAAAAAATTCCAGATATAGTCATGATTTCATAAACTATAAATGTGCCAAATTACTGCCATTATTAAGTGGAATTATTTTCCAAATCATGACTCAGAAAAGGCTTCCTCTAAAAAAGGGTTTGAAAGAGGTTTGAAAAAGACATAGAAATAACTGGACTCAGTGCTTTGTCTTAACCTGTGCATTGCAGAAGACACCTACCAAGGCTACACACATAGAAAACAGGCAACAAGAACATCAAGAATTTTACTGGACTTTTCTGCCATGAACACAAGGCAATAGTAATTCCACATAGCATCTTGTCACCCATACCAATCGGATTAATCTACAGCTATGAATATTTAAAATCAAATTTGAAAAATGTGTTGTATTGCTAAAATAACACCATGACTGAGATATGCCTACTTTTAGAGTACAAAGTAACTTCTAGTCTAATTTGTTACAACTTGCTCTAGCTGAATCACTTGAACAAAATGAAAAATAACTTCTACAAAGTTTTATTGTACAGAATCATAATAAAGAATGATTTATAGAAACAGATATAGAGAGGGTGAACCATAATTGACAAGGGTGATAACAGTTTTTTTTTTTCCCAGAACTAGTCAGCCATTATTCTTTGCCCTGTGTGCTTGGTTTAACTTGACATAATACTACCAATCATTGACCAATTAATTTCATTTATAATCTCCAGCTTACAACCGACTTTAAAATAAAATCCTGGGCTAATGTTTCTATGCTTCTTTTGCATTCCCAAATTTGGGTAACATTTTGTCTAACGAAGAGTTCTGTAGAACTCAAGTGTCTTTTATGCAATTGTGATAGTTTCCCATGATGGCATCAACCAACCCCGGAAGTAAATTTATTTTTTATTTGCTAGGATAATTGATATTTTTAAAGCATATATTAAGGCAAAAAAAATGAAGCTAAAGCATGGTCAACAAGATGCATTCCTTCCACCATCCTATCATCTTCTTGCAAGCTTATGTTGGGATTCATGCTCCCTTTTTGGCTATTACGGTAGCTTTTATGTAAATATTTAAGCATTGTTCCTTTTAAGGCCTAGCAGCAACTTCTCTTTGAGGCAATCTCTCATTACTGTTTACTGCATCTAAAAAAAGCAAGATGTACTTGAAATTCTGGCACTATATAAATAGAACTTTCAGCATAGCTATTATGTAATATTTTTCCACACACATGGGAATGACCTATATGACTCACTGGAGAGAAGTACCCTCTTGTGAATTAGGCACCATTCCTGCCTTAACAATCAACAGTATTGTGACACCGATAGCTATGGCCAAATAAGCAAAAGATGGTATCATAATATACAAAGAACACAACTACTGCAGATAATGTAATAAATAAAACATGGCATGTGTTTTTAATATTAAAGAAATTTCATGTTTCAAGAGGATGTAAAATATTCTTCTCTAAAAAAAAGGAGGTCGTCTACAGAACTATTTGTGGGACTGTGAAAGTTCTTTGTTTTCCAAGGATCTGGACAGTGTAGAAGATAATCATAAAATGCCTTATTGTTGTTTCTCAGTAATAGGCTGTTGCCCTGGGTTAACTCCACCCTCTTAGGCTTTACAAGTTGATGTATCCACATAAGTAAGTCTTTGATGGTCACTTCTTATCAAAAATAAGTCAAGTTTTCAAAGTGGCAAACAGCACCACCTTTGCCTCATTCTGAAAGATCTTGCATTTATCTGGATTAGGGAACGTCTGTGCGGTGGCTTCTTTTCCGGCTACTTCCAAGCTCCAAACCCTGCTCTTAAACAGCATTTCTTTTGAGCACTCCAACTGAGTTCCCAAAGCAAGCTCCGGGAACCAATTCCACCAGGATATGCTGCTTACCATCAGGATAAGGTACCTACCACAGCTCATTGTCCTGTAGTCCTGACAACTGTTAGTCCTCTTACCTGCCTGCCTGCAATAATTATAAATCCGCAGAGGTGGCCTCCAGCTTCCTTCTGTGCTTGCCATTTTCTTACCTCCTTTCCTCCTACATTCCCTCCCCCTCTCTATGTACGCTCACTTTTTTAAGCTAAGGGCATGGGTGGAGTGAGGCTGTGTCTAGATGTCAGCACATTCCTGATAATGCCTGGGTAAGATTCAATTAGCCAGGCAGCTGGAACTCCAGCATGGAAGCTTGTGAGAAAACTATGAGGGGGGGGGGTGAATAAATGAGCCCATCTGCTCTTAAGGCAATTTGAGGTTATCTGTTTGACTGTGGTTGCTTCTCTCAAATGCACAGAGCAATCACAACTTCAGTCCCTTAACAAAGACCAGAGTTAAAGCAAGAAAAGTATGCCATGGTGGCTCACTAGTTTATTATTATACATTACTTACTATTATAAAAAAACACATTAATCCCAATTCTTCAAATGTACAGCTGGATTAAGGAACACTTCAGTAGTTTTAAAACTTGGCAACTTATGTTACTCTGTTGACTGCTACCTGCCTATGCCCTAGTTCTAAGTACAAAATCCATCAGGTGCACAACTCTAATAACTACAGGAATTCTATCAATGCTTTCAAAGACACTAGCTCAATCGACTAAAGGAGCTGAGTCAAAGCTGGAAAGACTCCCAGAGACTGGCCTTTTATATAAGACAGACTCAGCTCTATGACGTCGTCAGGAGGAGTCTAACCCTGGACTCTCACAGCAGCATCAAGGGAAATTTCATATTCACTTGAATCTTTCTTTTTTAGAAGGATATACAGTTTATTGAAATAGAGCTGCTGGGGGTTCAATATTTAGAAAAGATAGTTGAACAGTTCATTGTGCATTTCATCTAGGCCTGCTCTTTTCTTATTTAACAAATGAGAGTTTTATTTATTTAGAAAATTTATATGGCCACCCACTCACTCTCATTACATCTTACATTTTAGTGAAATCAACCCATTTCCCTCCTCTTCGTTCTCTGAAAATGTTTTTGTTTTTCTGTAATCCATTTTGTAAAATGCTTTAATATATTTCCATCTCTCTTTAATCTTATCTGTCTGCGTTATGCCTTTCTGGAACATTCTATGTAGTCCCACTTGCTCTCACTCCCTAAGCACTGCTGCTCCCGTAGAAGAGCTGCAATCAGAAAAGCAACAGATAAATTTCAGCACCTTTTAAAAAAAAATATTCCCCAAGCCTTGTAAAGATCAATATTAAAAACACTAGAGAATATTCTCTAGCCCAGCAGTTGATTCTTTATTCTCTCATTCCAGTACTCAGAAGCTGGCAGCCCAATTTGGCTTCTTTTCCCTTCATACCAAATTTTATCCTTAGTTCCAACTACATTAATGTAAGAAAATCTGTTTTCCAGCTATGAACAAACTTGTGCAATTTTATGAGGACAGACAGTGAATGGTCTGAATAAAAATCAAATTTTAAATTTACAAAAATGAAAAATCAAATATTATTTATTCCACTAATCTGAATCATCACAGCACCAAATAGAATTTAATGCACTTATACATCATTCTAAATCATAGTTCATTTTACCATGGTTTGCTGAACAAGCCAGGATCTGTCTTGTTAGTTAACTAAGGTACTCTTAATTTGTTTGAACTATCATTTGTTTCCTTTACCTAACTGCGTTTGCATTTCATCCTTGTAGACAGCGCACAAAATAAATGTCTAGGAAAACAAATAATGCATCCCTATACACACATTACAATCAGCAAACAACACATATTTAAATGTGGCTTGCAAGCCTAATAAAAAGTACTACTCTTCTTTATCACACTAGCTCAACAAACCAGTTATAGTTAGTACAACATATGAATCCAAACCTACAATTTTCTCCCATTTCAGTTTAAGATTATGGCTTAGTACCATTTTCATCATATAGTATTAGCCACTTGTTAAACACTTTATTATCTTACCCAAAGAATACTTTTGCAGAACTCAGGGTACACATCTGAAATTAAAACTGACCTATTTCAGAATTGTTTTATATTATAACTATTCCAGAGATCCTAACTTAGGTGCCTTACCACAAAATGCAGAAAAGTAGCAAAAAGAACATAAAGAATTCAGTTGACCTGACACTGAATGCAGGCTAATGCAATTCATACTAGCAAAACTGTAAAACATTTATGTATTTGTTTGTTTATAACCCAACTTTATTATTTTACAAACAATCCACTACATCTTCCTCCTCCTATTTTTCCCATGATAACAACCTAGCAAAGTGGGTTGGGTTGAAAAGTGTGGACCACATTCACTCAATTGGCTTTCACGGCTAAGGTGGAACTTGAACTCACGGCCTCACTAGCCTGGTGCCTTAAATCTCTCCAACCTGCCTCTCCATTTCTACTTTTTTTCCCCTAAAAATAATCTACCGTAATGTCATCATTCAAAAATTTACAACTTTATACTTAGATTTTTGTTTCCTTCCCTGTTAAGTGGTAGTTTCTTTGTATAACACTTCATGGCTTCACAATTTCATATTCAATGTCCACTGCCAAGATCAGCTTATTATTTGGGGACCTGGGAAAGATCTGTTAACTTTTATTTACCACTATTAAGTAGTGGGGGGAATCATTTAATTATATATTTGTTTACAAAAATGATCTAGCAAAATAAAAAACTTCATTACTGAAAATAGCTGCCTATACCAGGGGTTTAAAACTTTTTCAGTCCATGGAACCTGTTGCTTTGGGAAAATCCCAGGACTCTTGACCATGAGGCAAAGCTCTAGTGATCAAATTTGGCTGCTTCTGAGTGAACTTAAAACTTTCTCATAGAACCTGTCAAATTCTCATGCACTCTTAAGACTCCAAGCAACACAGCTGAAAAAATCTTAGGCTATAATGCATCACAGCATTCAAACTTCAATTTACACAATGAATACAGCAGATAGCCAATTATTTCTGTAAAATGTATATCCAATTCTAATTAATCTTAGACTATTATGTTAACATTCCATACTGTGAATTTGTGCTGGCATCTGTTTTAATATTTTCCCCCCACTACAAACACTGCACTGTATTTTAGGAACTTTAAACAGAAGATAATCCCATACAATTTGTTTAGATGTTAAATAGGGAATGTGCTGCCCTCTAATGACCGGCAAAATGGCCAGCTCTCCTCTTCAAAAATAAAACTGGTAAAGCACAACTAAAATTAAAAATAAGGGTAGATCAAAATCATAAAAAGAAAAAGCTACCTATGAATATGAACATAGTACACAGGCCCAGTTATAAAATTAGAATAGCACTGGATTATATTTGAGAGATTAAAGAATAGTGGTATCTGAATCAAGAAAAACCAAATGTTCTTATATGCAATGTAATTTAGGAAAGAAACACACACTAATTAAGCTATCAAAGATGCCCTAAGATTTATTCTACATCCAAAGAAGCTTTATTCTGGGTCAGTCCATATCTAGACAGAGTTATCTAGTTAAACTACTGAAAGTGGTTCTCTGGAGCTTTAGTTGCAATCTTTCTAACCTCTGCAACTTATGATCCATTCAAATGCCAGAAATGCCACATGCAAGCTGCCACAAATGAAATTTAACATTTTTTTAGAAATGAAAGAGTCCTATAGCCTTGTTCTTTATGTTGTGTTACTTTTTTTTCTATACTATTTCCTTGACTATACTATTTCTATACTATTTCCTTGATTAGCAACTTTATCACAATTTTATAGAATAAAAACTGTGGACGCTGAACTACTAGTGATGAACAGCATTTCTTACCTCCCAGGAAAAACAGAGCTGAGGAAAAAAACAATACTACAAGCACTTTTACAGGTAGTCCTCAACTTATGACTGGCCATTAAGCAACTGTTTGAAATTATACTCCTTTCCAGAGCCATCTACAATCCAGTTTTGAAGTTCTGACAGTCACACACATTCTGGGTCCTTAAAAATTGACCTGTATTTACATCACGTTGCAGCATCCTGCAGTCACATGTACCTTCTCCTGGTTACTGACAAAAAAATGCCCATTGGATACACTGGGTTCCTTTAATAACTGTTATAATTAGTGGACATGGTATTTATTTAATAACTGCTTGTATTCACTTAATGGCTGCCACAAAACAGGTTATAAAACCAGGCACAGTCATATGATGACCTGCTTAAAGACCCACATGACCTGTGACCATGATCAATTATGGTTGAGTTGAGAACTTATAGGTCTTTTTACACAGCAATTATTAAACTTCAGAGTATTTCCTTAAAATTGATCCGTTATCTTCAACAGGAAATGTCAAGTCTTCTCATTTTATGAATACATGTCTATTTTTTCTACTACATGTTGAACCAAATCATTTCAGGGTCATGTTGTCAATTTATAGAAATAAATCCTGAATCAGATGCAGTCTGAATTGCTCTAGATGAAATGCAGGATTCCTGGCTTTACAAGTTTTGCAAATCCCTATTCCTATCTATTTCTATTATACAAATTTTATTACATTTCTCTGTAGAAGTTTTGCAACGTAATTTAGCTTAAATCAGTTTTCCCTAACCAATTATTTTACCTGATTAAAGCCATTACATTCATTTTGTACAATACCCTTAAGAGCTGAATTTACATTTTTGAAGCCTCCATTTAAAAATGCCTTTAGAAGCCATCTGCACCAGCGGTCTTTAAACTTTCCAGCTCGGCGGACAGGCTGAGATGGCAGCAAAAATGTGGCAAGGAAGAGGGGATGATTTCATGTATGCACTGCTTTCACAAATGCAGCTTCGTGCACATGTGCACTGGGCCACAGCCCAATTCTAAGCAGGCTGCAGCCTGGCACCAGGCCATAGACTGGGAGTTGAGGACCTCTGATCTACACTACATGCAATCTTTTTAACTCACTGGCTACTAAGATGTTACTATCTGATATTATTTACTTCTCCAGAAGTTTATAATCAATCTGGACTTGTCTCTATAAATTGTGAATGAACAGAAGACTGTCTAACTTTTGATATACAATAAAAACAAAATTACAATATAATATGCCACACTGCAGAGATAAAACAATAAAATGCAGAAGCAAACATTCAAGCTAGAACCCCAAGTCCCTAAAAATTCCAAATTTGTTTTATTTAAACCACTTAAATCCCAGAAAATCCTTAGAAAGGGGAGAATTCACCAACAAGAGTACATAATGGGAAACAATCCTTCCTAAAGAACAAATTCTACAACTGAACTGATACTACAAATGTACACAATTTAATAATTTCAGGAATGGAATTCTTTAGATAATAGGGATAATTCAAGGGTTCAGTATTTTTCTATATCTAAGCATTCCAGAAACAATTGAAGGTATCCAAAAAAAGGCAACTGTGACCTTTGAAATCTCTACAAGTTATCATTCAAAAGGCCCTACTTGCAGCAGTCTGATTCAATTATTGATTTAAATGGTCATGAATGCAAACCTCAAACAAGGCAAAAGAGAACCTTCTAATAATCCTGCCAGCACCAAGGGTTCAAAATTTAAAACCACCTCTTTGGCTTATCTGTGAAGTTGGCTAGAAACCAGCATAGTTGAGAAAGCACTGATTTATACTGAAAGCTTAAGCTTAATTGTGATTTAGAGCCTTGCTTGCCCTATTAGAATTACAAATCAATGTCAAAAATAGTTTCCATGTTAAATGCCATCATACAAATTCTATATCAGAGATGTAGAATTCTTATGGTCCTAGCAACTCAAAAAAGCTGCTCAGGAGTATTAGAAAAATCTACAATTCAGAAAACTCTACAACTGTTTTTCTGCAAGGTGGCAAAAAGCTAATGTAGAGATGAATCCTTACATTAAAGGTAAGGCTAAGCATATGTTTTTGTTGCCATAAGTTGGCAAGTTCTCAAGCAATTTAATGCAAGAGACAGTAATGACAAAGAACACAATTTTTAAAACTGTTCTTTTAATATTCTTTGAGAACTTAGCAACATAAATCACTTGCATAAATATTTGCAGGCAACTCATCTATTAATTGCTGAGTGAGGAAGTTTACTCAGAACTGTTTGAAAAGTGCAGTGATTAATAATAAATATACTTTATCATTTTAGACTTTTGAGAAAATTATTAAACATTAAGAATATAAAAAACAGAAGAATTACATATATATTATATATTACTCACCTACTACAAGTCCACATTCGGGACAAATCATGTCTCCAGCTCTATAGTCTTCTACTAAAATGGAATCTGGGTGGTTTGGACATGTCACTCTAGGCAGAACGTCCAAGCTTTAAAAAATATACAATTAAATTTTATATAACCATTTACAATAAATAGCACCATATTTTACTTAATTTCTAAATCATTCATTTCTAGTCCTTTGGGAAAATTAATTTTAAATGAAATTCATGACTGACATCATTTGCTAAAGTATTATATAAAGCAACCTTTCCCAGCTGGTGTTTTTCAGATTTGTCAAGACTACTGTCGCCATCCATTATTGCCAGCCATGCTAGCTGGCTTCATGGAGTTGCTGTTACCAAAATAGGAAGCAGGGCAGGGAAAGGGTGGATAATCTGGTTCAATACTATGGAGCTACATAAACCAAGATGGTTTATACAGTCCTTTAACATTATGAAATATGAAATAAGTAATTTAACTAAAAGTCACATATAGCCCTGAATGGGAAATAGAAATTATGCAAAATTAGAGGCTCATTTATAGCTAAACTAATCAAACTAATAAAAAGTAGTTTGTTGGTGGTGTTTTTTTAAATACTCCATTTTCTACCCAATAGTATTGGAAGTGGAAGCACTACTCAAAAATATGAGTTTATCATACTGGATAAATATCCAAAGTGTACCCTGTTTTTCTTTCATTCAACAGACATTTCTGCAATTATAGGTGGTCCTTGACTTACAGCCATTTGTTCAGCAAGGGTTCAAAGTTACAGTGGTACTGAAAAAAAGTAATATATAACTGATCCTTGTATTTACAGCTGTTGCATCCCTGTGGTCATCTGATCAAACTTAGATGCTTCCCAACCAGCATGTATTTACAACAGTTACAAAGTTACAACCTTCTCAAAGGGCTTCTGAGAACAAAGTTAATGTGGGAACCTGGATTCACATAAAGAATATGGCAAAAAGGTCATAAAATTGAATATGATTCACTTAACCACATCAGTTAGCATTAACATTTATGGTCAATTGTAGTCATAAGTCAAGGATCACTTGCATTTATCTAGAACGACCATCAACAACCTTAAAATAATCCTACATGCAGCACTGTAGCCTCTTTTTCAAAACCAATTGCATCAAATTGAATGAACAGGAGTACAATGATTATTTAACCTGAGTAAGCTGTATTTTATATGAATAAAATGGAAATCAGATCACTTCACTTTAATATAAGAGCTATTCTAGATTAATGCTTTATATTGCAACAATTATTTTGGCTAAAGGTATTAAAGAAAAGAATAGCCTTTTGTCATATATCAGTGGTTCTAAAATTTAATCCTTGTGTAAGTTCTTTGCAATAAGTCCATGAGACAAACAATATGAACACAGTATTAGTTACTCTTGCATGTAGTAAGTAGCAAGAATTCTGGAGGGTTCAAACTTATTCATAAACTGAATATTCATTCAAAGTGTCCAATTTCTCTCCTTTAATCTTTTTGCCATTAAGGAAATCTAAAGAAAAGCAGAATCCAGTTACAAGATGAAATGCTACCAATACATTAAAAGGTCTCCTGGCTCCCCTGATGCTTTTAAATAGGAAAGCTACTACAACACCAACTTCAGATTGCCTTATTTTTTAAAAAAATGCTTTTATTCATCCTACTAAAATCATATCAAAGAAAATTACATTCAGCATGTAATTTTTGTTAACTTTATTGGTATCTAAATTCAAAACCATGTTTTCCTTTATGCATAAATGCCATCCACAATATTAGGAAACTGGAAATAATATTCAAAAACCAAGTTAAAAGTGCAGAAAAATGTACTTTTAATTCTACCGTTGTGTGCATTTTGGAAATTGTGCAAATAAATAAAACCTAAAACCCAATTTAATCTTTTGGCAGGAAAGGGGGACTGAAAATAAGAGCTAGCTTCATCTGGCCTCTGGCTTTTGGAGATATCATCAGCAAGAGTAAATTAGTAAATAGCACATACAAAATAATCTGTTTCACATTACTAATCTAAGCAAATTGCTGAAACTACCATCTTCATAGTCAAGATGCTAAGAAAAAACACAGCTGTTGCCTAACAATGAATTTTATAGATGTGAAATTCAAAAGTGCCTGACCAAAATAACAGAATTGGAAGTAACCACAAAACTGTCAGTACTCCTCCCTGGAAACATTTTGAAGATAAACCATGGTATTCTTCAACAAATATATGATACCTTTAACTGATTCCTCCCTTGAACAACAAGGGAGTTATTCAACGTTTTTTATGTGACAATTTATTGAAACATTTTCCCCATGATCCTAGTGAGCCTACTAACTTAAAATTTAATTTGAACTTCAACCACAACCACAAAGTTGTGTCATCTTGGAAAACATACATCTCCTAAAAAAGATCTGAAATTACAAACAGTTATGCGTACTCATGAATGTACATGGAAAGGAACACAACACTTTTGTGTCCATGGCCCTAACCATGCATGCCAAACTTTGAAATCCGTTTAATTCTAATGCAAGCAGCTGTTTTCCCCATTCATTTGGAGACCACTGGGTTGGAAAACACTGGGGAATATAAGTAACATCTTATATTAGCTTATGCCCTGTATAGTAGCTTCATATTTATTGTCAGGCTGAATTTAAACCTTTAAATGGACCACACATTAAGAACCATTTGTTTCTGTACGGAAGGAGAGAGAAGGAAAAAAAAAAGATCTGAATAAGAAATCGGAAAAATCCACTTTGGCATCAATAGGCAATTAAGCTGAATATAATTAAATGCCAAAGGGACAATAAAGATTTCTGGACATTAAAAACTTTTTTTTCTATAAGCAGGAAGGGAGAGGAAAAGAATAAAGGCAGGATCTGGAGGGAGGAGACTGCCTGGACTTCAAAAGAATCTAAAGTAAAATCTCAATAAGTCTTCTAAAAGATACATTTTAACTGGAACTTTGCAACTAAATAGTAACCCCAGGAAGAGAAAGTGAAAAAAGAAGAAAGTGTAAACAGAAACAGCTTGTGTGTATTTGGATTGCTTGGTGACTTTTGGATTTTTGGTTATTATATTTGAATGACTAAAAACAATTGGGTGGTTGTTTAAAATTTTTTTACAATGGCATCACTCCTGGATGAATTGAAAATGGAACTTAAAAAATATAAAGAAGATTTACAAGAAGGGAAGGGCTCTTTTGGCTTCGTTTTCCAATTCCTACAAATGGAGATCTGCAACTACAAGAAACAAGCAAAACAAGAAGACTGGGACAAAGAAGAAGCCATCTTTAATGAACAAGTAACTCTATGTGGGGAAGAAAGGGGAAAGGGGGGAAAGAGAATGGAGAATTTAAGACCTAAAAAAAAACAGCCAAAGAAGGGAAAAATAATTGAAAAATGGATATAATGTTGAAAAGCAACAGAAAAGGGGAATACAGAAGAGGGAAATGGAGGTGGAGAGACAGGGGGGTAAAAAGGGGAGAGAGAAGAAGAGAGGGAAGAAGGAAAGGAAGAGAAGTTACAAAGGTTTGGAGCAAGATGTAAAGAAACAGGACCTATTTAGAGATAATGGGTGAAAATCTAACTGAAAAAGGGATTATGTGAAGGTACATAAGATTGTATTGTTATATTTGTAATAGAAATAATGTTAGAGAATTGGAAACAACATATGATTAATAAGAGGGATAAAATAAGTGTAATTTAGTGAAATGTTTGTGAATTAAATAAATGAAATAAAATAAATGAGAAAATTGAATTAGGAAGGAACAGGAACATTTTAATTAGTCAATGTTTTATAAAATATAAGTGAAGGGGGGGGATTAACTATGGAAAGTTTATAAATGTTCCCATAGAAGTATGATATTTATTTGAAAAGTAATGTGCAAAATGTAAAGATTTAAATGAATATTAATATTAATGATAGAATTGAATTGGAATGGATTGTTGTTTTAATTATATTATACATTTATATATATATATATATTTTTAAGAATATAATGTGTATTTTAAGAATGTACCAAGCAGAATCCGAATGGAAGTTATGTATTATATTAAGTGTTATAATTTTAGGGGAAAGATATAAAGGCGTCATACTCCAATCAGTGATTACAGGAGAAACTTTGTTTAATGAGAAAAGATAGTAGACAGTTGAAACAGGACAAAGAATATAAGTATAATGATTTGAATTGAGATGAAATAAATAAAATGAAATTAAGAAAGTTAAAAGTGGGGAGAAGCTATATAGAAAATGTAGAATAGTAATAAGATATGGAATGGAATATAAAAATGAGCATGAACTTGAATTTGTGTCTGTACGAAGACATGTAACCCGGGATTATGCTGCCTTCAAAAAAGATGTTTTATGTTTTTATGTTATGTTTGTTTTTAAAAACCAATAAAATTTACAAAAAAAAGAACCATTTGTTTCAATGTTATCATTCCTGAAGGTAAATTTGCTCATAAAACATGTAGAAAAATGTGAGAGACAGAACCTCTTAGTTACTGTTCCATTACTCTAAAATATTCCTCTAATTAAATTCAGTAATTCTCCTTACCTGTGTCTTCTACCAGTATTGACTCATATTGTGAGTTTTAGTTTTGTTGCTATACATTTCCTTGCTACCAGTCTTAAACTGCTTTTTTTATACCTTGGTGCTGTTAAGCTGTATTATATGTTCACTGCTAATGCTTTAGAAATACAGTAGTTAATTATGAATACAGAACATCTTTATATAAAAAGAATTAATCTATTGGAACATATACTTCAAGCACTATTGAGAGTTGACTGCTAGGATTTTTTCAGAGCAGTAGCAAGAGCTAGCAAGTTTTTTTAAAAAAATATTATTACTAAGCTATATCACTCTTCTGTTTAGAAGAATATAAAAGTATTGATCAACAAAGTTCACTTCCTTTTCCTTGTACCAAACTTTTTCAACAACTCTACACATTTATTAATTAATGAAAACCAAATACAGCATACAATACAGGAGAAAATACTTCTAAAACTGCTGATTAATTGAGTTTTTTCATCCAAGTAAAAACAAAAACTTTCATTCATTTAGTTTAAATTAAACTTATGACTTTAATTTAATCTAGGTTTTAGAGACAACCTGCAATTCAAAAGACAGATTAGCAATTATTGAGTAGGACTGATATTTTTTAGAAAATGAAAATAACATTTTTATTTTATCCAACCTTTACAGTTTTTATAAATAATTCAAAGCAGTAAATACTCCTTTCTCCTATTTTCCCCACAAAAACAAACTTGTGAGGTGGACTGGGCTAAGGAAAAGTGATTGACCCAAAGTCACATAGCCAGCTTTCATGGCTAAAATAGGATTAGAAAATGGGACTAGAACAAGCTGGCTTTTATTAACCTATCAATTATTCTTAACTTGAAACCAAACATACTATACAATCAGACTGTTAAAAAACATAAAGCTGGCTAAGATTCACAATTAATAACTCAAAGTCAAATATTCCTGTGATGCATTGGCAAATGTCTACCATAAAACATTTTTTTCTACATATAAAAGCAACATTAGCAAATTGGCAATGAAATTTATATTATATCTGCAGGTGTTTAAAGCAAGCCTCCTGTTGTTTTAGAGATGAATTTTTTCCAGCATTAAATTTTTACAACTGTCAGAGAAACCTGTTCCTATAATTTAGGTCTGCATTTCTTAAACCTTTTTTCTCTCTCTCAGGACCCCTTCCCACTTTTAAAAAGCAGGGAGAACCACCAAAGAGCATTTGCCCTTTGTTTATATGAATCATATTTATTTTTACTACATTACTAAATGTGATTCATTTGCCACTAACAGTTGTTTTGAAGGTGTTTTAATATGGTATTATTTTTCCACACAGGCTGAGAAAGAATTTTGATTTTGGTAGCTCCTAATGGGACCCCGCCAGGAATAATATAACCACACTTGAAGAAACACAGATTAAAGGTTTCTCAAACCTCTAATTTGGGGTCCCCCAAAAGTCATGAAGACCTGTCAAAGGAAGCACTTTTCTCTAAACCAGACTTGGCTTCACACAAGCAAACCAGGCACTGGCAAAAGTAGCTCCAGATTTGCTCCTCTACTTAATTTGGTACAGGTCATCTTCTGGGGAAAAAAAACTGTTTGCCCAGGAAAAAAAACTGGATTGAGTTTGATAATGTATAAATAAAAATAACCCTTTGGGAGAGATAAAGGGTTCCCCCCACCCCGCACAAGTTGGACGGTTGGGTCACCTCAAAATATCAAATACCTGGATGAATTGCCAATAAACACCCCCTTACGAAAAACGGCACGCGTTATTTCTCGCCACGTTTCCTCAAACACAAACATTATTCATGGGAAGTCATGCGGGTCCCATTTATCATATGAGCGATTTTGTCTATATATAAAGGCTTTCTTTTTTAAAAGAAAGGTATTCCTTTCTGCTCCGTCGGGGCGACGACCGATTCGGTCCCAGCGACGGGGCTGCTTAATGCGAGGGGAGCGCCTCAACAAGGGCGGCAGGGAGGCGACGAGAAGCGGGGAACGGGCTTGGAAAACGGGGGGCCTATTGAGCAGTGGCGGGGCTCAAAGCGTTAAGAAAGGCCAGAGCAAAAGCCGGGGAGGGGGAGTAGAAGGCGAGAAAAGACGAGCCGCGGGGCGAGAGGTAGCTCGGAAGGCCATAAAGGGAAGATGCTCCTCAGCAGGTCAAGGGAGGGAGGGCGAAGCCTAAGAGGAGCTGCAGCCGTAGCCGCGGCTCCTCCCGGTCTCCCCAAACACCCTTCGTTCTCCCCCCCCCCACCCACCCACCCACCCTCCCTTTAAAACCCGATGTCAAGGCTCCCAAACCAGAACCTTCCCCAGCGGAGACGCCTTCCCCGACTGACCGGCTGGTGGACGCCATCTTGCTTCCTCCTCATTAACTCCAGCAGGCCGACTGACGGGTTTCCTTTTAAGCCAAAGCTCCGGTGGGCTGGAACTTTACAGAGGCCTCGTCGACGGAAAGCCGCGCGGGTCAAAAAGCAAAGGATCGCGCGTTTTCCTGCCTTCTTTCCGCGGGTGGAGGGGAGAGGTGCTGTCCCCAGTTGTGTTTTAAAGGTGGGAGGCCTTAAAGCATATTTGCTAGGAAGGTGTTTGGATGAGCTCGGTGGGATTTAAATTCCAGCATACTCCTGTTGCATAGTTGTGCATTTTACTGCAACCAATTTTGGTCACCATACTACAAAAAAGATGTTGAGAGAGACCTTGGAAAAAGTTCAGAGAAGAGCAACTAAGATGATCAAAGAAGGCCTGCAGACTAAAGCTTACGAAGAACTGCTGCAGGATTTAGGTTTGGCTACTCTAAAGAAAGGAAGAATTTAGGGGCAACATGATAGCAGTATTCCAGGATTTGAGGGGTTGCCACAAAGAAGAGGGGGTCAAATTATTCTACAAAGCACCACAGAAGGCAGGACAAAAAAAAACAATGGTTGGAAACTAATCAAGGAGAGAAGCAAATTTGAATTAAGGAGAAACTTCCTAACAGTGAGGACAATTAAACAGTGGAACAGCTTGCCACCAGAAATCATGGATCTCTGGAGGTTTTTAAGAAGGTTCTAGATAGTTAACTGAAATGGTATAGGTTCTCCTGCTAGAGCAGGGGGCTGGAGTACAAGACCTACAAAGTCCCTTCCAGCTCATTCTATTCTAGCTATGGGTAATTTTCTGGTGACATTTTCTAGTGCATTGCATGGGGTAATGGGACTGCAGAGTTTGAATGCTGTTTATTTACTGGTTAAACCCAAGCAATAAAAAGGCAAAAGCAAATTGGAGGAGGGGGAGAGAGAGAGACTCCAGCTTAATTTATCCACTAACATAAAGTTCCTTGCAAAATATGCTGTGTATGTGTTGAAAGGTGTTAAAATGCCTTTCCTCCGAGGATTCGATTTTCCCACTGGGAGGGCTCCGGCGCAAGGATACACAAGCTTTCGTTAAAGCTATAAGCTCAGCTGCTTGGGCGCTGTGGGAGGGAGGAAGGGGGGAGGCCCAGATGATTTCCTGTAGGGAGGCTACAGCTGCTCTCGTTACTCTTTTTTTCTCGTGCATGTAGGAGGAACCATCTGTGAATAGTTCAGTGTCGGGGTTTTGTAGCGGGGTATCTGTTAAATCGGAGCGGGGTAATTCAGTGCCGTGCACTAAATGGAAGCAATCATGGAGATTACCTTCCTCCTGTTCTATGGGGAGCAGGGTAGCTGGGTTTAGAGTATTACATCTCTCAAACGTAATGTGATCAGAGGTAAAAAGTTCAGCTTCATATTGAGCCAAACGCTGCTGAGTAAAGGCTTGTGTCTGTCTCTTTAAGAGAATCGCAAAAACTTCATGGGGGACTTTTAGCAATAGTGGATGTCCTAGTACTAAATCCTTAGATCGTTTAACCAGTTCGACTGTAGCCGCCACGGCTCTTAAGCAGGGGACAGCCCCTTGAGCTACTGGATCTAGGGTTACAGAATAGTAACTGACTGCTCGATGTGTGTGTCCAAAAGGTTGTGTCAGAACGCCGGAAGCAACACCTAATTTTTCATGGATGAATAAGGTAAAAGGTTTCCTATAGTCAGGTAGCCTGAGTGCGGGGGCTGATGCCAGGGTTTGTTTTATGGTCTGAAGTATTTTGTCCAAAGGTTTGGATCATTCAATAGGGTCCAGCATGTTTTTGCCTGTTAGTTGAATGAGAGGTCGGGCTAATTCTCCAAACGAGTGGATCCATGGGCGGCAGAAGCCCAGTACTCCCAGCAAGGCTCTGACCTGTCGTTTTGTCTGGGGTGGTTTCATGGCTAAAATGGTTTCTACCCAGTTAGGGGCCAGTCTTCTAATTCCTGGTGCAATAATGTAGCCCAGATATGTTATTTCTTGTTTTAAATATTGCAATTTGGAAGGGGAGGCTTTGTGCCCTCTTTCTGCCAGGGCTTCAAGTAAGTATAGGGTGTCTGTTTTACATGCTAGCTTGGTCTGAGATGCCAGCAGTAAATCATCAACATATTGGATCAAAATGGACTGTTGTGGTAAGGAAATGGAGGAGAGGTCTGCCTTTAATATTTCTGAGAATAGGGTGGGGGACTCAGTATAGCCTTGTGGCCATCGAGTCCAAGTATACTGTTGGTCTTGCCAGGTAAAGGCAAATAGATATTGGGATGCTGGGTCCACCAGAATGCTAAAAAAAGCAGAGCACAAATCTATGACAGAAAAATAGGTGGCTGAGCCTGGCGCCTCGGTGATTATAGTTGATGGGTTAGGTACTATGGGGGCTCTTGGTATCACGTGATCATTTATGAGCCTTAAATTGTGCACAAATCTAAAGATGGGGTTTCCATCTTTGTCTACTGTAGATTTCTTCACCGGAAAAATGGGGGTGTTGCAGGGAGAGGTACATTTAATGAGAACTCCTTGCTTTAGGTATGCTTGTATTAATTTCTTTATGGGGAGAATTGCCTCTGCAGGGATTTTGTACTGGGGCACGCATGGAGGTGGTCCATGTTTCACTTGGATAGTAACAGGTGTTGCTCCTTTAAGTAGTCTCACTTCTGATGCATCCCAGCCCCATAAGGAGGGTGGCAGGCTTTTTAAATCTTCATGAAGCCCCATGTTGCTGGTTATCAGCATGATTGTCTTGTGCGTGCCTTTTCCCGGGATTTCCAATTGCAGGCCCTGTTTGCCACATGTTATGGTAGCTCCCATTTTACATAGGAGATCCCTTCCTAGTAGGTATAGAGGAGACTGGGGGCAAATAGTGAATGCATGGTCTACTGTGAAAGGTCCTAGTTCTACTGGTACGTTGTGGGTAAATTCTACAGGGATTATTTCCCCCCCCCACACACTCCCATTATGCTATCCCGAGCCCCTTCAGCCACTGAAGCTTTATATGGTGGTTCAGTAATTAATGAGGAGGTGGCTCCAGTATCAACTAAGCAATTGTATTTCTTTTCTCCTATTAGAATGGTGACAATGGGTTCCCCTTCAGGGCCGTTTTTTAGGGGGATAGCCAGCCCGTTAAAGGTAGCCATGAATTCAGTGCTTTTTCATGTTCTAGTTAGGAAAGGGGTAGGTCATGTTCTCTTCTTTGCTCCCATTGATGTCTATTGTTATGATTTATTGGAGGAAAAGGAGTGCTGGGTGGTGCCTGATGATTAAAGCTTTGTTGTTCAGTGTAATGGACTGGATTATTGCCTGGCCTCATGTTTCTAGGTGGTGGGTGATACTGGTTGCGGGAAGGGTGTTGCCTGCATTGTCTGCTGAAATGACCTTTCTGTCCGCATCTATAGCAATGCTGGCATTTGCCTTGTAACCATCCAGCTTTATCGCAATGCCAGCATTTCCTTGAATTATAGGGGGTTTTACCTGGCGTTTGTCTGGCATTAGATTGCATTACAGCAAACATTTTTAAGTCTTCCTGTCTTCCAGTCCGCCTCTTTCTATCTTTCTTCTCCTCTTTCAGCTTGTCTCTTTGATCATAGACAAAGTTAGTGATCCTGCACAACTCTGCTATTTCTAAGATTGGCCAGTTAGAGACGAAGCGGTGGAAATGGTCTTTGATATCCACGGTGGACTAGTCCATGAAGGCTGAAGTTAAAATCCTTTGGTCCTTCAGGCAGCTAAGGTCTAGGTGGGCATATGCAATAGCTGCTTCTGACAGGCGGACCCAAAAGGCATCAGGGTTTTCCTTTTCTCTTTGTGTTGTTTTTTGAAATTCTGACCAGTTTAAAAGCTTTTTACCTATTTTCTCTAAAGCTTCTAGTAAGTTATCTTTTGCTCTTGTGTATTCATCCCAGTGATTGGTATCACTATGGTCCCAATCAGGGCGATGTACTGGCCATGCGATGCGGGCTGGGGCTGTCTGTCCAGGGATAGTTGGTAGTTTAGCTATTAGGTCTTTTTTTTTCAATCAGTTTTAATAGTTCATCTTTCGTTAGAAAGACTTATAGCAGCTGGGTCATATCACCCTAGGATGGATTATGGCTGTCTATGATAGATTTCAGGGTTTGAATTACTGTTTGAGGATCAGCCTTGAAAGCTGGGGTATCCTTTTTCCAGATGACCAAGTCAGAGGCAGAGAAGGGAGTGTGGGTAAAAACGTATTCTAGTTGTCCCCTATTTCTGCCTGGCACTGGTTTGCTTAAAAGGGGAGCCATAATCCGTTCCTCAGTCTTTCCTTCCAGGGAATGGGTTTCAGACTTTGCTTGATCTTTTCCCTGAGTCAGGTCTTTGGTCCTAGCCATTTCAGCCCAGCAGTACCAATAGGGTATTTGGCTAAGTTTAATGCGTGTTCTAAGTGCTTTCAGGGTTTTATAATCTAAAGTACTGCTATCAGGTCAAATTTGTCTACCCGTGTCATCTCGCAATAAAGCCCACTTTTTGCAAATTCTTTTTGCTTCTTTTTTATTCATTCCAGTCAGGACAAGCACTTGCCTTTCATCCCAAGCCTCAAGTAATTTATCCAAGGGGGTCTCTTCCATTGCCCTCGAGCTATAACTTCCCATATTCCCTACCTGATGTGGGGATTACTTTGGTTTAGCCGGGCTACAGCCGTCAGTTTTCAGACAAAAAAGGTCTGGAAAGGACTCCGGTTTCCCTACACACAGAGTACGGGCCCCTTTCTTTTAGGGAAACTCAGCCATCAGTTTCAAGACCCTCCCTAAACAATGGGGATCTCGGAGGACCGTCTGCCCCCTAGCAGCACCGGTACGGGCCCCTTCCCACACTCAGCCATCAGTTTTCAGATCTCCCTTAAAGGTGGGGATCTGGAAGGACCTACTCTGCTTTTTAGACAAACTATTTCCAATTCTGTTTGCCAGCAGCTGGTACGGGCCCCTTCTAAATGCACTGGGCTTTGCTTGCGGGATGCACCGGGACTATTTCTCCTCTGCTTTTTATTTATTTCCTAACACCAGTTTCTTTTTGCAGCCCGCTCGGTTTTTCTTATGTCCTTCAGAAGGACTCACATTCCGTGGTCACCCCTTGTGTTCCGAAATCCAGCCGGTCACAGCTTGTTTTTGAGCTAGCAGCTGGCTGAGGTGCGGCTGGCAATCACGGAGGAGGTGAGGTCCCGCTGTTTCCACAGAGAAAACCCACAATCACACACCTGGTACACTCACGCTTCCACTCCCCTCCCTAGTAAGATTATAAATTTGAAGCGGTACTCACCTGCTTTCAAGCAGCTGTTGAGCGGAAAAGCCCAAGGACTCCCTTTACTACCCTTATGCCTTCCAGGCTGGGTCCATGGATGTTGTCCCTGGACAAAGAAGGTCCACGCCGGCTGGGTTTGGATCTGCAGGCCCAGTCCGGTGGCAGGGTTGGCTGGGAAACCTTTGTGGCCACCAATTATTGAAAAGTGTTAAAATGCCTTTCTTCCAAGGATTCGATTTTCCCACTGGGAGGGCTCCAGCGCAAGGATATGGACAACTGCTTGAAAGCTGGATCTTTTTATTTTTCAGGAAGGCGAGAGATAGCGAGAAGTCTACGTTCCTGAGCTAGCTACCTTCGTATGGTAAGTCCCTGATTTTTATACCCTTTTCTCCTTTTGTGTGTGAGTGCCTGTATTTGTATTTTAATGTTTTAAGTCCTGTCAGGGTTTGTCTTTATTCCCGCCGGAGGGCAAACTCCACAGGGTGCGGAAGGCTAACTTTGCGGGGTGGTTTGATTCTATTATCGGTTTCTTCCTAATCTCTTTTAGCTTTACAATGGTTTCTTATATTTGTTTTGTGGCAATCTCCTGTCTGTCTCCTTTGTAATTTATATATATGTTTGTATCTTTTGTCTGTTTGTTTTGCTGATTTGGCATGTCTTGTGTTTGTAAGGGTTTTCTTTTCTTATTTCTCTAGTTTTCTTAATTATTTGGGCTTTTGTCTAAAGGGCTTCTTTAATACCTTTTATTTGATTCCTTTTCCTATGTAAGTTTGTTTTATGGCTGGCCTGATGTTCCCTTTGGGCTTTTCCTGCTTGAGTGACACCATTGTCTTCGTGAAGTTCCCTTTCCACATATGTATGTATGTATATGTGTGTGTGCGCGCATAGTATCTATGATGATAATTAGGAGACAGTTTTTGACCACTGACCACTGCCTGGACAAGCCTGCAGTTTTCTTAGCATGATTTCAAAAGTGGTTTTCTTCCTTCAAAGCAACCCAGATGGCTTGTGCCTGGGACAGGACTAGAACTCACAGAAATAATATTTAAGACTTATTCCATTATACCTCCCATTCTGTCAAACTTAGGTCAAAGCTCACTAGGTGCAATGAAATTCACACCCATTCAGTTAGTGAAAATACACACATTGGTAGGATATGCTACCCAGTGATTTGCAGGATAACATTAATTCTGAGAATACATATTTCCCGCCTTTATTATTTTTACAAATAACTCAAGGTTGCAACAAACACATTCAACATACTTTCATCCTCCTATTTAAAGACAGTTAAACTGGGAGAAAGTGACTGCCCCAAAGTCATCCAGCTGGCTTTCATGGCTAAGACGGGACTTGAACTCACAGTCTCATACTTTCTAGACTAGTGCTTTAAGCATTAGACCAAACTGGCTCTCACGTACATATGAACACTTATGCAAGACTTATCTTGCTGACCTTGTGATTTATTTATTTTTTTGCCATCTTGGTGACAGAATTAGCTAGGAGCATATACAACTGACCTTAGACCAGGGGTGTCAAACTCGTGTTGTCACAGTGGCATGTGATGTATCGTGACTTTTTTCCCTTTGCTAAATTGGGTGTGGCCAGTGTGTGACACATCCAGCCCGCAGGCCATGAGTTTGACAGTCCTGCCTTAGACGCAAGACAGAATAAATGCATAGTGTTCTGACCCAGCCTTCACAAGCAATAAGAAACTGCTTACTCATGAGTAACACAACCCCTTTTTTTATTTAAGTCAGGGAAGCAATAGTTTTATTTAAGTCAGGAAGCGTTGGATAAACAAAACCAAAAGTAATGAGTCACAAATGAAAGTCTTTTCCCCTTCTAAAAACAGGGCAATAGTCTCTGTTCAAATCGGCTGAGGCAAATTCTGCCCCTCTATTTCCCAGCAAGGACATTCCATTGACACTTCAAATACAGAGCAATTAGTCCCAACAAACCTGGTTCTGGAAAAGGAATCCAATGTGATTGATGTACCCTGGAAAATGAACAGTTTTCTGCAACAACCAGCCACTCCCAACCCCCTGCTATTTATTTCACAGCCAGGCAGGGTCTGGTTAGTGTTTATGTCTTCTTTTCCCTGAGAGCCGGCTTATTGCTTTCCATTGCTCTCCTCTCCTTTCCTCTCTATACATAAGCGCATCTGGGATGGGACCCATCTATTCCTCCCCCTAACTCAGCTCAGGCCCCGAAGACACCTGCCTCTCCACCTACAGGATGGAAGGTCCCAGTTCTGCATCTGCCTCTAATCCTGCTTCCTCATCAGAGCCTTCCAAAGGCTCCAAAGCTGGCCCAGACTCCCCCTCAACCTCGCCTGACTGTTGCTAGCTCTGCTGGCAGCCGACGAGCCACAACACACAGTTGCATGATGGTGCAGGTTAATGCATCTAAAAGTGAGCTGCATTTAACTTAACTTCTGTGTAAATATGCATATGGTTGTTCTGGAAGGCAGTCCCATGCATTTTGTAAGAAGAGCACATAGGAAATAACTTCCAAGTACAAACGCAAAAGAACAGATGTGCTATCTAAATTAGGCAACAATTAGTTGGTCAGCAACTAAAGGAACAGGACAATCAAGTCAGAGGAGGGAGGACTCTATACAATGAGATATGCTTTCTATAAGGGGGATTACACCTCCCTCCCTCAATTCTCTGGGAAGTGGTATATGGTTCCCACATTGTGCTTAAGTCTATATTCTTCTGTGCTAGCATCGGTAAATTCTTTTGTTGGGACTCCTTCTATACAATCTGCTTTCCATTTCCTCTTGCAGGCTATGGGGAATGAATCATACTGTCATGGGGAAATCACTAAGCATTAGCAACCAAACTGACTCAGTGTATGATAGACAGCCAGTTTGGTATGATTGTGAAAGGTGCTGGCCTACAAGTCAGGAGACTGTGAGTTCTAGTCCCAGCATAAGCATGAAAGGCAGCTGGATGATTTTGAGTCAGTCATTCTCTCTCAATCCAATGTTACCTCACAGGGTTGTTGTTACAGAGAAAACAGGCAGGAGTATTAGATATGTTTGTTTGCATTTTAAAAAGCAGGATCAAAATGTAAGAACAATAGTAACTTTACCATATGTTCACATTTTTTTTCCTTACCCGTGTTATTTTCCTTCTTTAGTTAAACAAGAAAATGAAGAAATCCACTCATCTATTATATTTCTATGTTAGGTTTATTGTTTTTTGCACATTTATAAAATCAATGAAAACAAATAATCAGATAAGATTTATGACTAAGTAGTTTTGGTGATTTCTTAAGTAAATCAATTTTTCATTCCACAAAATTAGTTGACAATTCTTAACAGGTCCTCAAAGAATATTATAACATAAATTATAATAATTGGAAACAGCCTGCTACGACAGATGACACATCTCATTTTGTGAACTTAAGCAAGATCAAAGGCAGGGTGGGCTTCGGCCAGTTTACACCGGTTCGGGCGCACTGGATGTAAATTTTACATCCAGGTGAGTAAACCAGTAGTTCTGACGACTGGCTGGCCCCGTCCCTCCTCACGCAGCCCGTTTTGGATCCCAGGGGGTGTGTGGAGCCTAGGGAGGTGGAAAACGGGCCTCCCAGAGACCCACGGAAGACAAAAATTGGCCTATTTCCGGCCTCCAGAGAGCCGCCGGAGCCTGGGGAGGTTGAAAATGGGCCCTCCACAGCCCATTTTCGCTCCCAGGATGGTACAGGGGGCCGGCTAGGCCACACCCATCATGGCCACGCCTACCCAACAAGCAGGCAGAGAACCGATTGTTAAATTATTTGAAGCCCACCACTCATCAAAGGGCTTATCTAATTTACACAAGATGGGGAGATGAAAACTCAGACTCTAAAGTAATTTGGCTTTTTTCTAGAATAATTCATTATATTTCTTTTATATTCTTTCCATTACATTATTGCAGCTGAGAGGATGAAGAAGCGAAAAGCTAGGAGTGGCACTCCCACCCTCCCATGCACTTTTTGGTCTTTTATCCTCTCAGCTGATTTCTTTTTGGAGGCTTTTTTCCCCTCCTCTCAGCTGATCAGAGGCTTTTTTTTAAGTACCTGTTCAGCCGAACCGTTAAAACTGGTAGCATACCACTACTGATTCTCTACTGTCAAATACCAGTTTATGCTGATATTTTTGAATGACGAAAGACAAAAAGAAACTATCTGCCATGCAATAAAAGCAAAATATCTTTTGCTAGCTAATGGAACACAGTAGTTTAAAATCCAAGTGTTTCTCAAAGTTGGCAGTTTTAAAACATGTGGACTTCAACTTCCAGAATTCCCCAGTCAGGGAGTTGGAAATCCCTGTGTCTTAAAGTTGCCAGCTTTGAGAAACACTGCTTTAGAATAATATTTATATATTTTATTGAAGAATATTAAAAATTAGATAGAATTATTCTGAACTTGTTTTTAAAAATGCTATTAGTTTGGAGGGTACCAATATCAACACTTTTCAATTATTAATGCTAAATATCCAGCAGATGGCAGCATAATGCAATCTTTAAAAACATAATTTGTTAGGTTGTTTTTTTTCTTTCGGATGATAGAAGCTTCTTTACTTCTAGGTCATTGTTTCTTCCAATTCTTCAGAATCATTTCTGCTGCATCTAATGTGCTGTCTTTCTGCCAAGAAAGAATGTCATGAAGATTAAAATCTACGTTCATTCATGATATAAGATATTAAAGAGCAGAGGTGGGGGGCGGAGTGATTTGTTACTATAAATGTCATATAACAAACTAGTAATTCAGTTTATTCATGATAAATAAATGGTTGTCAATGATCCAGCTGTTACTCAAGGAATCACCAGCAATATGCACATTCTCAAATGGAGTCATGAAAAACAGAAATTTACTAGGAAGATAATGACCGTATTCAACAGTCTACTCCTGAAAAGTCTTCCATATTGAAATGAACATTTTTACATCAAAACAGCATTTTGTTTCTAAGCAGCATTTTTGGACTTAGAAAAAGCACAAATAATGTTATTGCAAATGTTATAAATATGATATGGAAATAATAGTAGCAGTATTTGAAAATTTCATGGTTAAATTAGAAAAAAAGGAAATTCTGTAAGATCAATAGACTGTAGAACTTACTTTGATGAAGCAAAAGCGTATATATTTTTCAAATTGACCTTTAGTTTCTGGGCCACAAAATGGAGTCAGAGGAATAGCTGACAGTTTCTGAAAAAATAAAATAGAATTACAAGCTTACGGTACATTAAAAAGGATTTTGTATGTGGCAACTATTTAAATCAGGGGTGCCAAACTCAATTTCATTGAGGGCCACATCAGGATTGGGTTTGACCTTGGAGGGCTGGTGGGGGCGTGGCCATGGTGAGCATGCCCATGGTGGGTGTAACATGGGACAGCACCTCTGCAGACCTAGTTTTATAAACTTATAAAAATAGGGAGGCGTACATTTCTGTGATTTTGTTTTTTTACTATTTACTTGATCTACTTGATCACCTTATGAAAGACCAGATCAAGAAACTGACTCCATAGGAAGACTAGAACTATAAAATTGTTGACATAGGCTATAGTAGCAGAACTCTGCAAGCCTGAAAGGTAAAATATTTTACCTTTTCTCCCTTTTATAACCTTCTGAGTCAAGGACGGCCTCCTGGACCACTCTGGAGGCTCCATTTTGGACCCGGAAGGCCTCCTGGGCAACTCTAGGAACCCCATTTACTCCAGAGGCCCCGTTTGAGGCCTGGACAGCCTCCTGGGCGACTCCAGAGGCTCCATTTTGGACCTGGAAGGCGTCCTAGACAATTCTGGAGGCCAAAAGCGGTTGTGGTGGGGGCACATACACCCAACCTGCACCTCATTTTTGCTAGCGGAGGCACCGGCAAGCCGATCCTTTGCTATTTCCAGACCGGCCCCGCAGGCTAGATCTAAGCACTCTGCAGGCTGGATCCAGCTCTCGGGCCTTGAGTTTGACACCCCCAATTTAAATGAAGTTTTTAAATATTGAATTTTACTTCCATTTTTGCTTATGCTAAGGAAGCGCTTTTCTACGCTAAATGCCAAGGTCCACAATTGGGGATAAAAAAGTTCTGCACATTTATGGACATATAACTTTTCACTCTGCACCTCTATATCGGGATTACCCATTTCAATTTTATTTAAAATATTTTAGTTGGATATGAAATAGGAAGAAAAAAGAAACCAGAACCTACCTTAGATTTAATCATCCATTTCACAAATTTATAATCATAAGGTTTCCCTTTTTCCATGTCAGACAGATCTATACCTTTAAAAAATAAATAAATAACATTATTTTCCAATTCCGAAACATCAAGTAGGACAATTCCACCTTTTTGCAGATATACAAAATCAATCTAAGCTGGGTAAATAATATGGGAACTATATCATTGGATTCCTTTCCTTATGTCTCCTCTGAAGCCGTATACTAAGTTACCAGATCCCAACATTTTCCTTTTATGCAGACCACCAGTACATAGAAATATTTTGAGGACCTACCATACAAATTAATGGCCTGGCACTTAAGAGGATCATAGTGTACTTCTACAGGACACTGTCATGAAGTCATCAACCTGAATATTTTCTCATTTACTGTCCCAAGCCTTGAATCCAGAACTCAGGTAGCCTTCATTACAGGTAGTCCTCAACGTACAACCATTTGTTTAGTGACTGTTCAAAGTTGAAAAAAGTGATTTGTGACCATTTTTCACACTTAATGACTGTTGCAGCATCCTGATGGTCATGTGATCAATTTCAAGCACTTGGCATGTATTTATGAGAGCTGCACTATTCCCCGATCGCTATTTGTAACCTTCCCAGCCAGCTTCTGGCAAGCAAAGTCAATGGGGGAATCCAGTTTCGCTTCATGACCGCATGATTCACTTAATAACTGCAACGATTCACTTAACAACTGTGGCAAATGGGACAAAACTCACTTAACTGCCTGGCTTAGCACCAGAAATTTTGGGCTAAATTGTAATCACCTGTATAGATTTCTTTCTCCTATTACCTTTCTGATGCAGCTTCAATTCTGCTGAAAACAACCTCCTCCCAGCTATAAATGAAGAATGTCACTAACCTAGTGTGGACACATCAACAATCATAAAATATCCTCCCTCGGGAATAACAGGCTTCAGTCCAACTTCCAGAAACATCTGAGCCATTCGGTTCCGTTTCCTTTCCAGCTCTCTAGGCAAGGAGTAGAAATAGCATTCTGGATCATCCATGCGTTTGAAATCTAGCAAAAAGCTTTGGGCTACAGCCTCCTGAAAAGCCAAACACATTAAGAAAAAGTTGAAATAATCAACATAAACCGAAGACACCTATGAGATCTGGGTTTAATGATAACAATGTTATCTTTAAAGCTCAAAATTGTGATTGTTTTTCACTAAGAGTGCCCACCAAAATAGATGTTCCATTAACAAGAAACACATCAGCCCAGCGGACATTCTTCTATTGTTGGGCTACATTTGTTTGAAGCCTTGTTTTCTTTCAACCCTCAGCCTCGTTATTTTAATTAATTCAATATGTATCTGTGTTCAACTTTTGTCAATAATATTATTCCAAATTGTTTAACCAGGATTATGGTTTTAGGATAATATAAAATTATGAAGGGATCTATACTGTTTCATAAGTTTTAATTAGAGATAAAATCTAGACTATTCACATTCTTCTTCCTTGCCAAAGGAAGAAGCTCCAGAATACTTATGAAATTTAAATCTAACTGCAAACATACAGAACACTACACTCTAATATAAAGGTTGGATTAAGTGATGCTTTAGCATGTTATAGAGGGACGTGGTGGCTCAGTGGCTAAGACACTGAGCTTGTCGATCGGTCGGCAGTTCGAATCCCTAGCACCGTGTTAACGCAGTGAGCTCCTGTTACTTGGCCCAGTTTCTGCCAACCTAGCAGTTCGAAATCTTGTAAAAATGCAAGTAGAAAAATAGGGACCACTTTGGTGGGAAGGTAACAGCGTCCCGGGCACCTTCGGCATTTAGTCATACCAGCCACATGACCATGGAGATGTCTTCGGATAGCGCTAGCTCTTCAGCTTTGTAACGGAGATGAGCATTGTCCCCTAGCGCTGGAAACGACTAGCATGTATGTGCGAGGGGAACCTTTACCTTAGCATGTTAAAATTGTCTATAAAACTACTGGATAAATTTAAAATTGTCTTACTGGATATAATTGTCTATAAAACTACTGGATAAGTTACACATTAGCAAAATATTGCAAAATGATGCTCTATTCTACCTATTTCTGTCCATTTTCATTTTCTCAGATAACAGAGAAATGGTTATTTATTCCAATGCTGATTAACACTGGGCCTATGCATTAAAGAACCCACCTACTGTTATTATTTAGTGTATGGCATATCTTATATTGATTTACAATATATGTTAATATTTCACATAGATTAATAAAACACAATAAAACGTAAATGTTAAGAAGATCTATCTTCAAATATGTCTAGGCCATGTAACCACTGAAACACAGCATCTTTTATATGAGAAAAAAAACTCAGATAACCCACTTACAATTTGCATCCATACATTTCTTTCTAATCCATTTTAAATCCTTTCCATATTTCTGACCTCCCAAAGGGTGCAGGATGTTTTACAAAAACATCGTTTCCTTGTATGCTTTTGTACTTACTTGTAATGGAGTTGGGCATGTATAAATGGTATTTTGTTGAACGACCTGCAAGTGTTTTATCAGATGTGAGGGACCAATAGACCAACCAAGCTGAAAGATAAAATATGCATTACTTGTTGATTGTTTTCTTATATTTACAAAACAATGCATGCTAGGAAGCTTTCAGGCATTCCCTCCTTTCATCTATGTCATGATATATATACACTGTGCCTATTTTGCAGATAAATTCATAGAAGTTATAATATACAAAAAACATTTATTTGCCCACACAAACCCCATCAGTCATTGATAGGCAACTGATACACTTAGAGAAGAATTTTCTTTCAGCTGATGAAAAATTTTCTCCCTAAATCTTTTAGGAAGTTATTATTGGGTAGTGGAAGATAATAGAATCAGAGATTCTATAGTTAACTCTTTATTTAAATAGATACTTTAAAAAAAAACCCACCAAGCTACATTTTCTAGAATTAAACATCTATTTTATAAATAAGTGTCATATATAATGATTTCAAAAAACAAATATACATACTTTACATCATTTATGTCTTTATAAATCTTCACAACAGCTGTAAATGTTCACATATTAAAATTCCCCTATGGTCATGCCCATTTGAGACTTAATAGAGATCTGAAAGTTTATTTGTATACATATGGGATTTATATATGGGATTTCCTCAATTTTCATTTCTCAATGCAACCTTTCATGATGTATTTTACTATAGTGGTAATGTCCCAAATCTCACCAGTATATTTTCAATACAATTGTGAAGATCAAAATGCCATGCAGAAACATGGTCTAAAATTAGATTGTTTTTCATTCAGTAGTACCCATCTTTAAATTCAAATTAGAACTACCATATGAAATATACAGATGGATATATATTGCTATGTCAGATTGATAATAAAAAATATCTTTAAGTTCAGTTCTTGCCAGCCTTTAATTTTTTAAAATCTTTGGGTTTATATAATTTGCAAATATTGGTCTGCATTCCCTAGTGTCAAGGTTCTAATTCAACACTACCTCAATATATGAATTTTCATGGAAGTAATTTCTAACTAAGTCCATTACCTTCCAGCCAGTTACGCTGTATGTTTTTCCAGCGCTTCCTATTGTTATTGTTCTCTCCCACATTCCAGGCAAAGTAGCTGTTCATATTAAAACAAGTTAATTGATATTTTATTTATGAAGATTTATATTTTGCCCTTCTGATACATGTTCACCATTCAGAAATTACATTCTGCAGAGATTCCAAATTTCACTTTACAAACAGATATCCATTAAAATGACAGGGTAGAAATAATTGTATTTATGATCAATAAAATAAGTTCAGAGCTGTTAAGTAATGAACTGGAAGAAAAATATCTGACAAGATAAAATTATTTTTCTAAAGTTCACAAGTATATGCATAATAAAAGCTTTCTATAATACAAATTAGCACTGAATTAAATCAGTCTTAAATGGCCACCCCCCAGATATGAATTGGCTAGCTATTTGGGGAACCCCAAAACATTTGGAATGAATGGGGAAGTCAGCCTCAAAACTGGCTATTCTATTTTAGCAGTAGATTTAAATAGGAAGGTTATCATGGCACATTTGTTATACGAAGCAACAGACTGAACTCATTTTCATATACAATCAGATTCAAAAATAATATCAGTAAGAAGACAACATACAGATTCACATCAATACTATCCCTATGGATCTATCAGGAAAATTCTCATTTACAATATGCATTAAATTTGTCAGCACAACTTCCATTTTGCACAAGGCAGGTAAGAAAAAATGATTTACTATTCTACACGAGAGGAAACTATCTTGATGACAGCACAAAGATGTACTGATTCCGTGTACTATCACTCATAGTCTCTATTAAGAGTATTGGAGAATTATAACTGATGTTGCAAATTGATGCAATATTCATTTTCATGATACATGTGTCACTTCAATTGATAGAATATAAGAAACTTAATACAACTGTCTCTAGGGAGAGGATTTATGTTCTCTTCCCTGTATAAACTTCACGTACAAAATAAATAAGCTAAAGAAAAATCGCTTTGTAGAAAAAAAAGGGAGGAATAGTTTGCTCATTTTGTAAACATAACTGTCATTTATACCTAGGTTTTACAGTCTGAAACTGTTCCATGGGATTTGCTTAAAAGTGGCCAAGAACAAAGAAGTGTACATGAGCAAGAACTTCATCCGAAATATTTTATACTGAATTTTCTATGCAATCTATGCAATGCAATAAAAATGCCTGAGATTGATTTATTTATACACAAACCCTTTACACAAAATACAGAAAAATAAATGTGACATTCTTTACATACAATCTTATAAAATAAGAATGAAAGAGTATTTGCTGATTTTACCTCTTCACCCAGGCCTTTGGCAAACATGATCGATGTTTCCCTTTTTTTCTTTTCATTTGTTCCCATCTGGAGTTGGTATCTCAACCATCTTCGTTTTGCAATGTTTTTGTTCTTATTTTTAGGTTTTTAACTATTTGTAAACCTCCCAGATCACAGCATATCAATTTAATTGAATAAATGGTAGTAATACCAATGAAAATATTCCATTAATTTTGCCAACAAGCAGTTTTCAATTCCCATTTAAAGATAAAATTTTGTTGATGATTTGCAGCGCATAATAAATACCAAACCTATTATGGGTTATACAAACAGAAGGAAGCGACAGGCTCCCCCATTGCTGATGCATTTAAACTGAGGCATATAGCCATCTCTCAGAAATATTCCTGCGCTGAACCAAGGGTTCAAACTTCTCCTTCCAACTCTTATTATTTTATGAAAATAATTTCGCATTCGGAGATCCAGCTTTAATGGCGTGAAAGCTTTCATAGACATTTCAATGAATGTATGGTTTCATTTTACAGCAATACGGTCACTCTGGTTTTCTTTTTGTAATTCTCATGTATCCCTGCCACCGCTTCATTATTTTTTTTTTCCATTAAAAAGCAGCTAAGGAGAAAAAAAATGGAATGGCTGCAAAGAATCTTTTGACTACTGGGACAAAGCACTCTTTGTGTGGAACCATCCAAAGTGGATGAAAGTAATGAAGCTTGAATGGCTCAGACACACAACAGATAAGTATATCCAAAGTCTACCTACACCTCCAATGCCAGGAAAAAAGATGGAAAGAAAAAGAATTTCATCCAGATAGAATGAAAAAAAAAAAGTCTCCAAAAACTGTAAGCTTTGAAATATATGCTATAAAAATAACTGGATAGATACACCCATTTTCTGATATCAACTGAATCAAACCTTGCAAATCACTTCATCCCACCTACTGGGAGAATGTATATCGAATTAGAACTGATGGAGTTTAAAGTACTAAGAGTAAATCACTGTCGAGAGCAGAATGTCATGCTCTAATCATTTTGCAACTATATGTTTTGGGGCTCTGCCAGCAGGAAGAAAATTAGGACTTAAAATATTCAGTTACCTTTGGAGAAGCCAAACAGTAATTCATCAGCACAATTTGATCATATCAAATAATGTTTGAATGAGTTTGTCTGGGCTCAGAAACTACACAGGGTCAGATTTGATTACTACCTGGAAAAAAAAAATCACTAGAAATCTGTAAACTAGATTGGGAAACCTTTGAAGAAGGCAATGTGACAAGACCCTGCTGCATATCTGCAAAGAAAACCATGTTGATGTATGCATGTAATCATCCCCAGGAGCTCAACTCAGCTAGAGAGCTTATTTCATTGAATTATGTAATGTTTACATATCTAACAATAACATTTCATTGAATCATATGACTTACTTTAAGTCAGATACTTAATATATTTCAACTTTAACATTATTTTCTGAAGCGTGTGCTTTTTGCTTTTTTGAAAAAAATTTTGCTGTAACTAACAGGCAATATTTCTTTAAGTAAGCTGGGCCAGACAGAATGGGACATCTCCACCCAACCAACTTTCCCTGGCCATCTCGCTATGGCTGTCTCACCTCAGCCAACTCCAGAGGTGGTATTCAGCCGGTTTGGACCAGTTCCGGCGTACCGGTAATGGAAATGTTGAGTAGTTTGGAGAACCAGTAAATACCACCTCTGGCTAGCCCCGCCCACTCGCCCCCGCAGTTTCCTGTCCTATATTGCCTTGCGGAATGCCGCGACTCAGCTGAAGTAAAAAAATAGCTCAGCTCACCAGTGTTGGCACAGAGGGCGTTTTTTGAGCACTGCGAAGCGAGCTCTCATAGAACCGGTAGGAAAAAAATTGGAATCCCACCACTGGCCGACTCACCCTGGAACAACTCACAGTGAGACAATGCAACATGGAATAACTCTCTTAAGTTGCAGCTCATCCCAGCCTTAAGAGAGTTCTAACTTGAGAAGGTTCAAACCTAAAGCAAGACAAGGCCTGCTGCAATTCATCTTTCCCTCTCTTGAGTTAACCTGTTAATTGTCCCGCAGGAAGTTGGTTGTGGCAAGTTGGCTGAGGCAAGTCAGCTGCGGCAAGTTGTCCTAGACCCTATCCATAGTCTGAAGCTATAAGCAGTTAGTTTTTTGTTTAGAATTATATGCAAATTCACTCAATATGATTTATCATGTGTAAATCAGACCATTATACCTCATTCAACACATCCTCGATAAAGTACACAGGCTTATTACTTATGAGTACAGCCATGTTTTCAAATATTTATTTATTTAATAATTAATTCATTTATTCATTATTAAATTTATATGCTGCCCATCTCACTCTGAAGATAAAAATATAAGAAGATATAACTGTTTCTTTTTTGTTCAACAGCTAAATTCAAAATTTTTAGTACCTATTTTAATATGTTTATTTCCAGTATAAACTAGCCATTCATACACCTCATCACTGATGCACAGTGTGTCATATTTAATACAGAGATCAGCAATTATCTGGAGCTCTTCTTTTGTATAAACCTAAATGAAGAGAGAAACATGCTGGTCAGTATATTCAATATATACTTTAAGTGTGTGTGTGTAAAGCAAACTTCAAATGTTCACCTTTCCTATGGGATTGTGAGGGGTATTCAGTATAATAGCTTTAGTCTTGGAATTAAATTTATTTGCAAGCTCGGTGGGATCCAAGATCCAGTCAGCACTAGAAGCAGCTTCTCCATTCACAGATTTCTGGAATAAAACAGAACATATTTTATTAACTGCTAGGACTGCCCAGTACCAAATCTCCTAAATTGATAAGATTTCATTGTTATCCAGGCCCAAAAAATAAAATCAAAAGAATGATAAATAATTACATCTCTCTCTCCTCTTTCCTTCAGTGACCAGATTTTGCAAAACAAAAAGTTGAAAAGAGGGCAAATATGAAAGAGGTTCATAAGGATAAAAAACTTTATTTTTTTAACTTTACTGAAAAATGCCTCTCAATTAGTTTGACATAATTCTTAAGAAGGGCCTATTCCACCGCAAGATTTGAGTTGATGGATTCCATCGCAAGAAGGGGCACTTCCATCGCTTGCCATATCATGCACATACGGCCCCAGCCACTGAAAATTTTACTCGTCAATTATATGCCCCCCTCAGGTTCAGATACTTATCATTCCCACTGGAAAGAACAGCTCAGTGGGATCTGAACCGCAGATTGCCTTATTTTTCACTTGCGCTTATGTACATATTGTAAGTTGTTTATAATCAAAGCAGCTGAGCCAAGATCTCATTACACTGAACAAACTGGTGATGCATTTATCTGATTGCTGACTCCATGTATTTTATCTCTGTACTTTTTCCTTTATCTATTTTATCCCAGAACCAGATCATGTATCAGGAAAACTCGAGAGCAAAACCAAGAAAATAAATAAATAAATCTAAAGATCAGATTTCTGAAATAAGGGGCTGTCTTTTACAATGAAGGATATATGATCGCTGCACATACATAGCAATATTTTTACAGCGATAAGATTTACTACTATTACACACAGTTGTATATTCTTACGTTTTAGTCTGTGTGAGCCAGCAATATTAAAATGGGTAGGGGTACAGAATTAATGCTATAACAGTCCAACTATTTATTTTTAATTCTGAATCAAGTATTTTCTTAATTTCTTATACTTTAGGTAAAGAAATGTGAATGATAATTGCTATCACACCATGTTCAAAATGTAGGAATGAATTAGGCAAGCTCTGGATATCCATCCCTCCCTTCTTTTCTTCCCACAAAGCTTTAAATCAGTTCAGAAGTTTCCCTCAGCTATTGTTTTCTTGTCACCAAAACCACACTACTCACATTTCTCAAAGGTATAAAAACAGGCGTGGCTCCTGCCATCCTCACCATGGGCTCGTAACAGTCATAGAAGGGCTCAATTATTATTACCTAAAACAAAAAATAAGCTACATGAATAAGGAATTAAAAAGTGAGCTACCATTTTTTTCTAATTTTGAAAGCAGACTTCATGATAACTTTACACATTTGCAAACATTTCATGTATTAAAAGAAAAGTCTTTTGGGGGCAGGAAAGGGGGAATGAGATAACATATTTTTTTCAGTGTCTTTTTTTTTGTAAACTACCATAGCTATTGCAAATTTAGAATGAATGTGTTAGGCATGAAAGGCCAGGTCCACCTATGAAGGTTCAATTCAGTTGATTTAATTCCTAAAACCTTATGCAAAGGAATCTTCTCCACTTAACAGTAAGCATCTGGTTAGATAAGGGTCAATGACCCTCAAGTGGAAACTACACTTAGCTTGTGGCTACAAAGGGATCCTAGGCCAATTCCTCTTTTCACTCTGTCCCCAGGTTTTTACCATTCCTTCTCCTACAAAATGAGAAGAATGGAAGGAAAAAGAAAATAACAGATCAAGAGAACCATTAAAAAAAAAACAAGGGCGTGTGTGTGTGTGTGTAGAATGATAAATCCTCTTTAACCCAAACCAGATTTCTATGTGTAGAAAGAGCCAGTCTGAAGTAGTGGCTAAAATATTGGCCTAAAAACCAGAAGATTGTGAATTCTAGTTTCGGCTTAGACATGATAGCTAGCTGGGTAATTTGGGAACAATCATTCTCTCTCAACCCATGCCATCTCACAGGGTTGCTGTTGTGGGAAAAATAGGAGGAAGAAGGCTTACTCCCCTGAGTTATAAAATAACAAAGGTAGAATAAAACTATCTACTTTAAAATATTAAGGAATTATTTGAGAAATTGCCTTTAATTTCAACACTGGTTTTTAATAAAACTGTGTGTGTGTGTGTGTGTGTATGTATGTATGCATACATACATACACACACACATATACACACAAACACCAGTTGTTTTATAACAGGAATTATTACAGACTTACTTCATCTTCTGCTTCAATAAGCGCCTGTATTGCACTAAACAGGGATCCATATGCCCCTACTGTCACCAGAATGTCCGTGTATGGATCAATCTTTTTTCTACAAACTTTTTCATACACTTGAGACAGGACTTTCACCAGTGGTGGATGACCCTGTGTACATTTTTTTTTAAAGAGAGAAAAATAGTTAATAACACAGAAAAATGTCAGCTATGGATGAGTGATGCATACATTAGTTCGAAACGTAACTAGATAGATCATAAATTCTTACAGCCAGAGTTTCCAAATTGTGTAATGCCCCAGGGCACCACAACAAACCCACAGGTGTGTCATGGGATATTTTAAAGTTAAACTTTTGCTACATCCATTTGCAAAACTGGAGGTTTGGATGTGTTTTGGTAGAAGAGTACCACAAAAAAATTACTGAAATACTTAGGGTGCTATGAATCAAGAAAATTTGGGAGCCTCTACCTTAGAATAACTTCCTTTTTATGACCCTGTAGTTCCTATTCTGGGTAAAGTCAGGGGATGCCCTTCCTGATGCCTACGTGGAATTTGCAACCCCCCCAAAAAAGTTTTCCTTGCACCCTAGGAGAGAAACATCTGCCACTACTTAGGATTGAACCCTCAAACTTCTGAATGGGAGACAAGCATCTTTGCCACTAGGCCACCCCATTGCTCTTAACCTCTGCCTTTGAATATTATATCTTAATAATTGTCTTGGGGCTTTGATAGCACTAAATATCAGAATATATTTTTGTAAAAGATGGGAAGTGTTAAGTTTGATGAACTAACTTAAGAAAACGAACAAAGACCAATTCCATCGAAATGTTACTCTACTTATATATTAATTACACGCATGTACTGAGTCCTACAAAGCATGTTGCTTTATTATCATCATCAAACACAATAATAATGTCTGGAAAATCCACACTAGTTTAGTTTAATGTATTAAATAGGTTATGCAGATGGATGAAATGGAAATTAACTGCATTTGCATATAACTCTAATTTAGGTGAGGAAGACCAACCAAAGAACAGAACCTTGTATTTCTATTCAGAATAAGAATCTAAAACTGAGAAAGATCAACAAACCAACTGAGAAACTTTCAGGCTATGCTATTCATTTGAAGCACTGTCTTTAGTCAGGTACATAACGCACTCACAAAACCCCGAGTGTACTGGTTCAGCCTATCCACCGATGATGCTTTTGCCAATTCTTCTTTTACATAGTTAGGAGGAGATATATCTGGAAGTCCTTGTCCGAGATTAACAATAGAGGGATCTGCAGCAACTTTTGTAAATTCCACCCTACGGGACATAGAAATTATTGCAATCCTATTAAATCCCAAGAAAGACTAACTCTACTTCTGTGGAAATCATAACACAAAAATAGCAACAACGTGCATTTTTTTCAAATTCAAATGTTTTGTTTCGATAGTCTGAACAGCCTGAAACAACTATTCTAACCTTTCTGGAAGCATATCCAATGCTGTTTGGAGGATTTTGGAAATATTTGTGTTCAAAAATTGCCTTCCTCTCTCTAAAAAAAAACAAAACAATTTCAAACTTGGGATATTTCTGAAATGACCAGAAGAGCACTAGAATACCTCCCATAAAATTTAGCAATCTGTTTCAAATTTGCATCTTTTCAAACTAGAGCAAATTAAGCTACATAGTGGCTCTCTATTCTCCCTTGAGATACTTTCAGTGGCAGTCCCACTGCCATCAAGACTAACAGCCACTGATCTCCATGGCAATCTTGGTCCAATCCTTTTTTGAAATCAGGCAAGCTGGTAGCCATCTACTACCATCTTGGAATACTCAGTTGCAAAGCTGAAAACATGTTGTGTAAAAAGTCTTACTAACTAAACCCTGTTTTGGGTAGTTTTTAAACTATAAACTGGAAGCTGTTCATACCTCCAGAAACAAAGTGTATTTATTTATTTGTTTATTTGTTGTTTCATTAACAGGTTCTGTAGCCTGAAAAAAATTGAAAATTCATGGCTTATTCAATCCCTTACCCATATATTTATTCCTAACAACCTTCTATAATTGAATAATAATAATTGAATAATGAAATATGTGGCTAAGCTAACAGAGTTCTAAGTCAGTCTCTTAGTCATACATTTATTCTTATCTCTAATTTTACACTAAATTAATCTTTAGGCATAACCAGTAAGGGTTTTTTTTTGTTTAATTTCTGGTATTATTTAATGCAAATATGTGAATAGCATTCAATAAAGATAAAATCAGGAAAAATGCCAACTCATGAGAACTTAAAAAAAGATGAAAGAAAAAGTCCTGAGATGAAAACTGCCAACTTTTCAGCTGATTTTTGTAGCTGTGCTCTTAACAGCAGCATGCTGGTCAATTATTAAGAAATGTATCTCCTTATGATACAATCAAAGTGATACTGAAGGCACAAATGAAGATGAAAAATTTGTTACTCTACACACATTCCCTTTAGAAGCTCAGCTGTAATGTTCTGAAGTTTGATTATTGATTAAATTAATGCTTTCATTGATTATTACTTACCACACATTGTCATCAAGCCCTTCAATTCGTTTAGCGTTTTTATGCTTGAAGTTCATGGCCTAGCAGCAAAACAACAATAACAACAACAGAGAGACAAAAGGACTTTTGTTAGAGACAAAAAAAGTGCATATTATTAGATGGTGTGTGTGCCACCTCTCCTTTTATGCCTCCTGTCTGATTTCCACTTATAAACAGCATAAACTACAATTATATTCCTATTTAAAATGAATCTTACTTAACACTGAAGACACAAAGAAGAACGCAAAGTAAATACATCCTGCATGAAAAAGTACTAAAACCAAACGAATGGAAACTGGATGTAAGGAAAAAGAACACTGAAGCTGCTTCGAACAGTTACGCTAGAGA
This sequence comes from Pseudonaja textilis, assembly GCF_049901715.1. NCBI lineage: Eukaryota > Metazoa > Chordata > Lepidosauria > Squamata > Elapidae > Pseudonaja > Pseudonaja textilis. The sequence continues at coordinate 76,322,923 of NC_141992.1, forward strand.
AATATGAGAAGGGTGTTTGCTGGATGTTGAAGAAAAAGAAGCTGCAGATCAGAATAAATGTATGTACTGTAAAGATTGCTACAAATAAAGAAGATGAGAAAATACTGTAAATATCTCTCTATAGGCAAAAAGATAGTTAAGAGATAGTTGAAAAAGGGTGAATGGCTAAACAATGGTCATAGATGTGAGGATTGGTCATAAAGTTACTTTTCCATCACGACAATAACTTTTATCATAACTGACACTAAACAAGGCAGTCACTAAATGAGATAAAGTATCTTGTAAAGTATCCTTGCTTCCAGCACATTGATACAACAATACATTGCCTTTATTCTCTGAATTTCTCTTTTCTCTTCTAAGTTTAATCTAAACACATTTTTTTTTCCTTTTTCTCCCTTCATCTTGAGTAATTCATTGTCTTTATATGGCTAAATCACTTCAAGAGTGCTTCCTTCATACTGATCAAATGCTTTTTATATTCAGTCCAAATGTCAACTCATAAAACATTCCTATGCTTGTTTTAGTAGTTGCCATAAAAAGGGGGGGGGGGGGGAAGGAAATATGGAAAAGCAGTGCAGCAGTTTGAAAGTGAAAGTACATTCCAACTCTTTTAAAATATTGTAACTAAGATACCAGAACTTTTGCCCTCGAATATATTTAATTGGAGGACATGAATGATGACACTCAGCCTGTGAACGTGCTCAATTGGTGAATCTGGTTTATGAGACACCCATGGGGGAGGCGGGAAAGAGGGTCACGGGTGACTGTAAATTACGTATGCCAGAGTTGGCTTCATACAGGGCAGTGCCAGTATGTCGCCTCTAATAAATCCTTTGAAGTTTTTTGAAGTTTGGCTCGACAATCATGATTTAACTAGAGTGATTGCTGGAATCCTGACACCAAATTCATTTAGCATTCATTTGTTCTTTTTTTAAAAAAAAGTTTTATTTGGGTTTTCACACACACAAAATACAAGTAAAACATCTTTTTTGAAAATAGCATGGTCCCGGGTTACACCTCTTTATACAAACACAAACTCAATTTCATACTCAATTTTGTGTTCTATTCCATATCTTATTACTATTTTGCATTTTCTATATAGTTTTTCCCCTCTTTTAATTTTCTCAACTTTATTTTGATTATCTCAATTCAAACCATTATGTTTATACTTTTGTCTGTCCTGTTTCAATTTCATATTATCTTTTCTCATTAAACAAATTTTCTCCTGTAGTTACTAATTGGAGTATGACACCTTTATATCTTTTAAATTTATCCATTCAACTCTTATTTAAACTTCAATGTATACCTTAAGGTTATAACATTCAATATAATACATAATACATAACTTCCAATCAAATTCTGCTTGGTACATTCTTAAAATACACACTATATTCTTTTAAAAAAGGATTATAAATATATGTAATTAAAACCCTCATTCCATTCCAATTCAGTTCTATCATTAATATTCATTAAAGTCTTAACATCTTTAACATTTATTTTCAATTAAATATCATACTTCCTTGGGGACACGTATAATCTTTCCATAATTAATTTTTCCCCTATTTCTCTTCACTTATGTTTTATAAATCATTAAATATTCATTTTATTACATTTATTTATTGACAAACATTGCACTAAATTACGATAACTATTTTATCCATCATTTTGATCATACATTGTTTCATATTTTCTGAAATTATTTCTATTTCTAGTATAACAATACTATCTTATGTACTTTTGCAGAATCTTCTTTGTACTTTTTAAGTTCCATTTTCAGTTCTTCTAAAAGTGGTGCCATTTTAAACACTTTTAAACAACCACCCAATTGATTTTAGTCATTCAAATGCAGTAACCAAAAATCCAGAAGTCACCAAGTAATCCAAATACTCCTGAGCTATTTCTTCTTACTTCTTTTTTCACTTTCTCTTCCTGGGGTTTTACTATTTTGTTGCCACGTTTCAGTTAAAATGTATCTTTTAGAAGTCTTGTTGAGATTTTACTGTAAGTTCTTTTTAATTCCAGGCAGTCTCCTCCCTGCCCTTTTATTCTTTTTCTCTCCTTTCCTGCTTTCAAAAGCTTTTAAGTATCCAGAAATCTTTATTATCCCTTTGACATTTTATTTTCAGCTTAAATGCCTATTGATGTCAAAGTGGATTTTTTTTTCAATTTCTTGCTTAAGTCTCTTAGCTGTCAGTATAAGGAAAGGAAGGAGAAAGGAAGAAAAACCAAATCCTTTCCCTTTTCTCTTTCCCTGCTTGAAAATCTTCTTTGGGAACAGTGTTATTTTTTTATATAGTTTAAAATCCAGGGTACCTTATTTGTTGCTTTTGCTGTTTGACCCAGTCAATGAAAACTTTCTCTTCTTATCTTCCTCCTGCACATTCTTTTCTGGTCGAGTTCTTCTTTGGGGTGGCCATTTCTGACCACCGCCTTCAGGAAAGGGAGTAATGGCCAGCTGAGGAGGAGAGATGCGGCTCTCCTCAACCCTGCAGACAGTCTCCCCCCTCTTCACTACCTCTATGGGGTGGCTTAGCCCCGAAACCAGCCGGCTCGGGGCACTCCAGTGGCAAGCACGGATTGAAACCACACAGAGCCGTGGTTTCGGTCTGTCACCGAAGAAGCTCAAACCGGAAGTCCCTGCATTCATTTGTTCTTGATCTGACTATTCTTGTTTTATCACACATCCTTCTTGATAACTCCATTCCAACTACACTCAATTACTTTTTGTGTTTCACCTGACATAACTAACTTTCCAAATAACAAATATAGCAGAACATTTTTTCATTTCTCTGAATAAGTATTAATTACAACAGACCACAATCTCTGTCCACTTCTCCATCTTTAATACAAATTCTACCAAGGTATACCATGCACTTGTTCTAATTTGTCACCTTTTAAATATAGTTTGTAACTGTTCACTTCCCTTGTCAAACACTACTACCTTGGTGTTTGACACATTAATTTTCAGATTAATATGTTCATTACATCATACCATCTAATGTTTTCTGAAAAGGAATAAGATATTTAGCCAACACTGTATCATCATTGTCTGCATGGAAAATTATATATACCTTTATATTGTCAACAAGTACACTTTTCTAACATGGCTACAGAACTCCTTAAACAATCTAAAAATATATTATGGGTTATTGAACATATACCTACATTTTAATGCATTTATAACACCTTATAGCATTATGAGTTTACTTTTTTTTCTGGATGCTAGCATTTATAACTTTTTAAAATTAAATATGATACACTTTTAACATTTTTGCTTTACTATTTATTACTCCAAAATGGAGTAGCACAATGGGTATCATGCATCTATGTCTGTACAGCAACATCACAAAATATAACACTGCTAAATTTCTTTGCCTGGCTTATGGTCAACCTAAGTACAAAACTCCTCTGGTCATATAACCCAAATGAACCAAGAAATTCTGAAAAAATGAGAGAATATGTGAAAAAAATACTTATTATTCTAGCTCTTTCTCAATCTTTTAAATATTATTAAGAATTAAAAATTTATAAACCAAGCAAAAACATCAAAACCATTTATTATAATATTAGGATACTAACAATCATTCTATCAGTTCCACAAAAATTTTAAAACAAACTATGTAACCAAAATGCCAAATATAGAGAATGATATCTTAAGAGAATTACATGGAGGCTACTAGACAGAGCAGCACTACAGTCTTAGATTCCAACATAAAAGTGACAATGAGACACACATACACACTGAGACCAATTTGATTTGTTTTAAAGGTTTCAAAGTAATTGCATCAGAGATATCCGCACAGAACTTCTATGCCAACTGTACCTTCTTGGATTGCTCATGGAGTGGTTGAGAAGAGCCTTGTATAATAGCCAGCAATGTCAATCACTAGGCTAATAAATACTGTTTTGCATTTAAAAAGACCTGTGGGAACCTCAAGTGCACATCTAAATAGAGCCTCAGAGACATTAAAGAAAAATGTAGAAAAAGTTCCTTTGCTATGCTCAATCAAATGCTTTGTCCTTCCCTACCCTCCCTCTCTCTGTTGTTGATTCTAACCATCTAAAAGAAGCTGCCTTCTGTTCCTACTTAAAATATCAGAAAGACCAAATTTATTTTTCCATTTTAGTCCAGTTTTCCCATGGTTTTTTACATACTACAGTACAGCCTTCATCTCTTTGCACCTTCTATAAATGAGATGAGAAACTGAAGTTATTATGTTTCTTATATCAGCAGTATTTGTAAGTAAGGAAAGTTTTTTTGAAGACATTTAAGTTATGCAGTGCAGGATAAACTTCCATTAGTGATTCAATAGCAAATGTAACAAAAAGTATATGCAATTATGAAATCTATGAAGAGACTGAATACATACGAAACAAGTTGAAAACCTGAAGCATCTCAAAGGATAATTAATCTTCAGTAGAGATGTTCTAATGCCAAGACTGAAGTACTGATGAGCTAAGAACATTCCTGTGTAACAATAAGTTTTAAGAATATAAAATAACACAGACACAACAGAGGCAAGTAACAGGCAAAATTTGTATTACTATATTTAACAAAAAAATTAAATGAGCATACACAGTTAACTTTATATAATACATTTGGGTAATCAACCAACAGGTAATAAAGGGGAAATAGGAAATCAAAAAACAAGGAAATCAGGATGGATAAACCTATTTGCTGCACTTGTCAGAGTAGAACCCAAGTCCAAAAAATAGTAAATATATTTAGAAAAAAGCAATAGGATCAGAATTAACTCTACTGGAAAGTTTATCGCAATTTATAGACAGGCTCCATTCATTGATAGTCATAATTTTTTAAAAGGGAATAGAGCACATTGCATTACATTTTCTAAACCGGGTTTAAACTTGATAAGATCTGAATTGTTGAACTCTGATAGTGGATCCAAATTCATCTTTGCTCTCCAAAAGAAAGAAAAGAGCGCTGAAGAAGGCATAGAAAAGGACAGTTAGAACCATCAACTGGCTCATGATAGTCAATTCTGCAGATGAAAACCTCTAGTCCACTGTGTCACAGGTCTTTGTGGGTTGAGCAGCAACCAAGGAGTTAAAGAAGTCATCATGGCACCCACAATCATATCGTCAAACCTGCCCCTTTGGATATGCAAGCGATAACGCAATACATACACAAAAGGGGCCTGACTTCAGTTGCTCAAATGGAGCTGCCTCTTGATTTTTTTTTTTGACACATGTCCCAACACTTCTGATGAGTTCACGGGAGCTGATACTGGACATAACATACCTGGCACGACTTGGGATTCCCCCCCCTCATTTTGTTAATACAATAAACAAAATAGTTTTGTATTATCTATTTGAGCAACAGCTCTGTAAAACCAGATAAACCCCAAACCTTCTATTGTCTCCCTTATAAAGGAAAACACATGAACTAATTATATTGACCAGCATTCTCTATCAGGCTAGCAATCACTTCAATCTCTGGCTGGTAGATCTTGACCTCAGTGGAGACCTTTTGCCTATGTTGATTTGCTCTTCCTCGCTTCAGCGCTTTTCTCCAAATTGTCCAGGCTTCACTTCAGGAAATTTCACATTTTCCTTGAACTAAGAATCCAGCACTGTAACGTTCCCAACCTATCTCAGGATCACCAGCTATCATTACAGCAACCAGTGGAGAGAAAAAAGATCCATGTGCAGAATTGTCTACTTCCTTTGTGAGATGCTAGAACACCCCTTCATCTCTTTCCCGAAAAATCCTTTCTTCCCTTTTTAAAGACTCCAAGTCTGCTAACTAAGCAACTACTCCATTCTTCAAGGGGAAATTTTTTTTCCATGGGTAAGCTATCTCTTACTGTCAGCTAAGCAGAATAGAGTGCCTCTTTGGATTTATGGGTGTCTATACGACAGAATGCTAAAGAGCCATGGATGAGAGCAAAATATGACTGTTTGTTTCAATAGATATATATGTTCTACAACAAATAGCAGAGAGATTAATTAAGTGTCACTTGTTTAAAAAGTGGAAGTCTGATATTGAATTAATTACACACAAAAAAATTTCCAGGCAAAAGCAAGATATACTCTTTGTATGGATTGTCCTTTCTCATTTTACATTTGGCCCAAAGCACAAGAATGAAAAAAAATGGTTAGTCTTACTGTGTGAGGATTTCAGATTATTTTGGGTTTAAATCAGGGAAAAACAAGCCAACGTTTAAAGAAAAACAACTTATCAATGTTTATTTGGAAATTGTGCTGTCCAGCCAGTGTATGGGAATTGGATAGTTAGATAAGGGAATACCTACTATGGAAGTCTATTTTCACGAGCACCGCCCAAAGCGAACAGCTGCTTCCCGGTGAAGAATTTAAATTTCTGTTGACATGGCTAGGACCACGGTCTAGCTACATGGTGAAACACATTTACACAGGCTTACTTAACGACCCAGACACCACTCTAAAATGAGCGTGGAATGCTTTGAACCAGAAATATGGTGAAGACGCATTGATGGAATACTCGCTCCTAGAATGACTTTACAGTTTTCCGTGTATCGCCATCCACGAAACCCGAAAACTAGAGGACTTTTCCAACATCCTTACGGAGCTGCGAACAGCCAAAGAATGTTCTGACTTACCAGGAATGGCTTGCCTTGATCTCTTTATAACGCAAGAAGCAATCATCGCCAAACGCCCAAAAGAAATATTAGAATGATGGATTGTTTTGTCCGATGCCTTTCTGGCCGCAAACCGCAGACAATACCCACCTTTGCCTTTCTCCAAGAATTTGTCTTCCGGCAAACAGAGTCCAGCAACAGTTTCAGAAACCTTTGCCTCAGACTCAGAGTTTACCAACCTAACAGAGACCGCTACTGCAACTCTGGACCTCTCCAGCCTCTACTGGACATCTCTACAGATCATCACCAAATGTCAACACATAACACCGAGATCGACTCCTCATCCACACACAGTTGAGGAGAGACCTCATCAGATACAACCCAATTTAGATCTACTATTTCAAAGAGAAACCAGTTTTGTCCTATGCACCACACTCGTCACTCGCTGAACAGCTGCACTGGGTTTGCAGCGAAATCACTGACCCAATGAAAAGAGTTACTAAGGGAGTACCAATGCTGCTACAAGTGTTGTGAATCCAAATATCTGTCCAAGTACTGCACAGCCAAGGTGCAATGCGTCTTATGCAATAGTGACTAGCACCTGACCGCGCTGCATCCAGACTCCGAGCTGCCACTGCAAATATCTCGTAGCCCTCCTTCAGACAACGAGCCTCAACATAACACAGAAGCAAGCATACAAGGCTCCTCGGCAGACTGCCAAACTGCAACCAAAACCGAGCATGAGTGTCAACTGCACAGCACTGTGCGCCAACTCACCAAGCTCTCATTTGTGTCTTCCCATCTGTTTAGCCAAAGTGTACCCTGAAGGATGCCCTGAAGATGCTGTGAAAATGTAGGCGTGGATAGACACTCAAAGCACCTGCACCCTGGCCAGACCTGCATTCTTCGACCTCTATGAGGTGCAACAGAACGAACTTTACTTCACTGTATCAATGTGCCATGGACCAAGAAGCACGGTGGGGAGGAGAGCTACTGGACTCTGCATAGTCGTTGGATGGAAGTGCCCGGTTCCCACTATCGCCCGTGTTTGAATGTGAAGGGGTACCGAACAACCGCAGTCAGATTGCAACACCTGAGGTCATAAGTAGCATGTCTCACCTACAGCACCTGGCTCATCACTTCCCTGCTCTAGATCCAGAGGCCGAGATCCTACTCTTGCTGGGAAATAATGCCCCACGTGCCTTTCTCTTCTCCGAGTCAGTCAGCGGCCCTGTAGACGGCCCAGTGGCCATCAAATCTCCACTAGGATGGGGGATCGTAGGAATTGTCAGTGACGATCGGATGCAGGCTCCACCCCAGGCAAATGCTTTAGTACCATCCATTCCAACTGCCTTCCGACACGCTTTAGCACCATCGAAAACAAGAATGCCATTCCAGCCTAAAAGGCCCGCCGGCAATCAGTACACTTTCGCTAGGACACCCTAAATGGCTGCCAACAACCACCAGACGTCCACTAAGACTCTCTACACAGGCATATGCCTACGCAACACCCTTTCAACACCTTCCCAATGCCCTTTGACACCGTGGAAGCAAGAGTACCATTACAACCCTAAAAGGCCCCCAGAAGCGACCTCTAGACTTTCACGATTGGTACCAAGAGTACCTGTCAACCCTAAAAGGCCACCTGAAGTGACCGCCAGACTTTCACCTTTGCCACCAAGAGTACCTGTACACCCTAAAAGGCCACCAGAGGTGACCAGCAGAATTGCACCTAGAGGCTGAACTTGAATTGTTTGATGCTTTATTAATGTTTACTGTTTTTCTTAGTTATATAGCTAACTGTTTATCTTAGTTATATAGTTATATGCTATTCAGTTAGTATTACTGTCTACTGCTTATCTTAGTTTATAGTTAATTTTTTTCTTCTTTTAATAGTGGAATTTACAATTCCAGGCGGGGAGTGTGCTGTCCAGCCAGTGTAAGGGAATTGGATAGTTAGGTAGCAATTGTGAGCTGTCCCCTTAAGGGAATACATCATGGTAAATATAGTTAAGGTATCCTGGGAAATGTAGTCCATGTCACGTGACCACATCTGTAATCCTGACTGGTCACTAAATTGACCCTCAAGGGGTTGGGGGAGGTTTTCCTCATTCTTGCCTGAACTCATGGACTCCTAACTGTTTTATTTCTATCGCTACAACATGAGGGAAAAAGAATAGAAGATAAATCATCTTTTTACCTACAAGGCAGATATGCAAAGGATTTGTCATTAAAGAAGAACTTCATCACAAATGTGAGTTATGAGAATACCGGATGAACCAATAATGTACTTTGTTATGGATGTCTTGTTGAGCTTATCTATCTGCATCTGCACTACTGTGCAGAATACAGAACAAATTATCCCACTTCTATCCAAACAAATCTCTGCAATTCAGGACTGAATTAAATTAAGAGGGGAAAAAGCAGCAAATCAAATTTGAACTAACTTAGCTTAAATTCCTCAGAAGAAAGATTTTGAGAAAGAAAAAGAATTTTAAGAAAGTTTTGGATTGAATCTAAGTATTGAAAATATAGGGTTTCATAAAAACTAAAGGGAGTCCTGATGTCTACATCTTAAGATAATAGTATATTCATTATGTTATTCTCTTTCAAGTTAAGCAACTTTATACAAGGTGCAAAAAGCAATAAATATTATGTCAAGCAAGCCATAATACAAGAAAAGGAAACAATATATAAATTTAGTTTACACCAACTTCATCAATTTTATCTGTTTCAATTCTTCACAAACCAACTTTTTTCACAAATCCTTAAATTAACTCATAAAAGACCTTTTGCTCTTTAAATGTCCCATCTCTCTCTTTTTCAGTTTTCAACTGTATCCTATTATGAGTTTCTCATTTTTCCACTTTCTCTCAACCAATGTAGTTCATGTATTTCTTTTACTTTTTATATTGGTTTTTTATATGTGGCCAAACTTTAACACATTTCTTTTATGTTGGTCAACCCTCTATTCAATCTACATTCATTCATCACTCATTCTTTTATCACCTTGTATTTTCTTGCGTTATCATATATATTTCCTAAGTAACTCATTTTCACAGCATTCAATTTATTTTATGATTCTCCTGACTTCATATCCAGCCTTAATCCCACCCCTTCCAAATACAGCATGCCCGGTTAATAGTAGGGATAGTTTTAGCAGTTTTGGCATATTTACAAGTAGCTTCTTGAAGTTATTTTTATGCTAAATATAGAAGGCAGCCTGCTTCCTTTCAAAGGCCAGGAACTCTACTGACCCTTATATCCTGTAATGCTTTATTTTTGTTGCAAATCTAATTTGGTAGGAATTGTATAAAAATAAACCTGGGAAAATGCTTTGAAATTGTGACAAAATATATATGCTGAGTTCAGTAACTATATTTACAACAAAAAGGCCCAAAACACCCTTAAAAAAAAAGGGCAAAGGGGGGGAAGGTGGCGAGGCCCCCCCCCCCGCCCCAAAAAAAAAAAAGCCCCCTCCCCAACCCCCCCCCCCCCCCCCCCCCCCCTTTACACAAAAAAACCAAAAAACCAAAACCACCCCCCCCCCCTAAAAAAAAAATTCAACACCCCCCCCCCCCACCCCCCCCCCCCCCCCCACCCCCCCCCCCCCCCCCCCCAAAAAAACAAAAAACCCCCCCCCCCCACCCCCCACCCCTCCCCCCCCCCAAAACAAAAACCACACACCCCCCCCCCCCCCCCCCCCCGCCCCCCCCCCCCGACCCCCCCCCCCCCAAAGCCCCCCCCCCCCCCCCCCCCCCCACACCCCAACCCCCAAAAAACCCCGCCACCCAACAAAAACCCCCACCCCCCCCCCCACACCCCAACCCCAAAAACACCCAAACACGCCCACCCCCCCCCCCCCAACGCCCCACCCCCCAACCCCCCACCCAAACCCCCCACCTAAAAACCCCCCCCCCCCCCCCCCACCCCCCCCCCCCCCCACCACCCCCCCCCCGCCCCAAAAACCCCAAAAAAAAACAGCCCCCCCCCAAAAAACCAAAAAAAACCCAAACAAAACCCCCCCCCGAAACCACCCCAAACCCCAAAAACCCCAACCCCCCCCCCCCCCCCCACCAAACTCAAATATAAACAAAGTTTCTTTGTGATGATTGGGTGCTAGAACTGTCAGTCAAAGCATAATGCAAAACATGCCCTCTCAGTTATTATTTTGCAGGGAGGAACCAGGAGTGAGGATTTTGGGAGGGTATTTAGATCTCAGAAAACTTCTAACCCTACCTATAAGAAAACAGTCATCTGTCAGAATGACATGTTTATGAATAGATATCTAGTGCCAGGGAACCCAAGGATGGGAACCCCACAAATACATTGTGAAATATAAGTTGAAAGTCATCTTATTTTATTCATGTGTTGTTTATCACATTTCCACACCACCCATCTTACCTAAGTGTTTCTTGCAGTGTAAAGGTAACCTGAAATGTAACCTCAGGGAGCCTATTTACAACCTATTATAAAATTATGCAACCTCGTTTATTTCAAAAGCAAACCCAGCTGCTCCTTATCTTTCTCACTTTCCACCAAGTCTTGTTATCCAAGAAACAAAACAGAGAGGCGGGAGGACAGAATATTCAGATCAGGAAAGGGTTTGGTTGCTAAAGCAAAATCAATGATCCCTTAAATAGAGGGATATCCTGATTAATTCAGGAATAGTTCAGTTAAGCCTTGATTTTGGAAAATAAAGGGAAAAAAGGATCTATTATGGTGCACGGTACAGTATTCTCCTAACATAACAAAGACATTTAACTCTGAGCTCAGGGGCTAAAGAACCTGTAAACAGACTGCAATTTCAAAGTCATGACTTCAGAATATCTGGATTTATGCCCATTTATCATTGGTTTTAGTGCCAGGGCTAGCCACCCACCTCGGTTTCTTCTGCTCATTCGTCTCTTTAAAAAAACGTAATATTTTCACCATTTTGCAAACTGTTCTGTGATAAAAATTTTACAAAAATATGATTTATAAGGGAACTGCTGTAAGTATACAAAAAGGAGTAAAATTCACTCCGGCATTCCCAAAGCATTCATTGTCCAAGGAGTGAAAGCCGAGGGAACCTTACAAGAACCACACCGTCCCGCCCCCACTCTCTCTATTCCTAATTTTGAAAATTCTTTCCCGCTTTCTTCTTTCTCCCGTCCTCCTACAGGTTTTTTTTTATTTTTAATCCACTTCCGAAGGAGGCCATTTTCCTCTCATTTTCTTCATTTTTCGTTCGGCAAAAGACTTAAGGACGATTTTATAACCACAAAAAGTAAAGAACGAAAAAGCCCCCTCCGGGGACGCGCTTGAACGTCCCCTTGAGGTTGAAAGAAACGACCTTTCTAAAAGTTTTGGCGCTTTCTGCGTCCAAATCAACCACGCTGCGTCCTTACCTCACACTTGTTCCCCCCCGCCCTTTCCCCGGATATGGCGAGTCTTGCCCGAAGAGGCGGTGAAAACAAATTGGAGAAAGGCTAATCGCCGGGGAGGATGGGCTTGGCAGTCGTCCAACAAGACGCGAGAATGGCAGGAACCAAAGACCGGATCGCAGTCCATCGTTCTGGATCTATTTTCCCAGACCAGAACATTTCAAAAAAAATAAGGACCGAACAGCCTTTTTCAGTTCCTTTCCCTTTCTTTTTTTTTTTTTGCAAATAGCAAATTTGCATGCTTCTCGGCACGCCAAAAGCTAGCATGACAGACTCCGGCTGGCCTTTACAAAGTATTCCCCCCCACTATGAATAACGAGCGTTGTCCTTGTGGGGAGTGGGGGAAATCAGACATGTTGTATCGCACCTGTAGGCATAAGTGGTACAATCCAGCAAAACTATCCAATATACAGTGTAGATTAAGCAAGGGCTAATACAATCTGTTGCAATTTTCTTCATATAATGATACCTAATCTTAGAGGAGAACTAAGCTTGTAAATCGTTTAACTAAAGCTAAAATCTGATATGCGCACACACACACACACACAGCAGAAAAAGTGATGTCTTCTGCTCTTTTTCAAATTTATAGATTGTCCTGGAATATTAAATCTGTGTTGGACCAGATCAGAATTATTTCAGAGTATTCTTCAGTAAACAGACTGAAAGAGGATGGCATTATTACTATTTGAAAAAGATGCTTAGTATGGGCACATCCACCCAGCCATCGCCACCTAGTCTCTGCTTCCATGCAGTATGGATCTTTGTCCCTATCCACTTCACACCCAAGGGTCAAGCCTGCAGCTGAAGCACCTGAATGGATTTAGGAGCTGATGGATATTTGTAGCTCAGGGTTGAAATGAGAGGTCCTTCATCTTCTCTGAGCTTGGTTGTTTTCTTGCAAACATTCCATTACCAAGCTAGGAAACCTCATCAAGTTTGGTGCCAGAGGTTCATTCCCCCAAATGTAACTCTGGATGTACATGGAATGTAACTCTGGATGTATATGTAACATAGAACTTCAAATGACTTGTTTGTGCAAACTAGGATCTCTAGTCTAAAGACTACGATGCAAGCCAACATGCCAGGATGTTTGCCTGCATTCTATTTATATCCACAGGATATATTGTCAAAGAGATGTAGTAGTGTATTTATATGTTGGAATTCCTGTGAGCTGGAAATAAAATTATTTTAGATTAAAGTGAACAAGCCTTGCTTAAAGGATAAATAAATATATATATATATATATATATATATATATGTGGATCTTTGGTTGTTCGGGTTTTTTCCCGCGTAAGATTCGAAGTATCTAGGCAACGTTTCGATGAAGTCTCATTCATCATCTTCAGGCTTCTGTCTCCGGCTCTGTGCTTTTCAGAGTAATGTGAGATTGCAGCTGCTTCCTCCTTTTAACTGCCAGTGGGGGTGGGACTTGATTGGGTGGGGGCTTGGCTGTGTTCTGATTGGGTGGGGTGTGTTCTCATTGGTAGGGGGTTTGGTTGTGTTCTGATTGGTTGGGGGTTAGCCGTGTTCTGATTGGTTGGAGGCGTGTTCTGTTCAGGTGGGGGCTTGGCTGTGCTCCGGTTAGTCTTAGTTGCTGGGGATTTGAGCTGGTGAGTTGTGATCTTGCTGTTTGGCTTCTAGTTCGTGGTCCTGTTGCATCTTCATAGTGGGTGTTGGTTTGCTTCATGTATGGCTCGGAGGGGTTTGAAGTGGGTAGTGATGCAGCTGCAGTGCAGCTTCTGGTCCATGGTCGTGTCTCATCTTCTGAGTGGGTGGGAGTCTGTTTTCTACATGGAAGTGTGGTGGTGGCATCTTGTGTGGCTCTCATGGGTGTGGGTCTGGTGTCCTTCTTCATGTTAGGTACTCGTCTGTTCATGAGGGCGGGTTTCCTGCACTACTTAACCTGAAAAAAGACACCAGCATAATAATCCTACCAGCAGACAAGGGCAATGCGACAGTGGTTATGAACACATCTGACTACCAAACCAAGCTAACCAACCTACTCCAAGACCCCACATACAAACCCCTAAAGACAGACCCCACCACTTACCTAGAAAAAACTACCAAATCCAAAATAAAAGCCTCCCCCATCAGTGAAGAAATCCAGCAACGAATCATACCCAGAGAAAAATCATCCAGATGCCCCAAGCTTTATGGTCTCCCCAAAATACACAAAGAAGGAACCCCACTCAGACCAATAGTCAGCTCCATAGGCTCACCTCTACAAAACCTAGCCAAATTTCTCGCCAAACAACTACAACCTTATGCAGAATCCATCAACTCACACGTAAGAAACTCATTCCAATTCATCGAGATCATAAAGAAACAAAACTTACAACCTAGCGACCTACTAGTAAGCTTCGATGTCATATCCCTCTTCACCCAAGTGCCAATAAAAGAAGCCTTGACAGCCATCCAAAACAAATACAACCCCCCAAGCACATCCTAGATCTAACCAACCACTGCCTATCCAATACATACTTCACCTACAATGGACAAAAATACAAACAAATAGAAGGAGCACCCATGGGATCACCCCTCTCACCTGTCATCGCTAACCTCTACATGGAACACTATGAAACACAAGCTCTAGAAAAATACGACCACAAACCCAAACTCTGGCTCAGATACGTAGATGACACCTTCATAATCTGGCCACATGGGAAAGAAAAACTGAACAACTTCCTCACACACCTCAACAGCCTACACCCCAAAATACAATTCACCATGGAAACAGAAGCCAACAACCAACTTCCCTTCCTAGATGTCTTGGTATACAAAAGATCCAATGGCTCCCTAGGACACACCATCTACCAGAAGAAAACACACACTAACCGCTATCTACATGCACTCTCACACCACCACCCAGCACAGATCAATTCCGTAGCCAAGACACTCATCTCCAGAACAAAATGCTTAGCCGATGAACAACACCAAAAACCGAACTACACACTCTCACCAACGTACTTACAGCCAATGGATTCCAAAGAAAGAAAATTACCCACCTAATCCAAAAAGAAACCCCAACCAAAATCCAAGACAGAGAACAAGAAAACGGCAAAGCCCTCCTCCCATATATAAAAGGCACTACAGACAAAATCAGCAAGATCCTCCAAAAACACAACATCAAAACAGCATTCTGCACAAACAGAAAAATATCCACCATCCTAAGAAACCCCAAAGACAAAATCGAATTAGAAAACCAAGGAGTATACGAAATCCCCTGCACTGCCTGCCCTACCACATACATTGGACAAACTAACAGAAGAATAAGTGCACGCATTGAAGAACATAAGAACTCAATCAAAAAGAAGAAACGACCTCTTCCCTGGTCCAACACCTCAAAGCCACAGGACATGAAATTGATTTTAAAAATACCAGAACTATCGCCAAAACCGAACACTTCAACAGCAGAATAATCAGAGAAGCCATAGAGATAGAAAAACGCCCACACAGCATGAACAAACGAGATGACACCTCCCGCCTTCCAGCCATTTGGAAACCCGCCCTCATGAACAGACGCAGTACCTAACATGAAGAAGGACACCAGACCCACACCCATGAGAGCCACACAAGATGCCACCACCACACTTCCATGTAGAAAACAGACTCCCACCCACTCAGAAGATGAGACACGACCATGGACCAGAAGCTGCACTGCAGCTGCATCACTACCCACTTCAAACCCCTCCGAGCCATACATGAAGCAAACCAACACCCACTATGAAGATGCAACAGGACCACGAACTAGAAGCCAAACAGCAAGATCACAACTCACCAGCTCAAATCCCCCAGCAACTAAGACTAACCGGAGCACAGCCAAGCCCCCACCTGAACAGAACACGCCTCCAACCAATCAGAACACGGCTAACCCCCAACCAATCAGAACACAACCAAACCCCTACCAATGAGAACACACCCCCACCCAATCAGAACACAGCCAAGCCCCCACCCAATCAAGTCCCACCCCCACTGGCAGTTAAAAGGAGGAAGCAGCTGCAATCTCACATTACTCTGAAAAGCACAGAGCCGGAGACAGAAGCCTGAAGATGATGAATGAGACTTCATCGAAACGTTGCCTAGATACTTCGAATCTTACGCGGGAAAAAACCCGAACAACCAAAGATCCACATATAAATACCGAGAACCTCAGAAAATATATATATATATATATATATATATATATATATATATATATATATATATATATATATATATATATATATATTAGTTTTAATAGTGAAAACAGCTGCTTAATAAAAAAAATGCATGGTAATGTGGAAGAGCAATTTGTACAATATGTGAAAAATGATAAAGTAGAAGAAACAGAACATATTTTGAATTCAGATTTAATTCATGGCACTCTAAAGAAAAATTTTGGATAGAAGAAGAAAACCTTTCTATCAGAAAATCTGGGGAGAGTATTTTCAATTAGATTGATTATTTGAATTAAGAATCAGATAAATGTTTTACTGATCCTTCAGAATCACTATTGTGTATTTCAATTTTCAAATTGGTCAGTAGAGGGCAATATTCCATTAATTACTTTAAGGTTTGAGGAAAAACAAATTTAACAAATATCTTCTTTATGGTGTATATTCACGATACTAAAAAAGTTTGTTATTTTTGATGAAAATATATTTCTTCTACAATTTTTCACCACCAGACAATACCATATAGTACTGTGATGGCTTGAAAATAAACATAGTTTACTTTCTAAATAAGAATATGTGACAGATTAATAATATTCTATTTTTAGAGTCAACGCTATTGATTAGTTCAGTAATCAATATTTTCTACATTCATTGGAGACTTTTATTAATATGAATGTTATTTTTGAAAATAATCAGTTTTCTTTTTATTCCAGCACTACATTTAAAGGAGACAATTGATGCAATAAGGAAAGAAAGACCTTACTTCAGTTTTAAAGTGACAGAAACATTTTTGTGCCCTGCTCTTACATTTTTTTATTTGGTTAATTTAACTTACATTTAGTATATCTTACTAAAGAATCCCAGAATTCCTCAGCCTGTCCTAGACTATATAGTTCAAGTACATTTTCCAGATTATTTCAATTCTGCAGAGTTCCAGGTTCCAGTCATAAACAGCACATCTTGTTTGAATGTTGAATTTCAAATTGAATTTAATATCAAAGTCACCAACCCCCTCTTATTGTGCATCATTGATTGCAGCATAAACTTGGATAATTGTTACCTTAAAGAGTTGTTCATAAAGTACAATTGATACTATTTTATTGCAGTCAAGTATGCAAAGTAGCAAACAGTATGATCACCTGACTGAATTCCAATCCACCTCAGTTCACTGATAACTAAGATATCAATGTGTAGTTAATACACTGCATATTTTACTGTGTTGTATTTTCTCTTTATTCCATGCTTAATAAAAATAGCTCTGTGCCACACTCCAACCCTGGGAATCCAGAAGCTCAAATTGTTCATATTTAAAAATTTCATACTTTCATAATGAAAAAAAACTTCAGCTTGATCTTTATATGATTCACATGTGAAAATCCTTCATCCCTTGATGCAAACTCAGAAAATTGGATTTAACTATTAATTTAACATGAATTGTGCAAACAGTCAGAATGTATGAAATATTGAAGTATCTCCTGTTTCTTGGATACTGCCATGTTGATATATGATTTGTATTGTATGGCTAACTTGTTCCATTCTATAGAGATATTCAAAATGCTAATTTCATGTGCAACATTGAAAAATAGATTTTTTTCCAGTATTGAGTTGCTGTTAGGTCTTTAATAGTTGGCATGCAGGCTATCATAAGACAGTGGTAATTATTATCTGAATCATCACAGGTTGTATGTATATGTAGGGTTGCTTTAGATTATATTATATATGCACCAAATAGATGAATATCTTTTACAGAGCCACCATAATGTTTTATTTAGATAGATAAGTAGAACCAACAAAGAATCTTGCAATACCTTGATGACGATAATGTTATCCGGTTGGTCGAGTCTGACTCCTGGCAATATTATTGTGGAGATTCCCCAGAACACAATTCAGTGCAACTAATTATTTCATATTCATTGTGTTTGCACAATATAAACCAGCCAAAAACATTTGAATCTAGTATTTGAAGAAAGCAGACTATGTGGGTATTGTTTATGGTTCAGCATTTTACGTAAGCTCAGAAAGTTGGGTCAACTGAATAAACAACAGTGAAGTTAACCATAACTAATTGCATCATACAAAGAGAGCCTTTAATTGATTTTGTTACATCATCTGCCAGTTTCATTTTTTCAAAGGAGACAATGTAAGTTAAGAAACTTCTTTATATATTAGTGAGACGTTAGGAGAGAAAGAAAACTATTTTTAAATAGCAAACTTGCACACTAAAGCTGATTAGCCCATTCATCTGTAATTAGTAGACAAGAGTAAATTAAACATACCGGCTGCTTTGATGGCACAGAATCTGGGAAATATTCCTATTAAGGTACAGGCAGCTCATCCTAGACAAAGTATGATTGTAAGTTGAATGTCAGCCCGCTCACCACCTTTTTCCTTTTGTGATGGGAGGAACAGTAACAGCAAGGAAAAGATGGCATCCTGCTAGGTCACTAATAGGATAGCAGTTCAGCCACCCCCTCTTGTTTGTTGCACTGCTTTGAAGAAAAGGCAGAGTTTTTTAAAAATGCTATTTTTTACAAGCTGAACTTGTGCACATTTATTCAGAAGTAAGTTCTATAGAGTTGGATAACTTTATCCAATTTTGGAACACAGCCAAAAGCGTAAATAAATTCTGCTAGATTGATGGCAGACATCACCTCCTTTCCCCCGCCCTCTGCCCTCCACCATCCATCTTTTTCATTATCACATTGATGTCAGCGTTCCAAGGGACCTCCATTCCAATCAGTAAGTCTGAGACAAGCATAATCTCAAAAGGACCTTTATTAAAATAGCACCTGACACATCTGTGGAATTTCAAAACTAAAAGTGTCCTGGACTTCCCCCAATGTCCCAAACTACAAACCATCCCCTTTTCTCTCATCATCACATCACATGAACCAATCCCAAAGTAAGTTCCTTTTTGTTCCTCCCGTCACTCCATGACCTTGAACTAACAAAAGAATTCCATTTTGTCTACTTAGAGCTACTCAATAAAAATCACCCCCCTCCCACTTTCTCAAGCTATGTGGCAGCGATGAATAAGGATTCCAAAGCTGACAATTGATGTATTTATTCTCATTGTATTTCTTTGTCATTGTTATGTTACTGTTCTATTATTTTACTTCTGTTTACACGCCTTTTCATTTTTCCTCTTTTTTATTATTGTAAGTTGTCTAGAGTAGCCCCATAGCAAGATAGGCAGCAAATACATTTAATAAATAAATAAACCCCACTTTTGAGATATTCATTTACTAATTAAATTTATTACACATATCCTACCTCCAAAGGCTGGGCAGTTAACACAAGTAAGATTAATAACACATGTCACATAACTAGCAATAGCACTTAGACTTATACACTTATATAAGTCTTATATACTGTTTCACAGTGCTCTCTAAGTGGTTTACAGAATCAGCATATTGCCCCCAACAATCTGGCTCCTCGTTTTACTGACCTTGGAAGGATGGAAGGCTGAGTTAACCTTGAGCTGGTCATGCAATATAACAGTAAAAATTACAACCAAGTCACCATCAAAATCTTAAGATAAAAATGGGGACACCCCCAGCTTAAGTTGTATAAAATGGAAGTAGGGTATAATTCTAATATAAATAAAATAAACAAGCCAAAATAGAAAGCCAGTACAGAGGAATCCTTGAGGGCAAGGTATGGAGGCCATCATAGAAAAGCATTGCTTTTGATTCCCTAATTTCTGTTAGGTAGGGGATCCCTGGACATCTCAGTATGCATCTCAGGACAGATTCCATATGGTGGAGAATCTGTAAGGGTTAGGGTTGTATCTTGGTCTTGGAAACTTAATTGTAATCTAATGCAGGGACTGGAGGATTGTTATTACATAAGTGGTTCTCATCCAGTGAAAACTGAGACCAGCACTTTTGTCATTAAGCAAAGCAATCACTAAGTGAAATCATAAACTGTGTTTAAGATCTTACTTCAGCTTTCCATTACAAGACCTATGAACCTTGTAAATATGATTGGTTGCAGTTACTACTGTTGTTCCCAATTCCTATCTGAGCTGGTGCCAAAGCTGATGAAGAACACCAGACGTGCATAGTTTTGTTTCCTTTTTATTGAAGTGCTGCAGCGAAAGGGTTCCGAGCTAGCAAAATGCCAGGATCCAGAACAAAGGTTTAAGAAAGCTTTATACAATTTCACTAAAGCAGAAGGTGGGATAAGGCAGGCTATATAAAACAAATAATCTAATAAACATTTTAGTAATGATCTAACAATTGCCCTATTGGCTTCTAGCTATTCCTATTCCTAAGCCTTGGCCAATGAATGCTCTAGGAATTATCTAATACACATTCTATTTGCTTTGGGCCATAGCTATTTCTAACTTCTAGCTGAGATATACAGGTTGTCTAACTCTTTGATACTGTTATCAGTTCTCTAACTACCTAGAATGGATACAAGTGTTACATGTGCATATTCTCTGTGAACAATAGAATGGAGTAGAGTAGAGTAGAGTAGAGTAGAACAGAACAGAACAGAACAGAACAGAATAGAATATTTATTTATTGGCCAAGGAATTTGCTCTTAGTGTACATACAATATGATAGATCATTATCATAGTTATTGTAAAAATACATTCATCATAAAACATTAGATACAACACTTAGTGACAGTCATGGATACTAAATAAGCAATCAACATAAATCATACTAGGATACGAAGTAAACAATATAAATTGTAAGATAAAAGCAACAAAGTTATAGTATAGTATTACAGATGAGGGGATAGGTAATAGGGAAGATGAGAATGATGGTTAACACTGCCTTTCTCAATAGTTTGACAGTGTTGTAGGGGTTGGTTGTTTACCAGTGGTGGCATGGGGGTGGGGGGACTGCCCTTGTGTCTAGTTGTTCTTCTAAACACTCTTTGTTCTTGCCAGACTCCACAAAAACAGGCTTCCTTGTTTTCTTTCAAGCCTATGCCATAGCTTTTTAGCAGAGAGCCCATCACTACAGTCGCTAAATGAGGACTGCCTGTATAACTAAGCTCTGTCTCCTGTATCTTAGGCATCATTATTTTATTAACAGTTCCTCCCAGCTCCTTTATTCCTAAAGACCCATAAGCTCTGAATAATAAGAAGCAGTAACCAAAGCCCTAACCATCCCAATGAAGCAGCTGGATTATGCTTTTGAAGCCACATTGCCGTAGGCACTTTGGAGTAGACCTCTCACAAGGCTTCAAGAGGGGAATAAGGCCGGGGAAAGCACAAATCTAACGCTTTCATTTAAGACAACTTAAAATTTAGGGGAGCGAGTGACATCAAAGGAAGGACAGCTACCTAAATACAGGACACGTCTTCTTGGGAGGAAGCCCCAGTATACTCAGTGAAGCTTAGTGCGTCTTTTTAAAGCAAAAAAAAAAATGAACTGATAAAGGTCACGTCAGGACACTTCAAGCGCGTTCGACCTCAGCGGGCCTCCGCGAATTCGAAACGGGGCCGGCATCCGCCGCCTCCGTTCTGAGGCGAAGAAAAAGCCGACGCTCCTTTTGTTTTCTCCCTTCTGCCCCGCCCCTTTCATTATTCGCTCCCCCTTTTCCCTCCTCCCCTTGCGCTTCCCTTCGCGCCCAGTCAGCGGTTCCGCCAGCGAGAATCCCATTGGCGGACGGCAGCCGGTGACGCGACAAAGGAATCGGGCGGAGTCTGAGCCGCCGAGTCTCTGGTCGAAGCCGGCTCTTAAACCCCGCCCCTTTTTGTTTATTTTACTCCGCCCCCCACCCGCTTCTCTTCGGCGGCTCGCTTTGCTTTCGCCCTTCCGCGCCCGTAGAAGAGCGCCGTGGAAGAGCCGGGCGGCCTAAGCGTGCGTGCGCGCCCGGTGGCAGGCTCGTCCGGGTGTCGCAAGGAGGCGGTTAGGATCGACGGTAAGCGAGAGCGTTAAAAGTCGGGCAGTGAAAGAGAAGGCGCCGGAGCTGAGAAGGTTTATCTGACGTTTGTGGCGTAAAGGTTGAGTTTCCGCCCTTTTCTCTTAGGTGGGGAGCTTGGCGCAAGTTCCAGACATGGGTTCTTTCTGCAGGCATCTTCCATCCTTTGTGAGAGGAGATGGTGGAGAAATGGGCTACTACCTCTCCTCCTTGCAAGTCTTTCTCAACCTCGAATGAGTGGAGGTGTCCCCCCGCCCCCCCCGCGCTTAATTAAGCTGTCAAACCTGTTCCTTACTGGCATCTAAAACTTAGGAATCTGGGCATGGGTTAAGTGCCTTTCCCTTTCCAACGAATCCCAAAGGTGCTTCTTTTTCCAAGAGGCAGATGGACTTTCTGGGTTTTTTGTTTCCTTTGAAGACGTTTTGCTTCTTCAAAGCTGCTTGGATGAGGAGAAGCGAAAGGTCTTCAAAGAAAAACCAGAAAGTCCACCTGCCTCTTGGGGGAAAAAAAAAAAAAGCACCTTTGGGACAACCATGACTTGGATGACTGAGAATCTCCATAGACTTTCCAGGAAATGGAAATTGTTTTTCTTTTAATGGCTTGCCAGTCACAACTTCTGGTGAAATGTTAAAGGCTAGTTTAGTATGGTCTAGTGTCTAGTGGTTAAAGCAGGCTACAAAACTTGGAGCCCGTGTGTTCTAGAGACTATGAAAGCCGGCTGGGTGACTTGGAGACTACTCAGCCCAACTCATCTCCCAGGGTTGTTGTGGGGAAGCTAAGAGGAGGAGGAGGAGGAGGAGGAGGAGGAAGAAGGAATAATTAGCTATATTTTGCTGTCATGGATTATTTTAAAAATAGTAAAGTGTGGGATAGAAATACGGCATTAAGAGACCTGGCATAGATTGCTTCAGCTCTGATAAGTGTGGACTGTAGGTTGAAAAGGGCTTTTTTTTTTAAAGGGGGATTAGCATTCATGAAAAAGAAGATTTTCGCTCCTTTTCTGCTACAAAAATGTTGGTTCTGCTTTTCTGGTTCTGAAGGGGCTGAGACCAGTTACTGCTAACAGAGGTCACAGAGAAGCACTTCTCAGAGAGTTATTTGTTACGGAGAGAAAAGCATGAGGCCATGCTCCGAAGACAGCCATTTCTTACAATAGCCGAAGCAGCTTTCTTGGCCTAAGAACAATTGTTTTAAAATGTACCAAATATATATAAATATGCTTTGGTCACACTCGGGTGTGTTTTTGTATTTTAGACAAAGTCCTTACTGATCACAGACAGGCACTGTGGAAGAGCCCTGTTTATAGTGACTCAAAATCAAGAGGAGCCTGCTATACACATTAAAAAGGGAACTGTTCAAGCTTGTCAGTTGGAAAAGGCACCAGTAGACTCCTGACTGTTGAAAGATGGCATGCTAAGTCTTATTTTTTAATTGACTGGATTAATTAATTTTGAATGGGGCCAGAGTTAATTCATTGTACTTTTCGTGCTGTTATGGTATGATCAGAATTTCTGTAGTGTCTAATAAATTCTTTGAGCTGGACATGTTCTCTTAACTGAGTTCACACAACAATTTATCTCAGTTTATTATATCAGATAGTTATTTTATGGTTTTCTGAGCCATAATTGACTTAAAGACTGTAAACAGTAGAATATTTATTAAAAGTATATGGCTGCCTGGCTCAGAGTGACTGGGAGGCAAACACTAATAAAAATTTTGTATCAACAACATCAACATTTTTGTTAGATTTTAATATAATTAATATATACAGTATGTTAATAGATTATATCCTATTATTCATAAGCTCAAGGTAACGTCATAGGATTCCCTTCTTTCTCACAACCCTGTGAAGTAAGTTGGCCAAATAAGTTGGCAGAGAGAGAGTGATTATCCCAAAGCCACATAGTTGCGTAATTAAGATTTTTATTAACATGTTTGATTACCACTTTTCTAGATTTTTAAGAAATAAGCTATTAGGAGTCATTTACAGCATGAATCCTATTATAAAAATTATCTCTTTTCTGGTTCCAAGGAACAAAGCCACTTATGTTAATATTTATCTATTGAAGTAGTAATAACAAATTGATAGCTGTCTGGTTTTAGGTAGCCCAGATATAGTAATCTTAAATTTTGGTAATCTAATAAAACTGATTCCCGATTATGTTTGTATCCATACCTTAAATTAGAAGTGTTGATATTTTTGACTTTCCTAGTAACTCCAAAATATGGCTAAATAAATTGCTAGATTAAAGATCCTCCAAATGAGATAAATCCTAGTTCAAGTCTTAATTAGGTAAACTTGATATTCAAATGTATTGACATTCTATCTGATTTTAAAATGCTTCTTGGTAATTAGAAAACTGATACAAAGTGAACAATTTAGACTTCATTGCAGTAAAGATTATTCCACCTAAAATCTATTCCTGGCAATTTATAACTGAAATATCTAACGCCAATCAATTCTTTCAGAATAAAACAGCCAACAGTTTTATCAAAATTCTCAAAAATATTTTGAAAATTATTTTACTCTCTGGAGAATTAAGCAGCATCCCAAAGCAGTTTTGAATCAAAGACTAATTTATCCTAAAGAGTGTATATAATTAAAGGAAATTAAAAAATGTGGCTATTCCATTTTTCTGTAATTGATAATCCTACATGGGATCAGGAATTAATTCTCAAGTCATGTTTTCCTCCTCTTATCACCTTCATTAAATTGCTACATCCGTGTATTTCTATTCTAATAGGCTTTAGAATCAGAGAAGTATTATTTATGCTCTTTATTGTCAGCCCTATTTGATTTTATGCACTTGTCATGGCCATGAGACCGAAATGGACAGCACCACTGCATCTGGTCATTGTCACCCATTTAGCACCACCCAGTGAGTACGTGTAGATTAAGGAATGCTATGGATATGGGCAGCTGTTGCTCACTTATTAAACCTGTTGTGCAAGATTGCCCACAACATGTGTTTTCTGGTTCCCTAGAAGATCTGCATGAAACAATACCAGAGGTGATCATTTTGATAGCTGAACTAGACATCTGGTTATGAGACCACTCCTATACCCCAGTAGAAGTTTTACTTATAATTATGTGGATTCTGTATATATGTTTGTTTCTCTTCTGTCATGTTTTCATCATAGGCTAAATAATAATTGTCAGCCCTTATGCTGTGAATAATTAAATTCCAACATAAAATACTTTTACATACTTTTGCCATTTGTGTATATAGTGGTTCAGAACTTCTAAATCAGGCATATTTGATATGAAAAGTTCATAAGTCAGCTGTTGAGTCAAAAACATTGTTAAGAGAAAGGGTAGCCTCTTAGCTTGGCATAATGTGGCATTTACTGCTTATTTGGAAAGAAGTGTTCCCAGAAGAAAGCTAACTGGTGATTAGAGTGGAATTTATAGACACTAAAAGCCATAGTGCCATCTGAGCAGAATGTCTTTCCTAGGTGACAATTGCTAATACATCTATCTTCCACCCAAGATGCATTTTATTATGCTTGACATGCTTTCTCGTTTAGTTGAACTCAATCAATATGCCTAATCTAACCACATATCTTCTGAAGTGCCTTTTCAGATCTATCTGAAGAAGATAATAAAAGGGAATAAAGCCGGCCTGATCATTTTGTATTGAAGTAAAAGCACTAGGACATTATTACAAGTAGTCCTTGAGTTATGACTACAATTGAGCTCAAAATTACTGTTGCTGAGAGGGACATTTGTTAAGAGAATTTTGCCCCATTTTACAACCTTTCATGTCACATTTGTTAAGTGGAATCAGTGCAGTTGTTAAGTTAATAACAATTGGTTCCTAAGTGAATCTAGCTTACCCGTTGACTTTCCTTCTCAGAAGGTTGCAAAAGGTAATCACATGACCCCAGGTCACTATAACCGTCTTAAATATGAGCCAGTTGCCAAGCATCTGAATTTTAATCACACAATCCTGGAGATGCTACAACGGTCATAAATGTAAAAAACAATCATAAGTAATTTTTTTCAATGCTATTGTAACTTCGAACAGTCACTGAATAAGCTGTTGTAAATCGAGGACTATTATCATAACTTCCAATTGGCTAATTGCTGAGTGTAGGAGCACGGCTCTTCTTTGAACCCGAAACTTCTACATAGATAGAATCTTATTTTGTTTTTGCTGACATCAAACTTAATTGTTTCATTTATTTGATAAATAAATGTGCATATATATTTGCATATGTTTCTACTCAAGACATCAAAAGTTGTATTGCAAACAACTATGATTACATAAAACCACCAGAAAAAAATTCTTTAAAAAAATCTGGGCTAAAAAACTTTAAAGCTGAATATTGCTGTATATTAAAAAATTATAGATGTAACATTGAGATAACTTTTCAGTATTTTGCTATGACTCTAGAATAGGTCCTGTTTCTTGTGCTTAATGGAATTATATGCTATGCCAGCAAAGACTTTGAAGCTGGTTTTTATTTAACTGCTGCCTTTTGCTGTTGATAATAGACAAGTATGTTTGAACCTATTTTGATGATCATTCTTAGGGTAAGTAATAGGCAAATGAACTCTACCTGAGTTCTACTTTATTACTTGTAGTAATGCAAGCATAAAACTGTTATAATGCCTGTGTAGCAAAGCAGAATTAACAGTATTGAGTTGCTACATATGGCTTTGTGCCCCTTTTTATCATGAGCAACAACTTTCTTTAATCGTGGTCAGTCTTTTAGCTAAGCTTTTCTGTAAGTTGTTTTATGAAATATTTAGTATAGTGCTCCTTAATATTCAGCTTTTACCAGAGGGATTCTTAACAAAATGTCTGAATGAGAATTGAGTTAGTATAACAGTGGCAGTTTATAAGATTACCAAATAAATCCCTAACATGCATAATATTATTCTGAAATATGGATATACATAGGCAGAGAGTAGGAACTGAGAATGACTCTTTGTAGTTTAGTAGCCATAACAATATATAATAACTGGGAGGAGAGTCAAAGTAAAATCTAAATATTACTAAAACTCTTGCTCCTGTAACCTTTAACTGGGTGAAACAGTGCATCTTAAGACAATACTCTTTGAACCAAGGTATTTTAACATGGACTAACTTTCAGAATGTGTCCAAAATCTGGGACCCATGACTCCTGTGGAATTGAAATTCAGCAAATTTTATAACATTTTATGACATAAAATTATCTTAAAATAGTTTATGACATAATACCAAAAAAAATCATAAAACCTTTCCTGAGCTGATGTTTGTGTGCTGTTTTCCAGGCAGATACATCTGTGATTGTATCCCAACTGTTCTAGTGGAGAGTACATTAGACGTTTTGTAATTTTTGAAAGTAAGGAAGTATCTTTGCAAGCATGACCCAACAGGTTAAAGGTTGTCTAGTAACACAATAAAAGTTGCTAGTTTTAGTTAAGAGCCAAACCATTTTTTTTTAACAATCTCCAGTTGTCAGGACAGAGAAGTTCAATAATTCCATACATAGCACTAAGCACAATTTTATACAGAGCACTGAGGTTCTAACCAAGTTATGCCAGCAAATTTGGAGAATGAGACAGTGGCCATTCTACGATGCAATACCAATAGCAAGGAAACTTGCTAGAGTGTGTTGATTATTTTGCAATACTGTCACATATTAACAAAATAAAAAATCAAAAAGAGGTGCCAGATGGCTTTAGAAAAGACCCAGAAACAGTAATCATGATTCCTGATATATGCTGGATAATTAAGAAAACCAAAGGGACAAAAACCAAGTTAATATGTGCTTCACTGATTATAAAAAGGCTGTTCGTGTTATTCACATCAAGCTTTTGGAATGTCCTTAGAAAAATGGGAAATCCTGGAACATTTCATTGTCCTTATATAAAGCTATATATTGATCAGGAAGCCACACTACAACACAGTGAAACAGATAGGCAGAATAATGGAACAGGGCTGTCTACTCTGCTCTTATTTATTCAACCTATATACTGAATATAAATTAGGCTAACTAGACTGAAAGAACTTGAATGTAGTTTATTAGAGGAAAGAACATCAAAAACCTGTTCTATGCTAATTATACTACTCTGATACTCTGAAAACTCAAAGGATCTGCAAGTTCTAATACCAAAAGTTGAATGCAGGGGAAAAAAACAGGAGTAAGATTAAATATCAAGAAGACCAAACTAATAACAGATACAACCAGATTTAGAATTGAAATACACTGAAATGGTAGATAGTTTCTTAAACGTCAACCCTCAACAATAATGGAACAAGCAGTTAAGAGACACGCCCCAAATTAGCACTTGTTTTTGTAATCATGAAGGTCTTGAGCAGGGTATTTATATGCCTTGGTGTAATTGATCCCTGCAAGTATCAGGATAGCGTAGGCAATGGTATTCCATGTGATAGTTTATGGAAATGAAATTAGAAGTTTGAAGAATCAGACTATTGCCACTTTTGAACTTGGGTGTTGGAGAAGACTCCCAAGAATCCATGGAGAGCCAAGAAAACAAACAGGTAATTGCACAAATCAAGCCAGAGGTCTCATTAAGGTACAAATGATCTGACTCAAATGATTATACTTCAGACATAATATGCAAAGACCTAACTCTCTGGAGAAGGCTCTGATGCTGGGAATGGTGGAAGGAAAGAGAAGAAGACCAGCTAGCAAGGTGGATGGACTCAGTTACAGTGGCGATGGGTACACCACTAGAAAACCTGGAGGTTAGGAAAAGATCATCATGGGAAAATAACTATGTGGTTGCCAAGAGTTGACACGGACTTGATGGCACATAATTAACATCAAAAACATATTATTCAACTGAATAGAAAGGAGGAAACATTAATATGGGAGAATTCTATGGCCAGCATAACCTTTCCCTATGCTAATAATGGTGTAACAATATATTTTCATCCTCAACAAACATTCATTTCTTAGCAAATGTTATTTTGCTTAAAGGTTTGGCAGCAAAACTAAGTATATAACAGCATGGCAAAGAAAGAGTTTTCCAACTATTTGCCTAATTTTGAAAAATATGAAATATTGAACTGAAACAAATATGTGCTGTTGTCTTTTTATAAGGTAAACTTTAAAAAAGAAATTACATACATAGCTGAAGTCTGAAATGTGTTTAATTCCATACAGATTGTCAAACTGTATTTATAACCAACTACACAAATCTCTAAGTAAAGCTAAGTAAGAACAGAAATGCAATTAAAATATAGAAGGTTGGAAGAGATAACTATTTTTTTTTGTTCCTAGCAATGCTTACAATTTCCTTGATGAATTTTAACATTATTGCTAAGTTCAGAAACATAATTTATCCAGACACTATGCTACTTCACTTCTATATACCATATTAAACTATAGCAATGTTTCAATTTTGCTATAATGTTAAAATTCCTTAACGAAGATAAGTGTCAGGATTCTGGCAGTTCCTCCAAATAAATCATGAGCTTCGAGCCACACTCCCAAAACTAAAAAAGATTTATTAGAAATTAACATTCCGGCATTAGCCTGGGCGTAGCCAACTCTGAGACACGTAATTCACTGTCACCCTTGATCCTGCTTTCCCCCCCACCCCTCTAGGTGTATCATCCAACGAAACATGTCCATAGCCAAGAGTCATCAATCATGCTCTCCAATTAGATTTTTGCATGGCAGAAGCTTCAGTCATCTAATCAGTCTCTGAAGAAAATATGAATGGAATGTACTTTCGATTCCACACTGCTGCCTTCTCTTTGAAACTCCCCCCCCCATTTTTGTTGATAACTATAAAACGTGCATACAAAATGTTTTATGAGTTGACAGTAAGAGCTGCGGTGGTGCAGTGATTAGAATGCAGTACTGCAGGCTACTTCTGCTTGCTGCCTGAAATTTGGCAGTTCGAATTGTACCAGGCTCAAGGTTGACTCAGCCTTTCATCCTTCCGAGATGGGTAAAATGAGGACCCAGATTGTTGGGGGCAATATGCTGACTCTAAAACTGCTTATAGAGGGACAGTAAAGTACTATATAAATCTGCTATTGCTATTATGGTTAAAATCAAAAACATAATCCAGACACTATGTTATTTCACCTTTATATAAACTATATAAACTATAGCGATGTTTTAACCAGTGCTATGTTATTAAAGCATTAATTTAAATCCAATCTGGTACTATTTACCTGGAATATAATACTTTCTCATATATAATATCCTTTGACAATTAAAGAAAGTAATCTGTAATTTTACCCAATAAAGAACATAGTGTAATACAACTACAGGTAGTCTTCAGCTATAGACTGCTTTATTTAATGACCGTTTGAAGTTACAACAGTATAAAGCTTTACAACCTATCCTTGCATTTATGACTTTCATGGCATCCTGTAGTCATGTGATCACTCTTTCTGTCTTTCCCAAACAGTTTCTGACAAACAGGGATAATGAAGAAGATGTAAGTAAAATTTCAAGTCACATCGTGTCTCGCTTAATTATTGTGATGATTCCTTCAATGACCAAATGGGAAGTGACATTGTTAGCCCATTGTGGTCCTATGATTTTCCACTAAGTGACCACAGAATTTAGTTATGGAATTGCCTGTCCCAATTGTGATTTCTAAGCAAGGACTACCTGTAATCCCTTACTTTGCCCAGTAAAGAGCATAATCTAGCATTACTATAAAAATATACAGATTATAGTAATAATAGAAATATCTTATTTTGTCTACTTGTACATAAAGGCTAAAAATGTATTTTGCCTTGTCAGAAATAATAGAAGCAAATTTATTCCATGTTTTTACTTTTATAAATTCATACTCTACTTTTAACACATTTCAGTTATTTTCCAGAGTTGTAATATATGTGTTTGTAAGACGTGCTTTATTAAAGACCAGACAAGCTATTCCTAGATTTGTGTGCCCACTGCCTGTGAGACTGGTACATTTCCTATGCCTAGTAGAGCCTTCTTTGATCAAGATTGCCCAAATGCCCTTTACACTTGTTAACTTGTATATTTTTAATGTCCCAGACTACTAGATAAGAAACTTTCAGTGTAGACAATTTGGTAGCAGATGGGAAAAATTATTTCTTATATTATTTATATACTCCTACATAGGGCATCTTCTACTCTACAACGGATAACCACAAATACTGGCTCTTGATAGGTAAGAAATGGAACTTGCTCATAGTCACATTCGTAGGTAATGTCTTTAGGAATTTTAAAGCTTGTCTCTTTGTATGTTTTGGAAATATTCCTTTTAGAGCAGGGGTCCCCAACCACCGGGCCAGGGACCGGTACCGGTCCGTGGAACATTTCCTACCGGGCCGCCGGTTTGCTGGGCGCCGCCATCTTGTTTGACGAGAAAGTGCTTCCGGGTGAACTTTTCCAGTTGGAAAGCGGCGTTTGGGTCCTGAAGGAATCCTTGCGCCTTAGTTTCATCGAAGGGGGGGGCTTTGAATGAAACTAAGGCGTGAGGATTCTTTCAGCACCCAAGGCAAGGCGGAGCCGAGCGACCGTCCCAAGCCATCCCAAGCGAAGCCCATCGACAAAGGTACAAAGGAGGAATTGAAGGTGGCGGGAGAAGCGGGGACAGCTGGCTGGCCAGTCGCTCAGCTCGCCTTGCCTTGTCATGCGTGCTGATGCCAGTACCGGGCCGCAGATCATTTTGTGATGCTGGTACCGGGCCGTGGCACAAAAAAGGTTGGGGACCATTGTTTTAGAGGATTGTTTTGCTACTATGTCCTTAATACACAATACTCATTTTGAGGCCAAAATATTACTAAAATGCTCAGAACTGCTTCTTTTCATTCAGAATGGCTGTTCTGTATTCAGATCAGTTCTGTTCAAAATATTTTGTACATCGTGGTTTTAGATATGTAAATATATATACTGTAAATGTTTATCCCATCTCTAGAGTGTGTTTCTCATTTTTTTCATTTCTTTTTTCCCATGAATAAACTGGCAAGCTGGTGACATATATGTGGAGAAATCTCTGTTATTTTTATTACTCCAGTTCTTTATTACTTTTGATTACTTGTTGCAGTGCATATGAATAAATGCAATCACAGTTTTACAGCATTGTATGGTTTATTTTGTTCAATAAGAACCCTTATGTTTCCTTCTCTTCTGTTTCTTTACTCCTTACTACAATTTGGAACTGAAGATTTAAATGTTTTCTCATTCCATATAATTCAATATTTGTCCAGATAAAAGTAATTTCACCTCTTAAGGAACCTATCCATACCCAGAAATTGTTGGCAACTTTAATACAAAGATAAATATTACATTAAGTACTTCCATTAAGGATACCCAGGTCATATCTTGTATAGCAGTAAGAACTTATTTCTCTTTTAGCACGTTGCAGCAAACCACTCACAAAATGCCCCATTTCCTGTTTTTCACTGCATTTCATCAGAGGCTTGAGAGAAATAATCATATAATGACGAATCAGAAAATGTTGGTACTGTATAAAATACTTATGGGTTTGGTTTTGTCCACCCCTCTAGGTACAATTGCATAAAAAGCTAAAAGTACTTTTCTTGAGATTGGCTATAATAATAGAATCTTGCAAGTGTAATTATGTTGTACTTGTTCCTCCTCCTTATAGTTCAGTGAATTAGGGAAGTATCTGTCTGAATTGCTCCCGGATACTATCTTTCTGTTGTGGATTTAAAATATGTCATTTTACTCCTTGTCACCCTGGCAACAGTTCCTGCATGTTTCCATCAACTTTATCTTCTGCAAGCCTCCACAGAGGTTAATGACCTAAGGGAAGGGTGCAGACAGAGACTTTAATTCCTCCTGAATTAATAATTCAGACTAATGGGCAGCTATCACAGCTTCACCGTTAATATTTAGTTGAAAGTATAATTGGATTTTGACGATTTGAAGTTTGCACATATAATCTTCATTTGGAAGGGGAGTGCTATTGCAGCAAATTACTGGTTAATCAGTGCAACATCTTTAGTGCAATATATTTATTAGAAGGTTAGGGAGCAGATAGAACAGAGAAAATCTGCTGGAGGAACCGGTTGGCTTCCACGAGGCCTGCTGCACTATTGATCAATGCAGTGTCCTCCAACAAAGGTAGCCCTTGACTGATCAAAGTTATGACTTATGGGATTTATAACCTGTGCCCAGCCATTGCAGTGCCCCCGCAGTCCACATGATCCAATTGGGGAGCTTGGCAGCCCACATTTATGACTACAGGGGCACTTCACCTCGCCATCCATTTATTATCTCCCATTTATGCCCTTTCGCCACCCAATCTTGCCTTTGCTGTTCCTACTCTTGTTCCTGATGAGGTGTGGCTGCCCTGGTTGCTGAGACAGGCTGGAGGTGAGTTTCTCGCTGTAGAAAAAGAAGAAGAAAAGCCCCAGACTCATGGGACACAAAACATCCCTTTTGTGTTACAGACTTACAGGCCAGGGCTCCTTTTGACTTCTTTTTATTTTTTTAAGCATAAAGCCCAGCCCCTGCAACTAGGCCATGTACACCTCATGGGCAGCAGGAGCAAGAAGACGGCAAACATCATATGGAGCAATAGAGTGCAGGGCAGTGATGGTCTAGCAAAGGCAACTGCAACTGGGTTGGGGTCACTGGCTTCCAAGATACGGCAAGCAGCCCCAGAATTGGACAATTTGGGGCTGTTTGTCACTTTGCATGATAGGGTGCCCCAAAGAGCAAAAATGGGGAGAAGATGTAAGATAGGAGGCTCAGGGCTACAAGTGACCAAGCCTGGAATGGAATAAATTAACGACCCATGATTCTTGGTTAATGACAATTGCCAGAATTGTCATCAGTAAGTGATGCAGTCATGTGATAACACACTCTACAACTGCATTGCCTAGGGATGGAAATTCTAGTCCCAATTACGTTGGTTGTAAATTGTAGACTTCCTGTATTTAATAGAAAAATAAGTTTCCTCATCCAATATCTCATTCAATATACCCAGTATTTGATTGGGTTAATCAAAGTAAGCTCTGAAGGAAGCTGAAAGCTTCTATGGTTGTCAAAAGGCTATTCTTAGTTTGCATTCTTCATGATACTTAAAGTCAGAGGCAATTCCTCAGGGTCGTTTAACATCTGCTGCATCAACTAAAAATGGAGTTAAGTTTGGTTGAATTTTAACCCCATTATTATTTAACTTTTCTGTGTTTGACTTGTTAAGTTACCTAACAAACACGGACTTTCACCACCCTAAGCTGAAAGAGAAATTTGTCTTCTCTTTATGTAGCTGAAGCAACTGTATTATCTTTGATTCCTGTTGGTCTCAAAAGAGTTGTGAAGACCTTTATGCAACTTTGAGGGGAGGGTAAAATTAAAATTTATCAAAAAGACTAAAATCTTGACCTTTGCTAGGATACCCCGCAGTCATCAGGGGTGGGATTCAAATTTTTTAACAACTGGTTCTGTGGGCGTGGCTTAGTTGGTGGGCGTGGTTTGGTGGTCATGTTATTGGCTGGTTGTGGCCAGCTCAATATCACTGACATCGAGGCACGCATCTCCTCGCCTGGCCTCTCATGACTGTGGGGTTGCTGCAACAGTTGTAAGTGTGAAAAATGGTCATAAGTCACTTTTTTCAGTGCCATTGTAACTTTGAATGGTCACTCCACACAAGCAAAGTACCAGCAAAGGAGGGGAAAAGACACCAGAGACGTTCCTGAGACAGGAAGTCTGGTCCTGCCAAGAATGTAATAAGGGTTAATGGAGAGGCAGTTTCTGTAAGCAACACCAGAATGTTTCCTTCCTGCCTTCCTTACAGGATTAGGACAGTAATTTCTCCTAACAACCGGTTCTCTGAACTGCTTAGAATGTTAACAACTGATTCTAGTGAATAGGTGCTAACTGGTAGAATCCCACCCCTGCCTGGCATAAAGATGGACGTTCAGTCAAGCAGATTAATATTTTCTAAATATTTGATGATGTACTATTAATATGCATTCATAATCATGAATTCTAAAAAAGCTGTACTTGAAAATAATTATATTTTTGTCTGCTGAAACATACAGCTTTATCAGTTTTGTCTTTGTGTAGATTTGAATGATTGCTGTTACATATAGTACCTATTTTTGGAGCATCTCTAACAACAAAAGAAAAGCAACTGTTTGTAGCTTTTAATGTTATGGTGAAATCGCCGTTGTGGATAGTTCCCTGCTTATGACCACAACAGGAACCAGAAATTCATCATTAAGGAAGTTGTTAAACAAGATATCACTTGACCAAGACTGGCTTCCCCACTGACTTGGCTTGTTGGAATCAGGCTGGAAAAGTCACAAATGGCAATCACATTTCCGCACAATATTGCATCTGTCATAAATGTGTGACAGTTGCTGAACACCAGAATCACAATCCTGTGTTTTCAGGGATGCTGAGATGGTCATCCGTGTGAGGACCGCTATTAAATAACTTTTCATTTCTGTCATAACTTGGAACATTGGCTAAATGAATGGCTGTAAATCAAGGACTATATATATTACTCTGCAAAGTAGTACAGAAAGTAGGTGCTTGGGGCTAGGAGCTGTAAATATTAAAATTATGTCAGGAGTTTATGAATGTAGGTAACAATGTGTTGATAAATGACTTGGGCAGTGGCCCCCAATATTTTTGGCACCAGGGACTGGTTTTGTGGAAGACAGTTTCTCCACAGACTGGAGAGGGGAGATGGTTTCATTTTTGCTTGCTTGCCCACTTCTCATCTCCAGCTGTGTGGCCTGGTTCCTAATAGGCCACAGATCAGTACCAGCCCGTGGCCCAGGGGTGGGGATCCGTGGTCTAGGGAACTTTTTAGTTGATTAGCAATAGTATTTTATAAGCTAACAATAGCAAATGAGGTTGCAGGTGTTTAATTTTATTTTTGGGTTCCCCCCCCCCCCCGCACTTCCTTATTTTTATGAATAACTCAAGCCTAACTCTATACTCCTTCCTCCTCCTATTTTCTCCACAACAACCACTCTGTGAGGTGAGTTAGGCTAGAAGTGATTGGCCCAAAGCTAGTATTTCATACCTAAGTGTGGAGGGACCAGAACTTACAATCTTCTGGTTTCTACTTAAATGTCCTAACCATTAGACCAGTGATGGCTAACCTTTTCAGCTTGGTGTGTCAAAAATCGGGAAAAAGTGTAGCCTTCCTCGGGTCGTGTGTCACTTCAAGAAATATCAATAATTTGGTAATATTTGCAGCCCTAATAAAGAAAGATTTATATTTTTAATATATTTATTATATTTATTAGTTCAAAAAGCAAAAAACAAATAATGATTTACCTTAGTGACTTTTCTGTTGCTGAATTGCATTTGCTAAATCTTCAATTGCAGGGTTGTATTTTGTGCACTTCAGGGCCAAGCAAGTAGTATAAAAATGGCATCATAGGAACAGGCTTATTCTCAGTCCAAAGGTTTGTTTCTGATTTCTTCCCTGATTTAAGGGAAATTTGGGAAATGATCTCACTATCATGAAAGGTTTAATTGATTCACTAACCCAAAAGATGATGATGATGATGACAGTGGGAGGCAGGAGTCACTCTCTCCCTTGCGAGAAAAAAGCAAGAGCCGTTCTTATGATCTCTCTCTCTCTCTCCCCGGAATACAGTCAAGCCCTCTCCAGCACGCGCAATCCGACCCTGCCGCTTAAAGTCAACGTCCTCGCTCCCACCCACCCACCCACCCAAAGCGACGAAGTCCCCCAATTGCGCAGCCCAGAATCGCCCTCCCCTCAGGGGGCAGCAAAGATGCCCGGCGTTTCCCAAGACAAGAAGCTCTGCCGTGCAATGAAAGCGTCCTGGCTTTAGGCTTGCGGGCTCAGAAAACAACGCGAGCCGAGGTGGCTTCGGCTCGCTTGGCTTCATTTCCTCAGCCCCAGCTGCTTTCAGTCCACTCGGGAGGAGGGGGAGGAGGTGGTGGTAGCGGCTTGCGTTGTTTTCTGAGCTCTAGGCTCGCGGGCTCACGGGCTCAGAAAACAACGTGAGCCGCCGCCACCTCCTCCCCTCCTCCCGAGCGGACTGAAAGCAGCTGGGGCTGAAGAAATGAAGCCAAGCGGACTGAAGCCGCCTGGCTCGCGTTGTTTTCTGAGCCCGCGAGCCTAGAGCCTAGAGCTCAGAAAACAACGCAAGCCGCCGCCACCTCCTCCCCCTCCTCCCGAGCAGACCAACAGGCGTGTCAGTCAAAGTGCCTCGGCGTGTCACAAGTGACACGCGTGTCATAGGTTAGCCATCACTGCATTAGACCAAACTGGCTTTATTGTTATAATTATCCTTGTATCTGAATCACAGTAATGTTTACTGTACAATCATGTAGTGGCCTTAAATAGAGTATGCTAGCCAATTCTAGAATTTTAATCGCCACCTGTGATAACTCACATGTAGATTGAAGATCACATGGCCCTGAAGTTTACATAGTAGACTTTAGTAAATAGTAAATAGTTGGCTTTGTTCTGTGAGTCCTCATTGGCTCTGTTGCTACCTGCATATGGGAATGTAAAGTTCTGGTATTTTCAATAATTCTGCGCAGAGGTTTTCCTGGTTCATAGACTTTAAAAATTTATAAAAAGATCTAAATGAAGGATTGCAATATGTGAAAGAAACAGGCAATATTACATTTTGTTCAGTTTTGGAAAAAATGAGGATGACCTTTCCCCCCTATTTCTCTGAGAATCTGTACTTGTAGCATAACTACAGTATATCCATCCCTTATCATGGACAGCATTCATTAGATTAGAGTTGTTTGACTTCTCTTTCAGCACACCCATAACTAGACCTCTTTAAAACTGTAAAATAACCAAATGAAAACACTTTTCTATTCCCAGATTCATTCTGACACCAAATTTTATACTTGTCTACACTATATATCTTGCAAAAATGTTGGTCTGCTACAATAATAATAATATGTATAAATAATTTCTTTATTAATAAGAGGAATCTTTTGAATGAATAAGAACTAAGCTCTATTTTGTTGCAGTTTAAACTTTTCAAAATTGAGAAAAAACTAAGAATCATGTAGTATTTTAAAAGAATTGAACTTTTATTATGAATTACAACCCACATCACTCGAGAGTGATACAAAACTATGGGCATAAGTTTAGAAATGTTTTCTATTTTAAATTATATTCTCAGCAATTAAAAAAACAGCAGTTTTTTTTTAGATGCTTTTTACCAACTTAGTAAAACAACAGTGAAACTAAAATGAAATTTTATTGAACAATAAATATCCAGTAATAAATATTGACTAGTACAGGAAACTGCGTATAAAGTAAATTCTCTAAAAGAGTTTCAATAAACCTGCTAACAAGTTTATCAATTCTGCTCAGTAACAGAGTACTATACAAGAAATAGCTCAGCCGCTGTCAATAAGAACTAGTTAACAAGATTGGCAGTCTGAAGCACTAGCTTCATATATCCACTTAGAACTGACTTTCAAAATTTGTCAAGATGTGCTTGACACTGGTAGAGTGTTTCCATTTGCCTACATCTTGGATACAGCTGGCTGTATTTTGTGAGCTGTACCTGTGAGGGAAATGTAATAGTACTTAATCTACAGTATATTTAAAGTTTTTAAGAATTGAAATTGAATTCTGGGGTTTAGCAGAAACAAATGCTGTGATTAAACCATGCCACTAGATGGTGCCTTGGATTAAATATTTTTCAGACATGCTGAGATTGGTATTTAACTCTTATTAACTATAATTAGAGAGTTCAGACTGCACGACTCTTATAAGCTTTTCTTGTTCTATAATTTTGAATTGTAAATATACAGTAATTCTTTCAACAATGTCTCTGCAGGAACTGTCAAGCTCCAGAAGGAATTATATCTGACTGGCAATTGGCAGGTAAGAACATGTTAATTTGCTTACCTGACTATTTTAACTGTTGTTTGCTTAATATATTAATTTAAATTATATGCCTAAATACAGTAGAAGAAGAGTTCAAAGTTAAAAATGGAAGCTTGTGTCATCTATTCTGATATCAGTGGTATTTCCAGAATTAAATGATCATGCCTTAGACATTTCTGGAGCTGACAAGATAGAAAGCATTGATTTAATAATCACAATGCCCTGATTCTTGTTAGATATGTTTATGGAACAGTTTTGGGAATTGATTATTGATTGTCTCTGTGCCATCATATTAGTGTCAAACTCTTAGTGATTGCATAGACCTTCTCCAGGATGATCTGTTCCCATCCTGACCCTTGGGTCTACTACTGGGACACCAATTGCCACTGTAATTGAGTCCATCCATGTTGCTGCTCGTTGTTTTTCCTTCATCTTCTCCAGAGAGTTAAGTCTTCACATAATGTATTCAAATTATGGTCATTTGAGCCTATTCATTTATACTGAAGTGAGAATTCTAGTTTGATATGTGCTTTGATCCACCTGTTTGTTTCCTTACCTATCTTTGACGAGAGTTCTTCAAAACCAAATGTCAAGAGTCAATACTCTTTCTATCCTCTGTTTCTTCAAAGCCTAGTTTTCGCTTTCATAGAAGGTTACAAAGAAAACCTTTGACTGGAAAATTCTTTGTAGTTCAGACATATCACAGTATCTGAATAGGTTTTCTAAGACCCTCACTGTTAATCTGTCAAATGCTACCCTGTGGCATATTTCTTGACTTCTGTTTTTTTCTTTTCTTTTTTTTACTTTTGATAGTCCATCTTCAAAGGGTAGAGGCTGTATATCATTTTAATATTTCACTGTCAATTCTGTTTGTGTTTATCTATACTTTGGTATTCCTTATGTTTAATCTTAATCCCATTTTTTCACAGTGTTCTAGTATTGAAGCACCTTTTATTACTAGACCTTCTGAATCATTCATATTTTCAAATAGCAGAGTAATATCAGTATAGTACAAACTCTTGAGGTTTGTCCCTGAAATTTTAAAACCAAACTTATCTTCTAATCCAACTTCCCTTAGCATATATCCTGAATAGATAAGGGGAAGACTGCATAGCCTTATCTCCTTCCTTTGCTGATCTGGGACCAGTCTGTGGTACACAATGTACCATCTGAACTGTGGCTTTCTATTCTGTCTGTAAATTCTACACAAGGACAATCAGATGTTCCGGGATTCCAGTTTTCCTAGGGACTTTCCACAGCTTGACACAATTGAAATATTTTCTTTAATCAATTAAGTACATGCTGAATTTTAAAAAAATTATTTGCTTCTTTGATTATAAAGCATGCATCAGCAATAACATCTCATGTTCTTCAAGTTTTTTCTAAAGCCAGTTTGAACATCTGCATCTCCATTTCTATGTAGGACTCTAATGTGCATTGGATAATTTTGAACATTATTTGGTAGCATGTGAAATTGAGAATATAGTACGATAGATTGTACATTCTGTTTAAGTCTCCTTTCTCTGTTATTGGTATATGAGTTGATCTCTTCCAATCTATTATTCTCCTGATTTTCTGGCATAGCTTGGTTAGAATTTTATTTATTCTTGTCTTGTTTAAAATATATTAATATGTATTCAGTTAATTTGTGTAGTGACCAGATTGCTGATCTAATTTCAGTTTCTAGTTGTAGAAATATTGTAAATAGGAGATATCTTCTGTTGAATGCTAATATCACTTCTTGTACAACATTTCAGTATTTTTCCATTTTTGTTTGATTTTTTTGGAATTTGTTACTGTTTGTCTTTTAGTATGCTATTTCAGGAGGAGATGCGTGCCTCGATGTGAGTGATATTGAGCTGGCCACACCCAGCCAATAACATGACCACCAAGCCATGCCCACCAACTAAGCCACGCCCACAGAACCGGTTGCTAAAAAATTTGAATCCCACCCTTGCTTTGTAGATATTATTGTAAAACTGATTTTTATCTCTTATAGCATTTTGAAATTTTGTTAAATTTCTTCCAGAGAACTTTTCCTCCCCTTGGCTTTTGTCTCTCTTCATAATATCTGCCATCTGTTCTATAATCCAATTTTCTTTCTTAGTTTTTAGCAGTCTCGTTTCACATTCATCCTTGACAACCTCCGTGATTTCATTTCCACAGTTCATCTGGTTCCTGATTAAGAGGTTCAGGACTTCAAGCTAGTTTCTGATGTTCTCCTTAAAAATGTTGTATATGTGCTCAAGACCATATATGAAAACTGTGGCAAGGCTTATCTTTGCTATTACTGATATTACTAATAATAGATAATTATTATTTTCCATCTCCTTCTAGAAGTAGTATGTTTGATCCTGTACTCTATCTGGTTCTGTCAATGTATATAGGTTTTTGTATTGTTTGAAGACTTAGTAGTAATGAAAAACTCATTGAATGAAAACTGATAACCATTCTCCTGCTTCATTCCTGTTTCCTAGGCCATATAGTCCAAGCATGTTTTCCTGCTTACTATTTCCAACTTTACCATTCCAACCATAATCAGCCTTGCATATTTTGCTGAGTTCAGGTTAAACCTGAACCATGAAATTCATGAATCTCTTTTTCTTCTGCATTGGTACTTGGAGCATAAACCTGGATAACGGTTATATTAAGGATGTCTCCAAATCTAATATTATTCCATCTTTGATTGTATGATATCCAAGTACTGTCTTTGCACTACTTGTGCTAGCTTGAAAGCAATGCTGTTCCTTCTTTGTTTTCTGTGTTCTGAATAATAAACAGTATTAGCTTTTGACTGTCCATTTTTAGATAATTTCAATTAATTGATGCCTGAAACTTCAATGTGTAGTTGATTCATTTCATCTTTCACTGCATTGATCCTTTACATATTCATGCTTCTTACAGTATATGCTATACTGTATATACCAAGTAATTTTATCTTTCTAGCATAAGATTTTTCCCTCTGTGTGATAATATAAGCAATTAGACATCCCAAAGTTTTTAATCTAGCCACGTCGTAAACACGATTAGTGCTCCAAAACATCCACAGCGCTTCCTCAGAAGCATCTTGAGTGCCATCCTACCTGTATAGAATGGAATGGAATGGAATGGAATAGAATAGGATTCTTTATTGACCAAGTGTGATTGGACACACAAGGAATTTGTCTTGGTGCAAATGCTCTCAGTATACATAAAAGAAACGATACATTCGTCAAGAGTCAAGAATCATCAGGTACAACACTTAATAATAGTCATAGGGTACAATAAGCGATCAAATAATACTAGGAAACAGTCAATATAAATCATAAGGATACAAGCAGCAAAGTTACCGTCATACAGTCATAAGTGGGAGGGGATGGGTTATTGATGAGAAGATTAATAGTAATAGTAGTGCAGACTTTGTAAATAGTTGAACAATGCTGAGGGAATTATTTGTTTAGCTGAGTGATGGCTTTCGGGGGAAAACTGTCCTTGT
Source organism: Pseudonaja textilis (assembly GCF_049901715.1). Lineage (NCBI taxonomy): Eukaryota > Metazoa > Chordata > Lepidosauria > Squamata > Elapidae > Pseudonaja > Pseudonaja textilis. The sequence goes on from NC_141992.1 coordinate 76,365,219, forward strand.
GTCTAGTTGTTCTGGTGTGTGTATCACTTTATATTGTCTTTCTGCATGGTTTGCATAGTAAAATGTAGGAAGAGGTTATCATTACCTTCTCCCACCGAGTTTCAAATGATGCTTTTGCTATTGTCAATAAAGCTATCATCTGCCTGCAGCATCTTCCTATATCACTGCTGCCCAATAAGGGTGCCTGCTTGCTTTAGATGGGTAATTGGCTTCACACCTTGGTTTAGCCTGCTGTGAGTATATTCCTGGCATTCTCTGCTCATCCCTTCTAGGAACAGATCCTCTGCCATGGTGAATACTTGAGAGGGAGTTTTAGGAATACAGACTGTAATAATACTGTTTTCAAGCATTTGTGTTAATATTCAGTACAAATGTACTGAAAACTTTGGAAGTTATTTAAACAATTATAAAAGAATAACTTCATAATACAATGGATCTATTCATCATAGAAAGAATGTAGAATGAATATGTATAAGAAAACACCAGCATGGTTAAATAAATGTTAAAAAAAATAGTGAGGGAAGGATTTTTTTTTTTTAAAGTGGAAAGCTTAATTTGATAAAAACAAGGGAAGAAGTACTCTGGCTAATCAAGCAAAAACGGGAATCTGAGGGGAAATAATGCATTAAGTCAAATAAAATAATGAGGGGAAATGCTGCAACTTCTACAAAACAACACTATAAAAAGATTCCTGAAAGGGTATCGGGAATTAAAAGGAATATGTCAATCCTTCAATGTAGCCCAGACAGACAACTAAAACCATGAGCATTAATGCTTCCTTTATGATAAGATTACAGTAACAGAATCTTGCAAGTCTGAAAGCAGCTCCCCTGCAATTACTTTCGAGAAAACTAGGGAAAGTCCCTTCTGAGATGCTTTCTCCATTCCCATCCCTCCTCTGGGTTCAGATTCCATTTATCTATCAGGCCATTGTTTACATTGTGAGTATTAACCCTTTGGCTTGCTGGGTGGCAATGAGTGAAGAGTAAAATGGTCTTGGGCCACATGTAAAATATAAATAGTTATTACGTATAAATATTGTAACAAACTTCCTTTATTTTTAAAATATTTTTAATTATAATCTTGTCACATGCATCCCGCTAACTGCAGGCTGAACACAGCTGAACTAGGCTGTGGTTCTTCCTCAGATAAGTTATATCTGTCTCTATAAATATATTAATAAAATTTTTGAATACTGTATAGCATTCATTAATTCAGCAATACATTTCTATACAAATAATTAGTATTTGAAGTATTTCAGCAAAAAAATATAGTTTTTATTACTAAAACTGTTGATAAACAAGTGTTAAATAGCATTTAGGCTAATTGATCTATCCTTATCCTGTTGAATTCCCCACTAAATGGCATATAAAATATTAAATAAATTGTAACAAGGTTTTATTCATTTCTGTTTAACATGTTTACAACAAATTTTGTAAAAACTGGCAAGTCAAATATTAGACTAAAAGTATGTACTGTTTGTATTTACATATTTTGATGTATAAAGGTTACCAGGATTTGATATTACATTTTGTTGATCTTCAAACAGTAAAAGTCAGCAGTTGACACATTCTGCAATTGCATTCAGAGGCTTGTCATCACATACTCGTCTAATCTTGTATACAGTGAACAGTTCTTGAAGAACTTAAATGTCATCTCAGTTAACGTGCTTTGTTTTCTGGAAGTTAAGATTACAAATATACTTTATTCAAGGTTTCCTCTTGAATTAGCCCCTGCTAGGGTAGCCATCTGCAAAATCTGTTTTCTGTGACTGACAAGGTATCATGTTAACCACCTTTGTGCTGTCTAAGCTACATCCTGTTTTTCATATTTGTGAAGCTTAGGCAAGGTTGTGTCAGAATCCATTGTTCTTTCATTATCTACTATAGACGAAACAGCAACATTATTTGTTACTGTGATTAGCTGTCCCAGTTTTTATTTAAAACTTGTTCTCATAGGGTCACAGTGCCCTTTATAATAATACATTTAAGAAGCAATTTGGAATCCATGTGTATGTGGCTAGGTAGGTAGGTAGATGGAAGGGTGGATGGATGGATGGATGGATGGATAGATAAGATGGATGGATGGATGGAGAGAGAGAGAGAGAGAGAGAGAGAGAGAGAGAGGTGATAGACATAGATGATAGAGATAGAGATGGCTGGATGGCTAAATAGATGGATGGATGGATACATAGATGGATGGATAGTTATAGACATATAAAAATAAATGTAGATATAATCTTTGCCCTTCATATACCAGTTTCTAAATGATAGCCTATTGGCTCCAGTTACTGGTACTTATTAGTGAAATTGGCATTACTAAAGATACATTTTTGGGAATGGAAACTAGCACAAAAGAGGATTTTCAATACACATGAAGGCCTGTTTTCTATTAAATTGTCTTAGCACTGTTCTGGAGATTTAATACTTCCATTACTGTGTAAACAAAGAACAAATCTAATCTTGTTGGCTGTATTTCTGATTTATCTTGCTCCCTGATAATATAATCAGTTGTTTTTCTTGTCCCTTAGCTTCTTACTACGTTATAAAATAGCAGCCCAATGATAACTTTTCAGGTCATGAAATGCACATATTTCTATGCTTTGTTTTTGCAGACTCAAGAAGGGGTATCAGAAATTAATATGTTTCTGTTTTATTAAGCCAGATGGGTACTTTTGAGGTATTCCCCATTAGGAGAATGAGTGCACTCAGGGAAACATAGTGAGAGTGATGTTGAATAACACACAACCAGCATACAGATACACTGAATAGTAAAATGTAGGTTTTACTTCCAGTAAACAGGTAAACAAAGTCCAACAAACAGTCCAAATCATACACGGTTAAAGCAGTAAGTATCAGTCCAGGGATAATCCAAAAATGAAGTCAAGTATCATAAACAAAGCTCAGTAAACAGAGTTTGCTAACAGTTGCAAAACTCACAGCAATCCAAGCAGAACGACAATCAGGCAATATGGCAAAACAAGAAATTCAAGGAGAACAAACCAGGTTTCTGGCTCCATCTTATGGCCGTTGGAGGAACCTCAGCCAATTACAATTACAGCATTCTCTTAAAGATACAATATTAAATTACTATCCTGGTTTATATATTTCCAACCCAACTGTTAGGTGACTATCATTCCGAACATTCTCCCCTTTGGATAGGACAATATATAAAGACGTACAGTTTAAGTCCATATTCTTCACAGCAAGCCTTATGTTTTACAGTGCCCTGGTCTTTCGTAAAATGATCTGCAATGTTATTCTCTGACATGCAGTACTCCAGTTTAATCATTTTACTTTGAACACATTGTCTCACACTTAGATATCTAAGATCAGTGTGTTTTGATCTTGTCTTTATGGTGAGATTGGAAGCCATCTGAATTGCTGATTGGTTGTCTTCATACACAGCAATAGGTTCATTTACATTAATTCCCATATCTATCATTAGTTGTTTATAACATACTAAATCCGTACATAATAGAGATAAACATGAGAATTCAGCCTCCATTGTTGATAAGCTTAGATGTTTTTGTTGAATAGACAGCCATCCAATTAACACCTTTCTTAATAATACTAGAGTTAACACTATATGCTATGTCTGGCCTTGACCAATTACTAAGATAGGATAAGCTACCAATCATTCTTCTTAGCCTTCTGGTGATTACCAGTATTCTGTCATTTTCCCTTCTTACAGAATCTAGCTATATGTCCCTTAGCCTCACAAGAAAAACATTTCCTAACAGTATAAGCAGTTGAACACAAATCCTCTTCTTGTGGTTGTTTCTTTCTCAGTTGGTCCCTATCCAGTCGTCTTCTTGCTTCTTCTAACAACCTTCCAGGTATGTCAGTCAATGTCAGTTCATCTCTGGTCAGGACTTCCAGTGAAGATACATAATCATCATGATTTTCATCCAATGAGGAAAGAATGATGTAAACCTGATGCAGCTCTGAAAAAATCAGTTCCTTTTCATGTAGTTCTTGAAAAGTTCTTTTCATAAAGTTCAAATGGGCTAACATATCTCCACCTTTCAGAAGACGTGCTTAAACAGTTTACGTGTAAGATATATGTGCGCACCTACACTGTCACGAACATAAATCCTCTTCAAATTCTCCCAACACCTAGCAGCAGACTCTTCTCCATGAATATGGACTAGCTGCTGGTCACTCAGTGTTAGTCCAATTATACAAAGAGCTCATTCATTATTCCATTTAAATCAGCTAACTTTTTGGCATTGTCCTCATCATTTGGATCCCAAGCATTTATATCCGGTGGATCCTGAACTGCAGCCCATAACCCTTCCCTAGGCAGAAGTAGACTGCACTTCATAGACCAGGAAACATTGTTTGTTCCATCCAACTGGGTTATCAATGATAGACTTGTTGACAGGTCTTGTGCCATCTTTACCAGGACAGTAACCCACAATTAAACAGTAAACAGCTGTCTGTATATGGTACTGTGTATTCACACTAACTCTCAGTTATCTGAGTCTGGTATGCCCTGTGCCCATAACCAGTGTTGAGGTATTCCCTGTTAGGAGAATGAGTGCACTTAGGGAAACAGTGAGAGTGATGTTGAATAACACACAACCAGCATACAGATACACTGAATAGTAAAATGTAGGTTTTACCGTAAACGGGTAAACAAAGTCCAACAAACAGTCCAAATCATACATGGTTAAAGCACCCATCCCCAGTTCTTCACTCGGTCTCAGCGTATTCAGACTCCCTTAAATGGCCTTTGAATTGTTTGGATTGTGGAAGAATCTTCATCCCCTGCATTGAGCTTTTTTTCTTAGAAGCTTTTTTTCTTTCTTTTTGTCTCTTGCGCTGAGTTGTCTTTGTCCCCTTCACAGATGCCATTGATTATTGCTGTCTTGGGAGATAAAGGAACAGGGCTGTAAAGGAACTGAACAACTACTTTTCCATCATAACTAAGGATTAATATTTAGTACTGGTGTCTGAATTTCCTTTTTCTTCAGCACCATGCCTTTTAAAATTATAAACCTGAAAAGAGCACTGTCTATGTCCATTCTTTTACAAATAGCTCTATGAGCATATTAAGCTGAAGGCTAAACAGAGGTGGGATGCCAACGGTTCAACCCGATTCTATAGAACTGGTAGCTCTGAAGAGCAGCAGACATGAAATTGGTTTGGTGTCTGCTGCTCTGTTTGGTCCAGCCACTCACCTGGGCTCTTGGCTGTCCTTTATTTCCTGCTTTTTCAACCTCAGCTGCTTTCCGCGGCACAGCTGAGATTGAAAAAGCAGGAAAGAAAAGGATTTTCAAACTCTGTGCACCTGTCACTGTCCAGGCGGCACAGCTGAGGTTTTTAGGAAATGGTCTACATGAGCGTGCAAAACGCACTCGCACCAGGGGTCAGATTCTACCTGCCGGAGAACTGGCAAATTGCATCACTGGCTGGCTCCGCCCTACCCCACCCTACCCACTCACTCCTTAGCTGGCACCATCAAACTTGCCTGCTAAGTTGTTATTTTCCTTTTTTTCCCCCGACCATCAACTGTTCTGCTGTGCCAGGAGATTTAGATTAGCTAGAAAGTCAGACTTCTTGTTTTCTAGCTAATCTAAAAGCAGAGCTGAGCCTGAAGCTTCTATTATTCAGTACAGACTAAGGTAGCAGATGGCAGAAACACAGATCTCTAAGTGAATCTGTGATTCTATGAGCAACTTAATCTGCCTGCCTGCTCTGCCTGATTTTGGGTAAAAGTTGCTCTTTTTTTATAAAAAAAATCAATATTTACATACATAGTGTGTTGTGAGTTAATTTTATGAGTTTGCTAGCAAGCAAATGTTATGTGACAGACTCAGGTAGCCAATTGCAGAAAGATAGCTCTCTGAATGAATCTGTGATTCTGTGAGTAACTCAATCTGCCTGCCTGCTTTGCCTGATTTTGGGTAAAAGTTTCTCTTTTTTATATAAAAAATTCAATATTTAGATAAATATTTATAATATTTACATACAAGCCATGCCCAGCCAGTAACATGACCACCAAGCCATGTCCAGTCATCAAGCCATGCCCAGCCAGTCACATGACCACCAAGCCACACCCACAAATTAGGCCACATCCGCAGAACCTATTGTTAAGAAATTTGAATCCCACCACTGCGGCTAAAACAAATGTGGATGGGATGGGATGGGATGGAAACAGAACAGAACAGAATAGAATGGAATAATCAACAGCCACTTTCTTACTGGTGGAAACTCATCTGTGTAGGAACTACATAGGGATTTCTAGAAGAGTTTTCAGGGCCTTGGACAGTCTATTATGTTTTTGTTTATTCATACAATTTATCAACAATGATGGAGAGGCTTACAATTAGAAATTTAAAAAATACAAAAAATAAAAACTCTTAAGCAGCCCAAAAGACAACATAAACTGTCAATAACCCACCTATCCTCCAGTCCAAACAATCCAGCATGGTCTCAATGTTCATTATGAAATTAGTTTCAGGTAAGTGCATACTGAATTGTAACCTCAGTTTGTAGAGCAAAACCATGAACATATTCGATAAAGAACTATAAATTATATAGATAGTACATGAGAAGTAGGAAATAATTGAACATAGCATAATTTTTATAATAAAGAAAATATATCATTTTAGTAAAGGTAGTTTGGATAAAATTTGAAATTATATTGTTTACAATTATTGCTCTACAGCATATTTAGAAATTATTATTCCTAAATGTGGTAGTATTAAACATTTGAATGAACAATATATTTTTAAAACATTGTTTAGAAAGCTGGCCTGCATTGTAAATGGTAACTGTATGGTTTGCAGTTTTTGTGGATTAATCCCAAAACATTGACACTGATACCCAAAAGGAGACTTGATATTAAAGTAAGTTTTTATATACTCTTAGCTTGAATTCACTGTGACCTAGATAAATGCAAATAGGATTACAACCTAAAACTCAACAAAATGAGGAGATAATTATTGAGATCACTTTAGATACTCCATGGTCCAATTTTGGAACATAATCACAACTCAGAGAACTTTGAAGTGCTTTTATGCTTTTATGAGCTAAAAGCTGTTTGGAAGAGTTCTGATCCTTTAATTGTATTACATATTAAATTGAATGAAATGTGTCTATTCTTTTTTTTAATAACCTTTAGGACCATACAAAATGTATGGGTTAGCATTGCTTCAATCAAAGTGTTCAGGAACAACTTTTATTTCATTAAAATTTTATTTTGTTTCTTTTAAGACTGATGTTGAAGCAATACCTGAACTCAGTCAAGTATGAGAAAAGAGACTTTATATACTTTTTAGCTCGATTTCTATCCTGAACCCTGTCTGTCATAAAAGAGAGGAAGCAAAATACTGTTCAAAGAAGACAAGTGGCTAGATTTCTGAATACAGGTAGAGTATGACTTAACAATTCTGACCAGAATTTTCATTGCATAAGCAAGGCGGTTGTTAAGTGACTCCCATCTGATTTTACCATTGGTCTTTTCCCATGTTAGTTAAGCAAATCACTTAGTCATTAAGCAAATTCTCATTGACTTTGCTTGTCAGAAGTTGGCTGAGGAGGCCACAAAAGGTGATCACATGACCCCAGGATGCTGCACTGGTTATAAATACATGCCGGTTGTCAAGCACCTGACTTTAGACAACCACAAATGCTGCAATGCTTGTAAGTGTGTGAGGACTGATTATAACTCACTTTTTTTCAGTGCTGTAATAACTTTGAGTGGTTAGTAAACGTATAGTTGTAAGTTGTCGACCACCTGTAATGTACTCTTCACTTCATTTGTATTTCCAGCCGAGCTTGTTTCAGCTATACTTTCAATCCTTTTTTCAGTAGTTTTCCTTCTAAGGACGTGTTCCTTGTCAGATATAACAGATAATCAGAGTTGGAAAGGACCTTATAGGTCTTCTAGTCCAACCTGCCGCCTAAGCAGGAGACCCTACACCATTTCTGACAAATGACAGTCCAATCTCTTCTTGAAGGTCTCAAGTGATGGCGCTCCCACAACTTCTGAGGGCAAGCTGTTCCACTGGTTATTGTTCTCACTGTCAGAAAGTTTCTCCTTATTTCCAGGTTAAATCTCTCCTTGTTCAGTTTCCATCCATTATTCCTTGCCTGGCCGACAGGCGCTTTAGAAAATAATTTGACCCCTTCCTCCCTGTGACAGACCCTCAAATATTGGAAGACCATTATCATGTCTCCCCTGGTCCTTCTCTTTACTAGACAAGACAAGCCCAGTTCCTGCAACCGTTCATTGTATGTTTTAGCCTCCAGTCCCCTAATCATCCTGGTTGCTCTTCTCTGTACTTTTTCTAGAGCCTCAACATCTTTTTTATAATGTGGTGAACAAAACTGGATGCAGTACTCTAGGTGTGGTCTTACTAAAGCTTTATAGAGTGGTATTAGTACTTCCCTTGATCTTGATTGTATCCCTCTGTTAATACAAGTCAGGATTGCATTAGCTTTTTTGGCCGCTTCTGCACACTACTGGTTCATATTTAGCTGGTTGTCCACTAAGACTCCAAGATCCCTCTCACAATTACTGCTATTGAGCCTGGTTTCACCCAGTCTATGTGTACTTTTGGTTTTTCTTGCCTAAATGTAGGACTTCACTTTTCTCTACATTGAATTTCATTTTGTTAGATATGGCCCAGTGTTCTAGTCTGTCAAGATCCATCTGGATCTTGAGCCTATCTTCTTGGGTGTTAGCTATTCCTGCCAGCTTAGTATCACCTGCAAATTTGGTAAGTTCCCCTTCTATTCCGTCATCTAAGTTGTTAATGAAGATATTGAAGAGTACTGGGCCTAAGACAGAACCTTGTGGCACCCCACTGCTTAGTTCCCTCCATGTAGATTTAGACCCATTAAAGACTACTCATTGAGTACAGTTTGCTAGCCAGTTGCGAGTCCATCCAGTGGTGGTGCTATCTATTCCACTTTTTTCTAGCTTACTAAGAAGTAGGTTGTGGTCTACTTTGTCGAATTCCTTACTGTGTCAAGTGAAATCATTTTTTTACTATATGGATTTCATTGGGATCAGGGTCACATGTGGACACTCCAATCTAAATTCATTTTGAAGTTCAGATTCATTGCCTTCACTGGAATATCCAGGCAAGTAACTTTCTTCATTGTAGCTTGACATAGTTTGGCATATTAGAGCAGCTTTGGTATTTATTTATTTTATTTTACATATTTATTTGATTTGTCAATCGCTTACAAGGGAATAGGTATAAATATATACATAGTTATGAATACATGAAATGGGTACATATAAGAAAAATAAAAGAAACAATAGGACCGGGACGGTTGGCACGTTGGTGCGCTTATGCACGCCCCCTAGAGACCTCTTAGGAAAGGCGTGAGGTCAATAGTAGACAGTCTAAAATTAAAGTTTTTGAGGTTTGGGGAAGAAACCACAGAGTCAGGTAGAATATTCCAGACATTGACCAATCTGTTGCTGAAGTCGTATTTCCTGCAATCAAGTTTGGTGCAGTTAACCTTGAGTTTGTATCTATTGTGTGCTCTTGTGTTGTTATAGTTGAATCTGAAGTATTCATTGACAGGTAAGTCATTGCAATGTACGATTTTATATACCATACTTAGATCAGACCGAAGACGGCATAATCGAAGGTTTTCTAGGTCTAGAATTTCAAGTCTGGTGGCATAAGGTATTCTACAACGAATAGAGGAGTGGAGAACTCTTCTTATGAAATATTTCTGGACTTTCCCAACTGTGCTAATATCAGATATGTAATGTGAGTTCCAGACAATGAGCTGTATTCGAGTATTGGTCTAGCAAATGATTTGTATGCTCTAGTTAGTAGTGTGATATTACCAGAGAAAAAGCTACGGAGGATTAGGTTAACAACTCTTAATGCCTTTTTGGCTATGTAGTTACAGTGTATTCTAACCAAGGAATTAAAATCACAAGTGAATTGTGCTCGTTTCTCCCCATTTAACACACATTAAACGTCTTTTAGTCAAAACTAATAAGTGCACCTACTTAAAGGATTTAACCTTTAGTTGTAGCCTTTCTGCTGTTATAAAAAAACTAATTAAATATATTTAGGGAGAAAGGAAATTTATTTTCTGGGAAGGCTTTATTCTATAATCACATTGTAAGAAGAAATGAAGAATACCACTTTGTCATGAGTAATTTGTGACATGGCCATATAGAGTTTTCCTCTGTGTGTTTCTGATAAGCAAGACATTGATAATTACCTTCTCTCAGGATTTTTTTTCCAGCTTAGATGCAGTATTTCAAATGACGCTATTCACCTAGCTTCCTTTTAGAGGGCCTGACAATTCTCTCTTGGAATATGAAATCAGGGAGAATCCGTAGACAATAAGCCTTCTCCACGCATGCCCTTTTATCATAGCATATCCTTAAATCCTAATGTACAATGTAAAAATATCCTAAAAAGAAATTGCATGGCACTCAGTATAGGTAGAAAAGCACCTACTTCTATACATCCTTACTCTTCAAAGAGGTCTCTGCTGCTAGGATTTTTCCTTTGCTAGCCTTCAGATAGCATACAAGAAAATCAAATATAATGTAGTTTTGTGGTACATATAATTCTCCATGGCTTCTTTCAGCCATAAGTACTAACATGGGCGGACAGACAGACACAGAGTTGACTCACTCATTTAAGCTTCCAATTATATATAATGTACCTATATTTTAGCATGTATGCTCTAATGTTTTGGTCTATTTTAAAATGTACTTTTAGCTATAGGCCAGCTCACCATACTGACCAGAGCAGAGCTGATATGGATCTAATTGTTTAAGAACTGCTTCCTTTGGGATGTTTGCAGTATTCTTTCTTTATAAATCACAGTGAGAGATCTATCTTTTAAAAAAGGAAGGAATCTCTGTCAAACAAAATTTCTGGCTTTATTTGGATGGAGGGCTAAGATTATGAGATGCCAAGCTAATCTGAAACATTCTACTGCACAAATCAGTGTAGATGATTTCAAGATGGTTTAAGAAACTTTTAGAAATATTTCTAAAAAAAATATTTCTAATATTTCTATTTTCTTTCTGAAAATGTAGGGCTAATCTAGCTTTATACCAGCTTTCTGGAAGCTGTTAATTCTTTACTGGCAACTTATGTTAGGAATGGTGTTTCTGACTGAGTAGTATAACAATCATACCAAAAGTAAGTAGTTAATTATGCCATATGACATTTGTTTGTTACTTCTTCATGTGATAAGTAACTTGCAAATTAACACTCTCCTAATGCTTACATCTGAATACATTCTTACATGTATTATCACTGTAATGGCATGTTAACTAGGATGAGATGTTAAGTAGAGATTTGACATTTCAAGAATTTTGGATGAGAAACTTTCTGATGTTCTAAATTTGATTTAATTGGGCTTTTTTTTAGACCGTATGTATTTTTTGTTTGTAGTTGTATCCCTCATCTGCATTCTATGAATTGATTGAGCAAATTTACAAACATTAATTTTAAACTTTGAAACTGATAGTGTTGTTTAATCATATATCCATATGTAATGTAACCAATTACTAATATAACCTTAGAAACAAACGTTCTCTCTCTGACACGTTCTCACCAAAATTCTGATACAGTACTATATATGGCTGTATGTCTTGCAATATAGGCAACATCTGTTTTGAAATCTTATTTGTTGTATGTTGATATTCAGGATGAAGACGGTTGTGAAGATGGCATGCCTGAGGAGTTTTAAAAGATGCAGACCTCCTGATTGAAAATGATACTTCTATGTTTTATCCCAATCAGTTAGGAAAGTAAGTTCAAATTAACATTTCCAACATATACATTGCACATTTATATTACAAGTCTTTTTTATTTGTTATTATTTAGCAGATTTAGAAATCATTAGAATTAGAATTCTTTATTGGCCAAGTGTGATTAGACACACAAGGAACTTGTCTCTGGTGCACCAGCTCTCAATGTACATTCTGCAGTAGTGATAGATCATTATCATAGTCATAATAAAAATACATTCATCATAAAACATTAGATATAACACTTAGTGATAGTCATGGATACTAAATAAACAATCAACATAAATCACATTAGGATACTAAGTAAACAATATAAATCGTAAGATACAAAGTTATAGTCATAAGAAGATAAGGAGATAGATAATAGGGAAGATGAGAGTAATGATGGTAACACTGCCTTTCTCAATAGTTTGACAGTATTGTGGGAATTAGCTGTTTAGCAGAGTGGTGGCATGAGGGAAAAACTGTCTTTGTGTCTAGTTCTGATGTGCAGTGCCTTATAGCATCGTATATTATAATCACAGATATCTATACAACAAGGTAGTTTTTGTACCATGCTGAATAACAAATTCAGTGAAAATCCTCAGTCTTAGCAGTGAAACGTTCTCAAGAAAATAGACAACAAACTCAAGAAACTGCTTTTGTGTTGGTATGCAAATTTGTGTCATGATGACTTCAGTTTTTTAGGAGATGTTCCCTAAAAGAGGAGGAAGGGGTGCTCAAAGTGAGAGGCCTATCCTTTAGTTTGATGTGTAATTTAAAGCAAATCATTCAATACAGGAAGAGTGAATTGTGAACCCACTGTTATTTTATTTGTTTCTTGATTAGAGTAATATAAATAATATAAACAAATTACACTTTGTATAATCTGATTTAGCAGTTAACCATATAAATATTATGTGTCATTAAAAAACAAAATTAAAAAAGGGGAAATCTGTGGAAATCATGTATTCCAAATTTTAAAAAAACACGAAAATTTGATCAAATAGATTAGATTATAAATTTATTTTTATGGTACTATACTGTAAATTGATATTAGTTTAATTGATAAATAAAAGTAAATGATTACAATAAAAAGCTAAAAACTATAAAACAAACAGATACATATATCTTGTTCATAGGTGGCTACTAACATTGACTCTATAGATCAGCGGTCTCCAACCCTGGCAACTTTAAGACTTATGGAATTCTGGGAGTTTAAGTCCGCAAGTCTTAAAGTTGCCAAGGTTGGAGACCCCTGCTATAGACCACCGAATAATTGAGGCATAGGTTTATTTTTCCAATGCTGAAGAATAAGTTAGTCAGTTGTAAATAGGAGAGTAAAACCCCACTTTCTTTGCCATGTAAAAGGAATGTAGTTGAAAAAAATATTAATATCTCAGAAAAAGAGCTAATTTAACTTAGTGGTTAAAGCATCATGCTAAAAACCCAGAGAGAGACTGAGAGTTCTAGTCCTGCCATAGGCACAAAACCAGCTGGTTGATCTTAGGATAGTTGCTGTCTTTCAGTCTTAGGAAGGAGGCACGGGCAAACCACTTCTTAAAAAATATTTCCAAGAAAATGCAAACTTGTCCGGGCAGTCTCCAAGAATCAGACATAATTGAATCAAAGGGGTATATGGGAAATGCAGAATACTAAGCCTTATACCACAATGGAGTTAATGCTTGCAATAACTGATAGGATTTATCTTTTAGGACAAAAAAAACTACAAATTCATACAAATGTTTCATTTGTGACAAAATTGCAATTAAATATAAGTTGTATTTCTCTAGGTAGAATATGAAATAATGTTTAAAGATTTCTAATTTGTTTAAAATGTTAATGCTACAATTTTGGTTTAGCATAATAGAATTTTAATTTCTATCCGGTTAATTCAGCTCAACATTCTCCTTTGTTTTTCTTTTACAGTTGCTACTGCGTCATAAGCAAATCATGATTACATTAACTGAACTCAGATGCTTAGCAGATGCCCAGGCATCCTTTCACATCTTGAAACCTTGGTGGGATGTTTTCTGCTACTATCTTACCATGATAATGCTGCTTGTTGCTGTCCTTGCTGGGGCTCTTCAGCTCACTCAGACTAGATTGTTATGTTGTCTTCCTTGCAAGCTTGAATTTGACAATCATTGCGCAGTGCCTTGGCATCTGATTAAAAGCAACATCAATGAATCCTTCACCTCGGCAACACCAGAAATTCATCCTCTTCGAATCCAGAATTACCTTCATAGGCAGCAGTATTCTTACATCGATGCAGTGTGTTACGAGAGAGAACTTCATTGGTTTGCCAAATTTTTCCCGTACTTAGTGCTGCTCCACACTTTCATTTTTGCAGCTTGCAGTAATTTCTGGCTTTACTACCCCAGTACAAGTTCAAGGCTAGAGCATTTTGTAGCCATACTTCACAAATGTTTCGATTCCCCTTGGACCACACGTGCCCTATCAGAAACTGTTGCTGAACAATCTGTGAGGACTGTGCCATGCTCCAAATCGAAAACATTTCTTCCCTCCCCAAGCAACATGACAGAGCTGGAGAGCAAGAGGCAGTCAATGTCCTACTCACAGACTGGACTAGAAACAGCTGGAAGAGAGAGTACTTCAAATGTTCTTGACCGAAGAGAAGGGGAACAAGCAAAGTCGATATTTGAGAAAGTGAAACGATTCAGGGTACATGTTGAGCAGAAAGATGTCATTTATAGAGTGTATCTAAAACAGATTGTGATCAAGGTCATTGTGTTCATTTTAATAATGATTTATGTTCCGTATTATTTAACCTTTATTAACCTAGAAATCAATTGTGTAGTTGATATTCAAACCTTTACTGGCTACAAGCGATACCAATGTGTTTATTCCCTGGCCGAAATTTTTAAAGTGCTTGCTTCATTTTATGTTGTCCTGGTGATTTTATATGGCCTGACATGCACTTACAGTTTGTTATGGATGCTGAGAAGTTCACTTAAACAATATTCTTTTGAGAAGCTGAGGGAGCAGAGTAATTACAGTGACATCCCTGATGTAAGAAATGACTTTGCCTTTATTCTTCACCTAGCAGACCAGTACGACCCTCTATATTCAAAGCGCTTCTCCATATTTCTCTCCGAGGTGAGTGAAAATAAGCTGAAACAAATTAGTCTCAATAACGAATGGTCTTTAGAGAGGCTGAAGAGCAAGCTGGTACGAAACTCTCAAGACAAAATGGAACTTCATCTTTTTATGCTTAGTGGCCTTCCAGATGACGTCTTTGAACTCACAGAGATAGAAGTTCTAACACTGGAGCTCATTCCTGAGGTGAAACTGCCGCCGTCTCTAAGTCAGCTATCCAGTCTTAAAGAACTAAACATTTACCATTCAACTTTAACTGTAGAATATCCGGCACTGCACTTCCTCGAAGATAATTTAAAAATTCTGCGACTAAAATCTGTTGACATGGGAAAGATTCCACGCTGGGTATTCTATCTAAAAAACTTACAGGAACTGTATTTGACCGGATGCTATGTGCCAGAACTGCAGAATGGCTTCTACAGTGAGGGTTTTCAAGACCTTGCAAATCTGAAAGCAATTCATTTAAAGAACAGCCTCTCCCGCATACCTCAGGTGGTTACAGACCAATTGCCTTCACTGCAGAAATTATCTATTGACAACGAGGGGAAAAAACTGTTAGTGTTGACCAACTTGAAGAAACTGTTAAATCTGAGAATCTTGGAACTGATCAGCTGTGATTTGGAGCGCATCCCTCATTCTATATTCAGCCTAAACTATTTGCGTGAAATAGATTTGAAAGAAAATAATCTACGGACAGTAGAAGAAATTATTAGCTTTCAGCACCTTGAAAATCTTTCTTGCCTGAAGTTGTGGCACAACAAAATATCTTACATCCCTGTGCAGATTGGTACCTTAGCAAACTTGGAACAGCTCTATTTAAATCACAACAACATTAAAAAAATCCCACCACAACTCTTTCTTTGCAAAAAGCTACATCATCTGGATCTGAGTTACAATAAGCTAATCTCTATTCCTGATGAAATCCAATATTTAACCAATTTGCAGTACTTTGCTGTGACAAAGAATCATGTAAGTAGAAGCTAATACTGCCTTTAAGTAAATTTTGTAGTATTTTTTTCAGATCCTTATTGTTTCCATTGATTCAGACATTGCTAAAATATAGTTCCCAGCATCTTTCATAGTTGGGCCATGTTGGGTAGAACTGCTGATGGTTGAGATTCAGCAATATATGGAAGACCATGCATCAACTTGCCTTGATGTAAATAGGATTGTATGAAGTTGAGTGTCTCATGGTGACATCCTTCATAGTTGGTGATATTTCTGATTTAAAAGTGTGCTTATAAATGTAGAGGACTGACCTTGACAGAAATATGCAAGAATTGTTACTTAGGCAAAGATGGCTGAAACATTCTCCATACAATAATATTGTGTGAAGTACAATAATATTTGGAAGTGGCTCAGACAAACATCCCTCTGATTCACTGGAATGTAAGAAGGCCAGCCCAATCTGATTTGCAACATTCCCTTATTATAACATGGCTCAGTAAAGTGTAGTTCTAATTTTTGTGTGGAGTTTGTTGTCTGGTCTACCTAGTAACCAGTTTGATGTAGCGGTTAAGGCCCCAGGCTAAATACTGGGAGACCATGAGGTCTAGTGTCACCTTGTACGTGAAGCCAACTGGTGACCTTGGCCACTCCCTCTCTCTCAGTCCTATGAAAAAGAAGGCAATGACTAAGCATTTCCAAGAAAACTATAGGAACTTGTCTAGGCAGTTGCCAGCAGTCAAGATTGACTTGAAAGCAACAATGAACTTGAAGGCAAACAAAGAGAAACTACCTAGTACACCAGTGTCAAACTCGTGGCGTCATGTGACATATTGTGATTGGGAACACTTCACAGAGCTGGGGTGGGTGTGGCTTTTGCATGACACAGCCTACCAGTTTGACACCCCTGACCTAGTAGGACTGACAGTTGAAGAACTAATGGTGTTCCCTATGTTTTTCAAAGATGCTGTTTTAGAATGCTGTTTCTTTTTATATCACTTGAGGGTTTCATGGTCTGAACTGTTGATTCAAAGTCTACAATTATAAACAAACTGTATTAGTGGTGGTGCATCACAAATTATACAAAATTCTGTGCTTGTTTTGAAAATATAAAGGATAGCATTTCCAAATTTTATTAGCACTCATTGGAAGAAATGAATTATAGTTGCAGAAAAGAAACATTTTTTTAAAAAAATGCAATGAAATCTCAACTCTCTGGTACTTACAAAAAATTATCTTTTATTAAAAGCTTATTTTTTTAGCAAGTGTTTCAATTTAATCTCAAATCTTATTAGCCAGTATCCATGCATTTTCTTTTTTTTCCTCTCCTGCCTTTGCAGAAGCCATTTTGTAAAATCAAATTACCTCCTTTCTGCCTTCAGTTAGCATTCCCTAAGGAAGGCCATATGAGTAAGTGATACTTGCCCATATTTTAGAGATTTGTAGCAGACTACTGAATGGTTTAGTTCATTGCAGTTCTTTGTTTGGAAATAGCTTTAAAGAGTGAATTAACAGGATCCAATCTGTTAGATCTTGAAACATTATCCCAGGATGCTGGTGAATTAACAATTACATGAAATGTTGACTATTTAATGAGCCTTGGTGATGCAGTGGTTAGAATGCAGCACAGCAGGCTACTTCTGCCTGCCTGCCAGCTGCCTACAGTTTGGCAGTTCAAACCTCACCAGGCTCAAGTTTGACTCAGACTTCCATCCTTCCAAGATGGGTGAAATGAGACTCAGATGTTTGGGAACAATATGCTGACTCTGTAAACTGCTTAGAGAGGGCTGTAAAGCACTGTGAAGCAGTATATAAGTCTTAAGTGCTATAACTATTGTGGAATTTATTTAAAAATATACATTTGATTAATATGACTTATACATACTTTTGAAAGAGGAAGGAAAGTGTGAATATTGCTCTAATTTGAGGGCATTGCTTATACTAAGTTTGCATGGTATATTATTAAGGACTGATTTACAAATTGAAAACAACTCTTTATTACTTGTTTCTGTTAGATTGAAGCACTTCCTGATGAATTATTCCAGTGCAAAAAGCTACAGCACCTCCTTCTGGGACATAACAGCCTAATGTACTTGTCCTCTCGAGTTGGTGAGCTTTCCAACCTTGTTCATCTGGAGCTCAAAGGAAACTATCTGGAGTTACTCCCTGCTGAGCTAGAGGAATGTAGTTCTCTGAAACGGAATTGTCTAATTGTAGAAGAATGCTTGTTGAAAACACTTCCCCTTCGAGTAGCAGAACATATTTAGATATGCTTGGACAAAGTTTGAGATTGGGAAAAGTTGTGTGCATGTGGACAAAATCATGGTTCAAAGAAACATATAGACAAAAGAAGATAAATACAGGTTTGCCCACTGACTTCAGTTTCCTGAATCAACATTAAAATCATAAGCAGAAATGTAGACCTGGCAAGTAACTACATGCATTTCAGTCAAACCTGAAATTAATGTGCAGAAAATTAAGTGGTTAATCAATTACTTAAGTGGCCGAGATTGAACAACATTTTCAGCTCTAAAAAAGTTTTATTTTCCTCTTCCTTAAATGGCAGTTGTTAAATAGTTGTAAGGACCAACTAATAGATTTTTTTCATATCTTTTACTGTTGGCAGATACATAGAGGGAAGGAGAGACTATTTGTGAAAGCTTCCCTATATAAAATCTGTTTTGGAACTAAATGTTCACTTTTGTTTTTGAAAGATAGGAGTGCTTCCCCACATAGGCATAATGAAATTTCATTGGGATGCTATGAACTATGTCCAGATTATGGTACCAAAGTTCATGTAATCCAGTCTCCCAATAATTTTTTTCTGCTTTAACACTGGAGTTAATTATGTATACTTAAAGAAAAACAACTGGACCTGATATAATGGTAAAATCAAATCTTGGAGAACTATGCAAGTGTTAAAATTCAACATGTCACTTTTTTTTTTTACTATACTAATGTATTGCTTGTTTTTCATTAAAAGGAAAAAGACTAGTGCTTTAATTTTGAGCAACAGTAGATATGTAATATGCAATGTAGAGGGTCTCCTTTCTTTTAAAAACCTGGGTTTGTTTTTTTCTTCCCAATTTTCTGGCCCACCATACTAAACATTTTAAAGATGTCCCTCAAGTTACAAGTAATTGTAGAAATAGCATTTTAAGCACTTAAGAATATAGAGTATGAAAAGCAAGATATTTAATGAAAAGCACATGAATGCACAAAACCTATATATTTCTCTCTTGTTCACAAATGTCCTTTGAAAATCTAACATAAGGAGGAACTTTCCTATAACCTCATTCTTTATTTTCACTAAAACAGGAGGAAGATTATTTACCTCTGTAAAGCTGAGTCATAACTGATATTTTCTAACAGAGTTCTACTTTAAAGAACTAGGAGAATTTCTGTGATAGCATATTGAGTAGCAAAGGAGGACAGGAGGAAAAAATGATGAACACTGATCCCTTTAACACAGTGTTTTCCCTCCTTGGCGAATTGAAAGTGAGTGGACTTCAACTCCCAGAATTCTCAGCAATGGCTATGCTGGCTATGCAATTCTGAGAGTTGAAATCTATATACCTGGAAATTGCAAAGGTTGGGAAACTCTGGTTTAACAGAAACCTCTATTAGACTGATATTTTTTTTTCTGTGAGTGGAAAAGCAATTCCTCTCCACAGCAGGAAAATCGAGATTAAGTTCGTTGTTATTTTGAATGCATTTCGGTCTTGTTTGGGCACATCATCTTTATTGTGGCTGTGGTGCTCTATGTGTGGGGACTTGGGGGGAGGGATTTTGGCTTCTGTTGTAAAAAATAACTTGGTTGCATGCTTTCCGAGAAAATGAATCTTTTACTTATGTATGATATAATCCACTATCTTCATTATGTGCCCAATTTTGTGGTTGTGTTGAATGAGATGCTGGAAATGTTGCTGTTTTTTATAAATTTTTGATTGCTTCTTTAAATGCGGCACACTTGTTTTAATGATGCCATAAATTTGAGTTGTTTATGAAGTGAAAATTTCTCACTGTTCATGTTATGTCCATCTGAAGAATTACATTCCAAAGAACTTTCAGAGTAACTCTCAGGGAACACACACATGTGTTGTTGCTTCATGGGTTTGATGCAACTCACATTTCCCCAGCTTTTTTAGTTAAAGGTACAATTTATTATACAGGTATCTTTTTTCCAGTAATTTTATTAAGGACAATAAAAGATGATACAAAGTATAAAAAAAAAAGAAAGAACAAATGGAAGAAAATAAAAAAGCAAGAAGCATCCCCCTTTTTAATAAAGGAACTTTGTAGACTCATCACAAGTATAAAAACAGTTTCATTAACACCTCTCCTTCTCTTAAATTAACGAATATAAAACTCTTCAGCCTATAGCCAAGCTTAGTAATAGGCAAATCAAGTAAGTAACATCTTTTTAACCAAGTAAAAAGTCCAAAAGGAGCTATAAACTATTAAAATTAATTAACATATATAAATAACAATGTTTCACATCTCAACCATTAGTTGTAAGGAAAACCCTACATAAAAGCATAAAAAGATCAAATTCCAACACAATATACATTTCTCCCATTCAAAATGCCAGCAATTCCAGAGAAAACTACCCCAAACAGCAACATTATTATATGCAAGTATAGATACTAACTATCCTAGACCATTTTGGAACAAATCATATCGATCTTTTGGTAACTATCTTCTGGTACCTTCCACCAGTCACAAGATAGAATAGTTCACCTCACGTTTCTTGTCCCAGGGAGCATAGGCAACAAACATTTTCAATGCCACCTGACCTGAGATACATCTTTTCCTCCAATACCTTCCTGAGGCTAATAGTCTTGTCCTCAGGCTATTTGAAGCCAGAAAGTAGGACTGATTCTGGTAGCTCTCATTTGGGCTAATGGATCCTGGCCATCAGTTCTAGTCACCTTGTCATCCATTAAGCTAAGTTGTTTGCAGAGATGGGCAGCTATAGAAATAGAATGAATGAATGAATAAATGAATGAACAACAAACAAGTTGCCTGACATCATAAAAGTGGCTAAGCCATGGGTGCCGAACTCCTTGTGTCACGTTGCCATTATGTGACATTCCGTGACGTTCCATGACGTTTTCCCCATTCACAGAGCTGGGATGGGTCTGGCCTGCGCATCCGGCCCATAGGCTGTCAATTTGGGCTAAGCCAAGGGGGATTCAGTTATCTTCATTCAGCTGCTTATAATTAGATGACTAAGGGCTGTAGTAATATATGAGAATCACCTTGAGAAACAGAGCAAAGAGAATTATCTACCGCCCTAGGGAATGATCAGAAAGAGTGGATACAGCCCACACCTGTATAACAGGCAGAAAAAGAGGTTCAGAAGGGACTTATCCCCAGTTTTCGGGCTCCAAAGGTAATAGTGGGAGATTTGTACTTTCAGACTTGTAAGGCTCTGTTAATGTAGCTTTACAATAAAATTGAAGTACCTCATCTGGCCTGTTTTGCACCTGAGAGGGCTGTCATGTTGATTGGAACTATCTTCCTGACTATGATAAAATAAATATCCAAATTGATCAATAAATTCTTGAGGTGGGCTGTTATTAAAACCATCAGTTATCCATAGGTATCTTTCAGGAGACTTCTACTAGAGCTAATACTTAGAAGCCTTCAGTCATTCTTCGTTCAAACATTTGCATAAGTTGTCCTCAGAAAACCAAATTTGGAAAAGAATGGAATTAGAAATAGTTATAATAATACAGCCAGGCGGGATTCTGAAATAGATGCTAGATGAATCATCAAAATCTACCTAAAAAACCAAGACTTTACAACCTCAGACAATATCCTAGTTGACTTTCAACATTGATATTTCAGTCTCAAAGCCTTCCTAATCTGATTTCCAAGTGAATTGAGGCATATATCAGCCTAATCTCTGAGATTCAAGATTAAGTCTGCCTCATGGAGATGGCACACTCCATAAGCACAGCTAACTCAACCAGCCTTGATACTAGCGACTCCCTGGCACATAGGGATAGGAGGTAATCCTTACAGAGCACCTCAACTCTTGTCCCTTGGTCAAAGCACATTTCAGCAGGAAAGTACCAAAAGAAAAAAAATCCAGCAAGAACTAGGCCGCCTCCAGATACTCAGATCCTGTAACTTTGGTATATGCCACTTTAAATTATTCTTGGTCTACTATAGGAAAATACATTGGACTTGTCATGAAGGTCCTTTTATTGTATAGAGCAGAGGTCTCCAAATTTGGCAACTTTAAGACTTGTGGACTTCAACACCCAGAATTCTCCAGCCAGCATAGCTGGTTGCAGAATTCTGAGAGTTGAAGTCCACAAGTCTTAAAGTTGCCAAGTTTGTGAACCCCTGGTATAGAGCGAGCATCCAGCCTACATGGGCACTGACAAAATCTGTGCATTGGAAGGAGTTTTAATGTCTCTCCTGTATTCCTGACATTTCAAGCTTTGTTAATTGGAGCCTATTTTTTTTGCTTGTCACTCCAGAACTGGAGAAAAGAACTGTCTCCTTCCATAAGAAGCAATTTCAGGCAGCTTTTAAACCCTACCGCTAGTATAAGTATAAGGGAAAATACTGTACTTTCTTTAACCCACACTGTCTCTGCTGTAGAAAAAGGACCATCATGTACCATTCCATGTACCATTAAAGAAATATTTTATTTGATTGGTTTAAGAAGTTATCTTAATATTGAAAGATGATGAATTGTATCTTAAGAACATTTTCTTAAGGTTATCATGAATCTGATGTTCCCTGTTTGAAATAAGACTATCTTTTTACATTGTGTTTCACCAAAAATAGCTTTGAACATTCTCTCCATCCAGATATTTATCTTCGAAAGAAGCTTTCCCCAACATTTGATTCCAAATGTTTTGGATTTCCATCTCCTGCCAACTACCATTAAGTGACAAGATAATGACTTTGAGATCCAACACATTGGGAAGAATATGAATTAGAGAAGAGTGAAATCCTGTTTTGAAATAAATAGGAACACTAATGTAAAGAGTTTCTTTGGCATTCATAAAGAAATTGTGGTAGATAAGTTTTTGAAAATAGCATTTCCTGACATGGTGCTCACCTCATATATTTGACTACAAATCACCAACACTCTTAACTTAATTGGTACATGCTGAATGATGGGAGTTGTCATTGATCACATTTAAAAATTACAAGCTTTAGGGATAAAATGGAAATTAATAATACTTCTGAAAATAAGATATTTTTAAAAAGCTATAGGGAAGATATCTAGAGATGTGCATGTAATTAGCATTTTAATATTTGTTGCAAAATATGGTTCATAAAAGGCAAGAAATTGAAAGGCTGGTAATTCTAGCCTTAACGGATGCCACAGTGTGCCTTCTGGATTTTTTTTTTTGTGCCCCATTTCTCCAGTAGCAGAAGTGACCTATAAGTATTTTTAATATCCAGTCTGTTGCTTTCCATCATCACACTATTTACGTATTAGAAGGAAATTCTGCTGAGAGCAAATGAACTACTTGTTAAATTCTCCTTCATGATTGTAGGATAAATAAGCTTAAACCATATTTGTAGATAGCACTTATTTTATACTGTACACCATGGTGGTTCAGTAAATGTAATGCTGCTGGGCTTTGGGAGGGCTTTGAATATCATCTTGCATATGTTGACAGATTTATTGGGAATAAAATTTGAATAAATAATGGATAAATGGATAAACATCAGTTATCTTGTCCATGTTTAATTTCTCAATTCTATTGTTTTAAATTTGTTGAAGGAGCAGGGGTTGTATACATTTATAAATATAGAACATTTCTATTAACTATAAGCACTATCCAGCTTATAAACACTCATACCTGCATTGTGGAACCATTGGATCCAAAGATTTTTCATATTTGCTTCTGTTTGGATAGCACTGCCTCAAATACTTTCAGACGGCAATCTAGAAATCCTTCTAGACTCACCAGTTTCTCATCAAAGAGCAGGTGGCCATGATTGTGCTGTTTGTGCCCATTCCTGCATCAGAAGGTCTTTCTTATAATTACTTGTGCCTTAAGTCCTCTCATGATCGATTACTAATACATTCTACATAGAGCTGCCCTTGGTGACCACTCAGAAGCTTCATCTGGTCCAAAATGCAGTAGCATAGGAGGTTTATGGGAGTACTTCCTATTCTCATATAACATTAAGCTCTACGTTCATACAACACTGTGCATAAGATGCACAGATCACTTGCAAGACTAGTAAGGTTAGCATGTTCTGGGTCCCCTCATCCCCTCCTTCTCAATATTTGGCTGACTGTCCCTCCCTTTCCTCAAATACCAAGTCTGGGAATGGTGTGACCCATTGGATGATATTTTCTCCAGCATTTTATATGTTCCTGTTGTGGTTTTTTATTTTGAATGCACTTTTATGTGATTTTTGTGGAGTCTATTATTGAAAAATGTAATATCCTTTCCTTTCTTTCCCCCACTCAGCATATGACTCAGGGCAGCATACATTTTTCAATAACAATAGACTCCACAAAAGTCACATAAAAATCCATTCAAAATATACATACATACATACATACATATTCCCTCCCCCTTGACGTTTGCCAGATAATCTCTATAAATTAGTTGAGAATTTTTTTCCAACAATTTGATAGAACTTGCTAGAATAAAGACAGAGCTGCAAAAGATACATTAATAGATTTTATATTATACATTTTTACAAATCTTACCTCTTTCAGTTTCAGAATGATGTAAGCTAGACAGCTGATGCAGAAATCGTTGCACACTGCAAAATCTAGCTAAGAAAATATTAGTAAAGTGCAATTTGCTGTTTAGGCCATTAGGACAATTTATTAGGATGATTGTCCAAATAAAAGATGACTCAAATACTTTCCCCCCACAAATATTCTGTAAACAGCAATTTTGCAAATTCATCAGTTTTATCTCCTATCCTCAAATATATTGGGATGAGATATATGCAGTATTTCAGAAATGTGTAGTTACCTAACACCAATAAATGGTAAATAAACTCAGGAGTAGGAATACAAACGTATGTAGGCAGATTTTTCTAACAGTTGTATTTTAGTATATCAACTGCAAAGTTAAATTTGAGTTTTCTTTCTAGTGTTCTGACTTCCAAAATCGGAACCTATTTAGATAAGGAGGACAAAACCTACCTTTTCCCTAGATAATTGAAACAAAGGGAATATTCAAAACCTGAAAAGGTTAAGACCACTGCTTCTTTTTATAAGCCAATTATTTAGTTCAATAGTTTTATGAACATCTATGCTTCTATTTCCATCTATTTGGTATAACAATATTACTAAAATATTATATTTTGTAGCACTTTAATTTCTAAGCCTTTGTTTTTGTTCATATTAAATATTGCTGCACTGTTTTTGTCTTAAATGTTCCCACTCAAGAAAAATAAATCAGATTTTAATACATGTAGAAAACCATATATGGAGTTCTTTTGTGCCTTTCAATGTTTTTGTACTGAACTTTGCATCTTAGCTTCTACCTCAAACTTAATAGTCAGACAATTGACAGAGAACTCTTAACTGTTTCTTTCCTTTGTGATTTGCATTACATTTTTATTAACCTTTTTCCATTTTGGGCCTTAATAACCTATTAATTAGTATTAGCTTTTCATTGATTGAAGATTAATAAAGGAAAGGTGCAGACCTTTTTCATCCTCCCAAAATCACTAATAAAATTTTAGTTTTTTAAAATAGATAAATGTTGTGTCCTCCTTGGGTTGGGTGGAGAAATCCTGTACCACTTTCCTACCCACTGCACTTGTTATCTTGTAATTTTTTTATTGCTCCCTAATTTAGATAATTGCAAAAGCTGAAAAATTTGGATTAAGAGAGGAACTAATCTTTACAGTATTCCAGTCTCAATGTATTCCCGCCTAGATTATTCTAAACTCTTAGCACGTCATCAGGCTAACAAAAGACAATATCGTAATATTCCGAAGCACCAGTAAATGGATGATAATGGGTTGTCACATGAGATTTCCACTTGTTGATTCTGCCAAATTCAGCAGATATTATTAATATTGATTAAATCTACGGTCTTGTACTAAACTCTGTCCATCAGGCTTGTCCAACCAATGCCCTTTGGGCCACATAAGGTCCTGGACAGATGTGTCATTTGATCCTGGACAAGATCATTTTCTTTAAAAAATGAAGTTTGTTATGTATATACAATAGCTAATATATATTTTATATGCAGCCCAAGGCAATTCTTCTTCATTTAATGTGGACCAAGCAAGCGAAAAGGTTGGAAACTAATTGTTGGACAATAATGCTAATTTTGAATCACTTTTTCCAAAGAAGTCTGAATCTGATTAACCGTGAATGTATGTGAGCTAGAAAGAACATGAATGCTTCTATTGAGACAGAAAGTGCATAGAAACTTTAGAATTTCCCATCACCCCCGCAATTCCTTATTGACTCTGAAAACTTGAATCTCTGAAGCTCTTAGATAATTTGATTACCACATACAAAAATCTTAATCTGTTAGAAAATGAAATAGAAATTTCCTCTGAAAACAGAGATTAAATAATTTAATATAAAGTGCAAGGATTAAACAGAAATAAGTGACAACATGCAGAATGCCTATGTCCCGTGTATTATTTTGTTAAAAGCCACTGTAATTGGCTTGTTAATTATTTTTCTTCTTCCCTTTTCCAATTTCCTTACCTGCCAAAAATTGGATATGAGAAACAAATTATTATGAGATGATGTTTAAGTTATTACAAAGCAGATTGTTGCTATAAATATGTGGCAGGATTTACTATGTATTCCTTTATGTTGATTAAAAAAAACTATTCATGGCACAATATAGTCATTAATACAATAATTTTAAAATTTCCATCCAAACTATTCATGGCACAATATAGTAGTCATTAATACAATAATTTTAAAATTTCCATCCTTTAACAACATTTACATCAGGGATGTCAAACTCGGTTTCATTGAGAATCACATCAGGGTTGTGTATGACCTCAGGGGTGGCGGGGTGGCATGGCAAGCTTGACGTGACTCGTGTCGGGGACGCCTGTGGCAGCCTGAGCACTCTGCCAGTGCAAATGGGCTCCTGAGCTCAGTTTTCACCTGTGACAGCCTCCTGCAACCCTCTGCCAGCAAAAATGGAATTCAGGAGGGTCGTATGTGGCTCTTGCTAGCTCCGTTTTTGCTGGCAGAGACATTGCGGCTGGTCCTTTGCTGTTTCCAGGGTGGCACTGCGGGCCAGATCTAAGCACTCTTGTGGGCCGAAATCGGCCTATGGGCCTTGAGTTTGACATCCATGATTTATATAATCTGTTTTACAAAACATCTTTTCCAGGAAATGCATCACATCGTGTAAATTGAAAACATATGTTAAAGCCTTTTAAATTTAAGTCATCAACAATTCCCATTTGTTGCCTCATGTCTGCTTTGGCTTAGATGTTTGTGGGTTTGATTTTACTTGGGTTTTTAATGCATCAGATTAGGTCAAATATGATGCAAGCAAGCTTTGCTATCGGAGAAATCATTTGTTTATGTTCAACCCGAAATGTTGAAATTCTGTATAAATATTTATTTTTCATTTCGACTAAAATTGCTGCAGCGTAATGCAAGCTCACGTTTCCTTTTTCCCTTCAGACGAGAGAAAAATGTATTTGAAGCAGCCATCATGCGGAATCCTACTTCAAATTATATTTGTACATAATTTGCATAATTGGTATACATAAATACATTTAAAAGTGTCTATTGGCAGAAGTCTTTGACTTACAGCCATGACAAGACCTCTCACAATCACTGCAGCATCCCCCCAGTCACATGATCAAAACTTGGGTGCTTGGCAAACAGTATGTGTTGGTGACATGATGGGGAGTTGCAGTATCCTGGAGTCATGTGGCCTCTATGTGTGACCTTCCCAACCATTTTCAACAAGCAGTCAATGGAAGAGGCCAGATTCACTTAACAACCAGCGACAGAAAGTTTGATCCCAATTGTGTTTGTAAGTTGAGGACTACCTGTACGTCAAGAAACTCCCCCAGATAACATTCTGCAGTCAGAATAAGCGACCTTTTCTTTGGGAAAACATTATCTTTTATAAATTATAATAGCAGGATTTTCCCTAGAAATCATCTTTCCTCTGCCCCAAAAGATCCAAATTCACCTCTACCCTCCCTCTAATTTACATGGTATCTGAAATCAGATGACTATAAAATTAAAATCATTTTCATAAGCCATGATGGGGAGGGAGGAAGGGACTGAACTTCCGCTTTCTCCTCTATAGCAACCTGCTAATGCCAGTTCCTGAGCTTCTAGTGATGCAAAGCAGATTCATAAAAGAAAATTTTAAAAAAAGAACCTGACCTGTGGTTTGCAAGCAGAATGGCATCAAAATGTAATTTTGAATACATTGTGTGCAAGAGCAAAGAGCAATCTGCACAGAAATTTTAACCCAGAAAAAAACAGAAAGTCCCCTGACCTTTGGCTGAACTTATTTTCTCAAGTTCCTTTTTATGTACCATGCTATAGCACTGAAGTTCTTCCGAAAATTATGTGCTTGCACAGTTGTTTTTAAACTGAAAAATGGAATACAATTCTGCACTAGAATATTTAAAGAAGAAAAAAAGCTAGGCCAACAGATTACTCTTAATGTGAGGGAAAATATTTAGATTACCCTAACAGGTGCTTGAAATAGCATGTGGAAAAGGGCAGGGGTTGGAGTCTTCTTCCTTGGGGATATTTAAAGAAAGGGTAGATAACCATCTCATTATGCTATAGTATTGGAACCTTACCCTGTTTTTAAGGAAGGTGAAGTAGATCAGGGTTGTCAAACTCCCAGCCCACAGGCAGGATGCCTCACGTGCTGGCCACGCCCCCACCCAGTTTAGCAGAGAGGAAAAAAGCCCCGATAATGTCACATGACACTGTTGTGACGTGAGTTTGACACCCCTGGAGTAGATGATCTTCAAAATCCCTTCCAAGATTCTTACCTCCATCCTCAGCAATTCAAACAGCAGCAGCAGCACCCTTCAACCTTCACCAAACGGCAGAATTTTTGATTAGGGAACTGGCAATGATTGAGGAAGGGAAAAACTGATGTCAAACTACTCCCTCCAAGTTCAGAGTCTCAAGGGCCCAATGATTGCAAACCTAACTTAATATAGGATTATCACATTTATACACTGGCATCTGCCAGAGATGGCTCCTTTATTATTTATAGAGAAAAAGCTCTGCTGATGCCTTACTGAACACCACCTGGCAATTTAGTCAAGAGAAACTGCTTGTTCCCAGATGATAAAAACAACACATAGACTTTAAACCTGAGATATTTTTATTGGGAATTATACTGGAAATATATAGTAAAGAATTGAAATATTTGATTGTAAATGTTTTAACAGCAGCTAGAAATGTATTTGCTAAGAATTGGAAAAATGAAAAAATACCTATGCAGGAGAAAATTATTAAGAAAATCATGGACTGTGCTGAAATGAATAAATTGACATTTGAAATTAGAGAACAAGAAGACAAACAATTTGATATGATATGGGATTTATTTTATGAATGGTTAGATAAAAAGACAGGGTAAAGATATAGATTAGGAAGCGTTACAATAAAAAGTTAATAGATTGATATAGAATACATTATAAAATATATAACCATTGGATGAATGTATAAGATTAAATTATAATGAAATTTAGAATATCTCGCATAGAATGATAGAAAAATAGTTTAGTCAAATGAATGATTAATGATTGATAATACATAAGCACATGTTAGATTGATAAGGTGAGAATTTATACAACTTGTAATGACAAAAAAAGGATAGCTCAAAAGATTGTAACCAACTGACACACTGTATGTATATAATTGAAAAATAGTTTTGTTTTATGTCTTGTATGTTTGTTGTAAAAAATAAAAACTTTATATATATAAAAAGAGAAACTGCTTGTTCCCCATGCCTTCTTGAAACCATGGTTTAGCAAGATGTATTGAACTAATTATTGGGCCAGGGGTTGTGCAAAATCATGTTTATTTTAGCAATAGTTTGTTGAATAATCCTGAGTTGGCTGGGTTTACATTATACCCTAAGCTGTGAACTATGGTTTATAAATCACAAAGGCTACATTTAAGCAGTAGGATAATTTTGTTTAGAATGCTGAGAATGCATTCCTTAGAATGCTGTGTGAATCTAAGCAGTGTTAATTTATTAACTAGTCTTTAATATCAAGCATATACAAAATATGAAAGAACAAAATTATGCTTTTGGCCATAGATCTATATAATACAACAACTGTGGCTATCATTTTACAACGTAGCTGCAAAAATATGGCCCATGCCAGAATCCC
Organism: Pseudonaja textilis; assembly: GCF_049901715.1. Lineage (NCBI taxonomy): Eukaryota > Metazoa > Chordata > Lepidosauria > Squamata > Elapidae > Pseudonaja > Pseudonaja textilis. Next base: position 76,395,351 of record NC_141992.1, read on the forward strand.
TTTTGAATTCCCCTGGTTTCTTCAGATGTGGTGTAGGGTTTGTATTGTTGAAGGAATTTGTGACAAAATTTGTTCCAAAATGGGTCCAATTGGAGATTAGAGCTCTTAACATGCTTATAGAGAGTGTTGCAACCTTGAGTTGATGGAAGTTGTGGAGTCCTGATTCAAACATACAAGAAATCACTATGACATGGTAAAAAATATGGAATTTTTTAAAGGAAGATTTGTCCTAAAGCAATATTTACATGTGATTTTGAAATACGGCTTTTATTCTCTAAACAAATTACTTTCAAGCCTAACTTCTGTTTAAGATTGTGAACATTTACATTAGTTCTCTTGTTTAGCATGGAATCTCCCCATTTATCATTGTACAAAAAATATTTTGATTAATTACATAAACTGAAATGGCAGGCTACAAATGCACAGAATTCTTTCCCACCCCAAAGAACACTGATGTGAAAATATTAGAATCCTCTCGCTTATTCTCAACTTGCCAGAAAATTATATCACAATAAAACAATGGTCATCCTCACTGTAGGCTTACCAGACATCTGGCAAAAGGAGAGCCTGTCCTCTTTTTTGCCCTCATGTCCTCCATTCAGCAGTCATAAAATCAAATATTTTCCAGCTTTGGGGGAACTTTTTGGACTGTTTTCACAACACTAGTTATTCAAACTTTCATTTATTGCAAGCTTGTAAATTGTCTGCCTCATTTTTTCCATCATGTCGCCATATTCAGCAGTCAAGATTTGCACTATTTGTTTTACTTCCTGATCCCATCAGTCAGTTTCATTCTGATCCCTTCAATCCAATCTTTGTAATCTGTAGATCACATGATTCGCTCTGTTTCGATGGTAAAATCTGGAGGGGGCATTGTTGTTGACTCTACACTGTCACCAGCATATGCTGTTGAAAACAAAAGATTTGTTAGAAAAATATTGCAATTGAACAGTCTTTCTGATGCTGAAAAAAGTATTTTCCTACATATGTAGGCCCAAGTAGATTTTTTTTTTTTTTTTGCAAGTTTTCATTATAATTTTTGTTGTAGGCGCCAGGAAAGTTAAACAGATAACGTGCTCTTGTGTTCCCCATTTGTTCTTCTAATTATCCATGTCCTCCGTTGCCTATTCAGATACCTGGTAACCCTATATTAGTAACCTCTCCTGCCTCTGTTTGAAGTCATTGCGGTTATCTGATCTCCCCCAAAGATAGTAACAAGTTTAACAAATTTCTACACCTTCAGCCTGCCCTTGGATAGTGCTGTTATAAGGACACACAGTAAACAATGGCTTCAGCTTGTCTTAGTCATGGGCTGGGGTAAAGATGAAGACAGTATTATGTGGGTACAACAGAAAAAAACTGTTACCAAGACACGTTTACAAGCGGAGAAAGATCTGCAACTAATGTAAAAGCTGCCATTTTTACAGAGGAATTTCCCTTTAGAAATCTCAACATGAAATTACTCAACTGGAAGTATCAAAATATGTTAGTCCATTGTTTATGGCATAAAGTCATTTTCTCATACACTACAGATGTCAGAAACAAGCTACATGCAATTGTACTCATAGCACATGTTTAAACATGTTTTAATGAAAAAGCAGATTCTTAATTTGGGGTATCTTAAATCTGGATTCTAAGCTTCTTCTGCATAACCACCCACATACAGTAGATTCAAAAAAGAAATCACTGGGGAAATGTTTTCCCTAAAATTAAAAATGATGCAACCCCATCCCAATAAGAGCAAGTTTTAGAATAAGATTGTCAGAATAAGAATACTTATTTCTGCAAAGTAAAAAAAAAAAACCCACCAGAGTAAGCACTGTTTTATTAAACACACAGTACCATATATAATACACTACATTAAAGCATGATTTATTTTAACCATGCTTTGTTGGTTTAAACAATGGCCAAGTTCAAAAATGATGTTCTACCATAATTTATAAATCATAGCAGTTGGATATATGCGATACATTAAACTAGACCAAGCCATATTAGCACAATACATAAAATCGGTCATTTTTCATTCACGTATATATAAATACAGAGAATGATTTCCACAGCGTCTGGCGTCTGTGCAGTTTGGGCTTAATTCATAGAATGATTTCAGCCCCCATGGCTGACAGCAGAGTGTTTCCCATCATTCCTGCACAGCTATAGCAACTGGATCCCAATTACTCCTTTCTCCAGACACAACAGGAGGAAAGGGAAACATATTATAGGAGCCTCTGTGGCGCAGTGGTTAGAATGCAGTACTGCAAGCTACTTCTGCAGCCTACAATTTAGCAGTTCAAATCCCACCAGGCTTAAGGTCAACTCAGCCTTCCATCCTTCCAAGGTGGGTAAAATGAGGACCCAAATTGTTGGGGACAATAGGCTGTCTCCGCTTTGGGAGGACTATTAAGCGGTATATAAGTCTAAGTGCTTATTGCTATTGCTATATTCCCATAGCAGGTCCTTTCATAGTTGCTGCATGATGTCTGGTTAGTTATCTTATTGTAGTCCATCAGAAATAATAACAGCTTTTCATCACTTATCAACAAGGGCTAAAATCAATTTTCAAGTGAAGACTGGCGAATCTGTGGCCTGCTGGATATTGCTAAAACTCTGAGCAGACTCAACCAGCATGATCAATGAGGGAAGATAGGGGTTATAGTTGAGCAACATCTCTATATATCTACTCCCTCTTTTGTTTGTGGCAGCCCACTTGATAAAAAGCGTCCACGAAAGAGACCTAAAATAAGATGCATCGTGTTGGGCTCAATTGGCAAAGGGAAAGCTCGGGAGCCTATTGATTGGAAACTTGCTGAAGAGGCCTTCATCCTGCAGTGGATAGACAATGATAGAATGATGATGATGATGATGATGATGAAGTATCAACCACGTCGGTCAGGTTCATTTCTGAATTGATCCCAAGTGGCTTGCACGGCTGCAACCTTGCCTATGCATATGCTTAGGGCACAAGTTCTTCCTTGTGGAGACAAACGCGGGAAGAACTGCTCGGAGAGCGGCCATTCCCGAAAACTACAGCCCCGCCCCCCGCCTTGTTGAAATGAACTCGGGACTCCGCATCTGCCCTCCACCGGTCCACGTCGAGCCAGAGCAAAGGGCGGAATACTCCCTGCGCAATAGTAGCCTCCAGAAGCCACGTGCGCCTCAGCGTCTAAGCAGGGAGTGGCCCGGAGTAGAAGGCCGGCAGAGGAGGCGGGAAGAGGAGGAGAGAGAGAGCGAGAGAGAGAGGGGAGGAACCGGGGACCGCGGCCTCGAGTCACCGCTCTCCGCACAGAGCATCAGCCGGACGCCGCCTTGGGCTGCTATGGAGGGCGCCGGTGACCGCTTCGGCTTCGAGCACCGCCGCTGCCCGTGAATTGTCGCCCCCCACCCCAGCTCTTTTCAGCGAGGTGAGTCCACCATCGTCGTGGGTGGGTGGGAGAAGGAGCGCCCCTCATCCGCAGCCACTTAGCGGCCCCCTTTGGCCACTCAGGCGCCGGAACGCGGCAACTCCGGATGGCTTCTTTCTTCAAGCGGGACCAGCTTCTCCTCGAAAATAAATTGGGGCTGGGGGGAAATTGTTAACCAGTGTCGCGCGCTGGAAAAACATCTCAACGCCCGGGGTTCGCGGTCTTTTATGCATGCCATCCTGAATTGTTTTTTTCCCCTTTTCTTCAACGAGTAAAGGGCATTTCTTCTTCTTCGGTTTTTGGGCTGCTGCATTTCTTCTCTCTCTCAAGGTGGCGGAGGGGAAGTGGGGAGGGGGCGTCGGCCGGAGGAAACCTGGCTCCTCTGGGCAGCCTTTGCCTAACCTCGGTTCCCCCCAAGCCTTGGCTGTTCTTGGGAGTCGGGAAAGCCGCCCCCCCCGTTTCATCGCTTCTCCTCTCCCCCGCCTGACGCGCCACAACGAGCGGCCCGTTAGTTCTCCCGGGGAGAAATGCACCTCCCCGCTTGCGCATTGTTGCTCTGTTTGGCCGGACTCCGTGACTCCCCGGAGGAAAACTTTCCACAACGTCCCGTCTCCCGTAGTTAGCTTTTTCTTCCTCCCTAGACTCCGCTTTCAGCGAAGGAAGGAAACGGTGGGAGGGGGGAGAGGGGCGGGCCACCCCTTTTGCTGAGGCTGGAGGCAAGCGGGGGAGAGGCGCGGGATGTTTCCCGCCGCTGCCGACGACGCGTCTTCGCCGGCAGAAGCGATGGAGGCAGAAGCCGAAGCTGAAAAGTGGCGGTTTCAAGGCCGGCTACCGTGCAGTAGCTAGAAGGGGATATAGGAAGGAGGGGAAAAGTTGCAATGCGTAGCTTCAGTTTCGGGCGGACTGATTTTTACTCGGCTCAGTAGGACGCCTGCCTAATCTCGCTTGTTTATTATATGCTACCTCTGGGTGGCCGTGACGGCTGGGGATGATGGGAGAGATACTCCAATGTCTGAGGATGGGTTACACAGGATCTAAGAGAGCGATGAGTTATGCTGTAAGGCATTCCTCTTGATGTATTCCACTCGCATCTCTCTTCCTAGGAAAAAGAGGAACATTAAAAAAACATATTGCTGTTAAAGATGAAAATAGACAACTCGTATTGAATTGTTGTTGTTAGTTACGAAGTAATATCCGACCCATCGCGACCCCATGTTCCTTTAGGACTACCATCTTCTGGAGTCCATTTCAGCTCACGCCTCTTGCTTCAGTGGACTCCATCCACCTTGTTCTCTGTTGCCCTCAATCTTTCCCAGCATTATGCTCTTCTCCAGTGAGTCTTTCCTTCTCATTAGGTGGCCAAAGTATTTAAGTTTCATTCCTATTGAACAGTTATTGTCATCCCTGTTGCTATAGTACAAAGGAAAAAAAAATGGAATTATTAGGGCAATGTTAAATAGCTCTCATATTTCCAGCGACTGTGATGAGACAGAAATAGGGAAATATTAACTTGCCAAATTGAAAACCTTTGGATTCTATTTTTCCTCATCCTCAGCTAATATTTGGGGATTATGGGAACTGAAGTCCAGTAACATCGCAAAGGCCTTATGGTTCTTGCTTCTCCCAAGGATGTAGTGAAAATTAAGATAAAGCGGAATTTCAGAAGTGGTGGGAAATTTACTGTGCAACCATCCTGCCTTCTTCATTTAAAATTATAATCTTACTGTTATCTGGTAATAAGACTCATTAATTATCTATTTTGAATATGCATACAAAGGATTGTGCTTTTGGAACAGATTTAATTTGCAGTCTTTTAACTGTTTACAGAGAAGATAACCGTATCTAAGAGATAAGTCATCACTTTATGTGGTTTCCTAATTTATGAGATATGGAACCCTAATGAATAGATGGATATGATTGAGTGAATGAAAAGCCTTGAGGTAACTAAGTCTGATTGTTTTCCTTTCACTTAAAAATAGTTCCTTCAACTATGTAATGGAGTTTTGTTTGTATTCATATTGATATGAGATGGGTGTTGGCTGCCAGCTTTTCTTTATCGTTTAATTCCATTAAGGAAACTGAGCGTACTGTAAAAGCTCCCACATTCACGCTAATATTTTATTCCTTTTGGAAGGCAAGCTCTTACTTCATATTCAGAAGATTTTGAATTTTCAATCTAGGACTGCCTGTAGGTTTTTGATATGTTTATTGGCGGGTTGCAATTTTTATAACTTATTGGAACACAATAGAAAAGACTAGTAGGGCAGCATTGTATGGGTGCTTTATCCATATTGGGGGGAATAGTGAGGATATTTGGATTTATTTATTTTTTCAAATTGTTCCAAGAGAAGAAACCGGTAGTTGTAATGTTCATCCAGAGAGCTGGTATGACCACAGAATGGCTCCCTGGATGAACACAGCCCATCACAGTTATAATTTCCCCCCCTTATTCTGTACTGGCCTGCCTGATTGTAAGGTTCAGAATCTTTTGCGGTCCAGGGTCTACTTTAGGTGACTGCTGTGCTTCTTGCAAGGGGGTGGGGTGCTGGTTACTTGACTGTTCCAGAATTGTAGGCTCATCCTTCAAAAGGCTTTTCTTCCTGAATCTCATCTGGGAGCTCCTGAGCTGCAAGGTGAACCCAGCAGTCCCTGTTCCTCCAATTCTCACACATATAGAAAGTTCAGGTGAGTGCAGCACTCTTCATTTAGCAGCAACTATTCCAAATATGATGGTAATAAGAAATTCCGACCAATGTATTTATTTACTGCCCAATTTCATGGGCCTGACAACAAAAGTCTTCAGTATAAAACTGATTCAGGCCATAGCACCAGCCAGGAGAGGGTTCTATTCAACTAATAGGTTGAATAGGTTAGCTTGCAATTAACACTTTTTTAGGGAAGCTGTGGGAGAAATGCAGCTCAGGAAGAGATAGCTTTGCTTAAGCAGGCTCTGCCCTGCAAGGGGGCAAAAGCCGGGTCAGGCACAGGACACTGGATGAGATAACTTTGTATGAATGAGATGGCAGCCACCAGTGATCTTTGCAGCCTCTCTCTCTCTCTCTCTCAGATACATGTTTATATAGTGACCATTTTGCTTATTGACCAAATTGTTAGGACAGATTGTGGACACTAAATGAGGAGAGGGTGTAGCTGTTCATTGAGCCAAGAAATCTGGCTTAGTGAAGAAAGAGGCACGATACAGGGAAATGGGCACATGTTATAAAAGAGGGCTTTTTTTGAGAGTCAGACTTCTGTGGGTGATAATTTTCCTGCCTTGGACTTGGCTTCCTGATTTCCTGCTGCTTTTGATTCTGTAAGTGTTCTGTGAACTAGTACAAAGACTGCACTCAGGCCTGATGCCTTGGTGTTAGATTTGCCTGCATGGGAACTCTTGGCTTTTGAAGTGTGTTGGGTGGCATTTCCTCTTATCTTCCCATATTGCCATCGTGAAAACTTCTTTTGTATTTGTTAGCACAGGACACATTCTAATCATCCCCTCTGTCTTTCCAACAAGCTGTCAGCTCCCTTTTAATCCCTTTTTCTCTGCTCTCCTCTTCCCTTCTTTTCTTTTTTTCAACCCATCTGGGCAAGCTTCTAAATATAGCAGTGGACCGTATCTACCTATCACGATGATTTTGTCTGTTGCTTCTGAGCCCTGTGAAAAACTATTAAAAACTATTCTATTTTTTTAAAAAAAAAACTTTTTTTTTCCTCAGCATGGGAGGAGCAGAGACTTAGTAGGAAGCAAGAGAGATGTTTGGTCTCATCGCAGTGTATATCAAAGAACTCCACTTAGTTTGCTTATTGCTATTTCATGGTGTATCAAGGGCTTGGTTTGATTTCATACTTCCTTAGTGGCAGCATCACTTTGCAACTAAGTAAGTGTCAGGCACAAAATACTAGGTTTACAGATGACGGTCCAATGAAGCTGATTTATTGCTAAAAGTCTTTGGACAGAAATCTTATTTCATAGTTGGCACCTGGTTAGAGTTAGAGAAGAGTTAGCGGCACTCAAGGGGGTCGAACTTAGTTCATTTGTGGCTACATAGGGATTCTAGGCTGATTCCTCTTTTCACTCTGCCACCAGGTTCTATCATTCCTGTTCCTATAATATCTCATGCCTCAGAGCGTCTCATGTAACATAAGGAGGCTTATGGAAAGAAGCTGACATCCAGTGACATTGATTAGGCTGTCCATGCTTTAGCTGCTGGGAAATTTGCAGTATTCTCTTGATAGACTGACATTGGTCATTCATCTTATTTACTATCAGTCTTTTACAATAAACAAAAGTGAGACATCCCTTTGTATTGACACACCCAAAGCTGGAAGATGAAGTTTTTAAAACTAGTTTGAGGGCCTATTTAGGATTGGAAACATAGTTTTTTTAAGCACCTGTGGTTTGTGAATCATTTCCTTTTTTCTGTTGTTTTTAATCAGTTGGAACACACTGATGTTTCTTCCTGCTTTTCTATTCAGATTATCATAGCTCATGTACAGTTTTTTTTTTTCTGCTCAAGGTGCAGCAAAGAAATTGTCTCATATGAAGACTGGCTTTTTATTTATTTATTTTTATCCTGCCTTTATTTTTATTTTTTTAAAAATAAATAATTCAAGGCAGTGAACACTCTTTCCTCCTTCTATTTTCCCCACGGCTATCATGGGAGGTGGGTTTGGCTGAGAGAGAATGATTGGGCCAAAATCACCCCGTCGGCTTTCATGCCTAAGGCAGGGTGAGAATTCAGAGTCTCTTGGTTTCGAGCCTAGTGCCTTAAACACTAGACGAAACTGGTGCGCATTTCGGTTAGTGTTAATTTCCCTTGAAGCCCTTGGTTTCAGATAGATCTTTTTCAATGTTAGGCAGAAATGCCAGTAGCTGAATCAGTTATGTAGCATGCTGTTCTGAAGTGGGGTTCTTTCTTACAGGTGTGGGAGAGATTGTGAGGAAGTTGAGAAAGGAAGACCCACTCAGTTCTCAGTTGACAGCTTCTGACATAAACTACAACTCAGCCAGTGAAGAGAAATCTGGGAAGACATTGCTGAAAATATCCAAAAAGTCTCTACTGCAATTAATTCACTATACGTGAAGCTGAGAAATTGTTATTAACAGTTTTCAAGATTCTGCATTTGCCCCAAGATATTTTACAGGTGGTATCTTGACTTATGACAATAATGGTCTCTCCTAATGAGGGTCGTAGGTTGTGATGGTTGTAAAGTGGATAATTATATAACCAACCCAATTTTAGTACTTTTTTTTTTGCAGTGCTCAGTAAGTGAACATGGGATGCTGCAAATGGCTGTAAATGCAGGCTGTTTGCCAAGCACCCAAACTGTGGTCACATGTTATTTTGGAACTATGGAATTGGATCATAAGTACCTTTTATTCAGTTAGTCCTCAGTTACAACCATTTGTTTAGTGACTTCAAATGGTCACTGACTGGTTATAAATTGAGGACTAGCTGTGCAAAATTCTGCGCATTCTTGAATTTCTTAGTCTTGCTCACCTCTGTGGAATTTGGCAAGGTTTTATGGCAAGGTTTTGTGTCTGTTTTACAACGTTTTCATTGTTACACCTTTTGATCTTCCTTCACAGAAACACAAAAAGAATATCTTATTGTCAAGGAGGAAGCTGGCATAGTAGGAAATAGGATGTCTTAGAATAGAGATGTCTGTTTTATAAATAATTTGTAGATGGTCAAAACAGAAAAGCCCCCCACCCATTCCCAAGAGTACCTGTAGGTCTTTTCAACAAAGATGCAAGAAAGAAACCCAGGGTTTAAACACACCTATAAAAAGAAGTAGATCCTTAAATTTTGTAGACTCTAGTCATTATTCTTTCCAAGTTTCATTATTTGCCTTTCTGTGAAAATTTCAAGGCGGCATTTTGAATTCTTACAGGAAAAACATATTATTACTGTGGCTTGGATAAAAGCCTGACATCTATGAATTTCTGCAGATCATTCCTGTTTATGCTTGGGTGGGGGAAAAACTGGTGTGAAAGTATGATTCCAGTATAACTTTTGCTGATAGCTCTATGAATAAATATTTGTTGAATATTAGTAAGCTCCAAATTTGGAGGGAATGTCTCTGACTTTTGAATTTTACATAACCCTTACATCCCACAAGAGAAGTTTGTAAAGACCCATGTTACATTGGTCACAACATCCTATACTCACCTAATCGCCATTTATGGTTTTCACAACTGGCTTCCAAAAAAAGTAAAAACTACAGGAAATACAGTAGGAAGTCTCAAGTTGTAGTCACATGACATTGCACTTAATGTCCATGAGTGATTTGCTTAATATCCATAGCAGAACTGATATTGTAGTTGAGTGTGACATTGTAGTTGAAGGCCACAAGACTTTACCTTTACAATCGCACAACAGAGTTACCATTTCCAACTAGAGTCTGTAACTGTGGCTATCTATATGTTTATTGCCAGGATAATTTTTTAAAAGGAACTGTGGAAGGTAATGAGGTTTTGCCAACAGTGATATCAAAGGCTATAAAGATTATTATCACCCCCATCTCATGTAATGTAGAGGCAAATGTGTACATTTGTTCCCTATTGAGGCTGTCTAAGATAGTGCCCCCCAATCTCTCTGGGGCCAGGGACTGATTTTGAAAGAAAAAATTGTCTTCTTTGCAGACTGGGGAAGGGTGGGGAGAGGAAGAGGAGAAATTTCACATGCAACCTAGATCCTTCACATGTGCAGATGAAGATTCATTGCTTTTGTGGACCAGTTCCTATCAAGCCATGGACTGGTACTGGTCCAGGACCCGGGGGTTAGGGATGGGAGCCCCTGTTCTAAGAGGCTGAGAACCCGGTGATATATGTGAATCTACCCAGTAGTTTGGTTCAGGACAGAAATTAAGATCCACTTCAAATATATTTCCAATTTTGGGCTAACTTGCATTACTTAAGCAAGAGAAGTAAGAATAAAGGATCTGTGTGTGGTCCTGGCACATTTTTACTTCCTAGGATACACATTATACAGTTGGAAGAGTAAGAAAGTTGTATGTAACCTCTGCCATTCATTACAGAAGTATATTCTGCCTACTAGATTGGAACTGTGCATGGCGATGCTTTGAATCAGCCTAAATCAGGGGTTCCCAACCTTTTCCTATACCTCATACCCCTAGAACGCTTCTGATATATTCTCTCACCCCTTACAAAAGTAAATAATTATATGCATATAATTATGCTAATACACTATAATTTTGAAACTTCTAAACCCAAGTTTTTGCACTCCCTGGAATATCGTCTCACATCCCTAGAGGGTGCGAGCACGCCCAGTTGGGAACCCGTGGCCTAAATGCAGATAATCCTCAACTTAAAATGGCAGTGAATTTTCATCATATGTCATGATAGCCGTAAGTCAGAGTACTCATTTGATGGACCTGATTTTATGACATTTTATGTGGCTTTTTTGTGTTGTAAAGCAATTACCATAGTTGTTAAGTGAACCCATTGTCTGCAATGGATGTTTCGTGCTAGCCCTAAGCAAACGATCGTAAGTCAAGGACTACCTATAGTTCAAAGTATTCCACTTAAATCACAAGTATGAGTAACTATTTTGGGTTTTTGCTGAACAGACAGGGAATCAAATTTGCTCTCACTGGAAGTGTGCATGATGATACATCAAAAGGCTTCTTTCCGTAGCTTATCTTTAGCTTTTGGTTATGACTTCTGGTAATATAATATTCTGGAAGGGCATTGATTGCCACTACTTTTGTGAGTTTGTTAGTGTGGTAAGTCTGCATGTAATGACAAAAGTGAATCCTTTTAAGTCAAGAATTTCAGCAACTTAATTTTAGACAAAATAGTACGTGATGAAGATAAATTGTTACGGGAAGCAGTTCTGTTCCCATATTAGGATGCAGGGATGATGATCTTCTCTGTGTGTTGTGAGGTGGGAGAATTAAGATTTACATTTTGACTGGGTTATTCTTGATCAAAAACATTTTGCTTGGAATACTTTCCATAAAAAAGCCAGAGAAGTAGAAGTATAATTCTGTGTACAGGTAGTCCTCAATTTACAACAGTCACAACAGCATTGAAAAAGTGACTTATGACCGTTTTTCACTCTTACCACCGTTGCCCGTGGTCCTGTGATCAAAATTCAGGCGCTTAGCAACTGACTCACATTTATGATAGTTGCAGTGTCCCATGGTCATGTGATCAGCTTTTGCAGTCTTCTCACAAGAAAAGTCAATGGGGAAGCCAGTTTAATTTAACAACCGTTTATCAATTTAACAAGTGCAGTGATTCACTTAGCAACTGTGGCAAGAAAGGTCATAAGATGGGGCAAAACTCACTTAACAAATGCCTCCCTTAGCAACAGAAATTTTGGGCACAAATGTCATAACTTGAGGACTATCTGTACATACATCTGGGAATACAAAGAACAGTGTGAGTTGTTTCTGAATAAAATACACATAAGAAACTTGCAGGATGAGGTTCCATTCCTTAGCCAAGTATCTCCAGTAACATATGATGTTTTGAAATATGTAAATAGAATTAATGAAATAGGATTGAACTCCTCAGTAATATTTAAGTAAATTAGGTTTGGCGTATGTGTCTGTGTAATACGTGCATACATATGCATATATTTTATTAAATTATGAATCAATGTTACTTGGGATATCTTCCACAGTTAAATATTTTACCAGGGACATTATCTGGCAATAACTACCTTTGTACCTTAGTATTTTAATTCTATTTTTCCACAAATATTTAAGACCATATTTACATTCAGCATAAGTAATTAATTTTGACAATCTTCTTTGAAAAGAATAGCTTAAATTAATATTGTTTTCATCTTCTATCTAGTTAGAGCTGTCTTGATTGTATGCCATATTCCTGTTTCTTGAATTAAGTTATATGAGATGTATGGAATGAAAGCATGTTTAAGTTGAAAGCAGAGGTTACAAAAGGCATTTAGCAGAGAAAGCCAATGAGTAACTATCAAACATAGCTTCCATCCCCAGTTCAGTGAGGTATTCTCGCAGGACAGAAGGAACCTTCTCTTGGTTAGAACTTCAAATTCTTGAAGTAATGCACTCTTTCATGATGAGAAAAACCTTATAGCCTTGTAACAATACAACCCTATCTATAACTCCAATCACTGAGTGGATTGAAAATCGGATTATAATTGCAATTTATGAGCGAATTGCCTATAGATATAGATTTTGTATGGACAAATATAATGAAAGTTGGAACTCATTTATACAAAGGACACTAAAAAAAGAAAGATAGCTAAATAAATGTATTGGGAAATTAATATCTATGTACTTGAATAATATTTATATCAGATAAGTATATAATTACTAGCTTGATAGCCGTGATTCGCTATGAAACTATGTGGTCGGGCTTAGTTTTTTGGGAGGAAAATAAGGGGGGAAAAATTCTTCTGCCTACCAGTATCCATCTGGCTAGAGTCCAGTCAGTATGTTTGGAAAGTGAAACAGTATTTGCTGTGTGAGCAAGGAGACAGCAAAGAGCCTGGGCGTGGCTTAGCTCAACTGTTCTATACTAAAGCTGCTTGGTGCTCTGAAATTCCTCTCTGCTTGTGTTTTGCATTTGGAACAGATTTTTTTCAGATGGGGACGGGGAGTAGAACTCCTTAGCATCAGAGCGTGTTAATAATATACGAAATACTAATGCTCTGATGGTCATTTTGAAAAATCCTTCCTTAGTGAGCACCTAGAAGCCAAGTGGAACATACGTGCCAAATTTCAAGTTTGTAGGCTTTACGGTTCTGGAGATTTTGTGATGATGCGTGAATGGTATTTTGCTTTTATATAGTATATACTGATTAACTCAATTGATATATATATATATACTGTTTTTTTCATTTTGTTTTCATTTACTGTTTCTTTTAAAGCAATTTTTAAAAGACAATACACTCCTGTCTCTATGGGCTGGGAAGTAAATCCCACCATATCAAATATAAGCTACTGCGTTAAGAAACCATGTTCAGAGAAATGCATTTTAGGAGTGGAATCAATAAGGGTGTTTTGCCAACCAGTATCACTAATACTCACAATACGTTATTCTGCTCAGCACACAAGGATTCATCTTTTTTTGACAACTGTGGCCCTTATGACACAGTTGGTCTTGGCAGAGTGTCCAGAACAAGATGTTTTATCTCCATTAACTGTTTCTATCAACTTGCTAAAAAACAACTTTAAATTACAGCAATATGCTAAACTTCAGACTTCTTAATTTGTTGTATTTTTAAAAAAATTCTTGTCTATCTCTGCATTTATTTTCACAGTTTTAATGTTTTAAAATATTAAAACAAAAACGTCCTATAAACCTGTTGTAAACAATACATATATTAAAAAGAATAAAAAATAACTTTGGGCACAGTTTGTAATATTCCCAGTATGTGTTTTAATTATCTACAACTTTATGAGATGTTGCATACTGAATTGTAGAATAGTAGTAGGTTGAAGGTACTTAGCACTAAATTCATAACAAAATTGTTTGTTTCTCCATACTTCATAATATTTTAGAGCTTTGGTTTTCAAATACATGGGCTTCGTGCATCACACTAAACTCTGGATTATATTTACCATGGTTTGAGTAATAAACTACAATTGTCTGGATTCAAATAACATGGTGAGCTATAAACCATTGTTTACAACCACTGTAAGAGGTTTTAAAGAACAAGATATGCCAAAATCCAACTAACTTGAAGAATGTATGTATGATCTCCCCTTTCATTCAGTTTCTCTATCTTAATTCTTAGAAGGTGGAGTACTGCAGAGTTAAAACACAAGGAATCAGAAATGATTTCCAATGCAGATCCACAGATGAAACAGGACAGACACTCATGTCAGTTGGAGGCAAGAGATGAACGAGAAAATTGTCGCAGTTGCTTTTATTAAAGGGTGGTGTATTTGTGGGGGATGGGGAGAACAGTTCTATGCCTGGTTGCTATATTGGATTACTTTGTTGGACATCCTACCCCAAAATATGTCATACTCACTGGGATAGTTGTCCTCCTGATACATTTGGAAAAGGTGCCTTAGAAATGCTAAATTAGAAGCCCCATTATTGAGTTTTTCTATTTATTCAATCAGCATAGAGCTGGAAGGGACCTTAGAGATCTTCTAGTCTATCCCCCTGCTCAAGTAGGAGACCCATTTCAGACAAGTGACTGTACAATATTTTCTTAAAAACCTCCAGTGATGAAGCATCCACAACTTCTGAAGGCAAGCTGTTCTACTGGTTAATTGTTCTTACTGCTAGGAGGTTTCTCCTTAATTCCAGGTTGCTTCTTTCCTTGATTAGTTTCCAACCATTGTTTCTTGTCCCAACCTACAGTTTTGTTGAAACTACAGTCCTTGAATTTTCAGTACTTGTAACTAATTGTAGACATTATAATTTAAACTAATTTGTAGAGAAGCAAATTGGCTGTAGAAGTTAAGATATTAAATGAGACCAAGATTCCATTCCTACTTAACTGGAATTTACCAAACAACCCTGAGCCTATTACAATCTTCGGCTCAGTTACTTCCTAGATTTGTTATTGTAAAGCTGAAATAATAAAAAATATGATGCTCACTCTTGCTACAACTTTATGCATTTTCTATGCATGAGTTCATACTAACTCAGTTGGACTTACTTCTGAGCGCAGATAAGATCACACTCTGGAGTCCAAATTTCTTTTTAAGAAAATAAATGCCTAAGATGCATTGGATGCCTGAAGAACTATTTTATTAATCCATGTGTGTAAAGACTGCTGAAAAATGCTACTGGCAAGTTGTAAAAGGGTAGACATGGTAGAATGTATCATTAATATAAAAACCCATATTTCAGGAAACCAATCATAGCTCCCTGTGTTCTTAAACCAGGGGTCTTCAAACTTGACAGCTTTAAGACTTGTGGACTTCAACTCCCAGAATTCCTCCTTCAGTCATGTTGGTTCAAAATTCTGGGAGTTGAAGTCCACAAGTCTTAAACTTGCCAAGTTTGAAGACCCTTGTCTTAAATTGACGTTTCTTATAAGGAAAGGTCTTGATAAGAAGACCTTTTGAAATATGTCAGTTAAATTGCATTTTTAGAGGATAGTGTCTGGACAAATCAGCTAGATGTATAGACTGTTTAATTTCCAATTCAGTTTGTTGGTATTTATTATCAATTTACAAATTGATAACTATTTGTTATTGATATTGTTTTGGGCAGGCATTATGATATAATTTTAAGGACTTCGGTTGGAGAAATCTGTAAATTACTCTTGGTTGATAGAAATTTTATTTAGTGACCTTGGATGCAGGACACGGGGTAGTGTCTCCTCCACAGAGGCTAGCATGCCATTGACCCAAAGTTACCAATGTACCAACAAATGACCTGGGGAAGTATCACACTTTGGACCTGGTTTTTATCTTGCGGCAGTGATAATGTAATCTGGGAGCTGGGCAATATGTGTACTTGAGACAGGAAAAAAAAATGAAATCTTGATTTTGGAATTTGCTGTTTAAATTAGTTTGTTGCTGTGGAAATGGCTAATATTTACTAAATATGCAAAAGTAAAAAAATCGAGGTTATAATTTTACTTTGTATTCTACTAAGCTGAAAATGTTGGAAATCAGTACTTTTTTCCCTTTCCCCTATACTTTTCCTTTCTCTATTTTTCTCCTTCATTTCCCTAATACATTTATTTTCATTTGTATTTTATATCTATCTATCTACCTACCTATCTATCGTGTTTCTCATATAATGCCGGGTCTTTTTTTTTTTTTGAGCCCCGAAAAAATGGCTAGGCCGTCTTTTCAGGGGTGACTTAATTCCCCCCACCTTGCATCTTCGGGCGGGCGGCGACAGCTTGGATGTTGACCTCGGCGTTGGTGGGGCACTTCGTATCGGGGTCAACGCAGGCAGCACCATATCCGAGTGTGAAACAAAAGTACTTTCTAATGGCAAGCCCCCCCCATTCCCCCCATTTCGCATGTTTTAATATAGGCCTTAATTGGGGGACAGCTTAATTTCATTTCATGCCTATAAAACATGCTGGGACTTCCTATTGGGGGAGGCCGTATTGTTGGAGAAACAGTATATTTTAATTAAAATATTTTTAAAAATCTCTCTGGGCTATCTAGAATTGCCTACATGAAATTTTAGTGGGGCAAAAAATATATGCATAGTATGTTATGCCCATTACCTCCTAGTAATCTTTGTAATAGCTTTGAAATGTAGATTATTTTGAGAGGTGAGGATTCCCCGTCTGATTTTAAATGCATTTTCAAATTTGGGATTCCTTAATTCTAGTCTAGTTCTGTTTTCTTTTTAATATGTTTCTTCACGAATCTTGATCATCTAAAATGATTCTTTATAACTTCTGATATCTTGAATATGCATTGGCTAATGCAGAGAATGAAACAAATATTGACAAGTACTTAAATGTTTCTGGATTTCATACTAATTTTTTTATGTGCAAGGTTTCTCTGATGTTTGTATTATATAAGGTAATACTTCATGTTTAGAAGGAAATATCCAGGTTAGCAAATTGCCCTAAATATATGGTCTGGTTGAAAAATTGTTCAAACACTTGATGTGAAAATAACATGTGATGTCACTGGAATATTCTAGAATCCTTGGGGAATGCTTTGCTCTGTGGGCCAAATATGATGTTCCATGCAGTATTCAGATGCTACTAAGATTAGAGATGTTTCTTTTTGGTGTTTGGTGATCTTTAAACAATTTTTTAAAAGCTTTCGAGTTTCTCCAACAACAAATTTTTGTATTTTAAGCATTTATAGTCTATGTCATTTAATGTTGATGTTTTTAAACTCTGGAATGTTCAAGTTATGATCAACAAAAATGGGTTGCACATCAACTATATGACAAGTTGGCAAAAAACATACAAATCTGTAAAACAAGCTGGCCTTGCCAGCGTTTATCATCCTGCTCTGAACAGAAAGTACTTGCAAAACCTAACACTTTTTCTTATATTCATTATCCCACAGACTCCTGCAATCACAATAGTAGATAATATTATTTGGCTTTACTGTAGAATGAGCCAGAATTTCTAAAGAGAGAAAAGAAAAATGACCATTTTGCTAAATTAAGCAGATCCAGAAATTAAATTATATTAAATAGTTAACAAGAGGAAATTGCAATTGAAAACAAGAAATAAGTAAAGAATAATTGTGAACAAGAAGTAATGGCTTTACTTTTTCCAGCCAAAATAGGTAACAGATAAATTACTAGTAGTTAAAACTATTTGTAGTTAGTAAATAATACAATTTACAAAGTTACAATGCTTATCCCTGATTTATATGTCATCTAATTAGCTATTGGTGCTACCATTTTAAATTCACTTCAAACATTATAATCCTTGGCTGTCACACATGTTTTACCGTATAGTAGATCAAATCCATAAATTTTAAAACAAGACTCTTGACCTCATAATTGAGATAAATGATTTATAAGACACAAACAGGAAGCCATTCTGCATGCTGCTCCTCATGACTTTTCCAGATGACCCTGTGAATTATAAATCAATATGCACATTACAGTAAAGTGAGCTTGTTTTGTATTATAACAGGGGAGTACTGTGATGTAACAATAATTATGTTGGCTGGTTCATTGTTGCACTTATAATTGATACTATACCTGACGCCTTAGCATCGTATAGCATTGGTAGAGCATCCTGAAAGAAATGCAAGCATTTGATTTGACATGCAACTTCTGAAATATAAACCAGATGCTGAGAAAAAGAAAGATTTATATTTAATTAACACTTTTCTACAGAGCACCACTTTTCTTACTTATTACAGTAAATGGTTCTTCCTTGTCTTAAAAATAAACTTAGAGAGGAACAAAGGTGATCTGAGTGGAAAATAAAACTTACATCACAAGAAGCAACATAGATGTTTATTTCAAGCTGTAATCTAGCTGTTGTGTGCCTTTTAGTAACTGATTCTATAAGTTTCTAAGAAATGTAGCTCATTTCCATACTAGTGTTTTCACAGCACCACCCAAACATCATTGAAGTGATATAAAGCCTGGCTTCCCTGTTGTTGTTTTGGCACAATAGTTGAACAATTGTAGGAGATGTTCTAAATCCCTAGTGTGGAAAAGACCTTTGTGTTAGCCAACAATGTGATTATTAATGTATCTGTTCAAAAAGTAAGTGATTGTAATACTAAAATGGTTAGAGATTATTTGGTTAGGGAAGGGTTAGGGTTGGGATAGGCAATAAAAATTGTGCTTGGTCAGCAAACCACCACAAATACTTTCCAGTACAGTTTTAATACAGATGGGAAGTTCATACATTCCAGCTGCATTTTATACTTGCTTGAGTATGTCCCACCTATCTTTAATATGTAGTGTGAACTAAAAAGAATAAATGCTTTAACAACGTTCATCCCAAAGTGTATCGCTAAATGTCTGAAGATTCTCAGTCATTCAGATCACGGTTGTTCCCAAAGGTATTTTTTCAAGAGGCAACTGGACTTTCTGTTTTTTTCTTTGAAGACTTTTTGCTTCTCATCCAAGATTATGGGGTTGCTTCTTGGATGAGAAGTGAAACCTCTTCAAAGAAAAAAACAGCAAGTCCAGTTGCCTCTTGAAAAAGCATCTTTGGGACTTTAATAATATTGTTACATTTCTCTTTAAAGTAATTGACTCCATTTAGCTTTCAAACGTACAAAATAATCAACCAGTCCTTCTAAACTATGAATAATGTGGTGTTTCTATTACCAGACTACACTATTTCAGATTGCTTCTATGCAGACCTATCATGAGTCACACACAGTAGACAGAAAAAGAAGATAAGAAAAATCTCTTGACTTTTCCTTCACGTTCTGTTTCTTTATTAAGAAAGAACATTTTGTCATGTAATCTTCTCACCTGCTGCCTATAGTCAAAATCCCAAAGAACTAAAGTACTCCATTTATGGGTTTAATTTGCCCCCTGATATTATGTGGAATCATAACTTTGGTGGTGATTCAAAAATTTCCACTTCCTCGAATTACCAACTATCCCCAAATGGTTTTCTGAAATCAATTCAGGCTTTAAGCCAGAAGTAATGGCTTTGCAGATCCTTTAGGGAAGCTTGCATTTATAAGTTTTTATGTACAAATTTGTGTATCCTATGCTCCGTGTACACAAATTTGACAGAGTCCTCGGGAAGTGGCTAACAGCTCATTATGTCCCCATGCTATGATTTGTGTGTGTGTGTGTGTTGTGCAAAATTTACATTTTCCCGAAAAAATGGCATCAAGGGATCCATTGCACAAAATTTCCACAGTACTTCCCAAGATTTCAGTACTATTTTTATATGACAAACTGGAAGGGAGGGGATTCTCGCTATTCACCAAGCTTCTGTTGTCCATTCCTGTAACTTGTTCATGTGCACTGTGTTCATATATTTTTCCTCATCATATTTTCACATATTTAACAAGTAGAAGAGCTTGTTTTCAGACTATGCCTTTTCAGTACAGGTAATCCTCGACTTATAACCACAATTGAGCCCAAAATTTATGTTGCTAAGTGAAATATTTGTTAAGTGAGTTTGCCCCATTTTACAACCTTTCTTGCAGTTTTTAAGTGAATCACAGTAGTTGTTAAGTTAGTAACACTGTTGTTAAGGGAATCTGCCTTTGTTTGTCAAAAGGTTGCAAAAGGTGATCACATGACTTGGGACACTGCAACCATCACAAATATAAGTCAGCTGCCAAGTGTCTGAATTTTGATCACGTGATAATGGGGAAATTGCAACAGTCATAAATGTGAAAAAGTGTAAAAAAATTCAGTGCCATTGTAACTTTGAACACACAGTAAATGAACTGTTGTAAATCAAGGATTAGAATAGAACAGAATAGAATTCTTTATTGGGCAAGTGTGATTGGACACACAAGGAATTTGTCTTCGTACAAATGCTCTCAGTGTATATAAAAGAAAAGATACATTCGTCAAGAGTCAAGAACCATCAGGTACAACACTTAATAATAGTCATAGTGTACAATAAGCAATCAAATCATACTAGGGAACAGTCAATAAAAATCATTAGGATACAAGCAACAAAGTTACAGTCATACAATCACAAGTTGGAGGGGATGGGTGATAAGGAGTGATGAGAAGATTAATAGTAGTAGTGCAGACTTTATAAATAGTTGGACAGTGTTGAGAGAATTATTTGTTTAGCAGAGTGATGGCTTTCAGGGAAAAAACTGTTCTTGTGTCTATTGTTACGGTGTGCAATGCTCTATAGCGTCGTTTTGAGGAAAGGAGTTGAAACAGTTTATGTCCGGGATGTGAGGACTCTGTAAATATTTTCACAGCCCTCTTTTTGACTCGTTCAGTATAGAAGTCCTCGATTGAAGCCAGATTGGTAGTAATTGTTTTTTCTGCACTTAATTGCAAAGTAACCCACTTCTCAATCCTTTCCAAATCTTGATGTAGTATATTTCAGGAGTTTGCTCTGATGAAAAATCAGTTTTCTCAGGAGATAAGGGAAAAGGGAGATTGTGCCAATTTCAGCACTTACTTAAGATCAGGTGTAATGAGAATAGTATAATGACTTACGTGTAAGAGCTGAAGCTGCAGAGGCAGAAATCAGTGGCTTATGGGCTAGAGATTGGCTCTAATATCTCATCCATCTTCCCAAGCCGTCAAGCACTCTGTCACTTTAGAAAGGTGGGGAAAAAAATCCTTACAGTTTAAATTTGGAGAATAGATAGCTAGATCTCCGACTTCTTTGCACTGCGGTGTACCTGCTCATCTATTGTGCTTGTGTTTTTGTCTGCAGTAAAGAGACTGGTCTAGCTAAGTTGTGTCTGGGTGAATAGCCAAGCACAATAGCCAAGCCAAGTCTAGCTGAAAGCCGAATTAAGGATTAAGTGTCTGGAGACCTGAGATTTACTGCTGAGCCTGATAGCTTGGATTCATCTGAAAGAGTTCTAAAGCAGTACTGTGGTCACAAAAAGAAAATACACACAGGAATTATTAATAATGCAGTTTAACCTGAAGCAAACTGAGATACACACACAAACACTTTTTCTTATTCTGTGTTCTTCCTAATCAACTTTGTCAGTGCAACTCAACCTATTTCAATCTCAAACCCTCATCCAGGAGTGATTCCTGAGTTGCTGGTGTGCAGTAAGTAAATGAATTAACTCACAATATATTCTGGTGCATAGGCCATCTCAATCTTTTGAAATTCAACCTGGACTTTCATTCAAGGAATGCTATCTTCTACTTCCTTTCCAACCTCATAGCTTTTCTTTATTTATGTGATGGAGACCAATTAGGGGGAAAAACAGAATTCAAGGAGGAGACTATTTTAGAATCAAGATAGATAGATGTGTATGTGAGTTCCTTATTACTCATCCCCGTTTGAGTAATATATCCTGACTTAAGCCCTCTTCCAGGACTTTAATTACCAAACATTAACCATGTTTGTGCTTACGTTGACTCAGTTGGAGAGTTGAGTATAATGTTATTTTGGGAAAAACTGATGAAGATTCAAGTTAATTGGGATAGGAGCAACATTTGTACTATAAAAGATCCTGCTGTTTTTCTATAGAGCTTATTCTGTCAGAAGACGTGGTGAGATTTGCAAGTGGGCAAAACATTGGTTTATATATAATTTAATTTTATCTATACCAAAGTTTTTAGGCTGGTAGACTTTAAAATAACAGCTTAGAGTGCAAGATAGGAAGACTGAAAGCAAAGCTAGAAGAAATGATAGGCTTGTTTGTTTCTTGAGGAGTATAAAGCACTGTAATTTGCGCATTTCTTGGGTGGAGTCTAAGATTTACTTTTGGGGAGTGGGATTGGAGACTAAGCAATGAATAATTCTTTCTGAGTATATGAATTCCTTTCTCTTGAGTGGCTACACATGAGGTCTAACCTACAATGTGGTTTATCTGACTGGCTTGGTATTTTGAGTGCAAAGTTTGAAAAACATAATTTGAGACTTAGATCTTTGTATGAACACAGACAGTTGTAGTTTATTCAAATTGTGGTTTAATGGTTAAAGAGAGAGAATAGGTCCCAAGCTTTTATTCTCTTGGCTCCCTTCCCTTTGCTCCTGCTAAGTCATCAGTCATATTTCCAAGAAACTGCCTTCCTTTCTAACATAATTGACTGTCCTGTATGTTCTTGATTTGTTTTCTTCCCGTATAGCGGTCGGGCAAGAAGAGTCTGGGGCTTTCCTATTGCTGAGTTAAATTGCTATTCACTCATTTTTGAATTGGCAGAAAACAACTAGCAAACAAATTTGCTGCCCCGTTGTTGATCCTTATCTATTTGGCATTTATTACATCTACTTTTGGCTTGCAACCAAAATGACTAATAGAAGTCTTCCCAGTTGGGCTGGCCCTTGATTCTGAAATGGGGCACTTCAGGAAGATCAGGGGAGTGAAAACCGAATTTTGAATTTATAAAAGTTAAGTAAGGAGTAGAAGAGGTTGATGGTAGAAGCCTAGTCAGACAGATTGGAATACAGATGTTCTGGTCACTGATTTGATTAGCTTGTCATGGAAAGAATATCCAGTTTTGAAGCAGTGTCTGATGAATTCCATTCTTAAGAGGCTTTGAGCGATCAATCATTCTCCTAGCACAGGGCTGTCAAACTCGTGGCCCACGGGCCAGATACGTTACATGCGGGCCACGCCCACACCCAGTTTAGCAAAAGGGGGAAGTCACAATATATCACGTGATAATGCCGTGACAATGTGAGTTTGACACCCCTGCCCTAGGAGATCATGTGATCAGTAAGAAACTTGGAAAACATTAATACTTACATAGTTCTTCAAATTCCACCACCACTTCTAGATTATCCTGCCCTGGCATCTCTCTTTATGTATAGTGTTCCATGCAAAGAATCCCCCAATATCACCACTGCTAAGAATTTGGGGAATTGAAATTCACACACCTGGAAGATGCCAAGTTTTAGAAAATGTTGTCTAGACTGAGTGACTCTCCATATGTATGAATGTATATTAGGGTTGCACTGAATAAAACAGTAACATATAGTTTTCATATTAAAAAAAGTAACCATTTCACACATTTCCCCTTTTGTTCTTTTTCAGAACAATGATTCCTGTTACTGAATTCCGCCAGTTCTCTGAACAGCAGCCAGCCTTCCGTGTTTTGAAGCCATGGTGGGATGTATTTACAGACTACCTTTCTGTTGCCATGTTGATGGTTGGTGTGTTTGGTTGCACATTACAGGTAAATAAACAGGACTCCAAGTTAAAAATGAATAATACCATAGAAGCAGGACTGTGATGTGTCTCAGATTCTAAATGCTGGTTAAAAAAAAGATTTAAGATCATAGATACTAGAATTATTTGTTCACCTGCTCAAGTAACATAACAGATAGTAGTGCAGTAGTGTTAGCTGTTGGAGTAGTGGGCTCCAGAATCACATGTGGTCATTTCAGTAATATGATGTAGGAGAAAAGCAAGCAGAGCTGGTGGGTGGAGTTAAACATGTCATCAGTTTAGAATCTTTAATTCTTAACTAGGATCAATTTAGTGTTGACCATCAGTTGACTGGATTCTTGCGCATAGGTTTGTATAAATCTATGCTGCAACTTTATGAATGGTCCTGATTCTTTGCTTTGATAAATATCTTTTTTTATTTAGCTATCATATTAATATAAGGTCTTGTTGTCCTACTTTACACTTGGCAGCTGATAGTTCCAGGTTAACATCTGTTTTAAATTATAGATCTATATAAACTTGATCCTATGCAAATCAGGCACAAAGAACCAGTACCATTGGGTAGATTACAGCATAAACAATTTATTGAAGCCTATACACAAGAATCTAGTCAATTAACAGTCAGCGCTAACTGGCACTAGATAAGGGCCAGTGGCATTTATAGGGAGGTGGAGTTGGATCTCTTGTGCTAATAACGCAAGGACTCTAAACTGGTGTCATGTTTAATTCTGCCCCCCAGCTCTGCTTGTTCTTCTACATATAACAAATCTTTGGCACAGTTATGTGTGCGTCCAAATGGAGACTTCTCATAACCTGTGCCCACACATTTGTAGTACATGGGAAAAGATTCTCAAATGTATGGTCACAGAGTTGCTTACAGCTCCAGGCTTTGTATGTAACCCTAGCAGCTCTCTAAAAATTACTACATGATTAAATCCAGCGTGACAAGAAAAGGTACTTAATGAATACCTAGGTAGTAAATATTTACTTTTATTTTGATTTAATTTTGTTAAATACAATTTTGTTTGGCCCCAGTAGCTTCCTTTTGATCTGAATGTTTAGATCAAAACAAATAAGATTCATGCCCGTGGTATGTGCTATTGGGAAAGGAAGGGGAACAAAACTTATTCTTTTAAATTTATTTTTAAAGAATGACAAAAAATAATTTGTAGGAAATAAGGCGAAAGATTGTATTAAAGATTTACAAAACAAACAATTATGTAGGCGTTTACAAAGAAAAACACATTCCACTGTTATTCTTATAGATCACTTTTGATTGGAATGGATATGAAGATAATTGCACAAGAGTTTAGCATTTTAATTTCTCTTACATTTCAGCCAAAAATCTCTTCATCCTATATCTCATCTTTTATCTATTAGCAAATAATATAGCCTCATTACTCAATGAGCAAAAATCCATTCAGTTAGTCTTTCTCTCTCTCTCTCTTTCTCTCTCTCTCTCTCTCACACACACACACACAAAATCTTAAAAAGTAAACCAACTTGTTTTCCTTTCCTAAAGGAGTTCCTTTCCTTTAATTAACCCAATAATTTATAATTTTCTCTAAAAATACAACAACAAAAGTTCCTTCCCATATCATATCTCATTTCTATAAACAAATCCTTAAAGCCTTGTCATTCAGACTTAAGAAAAATTCCATTAAAAGCTACCAGAAATAACAACATATTGAAAATCTTGATCTTTAATCCCTTCAAATACTCTCCCTCAAATTAATTTATCATTTTTTCGGTATTTCCTCTCAGAAAGTCCTTCGCAAGCTTAACACCTTTAATTTTAACACCATAGCCTATCCACTGTCTCTAAAAATACAACAAAAAAATCTTACACACATATACAATATACATATTTAAAAATCCTTGATTGAAAAAGTCAACTTTATTATCCTCCTTTCAAAAATCTTGATCTTTATTCCTTTAAGTATCTGATTTCTTTTCATTTGTTCTTCATCTTTTCTCATAAACTCCTTTATAAATATAACACATGTCTTTTGTAGGTCCACAATAGAAAGTTGTCCAAGTCACTTTTCTGAGTTAAAATCCACACATTTAAATTACTCTTCTGATCCATGATTTGGGTGTCCTTTTTAACTATTAAAGCGTCAGCTAGTTTCATTTGTACAGTAAGCCCTGTTAAATGTCTTGGCCAATATCTTTCTTGTAGCCTGTCATTTTTAAATTAATATCCAAAGCAACCTGATTCTCGGTTGTATTCTCTTCTATCTCCTGTTTTAAATCCGTTTTTATAGTAGCAGACAATCTTAAAAGTTCTGAGTGCACTGTTGCCAAATATCCTTCCAGATTTAAAATACTTTTCTCCATTTTATATTGTTCAGTACTTTTGAGTGCATATATATCTGAGTATGTGAGGCAAAAAATATAGTCTTTCAAAGGTAACATTCTGCAAAGACAAAGTCTTCTACATTGGGGGTCTTTAACCACCCCCCCAGACAAGGGACCAGCATCAGTCCGTGGCATGCCAGAAACCGGTCTGCACAAACAAAGCCCCATCCGTGGGATGCAGACAGCATACAAAATCATGCCGTCTTCGATCCATGGAAAAAGCTCTATTCACAGTACCAGTCCCTGGTGCCCTAAAGGTTGAGGGCCACTGATCTAGATAATAAATTTGCCTTTTGTTGCACTGACTGTTGCTGTGGATTTTGCCTTATATTGAAAGATAGTTCTCCATATATTCCAGAGTGTTTCCTCTTTCTCTCTTACTAGAATTCAATTCGTTGGATAAAAACAAAACTGAATTTTTTAAATTTGTATCATACAAATAGCATTCAAATGCTATATATGGCATTAAGTTGTTCTTATTCTCTCTTTTCCTTCCACACATACTGTATTCTGTCTTTCTTGAATTGGCAGTCAATAGAAGCTATATATATATAAGACTGAAATTCTTGACTCTGAAGGCCTGTATTCTTGGCCAAAGGACTAGTTCTAACTAAACGTCCTACGGCTTTTCTCAGTCAGTATATATATTACCAGGATCACGAGAGTCCATGTAAATTGTTTCCAAGGTGCGAACAAAATTATTTGTGGGTGGGTAATGGAAACCACAAGCATATAGGGAAAGTAGGTGGAAATTGATAATCTGGTTTGGCATAATATTGCGGCCAGAGTAGAAATATTATTAAATAAAAACTCTGGATGTAAGGTCCTGGTGCAGTGACCTGTACCTAAATTAGAGATCCACATGTCTTGTGGAATCTGCAGCTAGACTGGAAGGAGGTGCTAGGAAAAGGGCAAGCTGAGACTTTCTTGCAGAAAGCAGCACAAAATCCCTGATTCTGAGCGTTCCCAAAGGAATGCAATTAGTCTGACAAGATTCTTGTAACATAGGGACGGACTGTAAAGTTTCTGTTTGAGACTGTTCACAGATGGCCCTAGTTGCTTCTTCCTGACAGCACTCCGTCCTGCTTGTGAGGATGCACTCTTTTGCCTCCTCCAATCTTTCAACCTGACTATCATGGCAAGGTACAAATTGCAGGTACAATATTAACAGATATCAGGGAAAATACATCACCAACAGCATTGTACCATATCATATAGTGTAATATGATACTTCAGATCAAGACTTAATGTGGTTTGCTTTGTTTTGACTTTGTAATTTGGGTGAATCCACCCATTATGGCTTATCAATCTCTTGAAGTAAAAAAAGCTAGAGTAGGGGCCTCCAAACATCAGGCCATGGCTCAGAACTAGGCCAGAGCCCATTAGGAACTAGGCCATGCAAGCAGCACACATGTGCGTTACCATCCCCTCTTTTCCCCCACCATGGAGCTAGAAAGTTGGGAGCCACTGAGTTAGTGTGCTAATGAGTAAAACTCAGGAAAATAGCAAGTAAGAAAGCACATTTTTGAATTTATACTGCTGCTCATTTCCTCTTCTGCAACAGAGCTGCTTTGCTGGCACAAAACTGATTATTCAGATCATATCAGAAATTCAGACCAATGCGTCATTTGCAATATCCTTATTACTAATCATGGGACTAACTGTTCAATGCAATTATTTTCTGCAGAGTATTGCGGTCCACAACAAAGAATTTGAAAACACTTGTATGTATTCAAACATTCTGTAATTGGGCATTGTAGTTCTAAACTAAAACTTCCCCCATCCTAATATTTTCCCCTTAAAATATGAGGGCCCTCTTATCTTGAGAATATAATATTAGAAGTAGATGGATTTTTCATCTTTCTTTTTGAGGTGGGAAGTCAACTTAAATTCACAATCTTCCTTCTTTTGATAAATGTAGTAGTGTTTTGGGTTGCAGAGGTAGAACAGGCCTAAAACAAAGCTTTTGTTAAAACTGGAACTGCTAACATTTAAGCCACTACATGGACCTTTTGACTTGTATATTTCCTACATAGGTTGATGAAGAATAGCTCCTTGTCCTTTCCCTCTGCAGGATTACCTCATTTGTCCCATCTATTATGGGGGCATAGAACAAGTATAATTACAGCTGTTCTTATTAGGTTGGTCTGGCAATTCATTCCTGTTATTGAAGTTAAGGAGGCCTGGCCCTTCAGGTACCAGGGTTAGCTTCATGCTCTCCTTCGAATAAATGCAGGGTTTAATGAATACACAAATACATGCCCCTGTTGGCGGTTGAAGAGATGCCCATAAACAATCTGGAACACCCATCTGACCATTTTAATGGTAAAGAGAAGGCCCTGTGAGTTGCTTCCTTGTTGCTAAGCAACTACAGGACATAATTTGCATGCCATTTTTTCTCCCAGGCTGTCGGAATGCCCAGATGGGAAGTGATACAGCTACAGAAGAGAAAGGAGCAAAACTTCTGTTCATTGTAAAGATTTAATCATCTGTGTCCAATTTTTCCGTTGGAAGTAAACATGAGGGCCTTTTGAAATGCTTGATTTTATGAAGGGGTCCTTTGAGCGACTCATGCCACCCAAATACAGAGGCTCATGGTTTGGAACTTTTATTCTGCATGAATATAGTGGAATATAAAATATTTGAAAAGCCCTGGTCTCTGCTATTAGTCAGTCTTCCCAAAATGATTCTAGTTTTAGGAAATACAATTGAAGATATGTTCCAAAACATTATTCATGGCATAAAAACCTGATTTAGAGAAAAGTAACTTTTTGCCTATGGCTTGAAATCTTATGCCTTTCAAACCAACCAGGCTTCCAATTGCTTATTGTACCCTATGACTATTAATAAGTATTGTTCCTTGTGATTCTTGACAAATGTCTCGTTTCTTTTATGTATACTGAGAGCATTTGCACCAAGACAGATTCCTTGTGTGTCCAATCACACTTGACCAGTAAAAGAATTCTAATTCTTCCAGTCTGAAACCTCAGGCTGTGATTATCTGCCAAATTTACTAAAAAGTGCATCTATATTTCTATATGTTTCAGTGTTTAAACCACCATATTTTTATGTCTCCTTTCCCACAGTCTGATGAAATGGAGACTTGCAGACAGCAATATATATTGCAAGAGAGGGAAAACATCTATTACCTGCTGTGAATGGAACAGGCTAACAAGTATATACATGCAATAAAATCTATAATACTGTGATTTTCTTTGTTCGTATAGTTATTTAGTTCAATAATCAACATCAAGTGAAAAGCCTTTGAAACAGATGGTCAGGTTGAAATGCTGGTGGCCAGAAGAATATAATAGCACTATAGTTAGTTATCATTTTTACACACAACTGACGTCTGCAGAACTTCCGGTGATTAGGGATGTGGCATGATTCATATTCCAAATCTAGAATTTTTATAGGTAGAGATGTTTCAAAGTCTGTAGGTGTCTGACCTTTTCTTCCTTCACTAAAAGAAAAACTTGCCTCAAAATGTATTTTCAAAATACAATTTTTGTTTGTGTGCATTTCAGGTGATGCAGGATAAGATCATATGCCTTCCCAAAAGAGTCCAGCCTTCTCCGAACATATCTCACCTGAATATGTCAGATATGGACTCCAGTGCAGCTCAGTTCCTTCCACCCAAGCCATCCACACCTCCTGCCACTGTTGAAATGAAGGGCTTAAAGACTGACTTAGACCTCCAGCAGTACAGCTTTATAAATCAAATGTGCTACGAACGTGCCTTGCATTGGTATGCAAAGTACTTTCCATACCTTGTCCTTATACACACATTGATCTTCATGCTATGTAGCAACTTTTGGTTCAAGTTCCCAGGGTCCAGTTCAAAAATTGAACATTTTATTTCCATTCTGGGGAAATGTTTTGACTCTCCTTGGACCACAAGGGCTTTGTCAGAGGTTTCTGGAGAAGACTCTGAGGAGAAAGACAACAGAAAAAACAACATCAGCCGGTCAAACACAGTCCAGCCTAGCACAGAAGGCAATTTGGTCAGGACGCAATCCTTAAAATCCATACCTGAAAAATTCATTGTGGATAAAGGAACTCCGGGGGCTTTGGATAAAAAAGAAGGAGAACAAGCTAAAGCATTATTTGAGAAGGTGAAGAAATTCCGTCTCCATGTTGAGGAAGGTGACCTACTATATGCTATGTATGTTCGTCAAACAGTACTGAAAGTGATCAAGTTTCTTATTATTATTGCATATAACAGTGCGCTTGTTTCAAAAGTTCAGTTTACAGTAGATTGCAATGTTGATATTCAAGACATGACAGGATATAAGCACTTTTCTTGCAATCATACAATGGCACATCTTTTTTCTAAACTCTCATTCTGCTACTTATGTTTTGTAAGTATTTATGGACTGACGTGCCTTTACACTTTGTACTGGCTGTTTTACCGCTCTCTGAAAGAATATTCATTTGAGTACGTCCGGCAAGAGACTGGAATTGATGATATCCCAGATGTCAAGAATGACTTTGCTTTCATGCTCCACATGATAGACCAGTATGATCCTCTTTACTCGAAAAGATTTGCCGTGTTTCTCTCAGAGGTCAGTGAAAACAAACTGAAGCAGCTGAATTTAAACAATGAGTGGACTGCCGATAAACTCCGGCAAAGATTGCAAATGAATGCCCATAACCGTTTGGAACTGCAACTGTTTATGCTGTCTGGACTTCCTGATACAGTCTTCGAAATTACAGAGCTGCAATCCTTGAAACTTGAAATTATTAATAATGTCATGATACCAGCTACCATTGTGCAACTCGACAATCTCCAAGAACTCTCCCTATACCAGTGTTCTGCAAAGATCCACAGTGCAGCCTTGGCATTTCTAAAAGAAAACCTGAAAGTCTTGAATGTCAAGTTTGATGACTTCAGAGAACTTCCACCTTGGATGTACGGGCTCAGAAATTTAGAAGAATTGAGCTTAATTGGTTCTTTATGCCACGACATTTCTAAAAATATAACTTTGGAGTCCTTTCGAGAGCTGAAGAACCTTAAAGTTCTGCACATTAAAAGCAACCTGTCCAAAGTCCCACAGTCAGTAGTTGATGTTTCAAGTCACCTTCAAAAAATGTGCATTCATAATGATGGCACTAAACTCGTAATGCTCAACAACCTGAAAAAAATGGTCAACTTGACAGAATTAGAGTTGGTGCACTGTGATCTGGAGCGCATTCCTCATGCTGTTTTCAGCCTTAACGCTCTTCAGGAGTTGGATCTCAAGGAAAACAATCTGAAATCTATAGAGGAAATTGTTAGCTTTCAACACCTTAGAAAACTTACAATCCTAAAGTTATGGCACAACAGTATAACCTATATCCCTGAGCACATAAAGAAGCTCACCAGTCTAGAACGGCTTTCTTTTAGTCACAACAAGATAGAGGTTCTCCCATCCCACCTTTTCCTATGCAACAAAATTAGATATTTAGACTTATCTAACAATGACATACGATTCATCCCCCCTGAAATTGGGGTTCTACAAAGTTTACAGTATTTTTCCATTTCTTGCAACAAAGTTGAGAGTGTGCCAGATGAGCTGTACTTTTGCAAAAAAATCAAGACACTGAAGATTGGGAAAAACAATTTGTCTATTCTTTCACCTAAAATTGGAAATCTAGTGTTGCTATCCTACTTGGACATTAAAGGAAATCACCTGGAGTTTCTTCCCCATGAACTTGGTGACTGCAGAGCTCTTAAAAAGAGTGGACTTGTGGTTGAAGACACATTATTTGAAACTCTGCCTTTGGATATTAGAGAACAGATGAAGGCTGAATAATATTCTCAGTACTCAATGCAAACTTTCTGCCAAATGCCTTGTACATAACTAATATGCCTTCAAGTCTTTACCTTATTTTGATATATATTATATATGGATCATTTTGGAATACATGTATTACATGTAAATGTTTATATAAGCTTTCTTTTTCTACCCCACCTACTTCCATGTTTACATTTTTTTTTTAAATTTCAGCCTTATATTGTATGTCTATTTTTTACTCTGCTTTGTTGAGATCAAATTGCTGACATCTGCCTTAAAAAAGTAGCCTAGGTCAAACGAAGATCATCATCTTTAAAAAATAAATAATTTAGGTAACTTATTTAAGTAGGATAATTTATGGTTGCTGTAGCAACTGGGATTCTTTTTATTCTTTTCAAAAATCACCTAAATGCTTTAAAACTGAAAAGTGTTGTTTATCTTGTTTATTCCCGGTTGCAGGTAATTGTGGCTTCTGCAAGCCAGATTGCCCTGTCTTTGGGACTTCTTTATAGCAAAACAGTAAAGTAGCCATCATTGATAAAAGATACTTCTTCGCTGATGTGCTAATCAAACCTATGCTGCTATTGCTGGCAATAGAATTTGTTCTTTAGAAGACTGAATTAAAATCGCACTTTAGCTAGTATTCAGTTTCATTTAAATTTCTTTTGAGTCTCTTGACTCCATTTTTACCATTCTTAGTTATAATCAGAACATGAGTCTGGAGATTATGTTCTGACACTATGAATCTTTCTTTCATCTCTCCTTTTGTATATTAACTGTGATTTCTAAATCTACATTAGTAAGTCTTTGCAAATTGCAACCAGATATGATTTGCATAAAGTAGTTTCCATCATGAATCTTTCTATTGTGAATACCTTCATAATTATCTATCGGTGCATCTACATCATAATTATAATTACAAAGAGGGAAAGATCAAGTTTATGCTGTTTTAATAATAAGGGTTTTTTTTCTTCATCCTAGTTTCCCACAAAGAATTATAGGAATTTAACTGAGTGGGAGGGTTAAAAATTCTATTAATTATTTCCTTTGCTTCTCTCACTCTTAAGAAAAGTACAGCATCCTAGATTCCCATGAAGTGACAAATATGTGGCTGTGAAATATTTTGGACTCGGTTTTCCATGATAATCTAGCATGCAGATCAATTGTTATGATAGTAAACAAAGTCATGCAAGTCATGAAATAAGGAATTTCTACTCTTACAAAACTACTCAAGCTTGCCTGGAAAGAAATAATTCAGTTCAGAAGGGTTTGTTTCCAGTATGTTACAAAGAAAATGGAATGTTTGCTTAAACATAGCCCTGCACTGTAGAGAATATTCCAGAAAGATGTCTACATGTGGAAGAAGTTTTCCCTGAATATAATCATTACAGATGCAACTTGCTCTTGAACATCTATCATCAAATCATTGAAATGCTAGGTGGATTAGTATTAGAGGTGTTCACAACTAATTCCTTGAGACTGCAGTCAAGCATCATAGTAGTGTATTGTAATGGGGAAGAATAGTAATAGGCTCAGATTTATATACTGTTATCCCTTTTTCCATTATGGCCAAAAGTTGTAAAAGAAGCCTGACACATGAAAAAAACAACCCAGCTAGAGGCCCTGGGCAGGGCACAAATAAAGACCCTGAGTGGGCAGGACTGGAGGTCCAGGGTGGGGCAAAGATTTAGGCCCTGACAGTTATACAAATGGAGGCCCTGGGTAGGACATGAACGGAGGCCCCGTGGCATGTGAAAAAGCCCTGGCTGAACTGGCACAAAAGAACTCTGCCAATATAGGAGTGGGGCATGGTGCAGCTTGCATAACTGCGGGCAGGGCTGGGTGATGGAACAGCTGGTGGCAGCAGATAAGGAGGTTATAAACTGAGATGGGTCCAAATTGTGTTCACTTGAGGGAGCTGCAACAGTTGGAACTTTTGAGAACCGGTCACAAATTGCTTTATTCAGAGCTGTCGTAACTTCAAATGATTACTGAACAAATGGACATAAGGTGGGGATTGCTTGTGTGGCTAAAATTAAGTATAGAATGGACTCTATTCTACTCTCTCTCATATTCCATGGAGTCCACGACAGGTTTCCGCTCCCACAATTTAGCAAGCAGCTTTGCAAGGAATCTAACTTGAATAGAGTAAATTTAGTGTTTGCCAAGAGTCTAGCAGAGTGTTAAGATTTGTCTCCCCTGGTAGGTTAACCAAACTAAGCATCTGGTCTATGACAAAAAAAATATGAAATCTTCATAAAACTAGGTATTTAGTTAAAAACAGCTTCCACATTATACGTGTTGTAATTGCATGTACTTTTTTTCTTAAAAGGAAAAGGCCGCCTGAATCAGACCTTTCAACACCCATGTCCTTTTCCTAGACTGGGGTTCAGTATAATGGCCACCAGAGCAGGAGGGGTAGAAGGCTTCTTCCATTGTTGTGCCCCTTCGATTGGTACTGAAGGCATGTTGCTGATTTATTTTCTAATTTATCTGACCCCATTATCGGTACCGCTTGATGGTCAGTTCCATCAGTTGTCCTTTTTTTAAAAAAATACACACGAGTTGCTGATACATTCCATATTTGTTGATCATGTATGTTTGTTTGGCATGGCTCTGTTGTGCAAGCATTTATGTTGGAATCAGAATTGCTGAATTATTCAAAGCCTTCTTTGGGGTTCTTTAGAGTTACTTTGCTCAGTGCAGACGTGATCTCATCATTGTAAAACAGAAACAACCTCCACCAACAGAAACTTTTCTTAACCTTTCAGCAACAGTCTTGCAGAGTTTCCCCCCCCCCCCTCCATTCAGAGGACCTGTCTATATTACAAACAATTCTCAGTTTTATAGTGGTTTAATTGTCATGAACCTTGAGAAATAATATTTGCTTGAGACTCTTAAATGCAATTCTCTTAGAACTACGACTAAAAGGCTAAGCTATGCAGTATTTCCTAGTGTTTTTGTATGAAGCTGGGAATCCCAGGCCTTGATGCTATTAAACAATAAACTTCCACTTGTTATAACAAGAAACTACATTATTGTTAAGGCAAATCCTTATACTAAGATGAGAAATGCAGACTGAAGTTCAGATCCTGCCAGCTACATCTCAAATCTGATTTGTCTCTCATCTTCATTCTTCACTTAAAAATATAAACAAGTCAAGGGTTGAAGTAAAACATCCCAAGCTAAAAGAATCTTACAAGCAGTCCATTCTCTCCATTGCTGAGATTTTCCAGGACACAAAGAGAAGAAATGTTCAGAGTCTTAAATCTATTCTATAAACCAAAGTGCTGATGTTGCTAATAAACAAACTATTTTAAGTTGTCAGTACAACTAGTGAATTTCTGTAAAGATTTATTATAGAACCGAAGTCTTGTCTTACACTGAAGAGAACTGATACAGCCTAACCTTATAATCTGGTGAATGTCTATTTTTTACTGCAAGGACAAACTACAAGGGGTAGTTTATGGCCTATACGTTGAGGATGCTATTTCGGTAATTGAAATTTTGGGTTCAATTGTGGTCGTAAGTTGAAGACTACCTGTTTTTGCAGGGTGAGGGCTAGAAGAGGCTTGTGTCTTATCATTCATTGTGCATATACTATATACTGTATACCTTACATGAATTGCCTGTAGGATCTACTTTTATCAGAGAAATACTTCAAAAGGCTGCAGGATCTTGGCCACTTTCTCTGGAGAAATCTCGCAATCTCTGTTTTTAAAAAATCCTCTTGTTGTATTTAACGCCTTCGTCATCCCTAAACCTTGTATTGCAAATCTCAAGCAATGTTCTTTTTTATTCAAATAGCAAGTGCCTTTAAGCAGAGTTTTTTTAAAAAAGCTGTAATATTTTAAAAATATAATTTTTAACATTGGTGCGTAATGTTCATGAAATAAGCTTAGGAAAATTGACTACTGGACTTCAATTTAGAATTAATTTTGTGCAAAGTCATATCTAAACTTACTTAAAAAAACCATGCTGGCTCAAAAATTGTAACTTTTCCAAATGCTACCCATATCGGCAAATGATATCAATGGAGAAGTCACTATCATATTACATATATCTGCATATAATCAACTATTTAAACTACAGCAAATTATATTCATTTAGTCTAAATCAGTTTTTCTTTATATTCAGCAGTATTAGAATTGTTTCAACATATGCTACGTCTTATCTTAATGCATAGGAACCCAATCTGGAATTCATTACTGGTGGTCAAGATATTGTCAGATGCTTCCTTTTCTTCCATCCTAATTAAGTATAACTGCAATTTTTATAACAAGTTTCATATTATGAGGGTAAATAATGGGATCTGACTGAAGTAGAATGGGAAGATAATGCAAAGATATTAAGTTGTTACATGATGCCACTGGTATCTTATCTTCTGAAAGGTGGAGAATAGCTTTCCTAACTTGGTACCTTCCAAATCTGTTACATTATAGTTCCCGTCAATCCCAACTGTTGTTTGTTTCTTTATTCCATCAGTCTTGACAATTTGAAGCCAATTTATGATTTCTACCATGCAGACAGACAACCATGCATGACAGGTCAAGTCAAAACTGTCCACTTGCTCTTTGGTTAAGATTGCAAGCTGGGCAGTCTTGAGTGCTTCATAAATAATATCACTTTACTGGAGATTTCAAAATTTGTATGTCATACAGTTAGGTTCTTTGTTATTTTCATGAAATAATAACTCCATAGTGAAGAGTTTCCTTAATTGAGATTTTAGGAAAAAGAAGAGCTTAATGTAAGAATGGCATTTGAGTGGTTAATATGTGATCACTCTCAGAGCTGTTATTTGAAAATTGCCAATGGAGCATTCTTAAGGAAATGCAACCATTATTTTCTTTTGAACTTCCCTTTCTGCATTTTTAATACAGAGCGAAATTCAGTTCAAACACAGCAAAAGTGTTATGGAACGGTCGTTCCACCAGACAACTGAATATGCTACTCTATGCCTGCTGTAAAGATTTGATTTGATAACCAAATAGTGTGGAAGAATTGTCTTTTAATAGAACTAGGCAAATCTGGAAATAATAAAATTAATAGGGTGGGAAAGCTGAATAAAATTGGTTCTTTTAAATGTGAAGCTTTACAACATTTATCACTGTATTTCTTTGATGTCACGTTTTCTATGGAAAGTATTGACTGATTGCATGCCAATAGCTAAAATGCATGTCTGTAATGCATCTAACATTGGAACAAGGAAGCAAAGTAGAGGCAGGCTCTGCCCCCATTTGCCCTTGAAGATGGTACAATCATACTCTGAGAATAGTTCCCTTTCTCCCTGAGGTAGCCTTTATCTCATCTCCAGCATGTGTCCTTCCATGAGAAGGACACGTAAAAGTAGCATTTTACCCTTTTATTCAAACATCTTCCATCTGGCAGGTCAGATCAGCTAGCCTGTTGCGGGTTATTTGGATACATGTTTGGGGAATGTTTTGCTGCCTTTGTCCATCCCTTCCCCTCTGATCATGAGTCATTGTTGCTTGTTTGTCAGTTTTCATTTTCTTCCTCTTAAAGTGCTTGCCAGCATCTTGTCAGTTTCAGTTCTGCTGCTCTGCAGAACTCCCTTGCAATCACCTTCCTCCCTGGGTCTTTCTGCTCTGTAATCTTTGTGTATGTGTATTTAGCCCAGTTTTAATTTGGAAGAGGACCAAGTGGAGGAAGCAAAGACAAACCAGCCTAAAGAAGATTGGCTGAATCCAAACATTGTCCTGGATCCTGATTGATGGATGTCTTCCTCACTGGCTTGCGACATCGTGAAAAGGAGAGGAGAAAACAACATTGTAGCTCTCTCCCAAATCAGGGTACCACCCTCCTGGCAGGGACTGAGAACTGATGCAATAGACGCAGAGAAGAAATGGCTGTGGAGATAAGGAAATGTTAGGCTGACGTAGTGTTGTGCTGACTGGAGAATAGGCAGGTCGCATTCCCGCTTGTTCCTAGAAAGATCTGGAGTGATGGCAGCTGCATTTATGTGAAGCTCATGTAAACACGGAAAGGGGTTCTTGCTGAACAAGTGGTGGAAAAGATGTGCACAAGAGTGAAGACGATCCAAAGTGAACCATCACCATTCCTCCAAAAATAAAAGAGAAAAGGGAAGTAAAGTTGCTATCGAAAGAAACTTATGTGGAAGTGTCACTTGGTAGTCCGTCACTATTATTTCAGACATTGCAGTCCATGTTCATCATTTTCTGGGTAACTTATTAAGGAAGTGCCTGCTTTTTTGTTGTTGCTGCAATATGGTTTGCAAAAATGCTAGAGCATCAGAAACATTGCAACAGGAAATACAAGATTAAATTATGTGCTGGTTAACAAATCTAGGTGTCTTTTATAGAAGGTGTATCGCTGAGTTTCCCAAGTGATATCAATTTTTCCAAACTAAATTGGGTCATAGCTCTTTACTTTTTATATTTTTATTGCTTTAGTATGCAGAAAGAAAGGAAGACAAGACTCGCATTAATATTCTTTGCCAATTTAAAAAATACTATAAATTGGAAAACATTCAGGACCCATTTCAATATGAACAGTATGGCAGTAATTTGTAATTTAAGAGTTGTAGATGCAGTTAATTCATCTAGAATCTAGATCAAATTATGAAATCAAAAGTTGGTGTGATTGTGTATGTGGTGATTCTGCATTTCTATACTGCCAATCCAAAGTTTTCTTGCAGTAGTTGAAATAGTTTGAAAATTTGATTGACAATAAAATAGCCTAAATAGAAATAGTATTAACAACAATTATTTATTTGCATTTTTAAAACTGAGATTGTCTCAAAAAATAAATTTACCATGTGAAAAAAAGATAAGGATTGTACTTCCACCCCTGCATCTTCCAAATGCTTTGCCATTTTTAATGCTGGAATTAAATGATAGAATTATGATTACAAAGAGAGTTATTTAGAATAATGATATGAGGGATCACATAATAGTTTTCTAATAGTGTCTGGAATAAATTTGTAATTGATCATTTGGATTCTATAAATAAATGTAGGTCAAAATATCTAGAGATCAGTGATGTGCCTGATGACTGTCTCTCTCACTAATTTTCTCTCCCTCTCTCCAAGAAAGTTAAAACTCCTTTAATCTGTAACGAACATCATTTGAATGATTAAAGTTATGATTTCAGGGTTTTTTGAATGGTTAACTAAAAGATCAGTTAGTAATTTAATATTATCTAAGCCTGATATACTTTTATGAACTTACATGGCAGGTGATAGCTGTGAGAATCAAAATCTTTACCAACCTTCAAAATTACAATTGGAAACGGTTATCCAAAAAAAGCAACATTATAATTCCTCAACAATATAAATAAATCAAGGTAAGTTTTATATTACCCAAGTTACAAGGACCAGGAATTTTTTATTGTTTTTAATAATATTAACTTTATTATTTTCTGAAGTGGTAAAGATAAAAATAAACAGCTTGGTCATATGTAATCTTGAGAGGAAATATATTATTTTTTAAAGTTATTGATTCCTTCCTCTGTGACATTTTACTCAGTGTTGTAAAGCTAAGTATAAAAAATTTAAAAATTATTGACTGAAAAAAAATCTATATTACATACTATTTCTCTGAGCACTCTTAATAATATAAAGATCACTTTGTTTTGTTGTTTCAGTCAAGAGTCCAATAATTTGCCAGGTCTATCTAGGTTCTGACAATATCTTTGCTTTATTTAATTCATTGGATATTCTATATGAAATGCTTAGCTGGAATGCTGTACCAATTTAGCAGACATAAAATTGTTTATTAAGCTGCCTGGCACATCCATTCAAAAATTCTTTAACTTCCCTCCCCAGTTTATCTTGCCTAGATTTATTTGCTTTGCTTTTCTGATGAAGTACATACAGAATGGGAACAAATTATTCCTTAAAACTTCCCACACAAACATTAAGTGGGCAAAATGCCTGTGGATTAAAAAAATTGTTCAAACTAAACTCTCATTTGTTTTGTAGAATGTAAATCTTTTAAAAATAACGTATTTGAACCTTTTGTGAGAAAAATAAGACCGCTTTTTTTAGACTTAATAATTCTGCTGAAACAAAATCTGATATTGCAATAGCATTTGTATTACATCTCTCTATCCTTTTAACTAAAGATTAAAATATTGGAAAGTCATACAAATGTGTAATATGGAGTTGAACAAAAAAAAGGCATGTTGTTGCTGTGAAGGATTTAAAACTACTAAATATACACCAAATTACACTCCAATGTATAAACTCAAAGAATTTCCATGTGTAGGTATTAGATTTAGGTAGAATAGTTTTACAATATACCATTGTAAGATAGTTAGATATATTTCATATTTCCATGAAACAGTCTCTGTAAATAGGTCACTTTACCTTATACATTTGTATTTATTTTCAACAGTATTTCAGCATTGGTGGGCATTGTTAATCTGAATTTTCAAACTGAATAATTCTTGTCTTATGTGAATCAGTGAACATGGTTTTTCTACTTTCACCATTTTCCAAGTGAGAGCATCAAGTCTCTGCCTCAGCTCCAGAAAGATCTGATCACATAATATGCAAAGTCTAAACAATTATAAATAATGGAAAATAACTTTTCAAGTGATAAGTAACTCCACATATTTTCTTTTGCAGTTATGAGTTGTAGATCAGGAGCAGATGAAGTCACAGCGAAACCCTCTGTATATTCTCCAGCTTGCTTGAGAAGTTGTAGTTGCTACAATGGAGAGTGGGATCCTTGGGGGGGCGTTTTTTGTCTTCTTGATTTTAGATTTGTAATTATGATGGCATTTAATCTGGATTTGCAGAAGGAGGGGATGCATTCCAAAGAAACAAGACAATTCAGTTTAGACTTGTGTGAGAAAAGAGGGTGAAAATTGCTCCTCCTCAACAATTCCCAATATGCTTATGGGAGTGGTAATTTGCTTTAATTTAATATGAGTTTAACAGTTTATAGGTAAGGAACACTAAAGAAATCTGCTTGGAAGAATCACAAGATGTCTTTCTTGGTTTTTGGAGGCTGACAATATTTTTTTTTAAAAAGGAATGACAAACTAGTCATTAAGGCAAACAAAAAAAATGTTCAACTACCAATTAAGCAATGATGATAAAAATAGCTGTCAATCTGGGAGATAACCTAATTTGTGAGTTCAGCTGGTCAATAGAATTATCAGAAGTACATCCATCACATTATTGCTACCTGGTAAGGCCCAAATAATGGAACCTGCCCTATAGTAATATAAAATGCTGTTTAAGATGATTAAAAAATATTGTGTGGCACGCAAAAGCTGCTTACAGACTTAAAGCAATGCTCAATTATCTGCTTCACAAATATTTTAAAAATCCTAGTTACATAATTAATTTCAACTGAAGGGAACAAATCAAAGGGGTAATTGAAGATCATGCTATTTCACCCAGATATTTATGTTTCATTTGCCTGACCTTCTAAACAGGGCCAATTTACACATCCAATTCACAGGGTATTACGCTAAAACAACTGACCCACCTCTTAGAGTGACAATTCCAGGTCAAGTGATAATTTGTTGCTAATAACAGCAAAAGGTTAGCCAGAATTCATTGATAATTTATATGTCCATGCTTCCAACCCTCACGGGCTGGCTACATGCATACATACATACATACCTAAATCCCTATCATGAATAGTTTTCTGAGTATTGGAGATATTATTTGTTCATCAACGTAAATGCTTTTCACAGTCATGTGGTCTTATCAGTCTATGGTTGTTTTCCCTAATGCTACAATAGGAGGGAGCCTAGTTACTCCCTTCCAATTCTTTACTTTTATCACCTCCTCAGGCAGAGAGTAAGGGGACTCTTGATAGATGCAATGGCTGCAGGCATCCAAACGGCTGTTTCCAGAGGCTCACCTTCCTGCCTCGTTTTCCGTAAAAAGCAATTGTTCCCATGTAATCTTTT
The DNA here is from genome assembly GCF_049901715.1 of Pseudonaja textilis. Taxonomy (NCBI): domain Eukaryota; kingdom Metazoa; phylum Chordata; class Lepidosauria; order Squamata; family Elapidae; genus Pseudonaja; species Pseudonaja textilis. The sequence goes on from NC_141992.1 coordinate 76,436,980, forward strand.
GTTTGCTAGAAAAGTTGACCTGAACAGCAAGATCTTTGCTCCATCTAACAGAAAACAGTAATTTTGTTGAGCAATTGAGCAAAAACCTATATATGTTGTACTAATTTGAAGATGCAGGATTGTCTGAAAGTGCTCCAGGTATTACAATAACAGCCTTATTACTGCTTTGAGGCCACTTTCTCTTTAATAGTTGTACTGTGGTTGTCACTGGGATCAAGTGCAGGGTAGTTCATGAGGAAGAACCATTACATCTTCCATATTGTTACTTCTATATGAAGAGAATGTTTTCCATTGCTCCTCTGTGTAACATTTTTTTTCTTCAGCTTACTTCATAGGTCTATCCAGCTCATGGGTTTTTTTTCTTAAGATGCTCCCTGCTTGTTACATAATAGTTGTTTCTCTTTTATTGCCTTGGTTGAATTTGTCCAGATCACCCAGCATTTCCTGCTTGCTGCCCCAATTAAGAGTCCCAGAATGTGAGAGTGGTAGAGTTTCCAAGCTTATCCAGGATCTGTACCTACCCAACTATTGAACATTGTGATCCCACTTTTGAACTGGAAAAGCTTCATTACCATGAACAGTGAGGCAAAAGCAAAGGGGCGAAAGGGAACATTTTGCACTGAGGTGATGCGTAGTCACGGAGTCAATTCTTAGTAAAGTAGAGCAAAATCTTATAGCAATAACACTTGGATTTATATACTGCTCCATAGTGCTTTACAGCCCTCTCTAAGCTGTTTACAGAGTCAGCATATTCCCCCCAACAATCTGGGTCCTCGTTTTACCGACTTTGGAACGACGGAAGGCTGAATCAACATTTAAGTTGGCCAGAATCGAACTCCTGGCAGTTGGCAGAATTAGCCTGCAATATTGCATTCTAGCCACAGCGCCACCCAGGCTCACGTCTAAAAGCCGTATATTAATTTCTTTTACAACTTCAAGTCAGTTTTTGATTCCTGGCAATTGTTTTATCTCCTTGGGGCCTGGCCCAAGGTCACCAAGCTAGCTTTGTGTCTAAGATGAGAAGATAATTCACAGTCTCCTGGTTTCTAGCCTGGTGCCTTCCCCACTATACCAATCTGCATTCCTGTACATTCACTTCCTCTGCAACCATGTCAGTGATATTGGATGGAGTTAAAAAAAAAAAAAGATGGCAATCACACCTGAATAATCAAAGTCCCTCACCATTTGAGTGCATATCCCAGCTGGGCTTTGGTTTCAGGGCTATTATGGGCATCTTCATGTATTTGCCTCGTTCCCACAGATGACGCTGATAATGGCCATTTTTACTGTTGCATCTAAATATTAATGTGCTCCTCTAATTTAAAAAAATATGATTTTTTTTCCTTGTTCCCTAATAGCTGTAGTGGCACAGTGGTTACAATGCAATATTGTAGGCTAATTCTGTTGAGTGCCAGCAGTTTGGTTCTTATTGCTCAAGGTTGACTCAGAACTTCCATCCTCCTGAGGTTGATAAAATGAGGACCCAGATTGTTGGGGCAATATGCTGACTCTGTAAACCACTTAGAGGGCTATAAAACACTGTAAAATGGTATATAAATTTAAGTACTATTGCTATAATGTTGTTCCTTCCAATTAAGAATAAAGTTTATGCCAGGCAATGATCAACAGAATGCCACTTAAACAACTGTCCTTCTCTTGTTCATTCATCTTAATAAAACGATGGTGTAACACACCTCAGCTATCCGGGGGAGGCTGAGGTCAGTGCAGAATTGGTAAGCGATGTGTGCTGCTTCATGAGACCCATCAGCTTCAATACTGATTGTGGGAGTCAAGCTTTCTCAACCTGCCTTCTTCCAGATGTGGTAGACTTAGACTCTCATAATTTTGCAGCCAAGTTGTAGGATGAAGTCTCTAGGTTAGTTGCATCAATTATTTGAATGCTCCAATATAAATATTTTTGTATTTTTTGTGGTGATATATTAGATCCTCTCAGCTGAGTTCACACATCACTTAACCATGTTTTAGTGAATAGATGACAATGGTTGGGCGTCATTTAGCACATAAAGTCTTAAGCCATCATTTATCTTGAAACCCAACAAATTATATTATGGCTTGAAAAGAAATATGTACCTCACCTAGGAATTTTGCTTTAGCAGTGATGTAGTCAGCAAACTGTTTCATAGTTTACCAACAATCTTGAGTTCCAAACCAATTGGCTCTTTCAAAACGTGTCTCCAAGTCACTTACTGAAATTATTATACAGTATCTCTATTTTATTTTTTTCATTACAAAGCTCACATTTAATTCTCATGGATTCTCGAGCTGAATTTTTATCTAGCTTGCTGCAGTTCATCTGACATCTATCATCCACATATAATTTTGACAAGCTGAAATATTGAGTTTCATCTTACAGAATAATTCAGGCATCACGTAATACTTGTCCAATTGACTGGGTGTTGTTTTAGCTGCTAAAGTTTAGATAACACTAAGATGATTCTTCATGTAACATTCTGGAGAATTAAGTCCTAACAATTGCCAAATGAGCAGTGTGGGGGTTGGGTAGGTTCTATTTTTTAGCAACTCACAGAACTGTGTGTTACATAATCTGTTCTGTATTAGGAGTACAATCTTGCACTTCATTAAAAATTATTCTTTGCCATAAAGATATAGCTTTGGTCATTTTCCAGGGAAATTTCATTTACAATTCAACCTTATATTGATTATAACATTTTGATTACAACCTTGTATAACTTGTTTTACAGTATTTTTACAGTGTTTGGAGGGGCATTTTAATTTTCTGATGGAGAGTGCCTATTATATGTTCTTAGCCAAAAAGCTTGCAGAGATGCTTTTAAATATTAAAATAATAGAGGATACAATAAAAGGTACCAAAAACAAAACAGCAATTGAATACCAGCACAATATAAAACTGACTTCTTAAAAGATTTAAACCAGTCATTTAGGAAAATAAAGAGAATGCCAAACATTCCTTTGAAAAGAATCTACTACTACTACGACTACGACTACTACTATTACTACTACTATAGTAGTAGTACTTCTGCTGCTACTAGTATTATGCCTGCTATTTTCTATTAAATGGACTTCATGTGGCTCATGTAAGATGCATCCCTTCCAATCATCAACAATGTACTCCCCCCCCCAATGTACTAAAATTTTAGTCTAAAATAAACCTAAATAAAATAAACACATAAAAGCTGCACAACAACAGTACAACCATAAAAGGCAACCTTCTCCAAAATGGTTGTCCTCCAGATACCCTTCTTGGACTGATCTTCATGACCAAACAGGAGAAATATCTTAATTATTAGGGTTAAACAGCATGTTGATGTTCCTGTTCTTTGGAGTCCTTCCACTTCAACACTTTTTTAGAGCTGTACAGATAAAGAGTTTTTATTTCATTGGTTGTATGCAACCCCAGCATCTCCCTACCCATTTGAATTCCTGCTGTAGAACATGGCATCAGGAAAGAACACTCTTCCTATCTATTTTTGATTATTATCTCTTTTTTGTAGGACAATGGGCATACATACCTGGGATGAGAAATGTAGGAATAGTCATATCTGATGATACTTGGTTTACTACAATGTATGACTTCCAGGAAGTATAGAGAGAACTTAAGCCTCACAAGGAGTTGAATAACTTTACTTTTACTTTATTTTACTTTGCTTTTACTTTACTTATTTTTTATTATTTTATTTATTTTACTTCCCACCTTCATCATTTTTTTTTACAAATAACTCAAGGTGTGACAAACATATCCAACGTACCTTCCTTTCCCTATTTTTCCCCACAACAACAGCCCTGTGAGGTGAGTGAGAATCAGTGACTGGTCCAGCTGGCTCTCATGGCTAAGGCGAGACTTGAACTCACAGCCTCCTGCTTTCTAGTGGGATGCCTTAACTGCTAGACCTAACTGGCTCATGAAACTTAAATGCCAACAGGCATCAAATGCTTAGAAGTCTGGGAGACTAAATAAAATCAATAGGATAACATTTGATAATGCCACACAGGGTAGTTTTTGAGGTCATGCTGAGCCATGATTTAATGAATAAATCACAACTGACAAGTTTAAAGCAACATACTGCTATAATCCATGCTTTATAAACCACAATAGCTAGGATTCATCCAACAAACTATGTAAAAACCAAGCAAACAACATTTTGGGATAGCATGATGCATATATCTGGCCAGATATTTACTTGGAGATTCCAATTTATGTAGTTTTGTTTACATATTTGCTCTTATAGCCAAGCTTGGCTTATATCTGGCCTGAATTCTTCCAGCAGATTCTTGGCTCCTGCGTTTAGTGAACATTTAGTAAGCTACCATCAGTTGTCCTAATTTCCCTTCTCCAATGGATGACTTTCAGCTCTTGAAATAATGTCTTCAATCGTTTGGTTTGCATCTTTTTTCTTAGTTGAGAAAAGGGTAGGCCGATGCACATAAAGATCATTGGAGATAAAAAAATCTTTTTAAAAAGAAGCGGGGGAAAGCATGGGATGAAGTGAAACAGGATGAGATTCAAATAAACAGCCAAACAAGACAGGCGTCTGACTAAAGATGAAACTGTGCCAGTAAGGGAAACGGATTGCAGAAGGAAAAAATGGGGAGGGAAGGCAACAACATGTTTATCCTGAGGCCAGAGAGGAAGTTATATTGTCTTAAATGATCTGGACTCCAAGAATGAGTGAGCTCAATTTTAAAGTGATTTATTTCTTTTAATTCGGTTACAGTATCTTAAAGGCCATTCCGGAGTCATTCAGTCTTCAGTAGTGGAAATGGGTGCATACAGAACCAACACAACAGAACCAACAATCCTACAAACAACTTGGTATATTCAAGCAATGTAATGTTTATCCTTTCTTTACTTAAACAGAGAAACAGAATCATCCTAGGCAGGCCAAAAAAGCAATGGGAACAGGAGTGACTTCCGATTTCCTGCCGCTTCCTTATTGACTTTCCTTCTAGGGAATTGGCAGGGAGGAATGAAAATGACAGTCACCTGATAGAAGCTGACCATGGCAACCCGGTGGTAAAGCAATGCAGCAGCCATAACATTTTGCCAAATTCAATCCCAAAGGAGTCGGGTCCCAAATTTTGGACACATTCTGTACTGAGGTTCTTTGATTCAGAAATTGTTGCCCTCTGATGCACTGTTTCGCCCAGTTGAACATTGCAAACAATCAAACAGACACAAGAGTTTCAGTAGAATATAGGTGAATAGAAAGTTCATTAGATGTTGCTGGAATATCTAGGAACACTTCCTGGGTTGTTGGGGAGAAGTAATTCAGTGGAAGATTGGTGCTTTGCATGCAACAGATCTTGAGATCTGCAGATCCTCACAAGGAGCTGGAAAAGCAGATAGATGGTGATGAAAGCACATCAATGCCACGATTTACATCAGTCACCCCATGCAAGTACACAATTGTGCTGTTTGCTTGATGATGTCACTGCAATTTGATGTGGAAGCTATAGGTCGGGGGTCTTCAAACTTGACAGCTTTAAGACTTGTGGACTTCAACTCCCAGAATTCCTCTTCCAGTCATGTCAGTTTAGGAATTCCTGGGAGTTGAAGTCCACAAGTCTTGAACTTGCGAAGTTTGAAGACCCTTGCTATAGGTCTTTGGATCTCTTACTTAAAGAAATAAACAAGGGTGCTAGAATAGAATTGAGAGATTCTTTTTTTATTAAAGTTTTACTAAACATAAAAATTAATGTAAACTAAGAAAAAGCAAAGAAGAAAAAGAAAATTTCAGATTTCCTTTGTAGCAAATATCAGTACAAATACAAAATTATCTCTTACTCTTATCATTACAAAAAAAAACCTTAATTTTTTTCTACTGGTATTACTCTTTTTTCCCTCTCCAAAATATCAAAGTACAAATCATTTGTGCATTTTTCTGTTTCATGCAAAAAGTCTGTAAAGAATTTCCAGTCAATCATAAGTTTACTTATTATTTTTGTCTCTAATCAAAGAGTTAATTTAGCCATCTTTGCAAGTTCCATCATCTTCACCAACCATTCTTTTGTTGTTTGAATGTTAGCTTTTCCACTTTTGAGCATATAATAGTCTAATTGCAGTTATCACATATGAAAACAAAGTTCTGTGACATTTTTAGTTGCTTGTTCATTAATCTCAAAAGTTAAAGTCTGGTTTCAGTTGTAATTTAACCTTTAAAATCTTCTTAATTGATGCATGTGTTTGTATCCAAAATGTTTCAGCTTTTTAAAATGTCCACCATGCATGATAAAATGCCACTTCAGGTGGTTCACTTTTCTAAGACACTTCCTCTTGACAATTTCTCTGCTGACAAATTCCAGTAATACTTAATTTTTTAAAAAAATATTTTTATAGCTAAAAAAACATAATGTACATTTCAATCCTTTCAACCGCACATTTTCCCGTTGGTCAATTTGTGTATTGTAGCCAAAATGTTTAGCTGATTTTATCATACATTCTTTCACTTGTTCTTCTGTGTCATATTTCAGTAAAAGTGCATATATTTTAGCAACAATATGTTCATCATGAGAACATAATTCTCTTCCAAATTCAGTCTTAACTTTGTTCAAAAGCATAAATCTTGTATCCACTTCAAACCCTTCTCAAGAATTACAGTGCAAAAGTATTTGGTCTAGTTAAGTAAGGCCAGGCTAAAAATCAGGAGACCGTGAGTTCTAGTTCTCCTTAGGCATAAAAGCCAGCTGGGTGAATGGCCAAATAATTTCATCTCAGGATAACCCACTTCATGGTGTTGCTGTTGTGGGGAAAATAAGAGAAGGAAGAGTATTAGATATGTTTGCGACCTTGATTTATTAAAAAAAATACACTGGACCAAACTGGCTCTGGTAATTCCTGAAATAGTGGAATCCTTCCTTTTATAATAATAGATCCCATTCTATTTTATCTTAATCCTTGCAGTAGTAGATTGTTCCCTGCTCTTTTCTTCTACATTATTTTATATGTATTTGTAAGTAAAGTAGACCTTACTATTACTAGTCATTCTCTTCATACACATTGGTTCCAAAACTCAATGAAAAGAGCCTCACTCTATCTAGCACTAAATCCCAGAGCAGCAAATACAGACAAAAGCCAACAGATTGGGGAAGGGGTTCATTCCCTTTGCATTTTTAAGAATGCTTAGTCTTTAGCAAATGCATCGTGGGATTTGTTATCATCAGAACCAAGGCTTGGAAAAATAAAATTAAGAGAGGTGCTGAGGAATAATTTGTCAATGTCCCTTCCAACGCATGGTTGCAACTCTGTTTAATCTTCTGCAAAATAAAAATAAAAACTAAATCACTGTCTATATGATCAACTAAAGAGATTGCCTTATGAACTTCTTTAAGGAAATGGTACACACCCTGACAGGAAGAGTTGGCTATTTTGAGACTTCCTTTAATCATTCTGAACTTTGACATTTCTTTCAGTCTCTAACTACGCTGTGCTACTCTGGAGCCTGGGATGGATATGATTCAGCAGGGCAGATTCTTCCAGCATTGCCCCAGGTCTCTGGTTGAGCATCTGCAAGTAAACATCTCAAGTAAAGGAACTCACCTATAACGCAGAATCAGATTCATGCTTTGTTCATAAGCACCCATAAAATCTTTTATCCACTTTAAATTCTTCTTTAATTATAAACTCCTTCGTTAATTGTGTTGTCTATAAGAAAAACCTGGACAAGAATTCTTGAGAGTTACTTGGAATGCAAGAATCACTACAAGAAAAAGGAGACACAAAAGCATTTGGGGATAAATACTGAGGAACGAGCAGATGGGAGACTGTCATTAACAATTTATAAAGAAAAAGAAAAAAAGATTGTGGTGCATATAATGTAGAAGTGTTTCTCCTATAGCTTCAGTTCATCAATAATCACTAAACAATGGCCAATAAATTGGCTCATTTGCTACTTGCTGTGTTCACAGGGGTTAACATCAGCCAAATATCTAACAAGGCTCAGGCCAAAACGAGAAATTGAATGACTACTGAAATACAAGTTAATATTAAGCTAAGCATTCCTTCTATATTTGGGGGGAAACGTCTTTGTTCCAAAGTCAATCTGGCATCAAACAGTCAAGAAACAGCAGATAATACAAATATATATGTGATTCCATCATTTTGTTGGGAAGATATTTTCATTATCTGCTCATTGAAACATTCAGAATAAATTACTCACATGGAACACAGTACATTCTTAAATGCCGGCACTAATGATCATCAAAAGGAATGGCATGATGAAGATCAGCTATGACATAATTTTGTCTGGCTTGGGAAAGATTGCTGATGCAACTGGGAGGTTAAGAGATTATACTGGTTTGACAATCTTGCTATTGAGAAGATAAATCTTCAAAAGCATAGACTGAGTAAGCAACAAACTACCTTGATCTTCTATTTAAGAAGAAAAAAAGTGTAAGAGTTTTGAAGATTCCCTCTTGACTACACAAATAGCCCTGCCCATATTTGCCTGAGTTTACACTCTGTACCTCCCCAGGATATTTTAGCTTTTAATTTTGTTTTTTCAGACTTAATATGGTCATTGATGCAATTTTATGCTCTGAAAACTTGGCAAATGAGCAACCAGTGTGGTTTAGTGGGCACCAGGCTAGAAAGCGGGAGATTGTGAGTGCTAGTCCCTTCTTAGCCATGAAAGCCAGCTGGGTGACTTTGGGCCTGTCACACACTCTCAGCCCAACCCATTTCACAGGGTGGTGGTGGTTGCTGTGAGGAAACTAGGAGAAGGAAGGAGTATTAGGTATGTTTGCTGTTTTGAGTTATTTATAAAAATAATAATGGTGAGATATATAGAGAGAGCACTTACTCAATAAACTATAGTTAAGTCATGGCTTAGTATCATAATATTATTTCAGTCACCATTTTGTTGTATACAGGGCATGATCATGCAGTCTCAATTTACTTTCTGAATACCACCAAATCAAAGGAGGCGGTTTCATAAATTTACTTTCTGAATACCACCAAATCAAAGGAGGTGGTTTCATAAAATTCCCTGGGCAACTAGAATGGCCCTTGTGATTGAAGGCCATCTGTTGATTAGCTTGTTTCATCTTGCTTTGCTTCCCCCCCCCCCATTGAAATATAGGTATGTATGTGTATATATACAGACTGATTAAAATACTTCATCTTGCACCTTATTTCTTCATCTACTCTGATATGAGTAACAACTAAGTTTTTGTCACAGTTCAGCCAGTGTCCCATATTTTCAGTACTCCTTGTCTTCCTTCCCTCCTTTGTGCTTGGAATAGTTCCGTAAATAAACAGTTTGCTTCCTTTCTCCTCCCAGTGGGATTGAGTGATAGCCCAGAGGCACTTTTTTTATTTCTTTCCTCCTTCTAAGATAGAAATCAAAGATTTTTGCACAACCTTCAGCGCATGATCTATAAAAAGACCCTATCTGAGGAACCAATCCCACCGGGATTGGCTCACCCCGCCCGTGCCAGTAGAAGAGGCACGCTGGGGACCCCATTGGTTAAGGAATTTCGGCTAGCAATGTCCAAGAGAAGAGCCTTCTCAGCCAGGGCACTTGCCCTTTGGGACATTGTGCCGACCCCAAGGTGAGATCTGCACCAATCCTTTTGACTTTCTGTAAGGGTTTGAAGATTTGGCTCAGCCAGTTGGCCTGAGGCCTCAGTAGGGATTCATCAAGCTGGAGGTGGCTGAGGGAATTAAGACAAAACCCCACTTCTCCTCCGTTGGCATCCTGAAGCCTTCTTCCCCTCCCTTTTTTAAAATTGTAGATTACTGCAATATTTATTGCTTCAATATTTTGATTGGCTTTTAATATTTGTAAGCTGCCAGAGTCATTTCTAGCAAGGTGGGCAGCAATCAAATCTAATAAACAATTTTTTAAAGTGACTTTAAAGCAGCGGTCCCCAACCTTTCTGGCATTGTGGACTGGTGGGGTGGGACGGGGATGGTTCCGGGTAAATGGTGGGCACAGACTATCACTGTTCATGCAGATGGAGCTATACACCCATGGAAACTTAGCCTGCTGCTTGTGCAAATGGAGCTACACACCTATACTTGCCTGCCACTTCCACAGCCCGGTTCTGAACAGTCCAGCCTGTAGGTTGCAGGCCAGAAGTTGGGGGCCCCTGCCTTAAAGAAGCTTCAGAAGGATTCAGTACCCCATATGTTTAAACCGAGAACTTGGAGGAATCTTATTCCACTGATATTTCCAAAAGGATAATATTTATCATGCTTTTATGTTTGTTTTATTTTCTGTCATGCCCCTGGTGGAGTCAGACTCTGAGGGAGAGGAGGAACAGCCGACAAGGAGTGGAAGTGTGGCTCCGGAGGTTGTGGAGGAGGCTGGGGAAGGGCAGAGGCCGGCTGGACAGTCAGAGGAGGACCCAGGCCCATCCCCTCTCAATCCTAGGGCACGCAGGGAGGAGAGGATAAGGGAGAGATGTGGTCTACTCGGGAGGAGAGGGCCTTGATCCTCTTCATGGGCTGCAGCTGTGACAACTGAATAAGAGGAGGGACATGCGTATAGGCGAGTGCTGGAAACAAAGCGTGGAACTATCTCTAGTTTATAGTTCCTCTCTGAGTTTGGCGTTCTTCCCAGTGTGTGTTCTGTTATCTGTGGACATCTTCAAGCCCTTATCTTTCCTGGTTTGTGTTGTTTTTTTACTCTTTAAATTTAGTACAATTTACTATTTACAGTTTAAATTTAGTACAATTTACTAATCAGTATTATCAGCATCAGCACATTGCACTATCATGTTTTTATTTCTTGACAGGGAGTGCAGTTGACAAATCTTAGGAGAATAATCATTCAAAAAATCTTGTACATGTAGTCCTCGATTTACAACAATTCATTTAGTGACTGTTCAAAGTTGCAACTTCAATGAAAAAAGTAACTTATGACCGTTTTTCACAGTTATGACCTTTGCAGTATCCCTATGATCATGTGATCGAAATTCAGATGCTTGGCAACCGATTCATTTTTATGACTGTTGCTATGTCCCAAAGTCATGTGATCACCTTTTCCAACTTTCTGACAAGCAAAGTCAATGGGGAAGTTAGATTCCCTTAACAACTGTGTTACTAACTTATCAATTACAGTGATTCACTTAATGGCTGTGGCAAGAAAGATCATAAAATGGGGCAAAACTCACTTAACAAATGTCTCACTTAGCAACAGAAATATGGGGCTCAATTGTGGTCCTAAGTCAAGGACTACCCGTAGCCAAAAATCTTTCGCCAGGTAAGGCTAAAAAAAGGTGAAAAACCCAAGGTAGAGCACTTGCATATAAAATGCATGGGTACAAAACTTACATGTTCCAGGTAGTCCTTGATTTATAACCTCAATTGGGACCAGAAGCTCCGTTGATAAGTAAGGTGGTTAAGTGAATCATGCCCAATTTTAAGACCTCTTTTTGCCATGGCTGTTAAGTGAATCACTGAAATTGTTAAGGGAATCACACAATCATCAGCTGAATCCAGCTTCCGCCATTGACTTTGCTCGCCAGAATCTTGGAAGGTTGCAAATGATGATCACACGACCTTACAGTGCCATGACTGTGGTTAAACATGCTGGTTGCCAAGTGCCCAAATTCTGATCAAATGGTTGTGGGGATGTTGCAAGGGTTGTAAAAGGACCAATCAGAAGTCCCTTTTTTAATGTTGTTGTAACTTTGAAAGATCACTAATCGAATAGTTGTTAAGTCAAGGAGTAGCTGTACATACAAAACCCTTATTTCCAAGCAATAATATTCATCTGTGGCATATTTTAGAAAAACAGAAAATGATCTACAATGCTAGGATTGCAATCCAGTGGTCCCTGGAAGGCGCATCATAAGATTTTTAAGGACAGAGGATAATTTCTTGCCTCATAAAACTCCCTGTTGGTGGATAAATGTCCATAGTCCTTACCTTTTTTTTAAAAAAAGTCAGTGTTCTGACATCAGAGAAAGCAACTTAGACATACCTTGGGAAGGCCTGAATCAGTGAAATCCAAACCCTTCCTATTTACTTGATATTCTTCCAATCCAACAAGGAAGACAAAAAGCCAGCCCTGAACTGATGAGTTAATGCCCCTAATGTTCAAGAGCAAAACGAGAGGGGGAAAAAAAGGAAGACCAACAAGGAGGAACACCCTTCTGGCTATGCACCAAGGCAGGGGTGTCAAACTCACATCATCACAGCAGTGTCACATGACGTATCATGACTTTTTTTTCCCCCTTTGCTAAACCGGGCGTGGGTGTGGCCAGCATGTGATGCATCCGGCCCATGGGCCGTGAGTTTGACACCCCTGCCTAAAGGGAAGTGTAGGAAAAAAACCCAACCGTTGGTCTGTCTCTGATTCAACCACTTCGCATTGTAGAATATCTCAGCCTATGTTTCGAGAAAAGGAGCTCATTCCAGGCAAAAGTTCAAGTCACACATGAGTTTTCAATTTTAAAGACAAACATTAATTTTCCATAATAAAACAATGCACAAAGGTCTCCCTCATCCGCAAGTTATTGTTGAGATTGGTTCCACTTCTAGGGGCTTCATGGATCAGAAAAACTGAAAGGTGAATTGAGAGATAACGGTTCTTAAACAGATATATCAGTTTTTATCAATAACCAACACAAAGTACAAGGTACAGAATCTGGGACTGAAGGTGAGAGGAGAAGCAGTGGATTTAAAATGGTAGAGACCAATCAGCCTTTGAGCATGGTTTCATTCCGGTTTGCAATCAATTTTCTTTTTAATCTACCTGGACCATTTACTGGGGATGTGTGACTAAGAAGCGAAGTCCAAGCATAGCACCCGAGTCAAGCTATGTGAAATTGGGGCATTTATTGACAAGCTGTGATTTGGGTACCTTGACCAAAAAAAAAAAAACCTTTCAGACTAATCAAAGTCTACCTGATCTATCTACTTTACCTCACTTTCTTTTTTCTTCTGTTCAGTCCTGATTCTTGGAGATTGTCTGGACAATTCCCTAGGTTTTTTTAAGGAAGGTTTTTCAGAACTGGTTTGCCACTGCCGCCTTCCTAGGGCTGAGTGAAATTTTCTGGCCTAAGGACACCCAGCTAGCTTTGTAGCGATGGCAAGACTAAATCTCACAGTCTCCTGGTTTCTAGCCTAATGTCTTAATCACTACACCAAACCGACTCTCAATATTAGTACATAATTAATGTTAAGTTATATTTAATATTTATTATGAACTTTATTATGCGCTTTTCTATTAGAATGTGCAACATCTGTCTTAAATTATAAAGGAGAGATTTTGTATCCATTTGGTACAGAAATCAGCTGGTAAGAGATTTGAAATATGTAATCCCCTTACTAATAATTTGCTCCATTCAATGCTTCCATCCTTGGTTGTGCTGCAAGCAGAAACATGTCTTTAAAAGATAATTTAAAAATATATCTTTCGTTCTTCTTTCTGAGTATTGAATCAAAGAATTGGACAGAGCAAACTAGGCCATGGAATTTAAACACTTGCTTTGTTTAAGAACACAAATGAAAACATTACCAACAAATGTCTATTCGCCTTCTGTTTGTATACATCTGGTCAAGAGCAGCCCATTCATTTTCCTTTGAAAGCGATTCCATTGTTGACATGTTTTTGCTGTTAGGATGTTGTTCCTAATGTTCAGCTAAAATCTGCTTTCTTGTAATTTTAGGCCATCATTCCATGTCCTGAACTCTATGATGATAGGCTTGAAGTCTGTGTGACATCCTTTCCTGTAATTAAAGAATGTCATCCGATTCCCCTGCAATCTTCTCTTCTTAGGGCTAAACATAACCAGTTTGTTTCCTCAAATTCTCTACTTAGGACTTAATTTCCAGTTCCCTGCTTTTTGCATTTATACCAGTTCCAGTTTGCTGAATCCTCCTTAAAGCATGGTGCTCAGAACTGGAGAGTTGTTATTATAAATTGTGACCAGTATAAAACAGTGGAATAACTATTTCTGGCAATTTGGAAACTATACTTCTCTTGATGCAGCCCTGTGCTGCATTTACATCATTCTGCTGACTCATGTTCATCTTATAATTGATCAAGTGTAATATTTTTGCCAAATTACAGAGTTCCCTTTTTGTGTATTTGTTTCCTATGTGAAGGTTTCCATCTTTTTACCAAAAGGCTAGAAATTGATGACAAACCCAGATAGGGCAATTGGGCTTTCTTTGAATTGGTTTACCCATTTATCCAAACCTGTTCTGTATAAATCTGGTTTATTAAGCTACCATTAGTTTCACGCATCACTTTAAGCCATTAACCATCATTTGCAAGCTACATGGAAAGTTAACCATTCTACATCCCTGATATACTGGCAGTCCAATGCTGCATGTGCTGTTTAAGTAAAAGAATCTTAAAATTAAGATTATTAATTTAATAACATTAATTAAAATTAATGTATGTATGTATGTATCAATAAATGAAGCTGGGATGCTGAAAAACATTTTGTAAAGCGAAGTATTACCTGTAATGACATCCTTATTTAAAAGAATGCCTGCGAATCCCCAGACATCTTTAGAAAAAAAAAATGATAGGGAACTGCAGGCCAGAGCATTGTTCGCAACTGTACCTAGCTGTTCCTACCACCAAAAGGCAAATTAAGTGATAAACGAGGTGATAGAAGATGCCGGATGGTTAAAAGGCAAGGCAGGGCAAAAGTTCTTCAGTTTGCTTTCTGAAAAAATGATTGTTTTGTGACTGCTTATAGCCACTGTGGTAGCTGTACAGGTTAACCCCTTCATGGCAGCCATTTTGGGAGATGTTTGCAACTTGTTCTCAACATTCTAAATTGTCTTTCTGACAAAAAGGCAGTCAGTCCCTGAGCCAGAACCCTGAGATGAGATTCATATGACAGAAGTAAAAAATATATATGTAATATTACTTAAATGATCTGAATTGTCCATTTAAAGTACAGTGGTGGTGTTGAGGAAGGTATAGTTAAGCCATCCTCTGGTTCCTTCCAAGAATCCATTATTCCATTCAATTTGCCTACTAAAATTCTCTAACAATATGATATTCAAAGCACCCTTTTCCTTTTAATAATAACGAGGGGGAGGAAATTATCTGTTCTATGTCTGTTTTCATGTCTTGTTTCTAAAATTCCACATTGTATTACATATGCTTCATAATTCTCATTCCTATTCAAAAATAAATATGTGAGAAATTAATTAGCAAGGCAGCTTCATCAAAGGAACTGAAGGTTCAAGCAGACTGCTAGAGATATTGGCAAGGCAAGGAAACAGACAGTTTTTCCATTACCTCAGCACATGAGTATCTCTGGATTCAGTGAATATGGCTGGAGATCATTGTAGGTGACTGATCTACTCCAGGGAAGCATATTCCTTTCTTTATTTGTAGATATAAACCTTTATTTTAGTAAATTTAATAGTCTCCATCAAGCAGAGATAGTGATACATTAGCCATTATGCTAAAAGCACGAGTATTCCATTTGCAATTCAATATAAAGCAGTCAGAAAAATGGTCAACAGAAATTTATTCACCTACCATACCAAGCCATGGTTCTAACCATGATTTAGGGAATGAATTTCCACTAGTTTGGATATACGGATAATCCTCGACTTACGACCACAATGGAGCCCAGAATTTACATTGCTAAGTGAGAAATTCATTAAGGGAGTTTTGATCCATTTTACAACTTTTCTTGCTATATTTGTTAAGTGAATCCCTGCAGTTGTTAAATTAACAACATCGTCCTTAAGTGAATCTGGCTTCCCCAGTGACATTGCTTGTCAGAGGGTCACAAAAGGGAATCACATGACCCCAGGACACTGCAACTATCATAAATATGAACCAGTTTGTTAAGCATCCAAGTTTAAATCACATGGCCGTGGGGATGTAACAATAATCATAAGTGTGAGAAATGGTTATAACTCATTTTTTTCCAGTGTCACTGTAACCTTGACCTGTAAGTCGAGGACTACTTGAACCTAATAAACTGAGCCATGCATCAAATGCTGTTATTATCCTGGGCACTCGTTTTGTTTTTGTTTTTTTTGGGTGAGATGCAAAGAATTCTATCATTAGAGGTCATGTCCTCACATGGAGAGACAATAGACTATTAAATGTCCAGGACTATTAGAGGTACAGAATGTTCTCTATAATACTGCGAAATTTCCAAGGGAAATACTGTGCAAGGCAGTCTGAGCTACCATATCTGCTTTCTGAGTGAATCTTGGCTCAGAAAAAAGCACAGTTCGTGAACAAGAGATATGGAGGGTCCCAGGATATCACTAAGGTCAGGCTTCCCCTCTTTTCATTTATTTCTGATCTAACTACCCTATTACAGGTAGTCCTCAACTTATGACAATCGAAGCCAAAACTTATGTTGCTAAGCGATAAATTTGTTAAGTGAGTTTTGCCCCTTTTTAGGACTTTTCTTGAATTTGGCTTCTTCACTGGCTTTGCTTCCTAGAAATGGTGATCACATAACCCCGGGAAACTGCAACGGTCATAAATGTGAATCAGTTGTAAAGCATCTGAATGTAAATCACATGACCACGGGGATGCTGCAATGGTCATGTGAAAAATGATCATAAGGCACTTTTTTCAGTGCTGTTGTAACTTCGAACATCACTAAATGTACTGTTGTAAGTCGAGGACCACCAATATAAACTAATTCTGTAAAAAAATTTTTAAAGCACAATACTATGGAAGCCAGCCTCTTATGCCAATTTGAAACAGCAGGCACTTGAAAGGGATTAAAATAGTTCTCTAATATGGGTTACACTAGCACAGGGGTCTCCAACCTTGTCCACTTTAAGGCTTGAGGACTTCAACTCCCAGAGTTCCTCAGCCAGCTTTGCTCTGCAAGTTGAAGTCTGCAATTCTTAAAGTGGACAAGGTTGGAGACCCCTGCACTAGCATACAGGTATAGTTTTTTATGTTATTTTTGTATTGCTTTGCTTTTTGAGATTATCTCTCAGTTTCAACTATAATGAGAAAAAGAACATTCTTTTTTTAAAAAAACCTGTACAATCTAATCTAGGAAATACCATTAACAACACACCCATCAAACACAATAGATTCCTCCTGAAAAAAGCACCCATTATCAGCCCTGCAAGATCTACATCAAAAACATCAGGGATATTAACATCAGATGTTTATAAGGATTACTTCTCCCCCAATGCCTGGTGAATACTGAATTGGACACAGATGTAACAAATGTTATCATGATGCTAATGAACCATAATTCTGCATCAACGTGAGATGAAGTAAAACAAACAAGCGGTAATGGTTTCCCAAAGGATTATGAAATCAAATCTGAAGGGATGTGTGGAATATACAGATGACGTTGCTAAGAAACCAGCAGTAATTATTGAAAGGTTCAGCTCCAGAAGGAAACATCCTTGATTGGCCATTCTAACTAGCTAGCAAAATATTTAATTGGCGAGGAGGGAATAGTGACTTGGTGGCAAAGCTTTCTCCAATTTGACAATAGCTCAAGCATAAGCTGTTTATTCTAGTCAGCCAAAATGTTTAAATGATTGGTTGTTAAGTGGGGGGAAGCGTCTTCCATTGATTCCCCCACCCCTTTTGGGCCAGAATTGAAAGCCTCCCAATGGCTACTGATTCCATGGGGAGAGGGGAATGAAGACGAATTGGCTAAACGACTTAAAAGTTACATGGAAGATAAAGAGTCAGTTTTATTGATACAATAAAAATAAAATAGGTGATACACTGAGATGTGTATATCTGTTCCACTGCTGATATTTTCACTAGAATTCCAAGACCCATTAGCCTGAGTTCCAGGATAGTTTGTTATAGGATGACCTAGTTTATAGAACATGATTTATTTGATTCTGGCTTTGTTCATAGTTTAATACGCTGTTCAAGCCTTTGAATAGCAGCATGTTCTGTTCTACCAACTGAGGACTTTCTGAAACCTGGTATATTAAGACATTTTAAAAATGAATAATTGTGAAGCATGAAATAATAGGCATTATAATGACTGTAGGAAGCTGTGTTGCATTTTTATGATTCTTCAGGCATTTTATGGATTTGCAACATTTGAGCCTGAAAGTAGAGGAGTCAAATAATGCTACTGAACAAAACAACTTGAAATAATTATGCTTGCTGCCTGGATCCAGATCACCTGGGATAGCTTTAATCAACCCTGTGAATCCATTTGCTGTGTGCATGTATCAATAAACCTGGCAACACATCTTTTGCCACCTCATGGTTTACTTGATTTGATATTGTATTTTGTTAAAAATAAATAAAAGGGAAGCTTATAGACTGATTTTTTTTGTCAGACTTTTTCTGCATCCTAGATGAACCACAGTCACATTCTTTGAAACTAAAAATGATGGTTACATCTCAGTGTGTTGTTTGGAAGGTACCAACTAGATAGAAAACATTTGTGGGGTGGCTAGGGAGAAATAGCATCACTTTATGCCTTCTGGTATGTTGGTTCTTGATGATTTGCTGCTCCATCCATGACTATCATTTTGTAAATCCTCTCATAACAATGTGGCCATTGGACCATAAAGGTTGAAGACCCATAAACAAGATATCAATGTCTGTCACACACTTTGGGCTTCCTGATTTTAATTTGGCCAGGGATTTCATCTGACCTACTTTATTTAGTACTGTCCTTCATTTCAAGCTGCTGAGATGTTCTAATTTCAATCTGATTTTACTTCCCATTGAAGTTATCAACCAATCTTGCATCCACTGTTATTTTTGAAGCCTGGTAGTTGTAATTTGCCATTCTACTTTGCAACACCAATTTTCACTCTCTATTGTTGGCCTATTACCTAGTTCCAGGTTCACTTCAGTTCTTTATGATCCAATTCTATTTATCAGTCATTTTGTTTGAAATGCCCATCCAGATGCTATTTTCTACTTTGTTCTTGCACTGGAAATAATGAATTGTGGTTTGGAGATGAGATAGAAATAAGTTCATAAAAATAAAAATAAAATATAAAAAGTATTATTTCTCAACTAGAAATATTGTATTTCAAATTTATTAACAAGGTGTGATAGGAATATTATATCAGAATAAGACTATTCATTAGCTCAGATGTCATTTCTCATTCCTAGACTGTCTGTGTAAAATCCATGCTTCTGTTCTTGCTTCAGTTGATAATATTTTAGCATATGCTGTCCTGTTCCTTTGAGAATTTATTTTCCATGTCATCCTTTACTCATAAAAATGGATAGAAAACAGGGCAGAGTCACCATTAATCTATTTGCTAATTTACTCATCATCTGTGTGGAATTAGCAAAGAATTCTAAGAACAATCTGATTTCCTTGTAGGTTTCTGCTTTCCATCAGAAGGAAATGCAGAAGAACAGGGGTATCAAACTGGTGGCCTGCAAGTCGGATGCCCACGCCACGCCCACCCTGGCTCTGCAAAGGCAAAAAAACATTGTGATGTCATATGACATCACATGATGCAATCAAGTTTGACACCTGTGCAGTAGAAGAATATGACTTTTCTCTATCTCATATTTGTTTTTCTAATTTTTAATGTAAAGGTTAGTTTTATAATATTAATGGCATAACTAAATTAAACTACAGCTGCATCTAACATTTGTAAGGATTGGTTCATTCAACTCCTACCTTATGCATAAACTGTTTTGGTTATCCATTAATTTTAGCTTTATTTGTTCAGACAGATGTAGATACCAACACCAAACTCAGATAACGTTCAACAGCAATATTCAATACACATACATCTAACAAAGTAACTTTTATGCATAGTTTTATGCATCTTTAATTGATAAAACAAGGCTTCAGTAAATGCATAAAGGTTTTCACATATCTGCAGTTTCACTTTTTATTATTAAAGATAAAGGTTTCCCCTGTTCGGTCATGTCTAATCTAAGGGGGCATATACCATATACCCATAACGTTTAATGTCACTTGAAGTTTTAAAGTCAGAGCAGCGATCATGATTTTATTAAATCAAGAAGCACTGGAGTAATCATTTTCTTCATTTGTTTCCATTGAGAAACGAATGGCTATTCTTGTGGCTGTGGTCTTTATAACAAGGACACTGGTCAGCAGAGGGAGCTCTTTGCGAAGAAGAAAAGTCAAGTCTGCTAAAGTCATTAAACAGCAATTTAACTAGTTGATTTTAAAATATTATTTTTAATCCTAATTGGTTGAATATCGATTTTTTTAAAAAAATCAACAAGAAGAGTTTGGAGATGCAAAAATAAAAGCAAAAGTGTCAAAGAAAAATCAGATTTTGCGGGGTCATGTACTTAACATTCTACACACTGTAGTTACATTCAAATTGAATTATGGAAAAGTTTACTGCATTAGTAAAGCAACCATATTTGGAATGAATATTAGATGGAAACATGGTGATAAGAGAAAAGCCCAACTCTCTGCTGCTATCTATTGTGCATTTTGCAGCCCAGATCTGGTAGCTCTGTATGCTGGGGTTCCCTGTAAGAGGAACAGCCCACAAAATGTATTTAGACTCTCAATTGGACATATAATAGTTAAGATTTTAAGTTTTGTTACACCCCCTTCAATAGTGCAGAAATATCTTAGATATTTCCCAAGTTATATGCATCTTGGAAAATAAGTCTGTCAAATATTTCCCATGACATAAACATCGTTCCCTTTTAGCTTCATTCCCCACACACCCCAGGCAGTGATATGAGAAAACTCTAATGGCCCGTTACACTAGAGTAGTTTCCAAGTTAGCTCAGAATCCTCCTGGGCTCTTTAACTATTCTGTAAAGAATTAATGCAGGGTTAATAAAAATGATCTTTCAGGCATTTATGTCTATTCTACTAAAATTCTCATTGTCATAACCTTTATTTGGATAAAATGGTGCATCACAGTTCAATTTTTTAATATATACTTACTGTATATTCAGTTTTGCTAAAGAGTTAATAAAACTAAAGGCATTTTTAATGCTTGAGCTGCCAATTAATCTTTGAGCTTTTGTAATTTAAATTTGTTTACCTATTAATGCTTTGTGCTGAGTTAATTTGGAACTTTGAACCTTTTCGATCTCAAACTCTGGCTGTTAGTTAATATTTATTATCGAAATTGAAAAATACATTTAGTACTTTTAATGGAAAATTGCTTATCCATTATTTATAAGAAGGTATTTGTCCTTCTTTTCCTCTAGAAGTTCAAGGCAGTTTATGCGAGGAACTCACTTCATTGGATTCCCACAATAATCTTGCAAGGTAGGTTAGACCGAGAAAAGAATGATCAAAAACCACCAGTTTCCATGGCCAACAGTAGACAAGAACCCGAATCTCTCTATTATGACCATTTTTCACTTACGACAAAGATTCCCCATAGTTCACATGATGAAAATTCAGAACACTTAGTGACTCATATTTATGATGGGTTGCAGCATTCCGGGGTCATATCATCACCTTCTGCAACCTTCTGACAAGCAAACTTAACCGGGAAGTCAGACTCACTTAATAATTTACTAACTTGACAACTGCAATGATTCACTTAACAAATGTGACAAGATAGATTGTAAAATGGGGCAAAACTCACTTAACAAATGTCTTGCCCAGCAACATAAACGTTGCGCTCAATTGTGGACTACCTGTACCATAATGTTTATTACATCGCTAGGCATGTATACTATGCTTATTTATATTTAACGTTATCATTTATTCAGTCTTGTTTTCTGTATTCATACAACCCACTCAGCCTTCAACACAGGCTAGGTTGACACAACATACTGGATTCCTTTGGCAAATCCATGGATCTAGCAAACAGACCTCTTTCAGACTTAGATCTTCTGGATCCAAGGAAGCTGACAAGTAAACTAACCTGACAGCACGTAATGTAGCTTAGCTTTACAAACTCACACACATGAACCGTGAGTGCCCGTTGAATATATATGGGTTGCAGCCTAACAGATTCAGTTAAATATTGTTTTAAATTATTCCTTAGTTGCAGGCCAGAAAGCTGAAAGAGGTGCTTGAGAAGAATAAGGAGCTCTGCGAAGAGCTGGAAGCAGCCAAAGCTTTGCCGTATGGCCGGCCCAAAGCAGAGATCTAAAATGGGCCCTGAGGAGTTGCTCTCAGAATCAGACGACTCGGAAGAGGAGTGGGTACCAGCCAACATTGCCCAAGGCATAAGGAAGAAGATTTCTGGGTGCGCCTGTCGAGGCCTCTGTGGAAACAAGGACTGCGGTTGCTGAAAACAGAAAATGGCCTGCTTGGAGGATTGCAAGTGCGATGCAGAAACCTGTCAGAACCGGAACAATAGTCTCTTGCCAAAGTTTCGCCGGATGGCTGGAGCAAAGCGGAGATCTGAAATGGGCCCCGAGGAGTTGCTCTCAGAATCAGACGACTCGGAAGAGGAGCGGGTACCAGCCAAAATCACCCAAGGCATGAGAAAGATGATTTCCGGAGACGGCAAGCTGAAAGAGGTGCTGGAGAGGAACAAAGAACTGTAAGCCCTCAAGCAGGTCCTGGAAGAGACAATGGAGCCTGAAGCCTTGGCAGCCCCCCAAGGCAGCATCCCAGCCTCGTCCCCAGGACCCTCAGGGGGAGCCCAAGCATCCAGCCCACTCTGAAGAAATGTCAGAAGCAAAGTTTTTTCTCCGGCTGCTCCCAAAGTGAAGGGCCTCCCCCTCACCTGTTTCCTTCTTTTTAAAAAATTTTGTTGGAAAACTGTTTTTTGTATGTTTAATAAATGTTAATAAAGATACAGATTCATAAAAAATAAATAAATATTGATTTAAAAAACAGTTATTGTGAAATTGCATTCTACTCTGCAAGCAAGCAAACTGCATTTTAGCTGGATACTTTGGGGGAACTCAGCCTACAAATAATAGTGCCAAATTCCCTCAGAATTGTTTCTGATTTATACTGAACTGGAAAAAAAATCAGCTACTTTGTATTTGTTAAAACTTTTAACACACCACAAAACCTAAGCTTGTTTGTTTCAGCATGCTCAGGCCTAATCAAGATTATTTGATTTTTGGCACAGTGATTCTAAACCGTGTTTAATATATTGTGAAAATCCTCCAAGTCATGGCTTTTCTATAAACTATGGTGAAACAAACCATGATTTAAAAACCATAGCTTTCTCAAGTTGCAGGCCCAGTTTAAGGAGTATCTGGGCCCAAGCCTCAAGAGGGAACATCAAATGCCACTTTGTTCCTTTTCTCAAATCAAGTTCCATACAACCCAAGGATAATCCGGTTATTTTGGCATCCAAGGGATTTTATTAAAAAAAAGCTAACAATTAGGTCACTGCAGGAACCAAGTTCTGCTACTAATGGAAATCACCCATTAAAGGCAGGCCTAGACTCAAATCCCCTTTTAGTGTACCAGGAGACCCAGGGACCCTCGTTTTCAGCTTATTTGGCTCACGGGGCAACTATTGGAGGGAAATTTGAGAGGAAGAATAGCTCCGTCCCCTCGACACACGGGGAGGGGGGGAATGCAAAGGAAATCAAAGTTAGGTTACTGCCCACCTCTGCCTTACAGCAAGGCCCGGCTTGGATGCCAAAAAGAAAGGAATCCAAGGTCAAGAGGCTGCAGAGTTAGCCGACAGTTCCCCCTCCTCCTGGGCGCATCTCCGCGCTCTTCCCCGTTCACCTGTCTTCAGGGACGGTGCAGAGGAGCATTCCCGCCATTGGAGGCCAATCTGTAAAAAAAAACACGAGCAACCCCCACCCCCCAGCCTCAAAAAAGCACCCGGGCACTTTCCCCTCGGGGGCCCTGCCTCGCTTTGGCTGCAAACGCACCTGAACGGCGAGGCGGGGAAGAAAGGCGTCGCCAGCAATCACATGGGCTCTGCTTCTGGTGCTATTGGATAGGGCCTAGCCATTAGCTTCGCTCTGCCTTGAGAGAAGCGAGAGTAGCCAGACCGGGCGTGATTAAAAAAAAAAAAAAAAGATGGTGGAGGTTTGCTTTTTCCTTCCTCCAGCCAAGGCCGAAGAGGTAAGCCTGGGAACTTGGTCTAAGCTTGCCTCGCCCGGGTTTGGACCGCGTTCCCTCGCCCGGCGCTTTTGCCCCTGCCTGCATGGGCTCGGCTGCTGCTGGAGTGACTCGCTTCGCCGGGGCTGCTGCTAGGTGAGGTGCGTAAAAAAACCAACAAACCCCGGTTTGCCGGGGGATTTAATCTTATTGCTAACGGTCCTCGCCCAGTTGCGTTGCGGATCAGAGATTTTTGTGCAGTCTCATCCATGACGAGGGTACGGTCGGCAAAAGCCGTCAGGCTAATGTCGTGCATCCTTTTTATAAAACAATCTTGGTCGGTGGGCCGGTATTGGCGTCGATTTGGGAGGGAAAGTGGCGCTGAGTTCGCGAGAAAGCGACTCGCTTCGGTTTCTTGAAGCACAAAGCTCAAGTCTTGGGCGTGTTGAAAAGTGAGACTTGGCGTTCAGTGAGTCTTGTGCTCAGGTAAGTGAAGGTAAGATTATAGCCTTAGACTTTAAACTTGCACCTGTTTACTTGGAAGTCAAGGAGTAAACACCGCGAAGCTTATTCGTGGTTTATTTAATGAGTCAGGATTATTGACTGCTTGCAAACGGTTGCAATATTGACAAAGCCACAATATGGCAGTGTGTGATGCTGAACACAACTTTTGCTGGTATTAATAGACGTTTATTCTAGTGCTGCAGATAAATTTGGACTTTGGATTCTCTGGTTTTTATTTTGGACTGTGCTGTATTAGCTCTCTTTCGCAAATAGAAAAAGATAGCTCTTTTCCTCACATTTCTGACTGCTTGGGAAGGATGCTTAGGCTGCTAGTTTCTTGGGCAACATACCTCTCTTCTCTCCTTTTGTAGAAGTTAAGAAACATATGAAATATTAAGACTAGAAGGCTTGTGACAAGGACTAGACTACCTTCTGTATGGTATTAACTGTCTGAATGAGAATGGATTTTCACGGTAAAGATGAAACTTCATCTCCTTGTAAACTAATGAAATAAAAGTCAGTATTCTGTAGGGTTTTTTTTGGGGGGGGGGGGTTTGCAGAAGCTAACTTCATTTATCATATAATAAAATAAAATATTAGTGATTTTCCTTTGAAGAAGATTTGTGTTTAAAGTCGAGCCTTGCAGTGCTGGATTAAATTAAATCTTACTCAGAATGATGTATTGTATGACACAGTTGTGACTTCATCTTCTAATGTAAGGGAATCCTCAGGTCACTCCCTTCCCCTGTTTCTTTGAGCAGATGTAAGAGAAGTGGTGTTTTTTTGCCTGAAGAACAAATCGTGCTATCTAAATGTGCAAAAATAAACGAAGGTGCTAGTATCACTTAAAAAGACATCAATTGCAAAGCCCAAGCATTCTAAAACATACAACACCAATGTATGAGAAATGCTTTGGGCTTTTGCCACACCAATAGACAATAAAGTAAAATATCCTGTTACCAAGATTTGATGCTTCCCATTTATAAATGGAAACTGGAATGCATCCAGAATTGTAGCAAGACCACTGAAATCAGGAAAGCTAATATCCTCTGATTAAATTCCATTGCAAAAGTCTTTTGTTTGTTCTCCCCTCACCTTTCTCTCTAACCTCCCCCCCCCTTTGGCTTCCAACAGATACTTGCATTCATAAATGTTGAGAATAGCAGCTGCTGCTGAGAACAGAAAGCAACTAATTGTACTGCTGATATGGGAAGGAAAGTAATTGGAGGGAGATGAGTCTCTCCATAGCTGAGTACTGTATGTGCCAGGAGAAAGGAGGAAGTGTGTTGCAGTCTAGGTGTGGTAGAAATGAAAGGCTATAAATATGAAATGTTATTTGCCATGCCCTCCAGGCATCACTCTTTTAATTTTTGAAGCCTCAGGTGGCAGAAAATGCATTCATGTCCCTTTGTGCTGGAAAAAGCATCATAAAGACTTTTTATAGTCCAGTACTACGTCTTCAGGTAATATAATCTTGCTTATGGCAGATTTAACAGTTTTCTGCTGGATTAAAGATTATTTGGTTTGTTCTTAAATGGCAGCTCCATAATAGTTCTATACAGGTAGTCCCAGAGGTAGTATTCAGCAGGTTCTGACCCGTTCTGGAGAACTGGTAATGGAAATTTTGAGTAGTTAAACCTGCAAAAACCACCTCTGACTGGCCCCGCCCCCTCTATTCTCTGCCTCCTGAGTATCACCTGGGTCTTCTTTGGTTGCCCTGCACAGAACAGATCTGGAAAGCAGGTGAATGGGGTGGGGAGAGAAGGGATTTTACAGTACCCTTCCCCTGCCATGCCCACCAAGCCATGTCACGCCCACCAAGCCTTGCCCACAGAACCAGTAGTAATCCCGCCACAGGGTACTCCACAACTTAGGGCCACACTCGGGCCCCAAAATTTATTTTGTCAAGTGAGAAATTTGTTAAGTGAGCTTGCCCCATTTTTTTGACTTTTCTCACCACATTTGTTAAGTGAATCACTGCAGTTCTTAAATTAGGTACACGGTTGTTAAGTGAATCCGGTTTCCCCATTGGCTTTTGTTTGTCAGAAGTTTGGAAAAGGAGACCACATGACTCCAGGACACTGCAGCCGTCATAAATGTGAGTCAGTTGTCAAGCATATGTAAATCACGTGACCACGGGGGTGCAACAATAGTCATAAGTGTGAAAAGTGGTCATGAGTCACTTTTTCTAGTGCCATTGTAACTTCAAACGGTCACTGAATGAACTCTTGTAAGGCGAGGACTGCCTCCAATTCAAAGTAACATTTCAAAATATTGTGAAACACTGTTAGATAGTTCCCTTGCTTTGCCACCTAACTGTTGTTAAGTTAGTTACCAGGTTGTTAAGTGAACCTGGTTTCTCTATTCACTCTGCTTATCACAAGTTCAGAAAAGGTGATCACATGACCCCTGGGGCACTGTAACCATCACATAAGTGAGTCAGTTGCCAAGGGTGTGAATTTTGGTCATGCGACCAAGGGGATGCTGAAACGGTTATAACTGAAAAGCAATCATGAATCACTTTTTTCAGAGTTGTAAGTTGGGGACTATCTGTATCTCATTTTTGT
The DNA here is from genome assembly GCF_049901715.1 of Pseudonaja textilis. Taxonomy (NCBI): domain Eukaryota; kingdom Metazoa; phylum Chordata; class Lepidosauria; order Squamata; family Elapidae; genus Pseudonaja; species Pseudonaja textilis. Next base: position 76,463,892 of record NC_141992.1, read on the forward strand.
ACAGATAGTCCTCAACTATCAACCACAATGGAGCCCAAAATCTTGCTTGTTCAGAGAGACAATTTGTTAAGTGAGTTTTGCCCCATTTTACGACCTTTCTTGCCACGGTTCAGAGGTGTCATTCAGCAGGTCCTGACCAATTCTGTAGAACCAGTAGTGGAAATTTTGAGTAGTTCGGAGGACTGGCAAATGCTCTGACTGGAGATTTTACAGTATCCTTTCCCTGCCACGCCCATCAAGCCATGCCCACAGAACTGGTAGTAAAAAAATTGAGTCCTACCCCTGCCACAGTTGTTAAGTGAATGTAGTTCACTTAACTGTAGTTGATAAATCGTAACCGTGGCCAAATGGTCACAAAAGGGGATCACATGATCTTGGGACACAGCAACAGTCATAAATGCGAACCAGTTCTCAAGCACCTGAATTTTAATCCCATGATCATGGGAATGCTACAAAGGTTGCAATTGTGAAAAATGTCATAAATTTCTTTTTTCAGTATAATTGTAACTTTGAACGCTCACTAAATGAACTGTTGTAAGTTGAGGACTGCCTGTGATATTAAATCAGGGTTGAACAACCTGTGCCCTTTCATATGCTGCAAACTAATGACTAATGAAATAAAATTCATTAGGCTATAGGTTGGGGTTTTTTTTTGCAGAGGCCAACTTCATTTATAATATGAACTATGTTGAACTGTAACCCCCAACATCCTTTTGTTACTTTACGCAGTTGGGTATCTTTCATATTTTATGACAAACCTAACAAGCACGCAACTTGGAAACAAATCAAGATTTATCAATACAGCTTATAGCAGCTGTCCCCAACCTTTTTGGCACCAGGAACCAGTTTTGTGGAAGACAATTTTTCCATAAATAAGCGGGGAGGCAGGAGAAGAACGCGCAACCTAGATCCCTTGCATGAGAAGTTTACAGAAGGGTTTGAGAATCTAATGCCTGATGATCTGAGGTACAGCTAAGGCCTTGATGCTAGGGAGCTGGGGAGCAGCTGCAAATACAGATGAAATTTTGCTTGTTCACTCGTTGCTTACATCCAGCTGTGCAGCCCTGTTCCTAACAGACCATGGATTGATAGTGGTCCATGGCATGGGTGTGTGTGTGTTGGGGACACCTGCCATATAGGGCCTACAGCAAGTTTTTCTCTTGTAATCTTAAGTATCTTTATTCATTGGAGTTGGGGAATTTAGCAACATCCGGAGGGCTAAAACTGCTGGGAATTCAAGGAACAGAAGTTGCTTGAGCCACATTATAGTTTGGCATTGTGACACAATCAAGTCTGTTTAGGAAACAACTGAAGAGGAAAAAGTGTTTTCAGCTAGCGTAGCATAGGCCGAGCTGCAGCTACCTTGGCAATAACACGCCTGTTTTTCTTGATAGGCTTTTGAAAGTGAGGAGTTATGCATGTGGATTGTTTAACCATTAACATCACTGTACAGATAAACGGTCTATTGGTTCTGTCCTGATTTAGGAAGGTGTATGACTTATGATCCTTTAATAGTACCATGAAGCCCATTATATTCAGTATTTCAAAAGCATTGATATGTATCTCAGTTGCCCTATTGTTAAAGGTTGTAATTCCAGTAGTCAGAAATACATCCGCTGTGTAGAATCTTTTAGGTTTGGAATGCTAATTAATGCATTGTTTTAAAAGCTAATTACTCTATTACTCTATAGCTATTAAAAGAATATTCACATACCTTGTTTCCAGTAGAAATATACTGTCAAGGCAGTTAACAATAACAGGTGGATAAAATAACAGCATTTAGAATTAAGCTGTTACTTCTCAAATAAAAACATCCAATAAAAAAGATTGTTGGACAAGTATATTAAGAAAGTCAAGATAGCTGACAACAGGGTTTGAACAGCACCCCCCAAAAAAAAGGAGGGAGACCAAGCTTAGTCAAGGAATGAGCAGGCTGAAACCAAAGACAGGAAGAGGCTCCTAAGATCAATCATAGTTATCTCTTGAGACTCTGCAGCTGTCTTACGGGAGTTTGGCCCAAATTATGAGACGGGATAGCTGTCTCTCTAGCATTCCTGTGAAATTGCCTTCAACATTAGAGGGATTTAAGAAAGCAGTCTGGTTATTTTAGCAGGTCTTTGAGACGGAGATGAAGTGAGGGAGATACTTCCTGCATACAAGTGTACACATAGAATGATTCCTCAACATAGGAGTATTCAACTGTGTATTATTATTTATCTGGTTTATTTCTTGATTGTTTTTATTCTGTCTTGTGCACAGAAGGGTTGTAAATCGGACAAAATCAACTAGCAATTGAAGTGGCAGGTAAGCCTAGTAAAAGAAATTAGTACTTTGCAAGGAACAGTTTTCTACGCGAGAGTATTTCCTGAACAGAGATCGTTTTTAAAACACAAACTAAGGGAAGAAAAGCAGGAACTTGTGTTACCCCTTAGTGGAATGAGCCAGCCTATATATCCCTTGTTACGTTATTCCCACTGTGCTAAGGATAGCCGTGACTGGAGTCAAAAAAGTCAAAATGGCAGCTATGGTGATCAAAGTCCTGCCCCTTTTAACAGGGGGAAGGTTTTGCTGTGGTTGCAGTTGCCATCTTGACTTTCCTCCCTCCCTGGCTGAGCAATCTTGTATTGTGCTGAAAAATGTTACTTGTGTTTCTATTGAACTTACAGCAGCTAATTCTGAATTTGCATCTGTAGGTCTTAGATTTGCAAATGGAACTGGGTCGATCTTTTTCTGGCAATATAGGAATGGCCGTTCTAGGGCCTTTTCACTTTTTCTCCCCAATGCTGTTTCACCTAGGAAGGAGAATCAATCTGCTTGTTCAGAAACCCTTTTCTCTCATCATAGCAAATCAGAAATTGATTTATGATTCACACTACTTCCCTGTGCTTAAGTCCTTAACCTACTTTTTCCAAGGCCTTTTTAAAGGGCATTAAAGGAAGAAAACTATTTTCTGCCTCTCTTGTAAGCTTTGTTGAGAGGATTAAGCTGGCCTTTCACGTTTTTTGCATTACTACTGACATTACAAGACATAAAAGCCCATAAATCTTCCACCTAATGCAGTATAATCATGATTTTATTTTTTTAACATTAATGCATGATAAATATCTTGTACACTTTGTAGTTTTTGAACCCTTGAAAGTTGTTGTTCATCAACCTTAGTTACCACTTTTCTATCATCTGCAGATTTTTATGTTTATCAGCTGTGCACCAGCCCCATTCTAAGATGTGGTTAAACATGCCACAGTTGGTCCTCCTGGACTATCTAGTCATTATTTTACAATCACAGCTTTGCTGAAGATGTAACTAACAACAAATTGCATCTGTTCCTTTTGGTATTAGAAAAATGTTTTTCTTCCTTCCACCAGAAGTAAAGAGACTAAGGAGTCATCCAAACAGCTGCTTTAATGTGCTTTCCTTCAATCAGTGAAGTGGCACTAAAGCACGTTGGCAGAATTTGGACAGTCCTGATAGCTGATCATTATTGATTTAAGCATTTATATGACCGCCTTTATGTAACACATGATTCTGAGTGACCTACAACAAACATGAACAATAAGAAGAAAACATATATTATTAAAAGATAACCAGGATCTGTAAAATGGCAAACTGAATAATTAGATCAGTGGTTCCCAAAGTGGGCAGTACCGTCCCCTGAAGGGCGGTGGGAGGCCTTAGGGGGCGCTAAGGACAAGGGGGCTGGCAGGGGGCACTAAGAAGCGGCAGAGGGGCACTGGATGTGGGCTCACAGGGCACAATTCAGGGGTGGGATTCTACCAGTTCTCTCTCTCTCTTTCCCCAATCTGGATTAAGGAGTCTCCTGCGCTGACCCACCCACTCTGGGGTCTGGGACACCACCCCAGCAGCCTTCTGTAGCTTGGCAAGGGATGCATGTGCATGGAGGTGGAATTGGGGATAGGGGGCTTGGGTGGGTGGGGAAAGGGCTTGCACCCTTTCCCTGCTGCTCCAATTGGACTTGTTTGGGCAGGTCCTTCTGGTGCAGCGGGCTCAATGGGGTGGACCTGCGGGGCCAGCACCTAGAAAGTGGCAGTGGCGGCAGGTTTTAAAAGTAAAGCCGAGCGAGAGGTCAATAATTTTTGCTGCAAAGAGTCACAAAAGCTTCTGGGCTGTGCACAAGAAGGGACACACATGTCAATGCAATTCAGCAACATAAAATAAAGAAATACAAATAAAACAAATCAACAAGAATCGGCAAAGCATCTCTTATTAGATTCTATTCACTACTAGAATCTAATCAGAGATGTCTTGCCGATTCTAGTCCAATGACCTGCTCCAGCAGGGTTAGAAGGGAGTGTGTACGTATGTGTTTGCATGGCTGTCGAACTCCCAAAACAGGTCAAGTAGCTCTGGGGAGGCCAGTCATAGATTAGAACACTTGCTAAGCAATGGGCCATTAAGTGAGGACCACTTGTATTTGGTTTGCCAGTCACCAAACCACGCCCACCCAGTCACATGCCCAGCAAACCACACCTACCCAGTCATGTGACCAGCAAGCCACGCCCACCTAGTCACGTGACCAGCAAGCCACACCCTCAAATTAGGCCACACCCACAGAAATTTGAATCCCAACCCTGGGTGGGGGGCACCGAGGATGAGTTTGGAGCACCAAGGGGGCGTTGGACTGAAAAAGTTTGAGAACCACTGGATTAGATGAAAGCAACCAAACTTTACTGTCTAGGGGAAAAGGTCAAGTCTTGACTACTTTTCCAAAGGCCAGCAGGATTGGGCTTGTTGTATGTGGGAGAAGATGTTTGTAGACACCATAGACACTGAAAAGGCCCACTTCCTAGTTCCCATGACCTAGCAGTACTTAAATGAGGAAACCTGGAGTGTGCCCTCCTTATGAGGAAAAGGAGCCCTGGTGGCATAGAGGTTCGAATGCAGTATTGCAGGCTAACTCTGCATTCCACTGCCAGAAGTTCGATCCTGACAGGTCTCCAGGTTGACTCAGTCTTCCATCCTTTCAAGGTTGGTAAAATGAGGCCCTGGATTTTGGGGGTCAATATGCTGACTCTCTAAACCTCTTCGAGAGGGCTGTAAAGCACTGTAAAGCGGTAGATAGGTCTAAGTGCTATTGCTATATGTGAGGCAGACAGATGTTGTTGGAAGCAGGCAGTCTTGCAAGTAGCTCAGTCGTATGCTGTGTAGGACTTTCAAGGTGATCACCAGCATCTTGAATTACATCTGGATGCTTGTTGGGAGCCAGGGCAACTTGAGCAGTGCCCCAAGGGCATTGGGTTCATAGCTACTCACCCTGCTGCATTCTGGACTAAAATAAAGAACTTAACACAAACTAAAGTCAGGAAGAAAAAAGAAAAACTCGGAGAAAGTGAAAAGTGCAAGAAAGGAAACAAGTTAAGGGAAAGGAAGACACATAGAAGTGGTTTCTGCTATTCTTCACAGCACTTAAAAAGTACAATTATGCTTTAGCCTCTCTTTACATCATGATACCATTTTAGGCCAGAGGGAACACTTGTTAACATTAAAATAAGCCATAGATTTCTCCTCTTGTTTGTTCTGACTAAAAAGGCCATTGTACGCTGCTCAGCCCCAAGGGGCATTGCAAATAACTCCAAGCTGGCATTAATGTGCCACCAAGCTATGGTCAGAGTTGTCTGGGAGAAAAATGGTTGGTTTTTACTTGCCATAATCTAAAAGTATAAAATATTTTTAAAAATAAGTTGGAAATAGAGGCAGTCAAGAAAAAAGATATTCTTCTACGGTATGTTATGAAACTCATCTGTTTAGGATATGAGTTTACATTTGGCTTTATAGTTCACTATACAAAGTTCAAAAGAACCGTTTTAAGAGAGGGTAGGTATTACCTTAGCAAGAGAAAACTACGATCCCTTTCTAGTGTAAATGTCAGAAGCAAGAAGGTACAATAATTATTTCTGTGTATAGGGAACAGGAGAAACCTTTGCTTGGTAAAACACAATCTTGGCACTCAAAAGTCAGTCCTGGCTGCTGCTGTGATCATCTGTCTGTCTTTGTGCCTGGGACCTTACTTTCCAGGGTTTCCCAACCTTGGTAAATCTCTGGGATGTGGACTACAATGCTCAGAATTCCCAGCAAGGGCTATACAGTAAATATACAGTAAAATGTTAGGCTTTGAAATCAACACATCTGCAACTTGCCCAGGTTGGGAAACACTAAGTTAGGGTAGGCAAAAATCCTTGAAAATGCAAGGCATTAGATATTAACTTGGTATATAGTTTTATCTAATAGAATTGACCCTACAAGAAGCAAATTTTGAAAGAAAAGGAAAATATAACTAAAATTACTTTTTAAGTTCCTGTTATTTTCAGTTTTTAAAAATATGGTTAACTCCAATTTCTTAGTGTAGTCCTAAAATATTAATCAGGATTTATATTTGGAAAATTGTGGATATTTTTAAGTATTGCAGTATTTTCCAGTAAAATATAACACTATAGTCCAAGATTAGTTTCTGTAGGCTAAATGACTACATTAGACCAACATTTTATTTTAATGTGTAAAAAAAAAAGTTTGTTTCTACCAGGTAACCAGAACTGTTAAGGCTTGTAGAATTAACAAATATTACTGAAGTTTTGTAAAGATCTGTGGCTGCAGAAATTGCTTGTTCAATCAAACTTGGGATTTCATACTAGGTAGGAATCAGCAACAAAGAGACTGAAAATAAAATTGCCAACATTCTAATATCCTTACACCGGTATTCAAAATACAGTATATGCATGTATGCAATTTTGGTTGCTAGATCTGGGGGGGGAAATATATCATAAAGCTGGAAAAAGAAGACTTGAGCATCTTCCTTATAGGAAAAGACTGTAACATCTGGAATTTTTTAGAAAAAAAAGACGATTCAAGGAAGATATGGTCAAGAAAGGTGTATAATATTATGCATGGGCAGAGAACAATTTCATTAGGACTAAAATGAAGATGATTCCCAAAATGGGACTTTGTATGATCAAACATGGATGCAAAGCATGACTTGGAAAACAGAATAGTGTTCTCTGGGGGATAATTCTCCCTATGCTGTAGATTAGAGAAACAAAACATCTCTCTCAGGTGATTTTGATTCTTCTTCTCTGTTAAGTCTAATTGAGATATGACTCTGAGACCAGCTGCTGTGTATGCCTTTTCCCAGAGATGTTTATGAGGTAGCCATCCCCAGTTAAAACCCTTCCCTGTTGGGCAACCAATGCTATACCGACCGTCTCTCAAGAAACATTAAACAAAGGGCGGCAAGATAAGCTGTCATCTCTCAGGTATACAAGTCTTGCTACTAAACTTGCTAGAAAGTAGGAGGAAAGGAAACCTTGATACTGTTTTCCCAAAGTGTAATGACTACAGTGATCAAGCTTGAGCCCAGCCCAAATAGCCACCCTTTGAATCAGATGTGATTCTGTAGAGACATCCTTCACTGTTTGGGGAATAAAGTTGCCTTCAAACCTCAGCAGCTACAGGTTCTGGCTTCTTTTGCAGTGTCTTCCAAATTCCTAATAAAATTATTTGTGCTTGCAGTTGAATGGTTGGCATTGTTCATTGATGACAGACCCTTTCTGGATGACTCTCTATTAAAGACACCACTCGTGGAGAGGACAGATGGGTTGATCATTTAGTCCAGTTTTCCTCCTCCTTTCTATTCTCATCATAAACATTGAAATAAGTTTTTCTTTTTCTTTCTCACTTTTTCCTTTTTCTTTTTTCCTTTTCTTTTCCCCTTTCCCTTTTCCCCTTTTCTTTGGGTAGTGCTTCAACACCACTAGTTTCAGGACAGTAGGACTTTGCAGAGAAGTTTGAATATCGTGAATTGAAACTATTCCTTCTCAAGTAATCAACATCCAATCTGAATTATCTTGATCTACCTTGAAATGTGGGCTTTGTTCAGATCTTAAGAATAACTTGCTAACAAGAAAGAAAATGATACAGTACTTCAATGTTTTGCTAATTAATATTTTAGGCTCAGTATTTTGTGTGCAGAATTGTAGCACTTTCAAAAATTGTTAATTTTTTTGACATAACAAGTAAAATCTTTTCAATCTTTGCCTACATATTCTCTTTAAATATCTATAACACATTGCCTGTACATCAAAGCCTTTAAACGCTACCTTCGTATTGAGGAAGTTTTGTTTAAATACAGAAAGTCACACAATTTCTTTCCCTGGCATTTGTAAGTTGCTAGTCATTTCTGTTATACTGCAGTATCTGAATTTCTTGTTAAACTTAAACATTTTTGACGTCAGGTAAAACAGTGACACATTTCTTGAATGTTGATGTGATTTTCTTTCAGGATTGATCTTTCCAGCATGGTGATTTAAAAAAGAAAAGAAAACCTGAAAATAGTTTCTAAAATGTCAATGCAAAGAGAAATATCTCTTAAAAATTAAGTTCAAAATACTTTTGCTAGCCAGAATTGATGTAATCAGTTCAAGTAAGTTTTTGGTAGTGTGAGAAAAACGTTGGGTCCATTGGAGTGACAGCAGGATTTTCAAGACTCCTGACCCGCTTCTCTGAGTCATGTTTCCCTGTTGGTGCAAATTATAACTTGGAAAGAGATGTAATACTTTTTCTCTATTGCTGTGATCTCACCTATTATTCCTCCTTGTAGCTACTTTTTAACTACAACTTTTTATACAATAATTGACTTTAGACATTTCTAGTTTGGCCTGACTTTGGTGCTCTGGCTCGGTGATTTAAGTTGCAATGATTGTTATGAATGTTTAGTTTAGAATATTGCCATTGGAATGGATAGAGTAAGAGATTTGATAATCCTTTAACTGCTTTTATTACTGCAGAAATGTCAAAAAGTTCAAGAACTCGGTTGAGTTTATCCTTATTTCAGCTACTAGCTTAGTTAGCATACTGTACTGAAATTTAATTGTACCTTTCTTTTTATACAAGGAAATAAAACAAAATTATTGCTCATAATCAATTCATTTACAATTAACTTTTAACCCTATGATTGTATAACTCAAACCTTTTGAACTTTGAGAGATGTTTTGATATTGATGCTGTTCAAGTTTATTTTTTATGACAATTTGATTGTGGGGGGAAGGATGTGGTCTACCCGGATTTTGTTCGCAATAGTGAGCTAGGATTCTATATATAATCAAGACCATTCCTTTCACAGAACTGACTTGGAGTAACAAAAATACCAATATTCACTCATACATACATAAGTGAATGTGCTGAGATAAGGCCTGGGCATTTGTTTTAAAATGTGACTAAGGCAGTTGTGGGTTGGAACTCTTCTGGGCTTTTTCATTGGGAAGAATCCTAACACACTCTGTATGAACAGTTTATTTCTAGATAGATTGAGCTGTATAATCTTCCCCATTATGGGTATTATATAAAAATCGCAAGTTTTACAAGCAAATTTGTTGTTTTCTACATTATCCAGCAACTGCAAATATGTCAGCCAGACTATCCTTTTTGAATCTTCTCCTCCATGCTGCAGCGAGAGCCCAGGCTGGGTAGACTCCTTCTTATGATGTCATTAAGCTGAGTCTGTACTTGTATATAAAAACCCAGCCCCCGGGAGAATCCCCAGCTTTGACTCCGCTTCTTTAAGTCACAAGCTGTGTCTCCGAAAGCGTTAGCGCTTTATTCAGTGATTTTCTACAGAAGCTACCCTTGCTTCAATCAGCTCCCGGGGATCTGGGCAGCAGCAACTTCAGGAGAACTGGTCTCCGTTCTCCTGCAACATTGGGATAAACATTTTCCCAAGCGCTGCTAGGCAAGCAGGGAAGAGTCTGGGACCTTCCCCCTAGCCACAGTTTGTCTGATCGTAAAACTGATCGGCAAACCGATAACAGAGCCAGCCAACTGATCACGTGGGAGGCATCTCTTCCTTCTCTGGCTGATCTGATGGCTGGGGGCTTGCAATAGCCTAAGGAGCGAAATTCACTTCTCGGAGCCATCAGTGAACAGCGGCCATCTTTGAGTGCAGTCTCTTCAGACATGAGGTGAGTGGCCATTTTAAGTGGCCTGGCGGCCATTTTCAGGGCTCCAAAGACCCAATTCCACCGTCTGCCATCCTTAAGCACTTTTGAGAGCCATTCTCTCAATGCTTGAGCCTTGCTTATTTAAAATAGATCAGGACAGTGCTCATGCAGAGTTTCTCCCCCCCCCCCTCAGTGGAACAGGCCCTCCAACCCACTAAAAGGAAAAGACGTAGACAACGTACTGCTCAGAGGGAAGTGGCTGCAAAAATCAGAGCTAAGGCCCTAGGACCTAGAACGACAACTCAGGCTGAGTTGAAGGCAGAGAAACACAGACATGCGGCTCTAGAGAGACAATTTAACAAGACTATTCAACAAATGAGAGGACAACTGCAACAGGTTTCCCAGCCAGCCGAACATCGGGGTTTCCAGAGAAGCCCCCCCCCCAGGGGAGGGGAAGTTGTTCATGGAGCCCTTGGACCCCCCGCACCGGTCTTGTCCTCTAGGGCATTTGAGGAATAACCTCAGGATTTCAGCAGGTCTGGGCCATATTTCCAGCAAACTTCTGGGCCCTATGCCCCCTCTCTTCCCTCCAGAGTTCAGGCCTTCCAGATCAGGGCAGAAGCTCCAAGGGTCTTCACAAAGATTCTAGCAGCATTGGTGGCCTCACTCTGTTCTATTCCAGTGCTACTTGGACGACATGTTGATACTGTCCTCCTCCATCCACTCGGCCCATCGGGACTTACAAATTACCCTGTCTTGCCTCCAAAGCCATGGGTTTTCCATCAACACCAAGTAGAGTCATGTCTCACCCACAACCAAACTGCTACACTTGGGAGCAGTCATCGACATGACTTTGTGTCAGGTTTTCCTGTCTCCAGATTGTGGAAAAAGCCTTGCAGAGATCATCAGCCAGATTCAACAACAACAGACTGTTCCATTGTCGCTGCTGTCGAAACTACTGGGGAAGATGGTCTCCTATATTGGCATCATCCCGTGGGCATGGCTTCACTCCCAATTGCTCCAATGGTTCCTGTTCCCCTTTCAACGAGCAGGAACCAGCCACTCATCAATCAAGGTCCTGCTCTCAACAGGCCCGGCGGTCCCTCAACTGGTGGCTCTCCCCATCCCTCTGGAAGGGGCTCCAATTCAAGGAAACAGACAGGCTAGTAATCACCACAGATGCCAGTCTTCTGGGTTGGGGCTCCCATATGGAGGGTCAGATAGCTCAAGGGGTTTGGTCCAGATCAGACAGCACCCATCCCATAAATTGGTTAGAGCTCAGAGCTATCTCTCTGACTCTCAAGCATTTCAGAGCCTCAGTGACTGGCTTCCATCTTCTCATGTTGATGGACAATATGGCTGCAAAGGCACACGACAGGGGAGAACGAGATCCAAGGCACTTATGAGGGAGGCAGAACATTTGGGGTTATGGGCAGAGAAACACCTGCTATCGATCTCAGCAGATCACATTTCTGGAGTCGACAATTCCCAAGCCAACTGGCTGAGCAGGAGTTTAGTCGACCAGGCAGAATGGTCCATTCCTCCGTCCCTATTCAGGGATCTTTCCCTCAGATTTGGAGCTCCAGAGATGGATCTCTTCTCCATTCCTCAAAATGCCCAAGTCAACAGATTCTTCACCAGGTTTCCTTGCCAGGGAGCAGAGGGGACCAATGCTCTTCGTTGCAAATGGCCCGCAGGTCTCCTCTACGCCTTTCCCCCTCTTCCCATCATTCTGGCGGCTATACAGAAGCTGTTGGCGGAACGAGCAGAGCTAATTCTCCTGGCACCCTATTGGCCAAGGAGGCCCTGGTTTGCGGACCTGGTCAACCTGTCTGTGGCTTCCCCTTGGAGGATCCCAGCCCATCTCATCTCATCTCCCTGCACCAAGGGGCCCTGATCCATCCAGAGCCCCAGTGGCTGAAGCTGATCATGTGGCGCTTGAGCGGCAGCAGCTTAGGGAGGCTAATCTCCCAGAGGGGGTTATCCTCACCATCCAGGTGTCTCGCAAACCTTCTACGAGGCACCTCTATGATGCCACCTGGAGGGTTTTCTCCCAATGGTGCCTCAAGGAGGGTCTCTCTCCTTCCTCAGCCCAATTGGCAGGGGTTCTTAGATTCCTTCAGGATGGCTTGGAGAAAGGTTTAGCCCCCAATACCTTACGAATCCAGGTAGCAGCTCTCTCCTCAGTTCTTTCATGGGTTCGCTCCCTTCCTTGTCCCATCACCCCTCGGTCAGGAGATTTTTGAAAGGGGCTTCTAACCTACGCCCTCCTGTGGTGCACAGGTATCCTTCATGGGACCTTCACTTGGTTCTTAATGCCCTTACGAAGCCCCCCTTTGAACCCCTTAGAACAGTGTCTCTACACTTCCTAATTCTAAAGGTAGTTTTCCTCGTTTCTATCACTTCGGCCAGAAGGGTGTCAGAAATGGCCACCCTTTTTATCAGGCAGGATCTTTGCATCTTTCACAATGATAGGGTCTGGACCCCTTCTTTATCCCAAAAGTTAACACTTGGTTCCACCGGACTCAAGACATTGTGTTACCTGACTTCTGTCCCCTTCCACACCATGACTTAGAGCGCAAGTGACATACTCTAGATGTCAGAAGGGCTTTTAGAATTTATATCAAGCGTACTTCCCCTTTTAGAAAGACAGAAGCCATGTTTGTCTCCTTTTCACCTGCTCACTTGGGGAGCAAGGCTTCTTCCCCTACTATTAGCAGGTGGGTCAGGATGTGCATCGCACAAGCCTACAAAGCGGTGGCTAACCCGTGGTCTAATGGCTCACTCTACCAGAAGTGCGGCCACTTCAGCCACTTGGACCACCCAGGCATCCTTGGAAGAGATTTGCAGAGTGGCCACGTGGACATCCCCATCTCCCTTCATCAGACACTACCATCTGGATTCCTTTGCCTCAGTGACGGTGGCCTTCAACAGACGGGTTCTTCAGCGAGTGATTCCACTGTCGGAGTGATTGGCCGGACGAAGACCCGCCCGTGCACATGCAAGATTTGGTATGTCCCATCGTGGGCTCTCGCTGCAGCATGGAGGAGAATGGGCATTGGTAAATTTACCTGTGAACTCCCTTTCTATCTATGCTGCGAGAGAACCCAGCCCCTCCCTTGGTTCGTCCGGAGATGGTAAGGCATGTTAATGTATTGGATTGTTTGCTTTCAGAGACACTTCTTCAGTCTGACAAGTATCTTTGCCAAAGCTGGGGATTCTCCCGGAGGCTAGGTTTTATATGTACAAGTACAGACCCAGCTTAATGATGTCATAAGAAGGAGTCTAACCAACCTGGGCTCTCTCGCAGTATAGATAGAAAGGGCGTTCACAGGTAAATTTACCAACGCCCATTCTATTGCTTCTGTTAAAAGTCTTATCTACTCCTGTTGATTTAGGCTTTGAAGCTTTATCATATAATCCAGTGGTTCCCAAACTTTTTCAGTCCACCCCTCCCTTGGTGCTACAAACTCCTCCTCGGTGCCCCCCACGCAGGGTTGGGATTTCTGTGGGCGTGGCCTAATTTGAGGGTGTGGCTTGCTGGTCACATGACTGGGTGGGCGTGGCTTGGTGGTCACATGACCAGGTAGGTGTGATTTGCTGAGCATGTGACTGGGTGGGCATGGTTTGGTGACTGGCAAACCAAATACAAGTGGTCCTCAATGGCCGGTTGCTTAGCAAGTGTTCTAATCTATGACTGGCCTCCCCAGAGCTACTTGACCTGTTTTGGGAGTTCAGCAGCCATGCAAACACATACGTACACACTCCCTTCTAACCCTGCTGGAGCAGGTCATTGGACTAGAATCGGCAAAACATCTCTGATTAGATTCTAGTAGTGAATAGAATTAATCAGAGATGTTTTGCCGATTCTTGTTGGTTTGTTTTATTTGTATTTCTTTAATTTATGTTGCTGAATTGCATAGACATGTGTGTCCCTTCTTGTGCACAGCCCAGAAGGTTTTGTGATTCTTTGCAGCAAAAATTATTGACCTCTCGCTCGGCTTTACTTTTAAAACATGCCGCCACTGCCGCCTTCTAGGTGCTGGCCCCGCAGGTCCACCCCACTGAGCCCGCTGCACCAGAGGGACCTTCCCAAGCAAGTCCGAGTGGAGCAGCGGGGAAAGGGTGCAAGCCATTTCCCCACCCACCCATGCTCCCTAACCCCAATTCCGCCTTCATGCACATGCATCCCTTGCCAAGCTACAGAAGGCTGCTGGAGGGTGTCCCAGACCCCAGAGTGGGTGGGCAGGCGCAGGAAACTCCTTAATCCGGATTGCAGCCGGGGAAAGGGTGCAAGCCTGTTCTGTTTTTCATCCACCCACCCACCCTCTCTCCAAGTTTCCCGGCTTGGGGGAAAAAAAATCAGCGTTGCTTCACCACCCCCCTGCCTTCAGTCCGTGCCCGTGCACATGCCCCGCACACTCCCGCTCACCCACCCACTTTGCACCAACAGGGCACCCTTCCCCCACCTCCCCCCTTCATTCCCACCCTCTGCCGCGTAGGTGCCCTTCTTCTTTTGCTGCACCTGCTCCCAGCTGGCAGAGGCACAGCACGTCTGGCCCCACCATGCATCCATCCCGTTAATCTCAGCGCCGGCAGCAGAGGAAGAGGGAGGTCTCGTTGCAAAAGCATAGCTCACTCCTCCTGGCATCCAGTGTTGCAAAGATGCTGCTGCACGGGCAGGCTAATCGGTTGCTTCCCCCACCGCCGCTTTGTATCGCCCAGAGCTGAGTGAGCAATGTTCCCGGCACCTCCACCGCTGCTGCCACCCCTGGTCAGCCACCCCTCGAGCCCGCCTCCTCCTCCGTGTTCTCCTCCTCCTCCGTCCAATGCCCCAGCCAGCAAGACGGACCTAGCCAGTTGCAGCAAGGAGAAACTGGTGCGCTGCTTGTGCCGGGTGGAGGCCGACAAGCTGGTGGTGCTGGTGCAACAGCTGATCCAGGGTGTGAACCAGCAGGCGGGAGAAGCACCTATATGAGATCCGCATCCTGAAAGCTGTCAATGGGTGGATGCAGGCAGAGAACCATGAACTGTGCAACCTCTGCTGCTTCCTGGTCGAGGACTGGCTGAAAGCCAAATGCCTGTCCCGCTACTGGCAGCTCTTCCAGCATCACGCAGCGCAAGTCCTGTGCGATGTGGCTGCCTGCCTGTGCAAGCTGGCCAGCTTGGAAGGGCTGCTCACCCCATTGAGCCCCTTGCACCGTTCTGGTGCAATGGTCATTGGGGTGAGCCTGAGAGAGGGAAAGAGAGAGAGAGAACTGGTAGAATCCCACCCCTGAATTGTGCCCTGCGAGCCCACATCCAGCGCCCCCTGCCGCTTCTTAGCGCCCCCCCTGCCAGCCCCCTTGCCTCTTAGTGGCCCCCCTAAGGGATCCCACCGCCCCCCAGGGGGCGGTACCGCCCACTTTGGGAACCACTGATATAATGCATATTTTTTCTTTTTAGGGTCAAACTAGATATACTGTAATTCTTGGTGTTGTGTTGTATAGACTGCTATTTGTTTTAATTGCTTAGTATATAATATGAATTGTAAAGCAGGCCAAAAACTGTTTTTGCTTTTGTAAACACAGATGGAATTAGTTTCTCCCTCCTTAAAAAAAAATAAGTAATGTAAATTAAAAAATGTAGCCACATATGATCAAACCATCTGACAAATATTGATTGGGTTCACATGTCAAATGAAGTCATTATGTAATAAATCACAGAGGCCTGGTTCATACGTAACACAAACTGATCAAGTTAGCATCATGCTAACCCAAATATCTACTTTGAATTGCAACAAGCATCTTTCTTATTCACCTCCTGCCTTGAAAAGCAGATAGAAGACCTCATGGGCTGGTTTTAATCAGAAAATTCTTTCACACCCTTTTCCCAGAATCACTGTTCCCTAAAGCTGTATTTAATTAATAATAATAATTATTATTATTAATTTTTGTATGCATGATTTGACTATTTAGAATATGCAATTATTAGATTAGTTGAAATAGTATGTCTGCTGTAACGGAACAAAGCCAGCTTTATTCAGATTTAACTTGAATAATCTTTTTGTGTTTTGGCAAAATGTGTCTCCCAAGTCAAGCTGGCTGTTCAGCACAGTAAGTAATGCTCACTTTCCCATTACTAATTTTAACTGACATAGCCCCTCTGTCTCTAGTGGTGAAAGTTATTTTAATGTGGAGGAATCAACACTGTTTTTGAAGTATAGGCCTTTACTGTTCTTCAGAACAGCATTTTCCATCCTCTTATAAACAACCATGGAAATCTGCCAGAGAGGATTTAAGGGCTACAACTGTTGAGGGGGAAAAAAAAGTTTCGAAGCTTGGAATGTTCTTTGAGGAAATGAATTATATATTTCCTGAAGTGCTTCTATTAATAATGTTTTACTGTCATATTTTAAGAAATAGAATAATTGGTTCAATATTATTGCCTGTTACATCAACTCCCTACATCTCTCCTTGTCCCTCGTGTGTGTGTGTGTGTGTGTGTGTGTGTGTGTGTGTGTGTGTGTGTGTGTGTGTAAGTAAGAAAGGGCTTTATTTTTCAGTATAGCCACTGACTTTCTTTATTTTTCTACTCTGTTGTTACTTCTTGCCCGGTCGGTCTGTGGTCTAGTAGTTCATACCTCCAAATAAGTCATAATGCACTTTTGTTTGTTTTTGGTTAAATGTGGTATGTGAATCCAGTCAGTTGTGTTTTAATAAGTCATGTTTAATGGCTTAGAGCAATGTGTAAGCTCAACTCTTGGGGCTTACTTAACAAACTGTGGCTTGATACATGGATCCAGACAACATATTTTCAAGTAGATGAAAGCAATCTGTTTTACATCAAGTGTCAGGGAACGTTTTACTCAAAGCTGAAAACCGAATTTCAGTTGTAGATGATCCAAAATGTAACAATAATGAAATTATAATGAAATTATACCATATATAACTTTATTATTAACCATAATGCAGCTAATCAGGTAAGTCAAGTCAGATTTGATCATGATTCCATGGATGTTGACATATAATTTTGGGCAACAATATGGAAGTAGTTTGGCTTGGCTTTCTTCTGAGATTTTTTTCAGTTCCCCAATCTACTTTACAGCCTTTATATATTCCTTGGCAGCCTCCCAGATTTTATCATGCTTAGATTCTGAGCTCAAACAAGATTGGCCACGTGCTGAAAGGTAGATATCTGCACCACTTATTGTTATAGAATATTGTATTAAATTACCACAAGGAAACTACAGAGATTCCAATATTTTGTGTCATATTTCATACAAACATGCATATATTTGATAGACGTTAATCTAGATTGAATTTCTTTTTGTACTTATTGAATAAAACCCACTTACTATGATTACACTCTTTAATAATATTACCATTTAGCAATACAGGTTATGAATTTAATAAGAGCGATGAACTGAAGTTACCTTGGTTTATGCTCCTACAAGATCAATATGTTGAATTTATCAGCATTTTTTTCTTTTCAAATTGATTTCAAATGTTTTTCCTATTAATAGTTTAATATTTGCTGTCCTCTCCCAAGGTCCTCAGTTTTGTCTTTCTTTCAGCCTATAAACATTATCAAGAAAAACTAAAAACCTGGTTGAATGTAACAGTGTGTGATATTTTAACTTTAGTAAGACCGCACAATTTTACAAATTAGGATCTGTGAGCACATCCTCACAATTGTTTCATGTAGAAAGGAATGTGCCCAAAACATCTGTGTCTGGAAAGGCTGAGCTATTGTTTCTTGGCCTGCCATTCTCCAGATAAATGGATCCCAGATTTTTGATTAGCTGAGGGGAAAGTCCCATCAACTAATATTTGGAACTGTCCAGTGACTATAGAAATTGACTACCTCACTGTTTTCCAGGCATTACAAATGGATATTTTTCTTTAGCAGATGATGCTTTCGGGCAAACAGTTTCTTTATATTCAGGTCCCTTTTTGGACTGAAACTATGCTTCAATTTTCTGAAGAGCTTCAAATGCGCTCCTACAGACAAGAGAGAAATACGGGTTGTTCTCAGCTTACAACAGTTCATTTAGTGTTTGTTCAAAGTTATAACAGTACTGAAAAAAGGGACTTATGACTGTTTTTCACACTTTATGACTATTGCAGCATCCCCATGGTCACTTGATCAAAATTCGGATGCTTGGCAACTGGTTCACATTTATGAGGGTTGCGTTATCCCAGGGTCCCATGTGACTCACTTTTGAAACCTTCTGACAAAGTCAATGGGGAAGCCAGATTCACTTAACAACTTAATAGTTGCAGTGATTCACTTAACAACTGTGGCAAGAAAGATCGTCAAATGAGGCAAAGCTCACTTAACGAATGTATTCCTCTTCTCCTTGTCTAACCAAGGGGATTTCATACACCTCTTTCTGGGATCTGTGCATTTAAAATAAAAAGCTAAAACCTTCATTCATCTCCATATATAGTGCCTGGTATTTTTTATTTGGTATGTCCTTATATCAAAGTGTAGTGTAAGACCTGTTTTTTGTCTATAACCAAAATCCCGTAAGGCATGTTGGGCTTAGAGAGGATGAGTGTTTAGGCAACTTCCAAGTCTTAAACTGTTGCTCTCCCATTCCTGGGGCAACACTAAGATTGCTTTGCAATGGTATGGCAGGGAACCTTAACATTTTTCTCATTTTAATTTTGTTTTGAAAACATATTGGCAGTTGATTGATGGGCATTGTAAGTGGTTGAAGGATTCTGTTAGGAATATAAGTCACCTAACAGGTATTTGGGTTAGAAATATATAAACCAGGATAGACATTTTAATACTGTCTCTTTAAGGGAATGCAAGAGCATGCAATTGGGTGTAGTTTCTCAAACAGCCATAAGATGCAGCCAGAAACCTGGTTTGTTTTAGTCTTAGTCTCTGAAGAGAGTGTGTCTGAGTGATTATCTGTTTCCTTCTGTTGGCAAGTATTGCCGTTCCTCCATTTTTCCTAATTGACTGATATTCATGGATTTAATGTAAGTCTGATACTGAACTGTTTTTGACACTGGACTTTGTTATTGAATTATCCCTGGATTGAAAACTGACTGATTTAACCTGTGAATGACTTTGGAGTGCCTATTTTGAACTTTGCTTAAACCTTTATTGAAAGTAAAACCCTACATTTACTGTACAGTGTAGCTGTATGCTGTATGTGTATTATTCAAACACTACTCTCAAAATACGTCTCCCTGTATGTGTTCATTCTCCTAACGGGGAATTACCTCAACAGATTCTTCTGCCCTTCTAGTGTGATCTGGATGGGTGCATCTAGATTTTGGACTTGATCAACTCTATAGAAGGGGAAGCCACCTCCTCAGTAGTTTTGGATCTCCTTTGGTCACAGGAAAGCAGAAATCCTGGGTAAGTAATTCCCATTTAATGAAAAAGCCAGATATTCATTTTCACTTATTGTTCTGATATTACTCTCGAAGAAAGACCTTTAATTTTGTTGATGATATGATAAATAATTTATGAAATAAATGTTCTAATTATATGATATGTTCTAATTTGTTCATTAATAAAGAAAAATAGAGTATGTGGCGAGGAACAATTTCTGTAGGCATTTCCAGCTGACTTTATAAAGTATTCCTAGGAACTTCAGTGCTTAATAGGGAACACACATTGCTGCAAAAACTGGGATTATCACATGTCCTACAGCAAAAAATGTTAAGAATGATCTAGCCCTGTTCTATTTAAAGGTCCCTAATTTCATAATGGAATTCAATACTTGAAGATAATATAATCTGAATATTCTTTGTCCCAAATTACATTTTTTTCCAGGAAATCCTAAAAACTATTCTCTATCACATTTATTTCAGAAGAGTATTTAAACACATAAATATTTTTAAAAGCTTGTTAATGTTAAATCTTAGTTAGATCCATTTATTTTTACATTATTTCATAAAACATATAATCAGATATATTTAGCCAAAAATATCAGTGTATATAGCTTTTTCAGAGCTAATTACCTATTAATTTCATGTAAAATGCCACAGAATCAAAGAGCCCAATATTATTAAAGTAAGAAGATTTGAAATCATTATAGCAAAGAAGATTAAAGAGTAGCTAACTAGGATAATTTTGAATGCTTATTTTAATAACAGATTGTTAGTAAAAATGATATCTCAAAATATTGAATAAATACCAAATTTCAATTAATTTCAACATTTTTTTCATTCTTTTTTTAAAAAATAAGTTAATCCATGAATTAACAAGACAATCTTTAATCTTAAGGAAAAAAAATACAACTACAAATTATGGAGAAGAAAACATTTTATCAATAGTCATGAGTTCACTATTATAATATGAGCAATATAGTACAGTCATTTTAAGATAACACAAAATCCATGCCATACTAATACATATTTCTGCAACCTTTGATTAATAGAAAATATTGCCTTTTCCAAAACAAGTAAATCACACATATGCAGCAGGCGTTTTTTGTTCTTGTATTTATTGTATTTCAAAAATTTGCATTTTAATTAGGAATACATAAAATATTGTATCTGGAGAACAAATTAAAAGAAAATTGCTAGGTCTAGCTACAGGTCTTACATATAATTTTTTATCAAATTAACTAGACTGGGGCCACACATAATTTCACTGAATCTTCCATTTCATGCTGATAAGCCCTGCTACTCACCTCATCAAATTTTCTATGAGAAAGAGTATCTTACAGAAATAGTCTCATGGAATTTACAGGATATCTATCTTATCAATCTCTGTCTTATGGGATAGACTCATAGATCTCATAAGTGAATTGGTCAGTGGTAAATTTTCTAACTAGTTACAGCCTACCTATAACCAGCTCCTGTAATAATGTAAATCTATCTGAAATTTCAGAACACTTTTAAAACAGTGGCTCATATTATTACAGACACTTAATCTGGGTAGTGGTGGTGGAGAAATACACTTACCTGCTTACCAAGTATTCAAAGGAGGGTAAATACATCTAAGAGAAACTCAGTCTGTTCCATGAGTGATTAAAAACATTACTAACTTATCTGGATTCCATGTTAGGTTCTTCGCTCTATTTCAGTCCATTGTCACAAAAAGACAGCAAGCAGTTCAGAACTTAAGCAGCTACTTTCTAAAAGGCATGGATTTAATTATGTAATTACTGTATGCACCTATGTTTATATCAGGGGTGGGATTCAAATTTTTTAACAACCGGTTCTGTGGGCGTGGCTTAAGTGGTAGGTGTGGCTTAGGTGGTCATGTGACTGGGTGGACATGGCTTGGTGGTCATGTTATTGGCTGGATGTAGCCAACTCAGTATCACTCACATCAAGGCACGCATCGCCTCTCCTGGCCTCTCAAGACTGTGAGTATGCTGCAACAGCCATAAGTGTGAAAAATGGTCATAAGTCACTTTTTTCAGTGCCATTGTAACTTTGAATGGTCAGTCCACACAAGCAAAGTACCAGCAAAGGAGGGGGGGAAAACTCCAGAGAAGTTCCAGAGACAGAAAGTCTAGTCCTGCCAAGAAGGTAATAAGGGTTAACGGAGAGGCAGTTTCTGTAAGCAACACCAGAATGTTTCCTTCCTGCCTTCCTTACAGGATTAGGCCAGTAATTTCTTCTAACAACCGGTTCTCCGAACTGCTTAGAATGTTAACAACCGGTTCTAGCGAATAGGTGCGAACTGGTAGAATCCCACCCCTGGTTTATATGGAATTTATATGTATTTATACGGAAAGAGGCATGTATTTAATTAACAGTTGGTTAAACCCTCCACTATTTCTTCCAGCAGTTCAATAGAAATATTTAATAGCTGGAAGGGTAAGATAGAACCCTGGGAAGCTCTACTGGCTGATGACCACATAGGAGTCTATTCCAGCCTCACATGAACTGTATAGAATAATAAAACAGTTGCTTCCAAGTCCCAAACCAGTTAAACAACCTGGAAGGGTAATATGATATGAAAACACACAGATCAGTTAGCAAACTGGCAAGGGTGTACTCTTTTCTATCCAGTTTCAAATAAAGATTGTCTCCTAAAGCAGTCAACATTTTCAATTACTACCCATGGTAATTACCTCGGCCTAATCCAGCAATCCATTGCATAAAGTGATTTTAAAAAAGAAATACGTTGTTGCATGGAATTACCCTACCTTCTCCTGCCTGGCCACTACAAAAAAAGTGCTGGTATTCTGAAAACCACCTGATTTGAATAAACCTCTATATACAAACATTTCACTCCACAGAGCAATTGTTCCATAGATGGCTTTTGGACACGAATCTCCTGGGCTTTCTTCATCCTGCTGTTCAACCCAAAGACTTTTGTCCCCAAATTGGTTGGCCCTCAAATAATATTGGCCCATGACTATTTATCTAACGGGAAGAACTGCAGCAAAAAGCTTTTGAACAGCATAGACCTGGATTGTTTATATAAGCTGCTTTTATGTGTTTTGCATGGAGAGTCTCTGAGATTGCATCTGAAGGTATTTAGGCAAAGGATTTATATGAGCTTCATGAATATACAACCACTCTGTTCTTTTCCAGATATAACTCCTGAAAAAGATACGTAACAACTTAGCCATCTTATTGTATAATATTTACCACTGGCTTACAGGGCTATTTTAATCAGTTGAAGGTAAAAATGATAAAGGCAGTGGAACAACCTGACATAGACTCCAAAACGGATCTGATGTCCTGTTCAGTGACAGTAATGACAATAAACAAAGCTGTTCTTAGCCATCATCACTGCATGTGCATAAAGGGTGCGTGCCAAGCTATGGTGGATGCTTGTCAGTTTCTAAAAATGGAAACAAATATTCTTGAAGAGGCGAAATCTTCCGTGCATTTACCTGATATTTGTTCCTCTTGATGTTGGACGGTAGTAATGGTAAAGAATGAGCGGGTAGATAATTACTTCACCCTTGATACAACAAAACTTACTTGGAATTCAGATGTTATATTTTTACGTTACAGGAGGAAACCTTGATAGTCTATACAATTCTATACCTGATTTAGTAACCAAAAATCAAGCAGCACTTTTTCTAGCTAATACCTTTTACAGTAGCCTTCAACTTACAACAGTTTGTTAACAACCGTGTTACTAATTTAAGAACTACAGTGATTCACTTAATTAATGTGGCAAGAAAGGTGGTAAAATGGACAAAACCCACTTAAAAACCATCTCGCTTAGCAACAGAAATTTTGGGTTCAATTGTGGTTGTAAGTCAAAGACTACTTGTATTAAAATGTGTAGCATTTTTGAACTGCAGTTTGTTTCATCAGATCCACAGAGTGGTATAGTGTGCCTTTTAATAACATTTGTTCGTTAGAAAAGGTGATGCTGGAAATCTTTAAGGCTAACTTTGCTGTGTTTTCAGTAGCTAATCCTTCTGGAACAAAGAAAATTGGTTAAACAGCAAAAGAAATAACTGCTGTACAGTGCTTTCTCTTCAGTGGTCAATCACTCTTGAGTTAATGCAAAATATTCAGTAAGAATCTCGTGCAGTGATTTGAAGAAAAAAAATATCCATTATAGTCTGAACAACTTGCAAGAACGTTTCACGGTCCTGCTAACTATGGAATAGAGCCATGAAATTGCTGATATTGCAAAGAGCCAAAAGATTAGAAGATTCACTAATAACCTCAGCAAATCAGATGTGGACTGAAAGCCGTTACATAAGAGTGGAACCGCTTATTTTTTTTATGATTACATAAATATGAATTCTGAAAGGTTTAATCTCATTCAAAAAAACAAAAAGCCCTGTTGAATAGAGAAAAGGAATACTAGATAAGCAACGCACAAATCTTAGACTCTTTGCTGAAAGGATGAACAAAGGATACCTCTTCAAATAATACTAGGGTTTTTTTTTTGAGGGATGGTGCATCAATGACCAATTGTAGAATCCCCAGTTGTCAAATAGCATCAGGAATCTTTTACCCTGTAGAATGCCAGTTCTACTGAAAATTTGTATCTGGTCCATATATCTCAAGCTGTAGGTGTGAGACTTATTTGATGGGATAATCTTCCTCCAGTTGCCTCTCTAGCTAGGGATGTATATGGAATTGTGATGCTGTGCATGTAGCACCAGAACACCAGGGATATATACAAGTAACGAACCTTTTCTTTATTCTTTAAATGCCTTTTGTGGCTAAAGACTTAACTCAATATTTAATTCCTAACATTTCTTCAAGACAATGAAGACTCCCGCTCCTCCCCTATGATGACATTGCTGACCCCCTCAGAGGTCTGTGGATCACAGGTTGAGAATCACTGGTATATACAATTAAGAGTATAATTTGGCAGCATAAAGAAGATCACAGATTCCTTAACCTGACCTAAAAAACAAGCATTCTCTTCTTCCTAGAGTCTAATATTCCACATCCAGACGTATGTTAAAATGGGGATATATTACATTCACTTGCAATTTGACCTAGTAAAATCTGGATATGTCAGCTCTGATTGGAACAATGGGTTTATAGCCTCTAATGGCTGCAGGGGAAAAAAGAATTAGGTCACTGGAGGGGATGGACCTGATATTTTGGGGTCTTGAGGAGAAACATATTTTTATGCCTTAGTTTTAAAACAAATGATTTTGCCATTTAATTTTAAAAGTGCAAATTAGGAATCTCCCAAAACGGATTAGAGGTTTCCATACAGTCCATGGATTCAGGTAGGTTGTCCCTGTTTTACAAAAGTCTATTTAAATTAACATATTTATTACATTGTGAAATGTTATACAGCAACTCAACTTTCAGCAGTTCATTTAGTGACCATTTGAAGTTACAATGTCACTGAAAAAATGGCCATTTTACACACAACCATTACATCATCGTTCCCATGATCACCGGATCAAAATTCGGACACTTGACAACTGACTCATATTTATGACAGTTACAATGTCCTGAAGTCATGTGATCACCTTTTATGACCCTCGTTGATTATGACAAGCAAAATCAATGGAGAAGCAAGATTCACTTAACAATCGTGTTACTAACAAATCTGCATATAGACAGGAAGCTGAATAACTAGCCTTGTGGTGCGGCGGGAACAATCTTGAACTGAACACACTCAAAACTGTACAAATGATAATAGATTTTAGGAGAAACCCCCCTATACTACCACTTCTTACAGTACTAGACAACACAATATCAACAGTAGAGACCTTCAAGTTTCGAAATTCTATAATATCTCAAGACTTAAAATGGACACCTAACATCAAAAACCTCATCAGAAAAGCACAACAAGGAATGTTCTTCCTGCCCCAACTCAGAAAGCTCAAACTGCCCAAGGGGCTGCAGATACAGTTCTACAGAGGAATTATTGAGTCTGTCATCTGCACCTCTATAACTGCCTGGTTTGATTCTGCAACCAAACAAGACAGACGTAAACTTCAATGGGTAATTAGAATTGCAGAAAAAACCATTGCTACCAGCCTGCTTTCTATTGAGGACTTGTTCACAGCACAAGCCAGAAAGAGGGCTGTGAAAATATCTACAGACCCCTCACATCCTGGACATAAACTGGTTCAACTTCTACCCTCTTGACGACGCTAAAGGGCATTGCATGCCAGAACAGGCACAAGGAGAGGTGTCCCCCATTCCACGCCACCATTCTGCTAAACAACTAATTCCCACAACACTGTCAAACTACCTAGCTATGTTACTATTCTTCTCATCTTTCCTCTTACTTCTTCTTCCTATCTTCTTATAACTTTGTTGCTTGTATCTTATCATTTATATTGTTTTATTTAGTACTGTAGTACGATTTGTGTTGGTTGCTTATGTAGTATCTTATGATTCATGATAAACGTATTTTTATGACGATTATGATCATGATTTATCACTTGTTGCTTGTGTGTACACTGAGAGTTTATGCACCAGAGACAAATTGGCCAATAAAGAATCCTATAAGTCTGTCTTTTGGCGATACATATGCAATGTCTCTCATGCACATACAAAAGCAAAGAATTTGTTGTTCTGCATCTCCCCCTCCCCCAGTTCATTCTCAGGGAATGGGACAAAGTACAGTTCTCTGAGGGTTTTGTAGCATACACACAAAAAAGTACAAGTATCCATTTTCCACATTACCAGATATTACAACTGTATAGTTGTTATGACTACAGGGTTTATCTAGTCTTCCTGCTTGGAGAATGGGTAGCAGGTGCAAATCCCAACAGAATATTTGTATCTCAGGGTTGAACTGTGGGGTCCTGGGTATTCTCTGCACTTCATTGTTTTCTTGCAGACACCACTTCCAGACTAGGTAACATTGTGCTAGAAGAAAGTGGGGGTGCAACCCTGATGAATGCAATCGTGTCGAGACTTCAAGGCCTTCTACTCTGATATTTATAATTGTGTAGAAACAGCCACTCTCCTCTCAAGGAAAGTAAGATTTTGCTTGTTAGAATAGTGCGGAGCAGAAGAGCAAAAAGTCCAGCAAGCAGAATGGTGGACATTAAAGCAGTCTTCAGTTGAACAGATTTCCTTTTGCTAGTCCTAGATAATAGCTGTGTGAGCTTCTTTCCCCTGCTCCATTGGAATGAACAAAGCAGTTTTAAACTAGTTAAACTTCCTGTTTCTTGCTCTCTTGATATATTCTAGTTTGTTTAGATGCCTGATTATGGACTTTGTTCCCCTACAGGTTGAATAGGATTCTATCCAGAATCTTTTTATGATGCAGGGATCATAAAAACAACAACAACCTGGTTCATAGTCATGGCAGTAGTGAGATATTTAAAACAATACCAAATTAACTTTATGAATGTTTGTACCACTTCATTGGTCTTGAACTATCCACTCGTTATGCACCGTCCATTATAGTGAAAAAGCCTGCTTTTAAAATTGCATTTAATTGGTAAGAAAGAGAGGAGATGTTTAAAAGGTGATAAATACCTACATTTCAAAAGGCGAGTTTGGCTTCTGGTTCGGAAGCACGCCAGCTTGGATTAAAGGAATAGTTGCACATTACATACATCTTAGGGTTGACAGTAAAAACTGGGAACATTTTAGATGTTTCAAGGACATGGCAACTCTGGAAAATCTTGTGAAGGCATTTTCCCAAGATGTATCAGAAAAGTCCCCAACAGGAAAGATATACAGATAGTCCCCAACTTACAATGGGTCACTTATTGACCATTCAAAGTTACGATGGACCTCTCCAGGGCTACTTATTACCCAAATTCAAAGTTCCAACACCCTCCAGGTCATGTGATTGCATTGAGGTGCTTGGAAATTTGCCCACTTTTACAGTTGTATGTGCTCACGTGACCGCAATTTATGATACTTTTTTTTTGCCAGAAACCAATGCTTTTGGTTGTTAACAATGGACTTGCTTAACAGTTGCTGCAAAAAAATAGAATAAAGCTGGATGCAGTTACCTAGTGACCTGCTTAAGGACTGGAACAACTTATTACTGTAATTTTAGTTTCAATAACAGTTGTAAGTTGAAGACTACATGTAGGCAGTGCAGTATAGTATATCACAAGTACTTACATGCAGACAACTATGTTTAGCCTACCATTTTGGTAGTCCATCAGACTAGAAACTGGGAGACTGTGAGTTCTAGTTCTGCCTTAGGCACAACTGGGTGACCTTAGGCCAGTCTGACCCAGGAAGGAGCCACTGGCAACCAAGAAGAGCCACTTGCCAAGAAGAGTCAATAATGACCTGAAAGCGCAACCCCACCCCGCAAAACGAACACATCTATATTGTGCCTTTTGTAAAAGAGTTCAAGATATAGAGTGTTCTACTCTTTTCCATGACAACAACCCTGCAAGGTTGAGCTGTGTGAGAGCGACATAGGCGCTCCCTGCCTCTAGAATAGAATAGAGGGAGTAGACTAGTGTGTATTAGAGCAGCGGCCCCCAACCTTTTGGGCACCAGGGACCGGTTCTATGAAGAGAAGTTTTTCCGCGGACCGGAGGAGGTGTGGTTTCGTCTGCTGCGGATGGGGCTTAACTTGTTTGCACAGACCAGTTTTTGGCATGCTGCAGCCTGGTGCCAGTCCACAAACTGCGGGTTGGAGACCCCTGTATTAGAGGGCAGAGTAAAACCTGGGTCTTCCTGATTTAATCCAACATTGGAA
The DNA here is from genome assembly GCF_049901715.1 of Pseudonaja textilis. Classification (NCBI taxonomy): domain Eukaryota; kingdom Metazoa; phylum Chordata; class Lepidosauria; order Squamata; family Elapidae; genus Pseudonaja; species Pseudonaja textilis. The sequence goes on from NC_141992.1 coordinate 76,491,878, forward strand.
GGGCTAAACCACATTGTCTCTTTCCCAATTCTGCAGTCTGCTTTTGGAAAGGAAGGGCGTGCCAAAAAGGGACTGATGACAGAATAGATATTCCTAACCAGTGGACATCTCAGCTCTGGTTGCTTGCATGGCACCAGCACATTGCTTGCCAAAGTATTCACGTACACTGGCTTTCTCTCATGGGTCCAGTAAAAACCAGAACTCCAAGCTGTGCCCCACAAACAGGAAGTGTAGTTACTTTGCGCTGTTCCCCTGTATATCAGTAAAGCTTCCTGCCCACAGCCTTATCTTGTCCACAATACTGGAGGAATGGATAACCTTGAGCGGTTGTTGAATAGCAGACAACTGTTTCTGAGATAAGCTGTAGATGGCAGGGAGAGGGAGATGATCACAGCGTATACATAATATAATAACACTTATTTCAGGTTGCTGCTTCCATTTTAACTCAGTCTGCTGTGATTAATGTGGCCGCTTAGGCTAAACCGTTTTGAACCCGTGCCAAACCGCCTTCAGATCTGTGGCCATGGTGGAGAGGTTTCTAGTAGGGCAACATTCAAAGCCTTCATTAAAAACAACCACCTGTGAAGTGCTTTTTCAAGAGGCAAGTGGACTTTCTGGTTTTTCTTTGGAAGACATTCGGCTTCTTCAGCTCTGAATCTTGTTTTTCTTTGAAGACGTTTTGCTTCTCATCCAAGAAACTACTTCAGCTCAGAGCTGAGGAAGCTTCTTGGAGGAGAAGTGAAATGTCTTCAAAGAAAAAGCAGAAAATCCAGTCGCCTCTTGAAAAAAGCACCTTTGGGACAGCCATGACCTGGATGACTGAGAGGCTCCATAGACCAACCCCTAGGAAGTTCTTCACCTTGATGATAAACCAGAGGGAAAGCGCTGGTTTTGAGTGTTGGAGTCGGATGAAATATCGGGGAGGCGTCCGCTCTGGCTCGCGCGTGGATGGGAACTAAGCGGAGCATTTCCGCACCGTGAGGTTTCATCTCTTTTTGTTCTAGCAGGCGGACGATCAATCCCACCTGTGGAGCGGTTGAATTTCCCCCTTTTTCTCCTTTAAACAAAAAATTAGTCAAGCAGATACTTGGACGCAGAGTCCTGCTCTCGTGTTTTATGCAAAACGAGAAGCCGGTTGGGGGAAGGAAAAAAAAGCCATTCGCTGTAACACGTGGAAGGTTCCTAGTTTCCGCCTCATCCCAGCCAGCAAAAGGTGCCGGTGTGAATCAGCCTTGGTTGGAGATCCAGCGCCAGAGAGCTTAAGAAGCGGCGGCGCCAGGCGAGGGAAACTTTGCACGAGACTTTGCAAGAGAACCGCGGGTGCCCATCTCTGGATCGGGGTGAGAGGGAGGATCGGCCCAAGGATGATCCCGCGTTTGGGGGGGGGGAAGGAGGGAGGGTGTGTGTGTGTGAACCGGTTTCGCTAGGAAGGCGGCTAGGTGGGAAAAGAGCTCCGCTTCGGGTTCACCAGGGGGAACCTCGAGGGAGAAAATGGAGGTCCGTATATGTAGCAGCTTCCACCCTGCCGAAGACAGCCCCGACTCTTGCTTTTCTTCTGTTCTAGGAGACCCCCGCGTCTCTGCAGGACCGGCCGCGATGACTGAGTGATCCTCTCGGGCTCGCTGCCTTCTCCGGCTTCCCCCGATCGTCCAGGAAACCGCAGCTTTCAGGAAGGAAGGAGGAGGCGTAGAGAAGAGCGCGGCTCGGTCAGGTACGGACAAGTCCCCAGCCCCGACCTCGGAGCCTGAATAGCGAGCAGTCTATATACATGCATATGTATGTCTGTATATGTGTGTGTGTATGTGTATGTATGTATGTATATATGTACACACACGCATGCATACACACACACGCATGCATACACATACACACACAGAGTGCGTGCCCGCCTGTCCCCCGTGCCTGCTTGCTGAACGGCAGCCTCGGCGCAAATGCGCAGTTGACAAGTCTGGTTGGGAGGGAAAGAGGGAGGGGGAAGAGGCGAAGGGCGGCGTGTAAAAGGCACGTTGTTTTCCTCGGTTGGGGCTTCCCAGCCCGAGTGGGCTTTTACCGGGACCGGCTTATTCCAGGCTGCGAGCGCCGGTTGCCTCTTTTGTTTCGCTCGGCCGGCTACCTGAGCTGCTGTGTATCGCGATCCGGGGAGCCCGGGCAGACAATGGTGGAGCCGCTCACGAAGCAACGCTGAAAAGTCGGAGCATCAGAGCTAAACCGGCTCTAGCCGGGAGGCGCTGGAGGAGGGGAATTGAATTGACGCCGGACTGCGAGAGCGGTTTTCAGGGAGGGCAGGCTCAACGGAGGGCTGGATGTTGGCTCTGCTCTCCTAGATCCTTTTTATTTCTTGTTTTCATTAAAACAAAAGGAAAGAAAGAGAGAGAGAAAGAAAGAAAAAGGGAAGGGCCTGCCTGCGGTCGCCTTTGTCACATCTCTTCCCTCTTGGCAGTAAGTTCAGCCTTCGATCATCTCTTGGAAGGAAATGCAATCCGGCCGGCCGGCCGGCCGACCGAGAGTGTCTGATTGAGCCGCCTTCGGGGGAGGGGGGGCATTGAGAGGAGGACGAAGGTTTCCGGTGTGAAAGTTCTTTAGGCTCAGCCATTGATGGGGTTGGGAGAGCTGGGTTTGTCGAGCGTGCATCCTGCCCTTATCGGGAGGGGAAGCTCTTGGTGACATGTGTGATGCGCTGGGGGCTTTTGGAACAAAAGATGGGGGAACGTATCAATCACCGTCTTCGGCATTGAAAGGGGAGGGGGCAACGTGCAGGATAGAAAATGCACCCCCTTTCCTGGTGTAAAATCTTCCTTTCATAGGGATCATCACCGCTGCAATGACCAATATTTTTGTGTGTTGCTGGGAAGCCTCTACCATGATTGATGCAAGGACTGGTCAGGTCTCCCTTTTTGCAAGCTGTTTTGCAGCCTGGCAGAGCAGAAAGTACATAGTTGATACAAAAGCAAAAATGGTGAGGAGGAAAAGCTGTCCCATTTTCCCACTGAAATATAAATGGAGAAAGGCGACAACCTTTCTGGCCTGTCTACTCTCTTTTCGCTTAACTGATGTATGCTACAATACAGTTTTGCAACAAGGGCTTTTGGTTTGAGAGTTGTAGATGTATTGATAAGCAGGCATAATATAAGTTAAATATTTTTAATTGTATGATTGGGTTTAATGCAGAACCCTTATTCTTTTCTCTGGAAAAAACCTGTAATTTTAATAATTGTGAGTATTCAGCCTGTCAGTTTTATTTAATAAATAAGTCAACCTGGCAAGCTAATAGTAAATGCACAAAAATTTGGTCCAAGTGAATATGTTGTTGCTCTTCATTTCCTTTTTTCTTTTTCTTTTGCTCTGTTAATAAAATGTTATAATCTCCTCTCCAGATTAGTTTTGAGCTGGAATTCTTGCTGGTTTAGGCTGCAGCCATGAGATACTCAGTACTTCTGAAAGTGAGTTCAAGTTGCTTATCCTCTACCTCAATCCCTTCTGGAAGATAAAATCCCTTCTGGAAGATAAAAGCAGATGTTTGACATTCTCTGGTTCAGGAATGTATATTTCATTAGTCAGTGAAGAGTGTGGAAAATGGTCAGGACTATTTTGAGTTTGCAGTGTCTAAAAAGGAAGCTATTGGTTAGATTTGTCACCGGTGAAATGAAAATGATATCCCAAGGCTTACTACTCTTAGTAGTAAGAGTTAGTTGGATATAGTATTTATGAATAGTTAACCCATCCTTAGATATCTGAGGCCTACATTGTAGGAACTAGCATACCAACTCTTTCTCCAAAGACCAAGCTAGATACTTGGATAGCAGATCTGTTCCCTGAAAGCATGCATCTTGTTCAAGGGATAGGGGACCATTCCTGTCAGAAGGAATAGCCAAAATAAAATCCTTTCCCCTTTCTTGGAAAAAAGTTCTTTTCTATTTTAGTTTGATAGAACCCAATATTTTTTTAAAAAAATATTTTACTTTGGCATCTGTAGTAATTTCATTTTTTTCAGACTTTTTATATCTATCTCCTTTGAACTATCCTATGCCTTCACTCTTAATTTTTTTCTTGTAGGACCATATTTGGTTTTATCCAGTTCTGTTATCCATTTCTGGCAGTGAAGTCTAGAAGAAGGTGGTGCAATCCTTTTTCCTTCATATTTACACTCAGAAAAAAAATAAATAAAGCCATTAGTGGTACTGAGGTTGGAAAATTCCTGGACTGAGGAAAATTCCTGGAGAATTTGGTGTTAAAGAAATATAGGGCAATGAAGATATTTTGAAGGCCCATTGGTCTCAAGCAGTTGATTAGAATATCCCTGGAAAGTTCTGCAGAGCTAAATCTAGCTATCAGTGATTCCTCAGGCTTATCTTGGTAGTACCCATCATAGTTGTAGACAGTAGAGTATTAGAGTATAGTTACCCAACCTGCCTGGCAAAACATTCTTGTTTAGTAGAAGGACTGTACTTCTTCCTGCTTTTTTCAAGGCTTATCAAACTATCAAAATAACTTGCATGTTACCAGAAAGTTCTAAAAAATATAATTACCCCCTTCATGTTGAGACTCAGTTACAGAATGTTATGTTATTATGCGTAAGTGTAGTTCTTTGAACTTAACTCTTGAACCCTTAAGAATGATTCTTCTGCTCTCCGGTGTCCAACAAAGATTGGACAGTAATTATGTTCATGGACCATCCTGAGCTCATATGTGGCTTGTTTCAGATATGAAGCCAGCCCCTGTAGTACATTAACTATAATTTACATGTGAATTAAGCCATTATAACTAATTCTACCAAAAGAAAACATGGCCTAATGTAATGCATGAACTTGTGTTGTCTCTGATGATGGACCTTAGACAAAAATTTATGCCATTTATTTCTGAGATTTTATCAGGATGCTGCTTATGCAGTTTACGAAGAAGGGAAGAGGTAAAGCAGATTGCCTTCTCTGAAGTATTCATCAACTTGTTGCAGCTGAAATAGATATGTCATGTGTATATCAAGTCAATATCAAATAGTTTGGCAAAGTTGGTGTTTTCCACATAAATGTTCTTAAGGGCTTGAGAAGAAGCCTAAGATAAGATCTTATCTGGTTAAGTTATTGGAGATATGAAGCTGTTGGCATGATGATCTGGATATGATTTTTTTTTGGCATGATGATCTGGATTTAACTTTTAAGGAAAGTCTATACAGGTGACTTGCAACAGTTCATTTAGTGACCGTTCAAAGTTGCAAGGGCACTGAAAAAAAATGACCGACCTAAAATGACTATTTTTCACACTTACAACCGTTGTAGCAACTGGTTCATATTTATGGCAGTTACAGTGTTCTGGTGTCGTGTTACCCCTGTTTTGTGACCTTCTGGTGAGCGAAGTCAGTGGGGAAGCTAGTTTCAATTAACAGCCATGTGACTAACGACTGCCGTAATTCACTGAACGAGTGTTGCAAGGAAAGTCATAAAATGGAGCAAGACTCACTTAACAAATGTTTCACTTAGCAACATAACATTTGGGCTCAGTGTTGGTTGTAAGTCGAGGACCACCTGTACTTTTGATCTGCAGTGATCATATATTCTCCCTTCCATGGTTATTTATTTGATCTTATAAAAGAGGTAGCTTTTGGTAGATACTTCTTTCCTGGACCTACTGATTGTTTTTTGACTTCTTTACTGTAGTTAGAGGTGTATCACTACCTATAAGTTTTAAAAATATTTTTCATGCAGGCATAGACTTGTACAAATAATACTTTTAATAAACAATTCTGTTTTGAAACATATTTGTTATCCATGCCTGGAGAACAGGCCATGTTAAAAATCTCTCCAAGCCTTCTATGTCCTTCCAATAAACTGGCTGGTTGGAGGATTTCAGACTATTTTTATTTCAGGTGGTCCTAAACTTACAACCGCAGTTGAGCCCAAAATGTATGTTGGTAAGCGAGATGGTTGTTACGTGAGTTTTGCCCCATCTTACAACTTCTCTTGCCACAGCTGTTAGTGAATCGCTGCGGTTGTTAAACTTAGTAACATGGTTGTTAAGTGAATCTGGATTCTTGCTTGTCAGAAGGTTGCAAAAGGTGATCACATGATCCTGGAACATTGCAACTGTCATAAATATGAGTCAGTTGCCAAGTATCTGAATTTTGATCACGTGACTGCAGGGACGCTACAATGGTTGTAAGTGTGAAAAACGATTATAAGTCACTTTTTTCAGTGCCATTGTAATTTTGAATGTGTAGAAGATGACAAGACTGACCGGAAGGAGGGGTCAAATGTTTAATCAGTCATGAGTCCCTGCGTGTCCACAAAAAAACTCTTAAGTGCATCCCACTCTCGTATTTCCCAAATTTCTCTTGACTGTTAGTAGTTCAGATTCTCATAGAGAGCTTAAGCTTGCAGTAAATCTTTATACTAATTTAAACTGCCTGAATCTCCCGATTTCCCCAGCGCTTGACAGAATGGTTGCTAAATGAATTGTTGTAAGTCGAGGACTACTTATGTAGTCCTTGATCTAGCTTTTTAATGAGGTCTTGGTTTAGAGAGAACTAGGATAATCCTGAATAAAGCCCATGTAAATTGCCAGGTTGAACATTTCAGATATTGGGAATAGTTAGGCCGATGGATGGACAGATAGGTGGATAATTTGAAGCATTATTTAAATGCATACAGTCTTAACCTTTAAAATACTTTACAATATAAAAGTTTATATTTAAGAAGACAGCTGCATAAACGTATTTAAATTGTGTGTGGGAGGGAGGTTACTGTGAAATGCAAAAGAGGAAAAGTAGGTGAATGCCTCCAACATCTTATTTTGGTTTTATTTGTTTTGTTTTCTTCAGCTTTCCAGGTTTTGAAAAGTGCTGTTTCTATTTTGTTCATAGAATTATATTTTCATTGAAACCAGGGATATAAGGCAGCATTTATTCATGTTTATAATTACTGTGTGTTTTGCATGGTGCAATTTGTCCTTAAGCAGGGCCATCTCAAGACATTTGGCAAAACTATATTCTGGCGCCCCCTGTGGTTCAGTTCATCATCTGATTTTTTTAGGAATTTTCAAAAAGGCGCCTACTTGGGGTTTTTTCCTTCAAAAAATTGTTTTTGAATTTTATGCTTACAATTTTCAGCCTTGAACATTTTTTCCTTTTCTTGAATGGAATCAGAGTCCATTATTTTATTTACATCAACATGCATTGTTATCATTTGGCAACCATTCCACAAAATTATATCTAACCCTTCAGCAGGGTTGCTGGTACATGGAATGTGCCAGTGGTGGGATTCAATTTTTTTTACTACTGGTTCTGCGGGCATGGCTTGGTGGGCATGGCAGGGGAAGAATACTATAAAATTCCCATTTCCATCCCACTCCAGGGGGAAGGTTACTACAACATCCCCATTCCCTCCCCACCCCACTAACCTGCTTTCCAGCTCTGTTCTCCTGTGCAGGGCCACAAAAGAAGACCCAGCTGATCAGGGGGCGGGGCCAGTCAGAGGTGGTATTTGCTGGTTCTCCGAACTACTCAAAATTTCCGCTACTGGTTCTCCAGAACTGGTCAGAACCTGCTGAATACCCACCTCTGAAATGCACTATTATTGCTTTTTTTTTTTGGCCTTTTTAAAAAATTGTGGCATTTGAAAGTTTTTTTACTTGAGTTAATAGATGGTAGATGTGATGGAGTCTTCTGAAGTGGTAGGTAGAGTTAAGAGATTGGTAGCATGAAATTCCTGAAGGGGAAGAAGTGATGGAGAACGTACTTTCTCTAAACCCCTGAAGGGTTTATCTGGTTGTTCTCTAGAGAGTACAGTTAATCTGGTGAGATTCCTGTAGATATGTAAGTAGCAATCAAGAAACTTATCTGATCAGCTCCTGGTGGTGTTTTCTTGCTCTTGACAGTAGAATAATACATTTCTTTGGGAAAAGAATTCTTAATTTGTCCTTTCATTTTTATTCCCTCCCTTGTGCCAGCTGCTCTGTTTCCCATTTCTCCATTGCAGTGCAGCACCCAGGGTCCACTTTGATAGCAGGGAGGGGGTAATTTAACAACCAGTTCACCTAGGGTCAGGTTGGCCATTGAGAACCGATTGTTAAATTATCTGAATCCCACCACTGATCTATTGTATATTGTAGGCAAGTTTCCTATTGAACAGAAACCGCTACCAGGTTATAGGAATAGAAAGAGAACCAGGGGTAGGATGCTGCCGGTATAACAACCGGTTCAGTGATTGTGCGCTTCGTGCATGCACACTCCTGATGCGCACTATGCATGCGTGAACAGCAATGCAAAAATCCTTACCTGCTATGTTCCTTCGGGGGAGTAACACAGCTGAGGAGCAGCAATTCACTCTTCCGTACTGATCAGCTGGGACGATAAAGGTCAGGACAGTGCAGGGGTGGGTGGCCGGCCCACATGATTGTCAGAGCAAACTGGTTTGCTTCCAGCTGATCTTTGGAGTTAGGAGTTTGCCTGAACTGGTCCGAACCGGCAGAATCCCACCGCTGAAGAAAACTGATGATAAACCCATTGAGCTGTTTTTGTTTTGTAATGTCTGAAACAATTCTGATTAAGTTTATCATTTGGGTTAAGTTAAAATGGTTGTGTTGTACAGGTAGCACAGACGATGTTAGGTGTAAATCCTAGTGAAAGATTAGAGAATGCCACCGCTGATGTGACTTCTAATGCTTCTAAATTGCAGAAAGAAGACCAAAGACTTCCATTGAAGAAGGTTAGGAGGTTAAAAGTGATCTTGATGATGTGGTCAGATTGCGGCACATTTTTATCACATTTTCATCTTCAGATAATTTTTAATTGTGGGTGGAAGAGATGATGATATGTATTATAAAGATAAGAATTATGTGACCAACAAGCTGTGTGTTTTAGTATCTTTTCTGAGATACCTTGTCATTTACATTACGATAAGGATGATGAAAATTAAAAGGGAGAGGTATTAGCAGAATGTTTAACCTAGGCAACTATATGCGCATTGTGTATGTATGCATGTAAACATAAGGCATGCAAATATATGAATAACTGTGATTCAGAAAGCTGTAATACTCTTATATCCAAGCATACAAAGCCTATTGAATCTCAGATTTTTTTAAGAGTGGGCTCATAGAAGAGTTTGAAACAAAGCAGGAATTGTTTGCTATTTCAAAAGCATTGATATGTATCTCAGTTGCCCTATTGTTAAAGGTTGTAATTCTAGTAGTCAGAAATACATCCGCTGTGTAGAATCTTTTAGGTTTGGAATGCTAATTAATGCATTGTTTTAAAAGCTAATTACTCAGCGCTTTTCTGAAAGTTTCTACTGAAACCTGTATCATTATAAACACAGGCCATTAATAATTTCAGTTTTGCCTACATGAACATAGATTATAGGTAGTTGTGAAGTTATGATGGCATTGAAAAAAATGACCTACAACTAACTGGTCCTCACACTTAACACTGTTGCAGTGTCTCTCCTTTCACATGACCATGGCAACAGGCATGCATGTATGATGGTTACAGCATCCCAGGGATTATGTGATTGCCATTTGCAACCTGCCCAGTTGGCCTCAATGGGAGAAGTTGGATTCGCTTAAAGACCATGGCAAAAAAAGCTCATAAAGTTGAATGTGATGACATGCTGGCTCTCTGCACTGCATTACTTATCAATAAATTCTGGTTCTAATTGTGGTCATAAATCGAGGATTACTCGTACATTCTAGTATAAATATTTAGATGTATTGTCATGAGAAGAAGACTTAAGAAGCCAGCTGAAGCCACCTATTGATAACATTGCTCCCATTAGCAGGGGAGTTTCCCTGTATCTTCATGACTTCAAAACTAAGAACACCCGGGATTAGGGGATATGCAGAAGAAAGGAAGGGAGGATTAAATATCTTAGCCTTAAAAGACTTCAGTTTGTATAATGTTGGGTTCTTCTCAATGGCTTGTGAAAACTCTAATTTGAAACATAGCTCTGCAGTTTATGTAATGTGTTTTCTTTTTTTCTTTGTCCAGGTCTTCTTGTAAAAAGGAAAAAAATAATCGCTCGAAAAATAACAGTTTAAACTAGTGAAAAGTAGAAAGTTCCCTCCCATTCATTGCTTGTTTTTTTCTTTCTTGTCTTTCCCTCTATTGTTTTCATCCTGAGTTACATGACAAGAAGTTTCATAATACATGACGCAAGACGAAGAAAAGGGCAGAGTTAGTTTTGCAAGTTTTAACCCATAGAACAGGGGCATTTTTTACTGGTCTTCTGTCCGTCCTGTGCTAGCTATAATTTATAAATGTTCTATGTTTTTATAATATTGATTGCTTGTTTTAGTATCCGCCATTCATTCAAAAAACTCAAAGGAGGTAGCAGAAGATATAGCTGCTATATATTTTGTAAATACAGAAATATACCCTGCCATAGACTTCGTTGTTAATAAAAGAAAAGAGGAACAGTGCTAAAAATGAGTCCAACAGCAAGGTCTTTCTGAGTCCAACAATAAATCTTAGGAGCCTTGTTATATGCTGTACTTTTAGCCCTATTTCTAGAAGCAACCTTGGCAACAATATCCGTTATCTTGAGCAGAACAGGCTTACATTAATTTCATTAATGATAATGAAATAATCTGTTTGGGTTATTCTGTCCATTCTTGGATCCATACATTATGATTAATCTTAATGTGGCTTGTTTGGTTTGGACCTGGTACGATATGAATCCAAGCATTATGGTTTTCAAACATTGGTTTATAGTTTTATGCTGCAGAACAGTTTGCTTACATTACTGAAAAATGTCGTGTGAAAACCGCCAGTATCATCCAAGTGCTAATACAAGAAGTCCTCAGTGATCACAACTGAGTCCAAAATTTTCATGCTAAGCAAAACATTTGTTAAGTGATTTTTGCCCCATTTTATGACCTTTCTTGCCACAGTTGTTAAGTGACTCACTGTAGTTTTTTTAAAAAAGTTTTTATTTTTTACAACAAAAATACAAACAAAACATAGAAACATAAAACCCTCTTTCAATTATATACATACAGTGTGTCAGTTGGTTACAGTCTTTTGTGTAATCCATTTTTTACCGTTACTCACAAGTTATATAAATTCTCACCTTATCAATTCACTGTGGTTGTTAAGTGACTTACTGTAGTTGTTACACGGTGGTTAAGTGAATCTGGTTTCCCCAATGACTTTGCTTGTCAGAAGGTCAAGACTGCTGGGACAGTGGAACTGTCATAAATGTGAGCCAGTTGCTAATTGTCATCATTGACCGTGGGGATACTGGAATGGTTATAAGGGTGACAAATGGGCATAAATTACTTTTTCCAGTTCCATTATAATTTTGAACAGTTGCTAAATGAACTGTTGTAAGTCAAGGACTGTATTGTATTGATATAAATGTATTCTCTTTGATTATAAAAAACCTGTCTAGAAGAATGTTTTGAACATTGGACTAGTTAAATTTATTTTGTTTGGGGTAAGAATCTACGAGGCTCAGTTACTTATAGCAATTACATAAAATGCACCTTTCCCATTTCAATAATTGATTAAATCATCTTGTTTGCTTCCAGCATTTATGCAGGAATGTTTGGAACAGGAGAGGAAAAGATTCATGTAACTCTATAATTCTTACTTGCTCAATTGTGATGAGACTGTGATTTGAATATAAATTGGGACCAGGGGATCAAAAGATCATCATGTTTATAATATAGTTTAAATTTCCAATTATAAACATGCATTGCCTTTTTCCCCCCTTGTAAAACGAGAAGAGTATTTTTCTGAATTTTTAAGCAAGCCTACCTTATACCTGGAGTTCTGTTCTAAATTGTGACTTTCAGCTTTCATTCTGCCATGTATGAGAAGAACCCATGAACTTTCAGGAGAGCCAAACTGGCTGTATTGTCTTTGTAAAACATCCATACATGATTTCCCAATGCCATCAGTTTCCCCACAATCACTCCAGGTTCCAATTTGAGGAGACAGAAGTTAGCACCAATTGTGAGTTGGTACAGTGAAGATGTTTCGTATTATTGATGAAGTGTTACGGATAATGGCGATTTTGGAGATGATACAGAAGGATAGGTTTTTTTCCTCAAAAAATTATCTCTCCAAAATTAGGTATATAAATACAAGATGGTAGACAGAAGGGAATCTGAACACTGTACCTATTTTAGGAATGAAGTAAGCAAAAGCAAAAGAAATGTAACTAAATTATTAAATACATTAATATACACTGAAACTCTCCGTGCCTATCTCCTCCATGCTGCATTGAGAGCCCAGGATGGGTTGACTCCTTCCTATGACATCATTTAGCTGAGTCTTTACTAAGATATAAAAGCCAGCCCCCGGGAGAGACCCCAGCTTTTGACTCAGCTCCTTTCAGTCAGTAGCTGTGTCTCTGAAAGCTTCTGTTAGATAACACTCACCAGCGATCTTCAGTGCCGTTTTTCCTCGTTTCAATCAGCCCCCAGGATCTGGGCAGCTGCTCTTCCAGGAAAGCAGGGCTCTCTCTCTCCTGCAAGGTTGGGAGCAGCATTGCCAGAGCGCTGTTCAGGCAAGTTGGGCAGCGTCTGTAAACCTCCCCGACGCCTGCGGTTTGAGCGGTCGTAAAAAGTGATCAGCAAACCGATAACAGCTCCAGCCAGCAGAGGTTCTGTAGATAGCACTCACCAGCGATCTTCAGTACCTTTTTTCCTCGCTTCAGCAGCTCCCAGGATCTAGGCAGCTGCTCTTCCAGGAGAGCAGGGCTCTCTCTCTCCTGCAGCATTGGGAGCAGCGTTGCCAGAGTGCTGTTCAGGCAAGTTGGGCAGCGTCTGTAGACTTCCCCCACGCCTGCGGTTTGAGCGGTCATAAAAAGCAATCGGCAAACCGATACCAGTGTCAGCCAGCTGATTGTGTGGCCAGCTGCCCTTTTCTTTGCTGACTTCACTCGGGGCTCTTTATAGCCTAAGGAGAAATTCTTTGATCTCGGAGCCTGTTCCCCATAGTCAGTGGCCATCTTGGATCGAAGCCTTCCGCCATGAGGTGAGTGGCCATTTTGTAAGCCCGGGGGCCAATTTATACCCTAAGGGGCTTAATACAAAAAATTTACAAACAGTTTCTTTCCATCGTAAGAGCCTTTATTCTTCAAATGGAGCAAGATAAGGGTCAGGCAGAGCTCCCCCCAGTGGAACAGTCTCTCAAGCCAATAAGAGAAAAAGTTGTAGGCAATGCACCCAATCAGTCCAGAGGGAGGTGGCTGCTAAAATCAGAGCTAAGGCTCTAGCCCCTAAGAAGGTAACTCAGGCTGAGTTGAGGGCAGAAAAGCGCAGACATGCAGCCCTAGAGAGGCAGTTCAACAGAACTATTCAACAGAAGGGAGTGCAACTACAGCATGTTTCAGGTGATACCTGTGGGCCCCAGCCAAGCCCTCCCAGGGGAGGAGGAGTTATCTATGAGCCTGTCTCCTGAGGCTTTTGCAGTACAATGATCCTCAGGATCTAAGCAGATCTGGGCCTTATTTCCAACAGGCTTCTGGGCCCTATGCTCCTCCCCCTCCCTCCAGGCCTCGAACCTCTTTTCAATCAAGCCCTGAAGCCACCTTCACTCCCTCAGCAGCGGGCCTTCGGCCTTCTGCCCCTACCTTTGAGCATAGACCAGGGGATATCCAAGATGTTGTCTCTTTGGCCATTAGGCAGGGTTTGGCTGAAGGCTTCAAGCAAATCCTTTGACCTCCGGAAAGGGTTCAGGCCCTTCTCCCTTCTGAATCTATAAGTAGCCTCATCACCCAGATTTCCACAGGCCCCAGGACCTCAGGGTCCATTCTTCTCTACCAGAATGGGAAGAGGTTGATGAGGAGGGAAGGGCTTCACCATCTGAACACAGTTACTCCTCTCTTTCAGAATGTGAAGAGGGCGAGACCTGTGACCAAAATCTTTCAGAGGAAGAGGACTCCCGCCCAGAGCAGACATCCTCTGCATTGGTCTTCAATCCTTCTCTCTTCAGGCCATTACTCAGCATGGCCTTGGTCACTGCCAAGCTGTCTCCGGAGGAAGTGGCTCCCGAGCCACAAGGAATTCCCTCTAGCCAGGGAAACTCATTCTTCTTCAAGCCTGTAGTGCATGCAGGCTCTCCCACTTTGTTCCTGGACACGGTCAAGGAACAGTGCGCTTCCCCTTCGGCAGGTCCTCACCCATCTTCTCTGGATAAGTGTTTCTACAACATCAGCGCAGCCCTGGACAATTCCCTGGCAGTGCCTTCTGTTGACATTCCGGTTCTGGCCTCATTCCCATTTTCTGGCACTCTCACGTGGGCATCCATACGGTGGCTGCACCAACTCCAGATTAGATTGCCTACATCTGACCTTCGGTCTCACCAAGGCCTTAATTAGATTATCACAGCGGCGGAATTAACTGCAGATGCCACTCTCAATTCCGCCAAATTTTCATCTAGGGCCATGACATCTTCAGAAGCAGCAAGAAGACTGTTATGGTTCAGAAATTGGCAGGCGGAGTCACGCCGTAAATGGAAGCTGGTTTCAGTTCCATTCGCGAGCGATAAGCTTTTTGGCGACGCTCTGGAACCTCATCTCATTGAAATCAGAGATAAACGTAAAATTCTCTCTTCCTCTGGGAAGAGAGCCGACTATTGCCCAGCTCCTTATACTGGTAAACAGCCCTTTCGGGAGGGTGGGGGTCGTTCCTGCCGTCACTCTAAGTAATCCCTCATTCTCCCCACCCATCGGAGGTCGCCTAGCCTTCTTTGCCTCCAAATGGGAGGAGTCAACGGCGGATGCCTGCGTGCTCAGCACTATTAGGTCAGGATTACAATTGGACTTCCTAATGCCCCCCACCCACCCACCCCCCAATTTTTTTTTTATCTGTCCTGGCTCTCGGGACATTTCAAGGCAAGGCCTCATGAATCAGGCCATTCAACTCCTTCTTGAAATCCCAGCTATTCAAACCTGTTCCTCCCTCTCAATGGGGATGTGGGCTTTATTCTCACCTTTTCATCGTTCCCAAAGCCTCAGGGGTAATAGCGAACCATCCTGGATCTAAAATTTCTCAACCAATTTGTAAAATACAGGCTATTTAAAATGCAGAGTCTGTATTCTATTTTGGAGAGCGTTCGGGAGGGCGATCTCCTCTCTTCCACTGATCTCATGGAGGCTTACCTCCACATCCTCATTTGGCCTCATCATTGCCAGTTTTTCCGTTTCTGTTATCAGAATACCCATTACCAGTATCGAGCACTTCTCTTCGGCCTCTCATCGGCTTCAAGGGTCTTCATGAAGGTTCTGGCAGCATTGATGGCATCTCTGCTTTCTGTTCCAGTGAGGAACCAATGCTACTTGGACAACATTTTGATTCTGTGCTCCTTCATCCATGCAGCCCATCGGGATCTGCAAATTACCCTGTCAAATCTCCAGAGCCACGGATTTTTCCACTCCCAACCCCTCCATGGTTCCTGCTTCCCTACCAATGAGCAGGAACCAGCCACTCATCCATCAAGGTCCCGCTCCCACCACAAATCCAGAGATCTCTCAATTGGTGGTGTTCCCCATTAATCTGGAAGGGACTCCTTTTCAGGGTCCCAGACAGGCTAGTGATAACCACCAATGCCAGCCTCCTGGGTTGGGGTTCCCATATGCAGGGCCAGATAGCTCAGGACCTTGGTCCAGGTCAGAGTAGGCCTTTCCCATAAATTGGCTAGAGCTCAGAGCCATTTTTCTAGCTCTCAAGAATTTCAGGCACTCAGTGACCGGCTCTCATGTTCTAGTCCTTATGGACAACATGGCCACCATGGCTCATGTCAACTGGCACGGGGGGGGGGGGGAAACGAGGTCCAGAGCTCGCATGGGAGAGGCTCTGTGGTTGGGGTTATGGGCAGAGCAACACCTGTTGTCAATCTTGGCGGACCACTTTTCCGGGATCAACAACTCCCAGGCCGACTGGCTCAGCAGGAGCCTAGTCAACCAGGCAGAATGGTCTATTCCTACTTCTCTATTCAGAGACCTTTCCCTCAGATTCGGAATGCCGGAAGTGGATCTTTTCCACTCCTCAAATTGCCCAGGTCACCAGATTCTTCACCAGGTTTCCTTGCCAGGGAGCGGAGGGGCCCAATGCCCTTCGGTGCAGATGGCCCAAAGGTCTCCTCTATGCCTTTCCCCCGCTTCCCATCATTCCGGCAGTAATTCGGAAGATGTTGGAGGAACGAGCGGAGCTCCTCCTCCTGGCACCCTATTGGCCAAGGACGCCCTGGTTTGCGGACCTGGTCAACCTGTTGGTGGCTTCTTCTTGGAGGATCCCAGCCCATCTAATCTCCCTTCATCAGGGGATTCTGCTCCACCCGGAGCCCCAGTGGCTCAAGCTGACCATGTGGCACTTGAGCAACTAGAGGTGGCTGATCTTCCTGAAAGGGTCATCATCACTATCCTGGCATCTCGCAAACCTCCCACAAGGCACATCTATGATGCCACCTGGAAGGCCCTTCCCGATGGTGCCTTAGGGAGGGTCTCTCTCTCCTGCTTTAGCCCAGTTAGCAAAGGTTCTTAGATTCCTTCAGCATGATCTGGAGAAAGGTTTGGCCCCCAACACCTTACGCAGGCAGGTTGAGGCCCTCTCCTTGGTTCTTTCATGGGGTTCGCTTCCTTCCTTATCCCATCACCCTTCAGTCAGGAGGTTTTCGAAAGGGGATTCCAACCTGCACCCTCCGGTGGTTCACAGGTATCCTTCCTGGAATCTTCATGTGGTCCTTTATGCCCTTACAAAGCCCCCTTTTGAACCCCTTAGAACATTGTCTCTCCGTTTCCTGACTCTGAAGGTAGTGTTCCCCACTTCCATCACTTCAGCCAGGCGGGTATCTGAGCTCACTGCTCTTTCCATCAGACAGGACCTTTGTTCCTTTCACGATGATAGGGTTGTCCTCAGTCTGGACCCCTCATTTATTCCAAGGGTTAACACCTGTTTCACAGGTCCCAGGACATTATGTTGCCTGGCTTCTGCCCCCTCCCGCACCATGACTTAGAGCAGCAGTGGCACTCGCTAGATGTAAGAAGGGCTCTTAGAATATACATTAAGTGCACTTCTTCCTTCAGGAAGTCTGAAGCCATTTTGTTTTCTTTTCCCTTCTCACTTGGGGCACAAGGCCTCTTCTCCTACTATTAGCAGGTGGGTCAGATCTTGCATTGAGCAGGCCTACAAAGCTGCGGCCCTTCCGGTTCCTCGAGGTCTGACAGCGCACTCTGCCAGAACCGTGGCCACTTCGGCTGCCTGGGTGACCCAAGCACCGTTGGAGGAGATCTGTCGTGTGGCCACGTGGACATCTCTGTCTCCTTTCATCAGATACTACCATCTGGGTGTCTTTGCCCAGGCAACTGCAGCCTTCGGCAGACGGGTGCTTCAGCGAGTGGTTCAACAGTCGGTGTGATGAGCCGGACGAGGACCCACCCATGGACATGCAAGCTTTGGTATGTCCCATCCTGGGCTCTTGATGCAGCATGGAGGAGAATGGACGTTGGTAGAAGTTACCCTGAACGCCCTTTCTATCTATGCTGCGAGAGAGCCCAGCCCCTCCCTTGATTCATCCGGAGAGGGTAAGTCATATTTCTGTATTCATTTGTGCTTTCAGAGACACCTTTCAGTCTGTCAAGTATCTTCGCCAAAGCTGGGGTCTCTTCCGGGGGCTGGCTTCTATATCTTAATACAGACTCAGCTAAATGACATCATAGGAAGGAGTCAACCCATCCTGGGCTCTCTCGCAGCATAGATAGAAAGGGCGTTCAGGGTAACTTCTACCAATGCCCATTCTATTCATGCAAATCATCCTTACTTCTTCCGCATTTATATGCCATTCATACATCGCTTTTTGCTCTTTAACTTTCTCATTTGTTCTGTCTACTTTGTTTTCATGGTTTTTGTCTTCCTCTGAAGCTGTTCATGCGTCTTTCACGTATTTAGTTTGTGATTCAGTCATTACTCGTTCCTTCAATAGAATTAACCTTATATTTTTAGAGAGTGTCAGTTTGGTCTAGTGGTTAAGGAATTAGGCTAGAAACAAGGAGATTATGAGGTCTTTTCCCACCTGGCCAAAAAGCAGACCGGGTGACTTTGAGCCAATCATTCTCTTTCAGACCAACTAACCTCATAGGGGAAAATAGGAGGAGGATTAGGTATACATGGCCTTGGCATATTTATGAAATTGTTTGGTTACAAAAATAATAACAAAGATGGAATACACACAGATGCACACATGCAGACCCACAGGTAGTCTTTGGCTTACAACCACAATTGAGCCCAAAATTTTCCTTGCTAAGGAAGGCAGTTGTTAAGTAAATCATATCTCATATTAATAACCTTTTATGTTGCCATGATTGTTAAGCAAATTACTATAATTGTGAAGTGAATCATTAATAGAATCTGGCTTCTCCCATTAACTCTACTCGTCAGAAGGGTCCTAGGAAGCAAATGACAACCGCTGGACCCCGGGATGCTGCAACCATCGTAAATACATGATGGTTGCGAAGCAGCTGAAGTTTGATCATGTGACTCCGGCAATGTGGTCATAAGTGTGAGAAGTGGTCATAAGCCACATGTTCTCCATTTTTATTATTTTTATAAATAACTAACTTGAAACCCGTGCTTCGCTACGAAACTATGTGGTCGGGCTTAGTTTTTGGGGAGGAAAATAAGGGGGGGTGGGGTGGAATTCTGCCTCTGCCTACCAGCATCCATCAGTATTAATTTGGCTAGTGTCCTGTCAGTATGTGAAAGAGTTGAGGGCTGTTTGGAAACTGAAACAGTATTTGCTGTGTGAGCATGAAGGAGACAGTAAGGAGCCTGGGTGTGGCTTAGCTCAACTGTTCTGTACTAAAGCTGCTTGATGCTCTGAAATTAAAACTGAAACTGAAACTCCGCTCCTCGTGTTTTGCATTTGGAACAGATTTCTTTTCAGGTGGGGAGGGGGAGTAGAATTCCTTAGCATCAGAGCATGTTAGTAATAATATATGAAATACGAATGCTCTGATGGTCATTTAGAAAAATCCCTTCTTAGTGAGCACCTAGAAACCAAGAGGTGTGCCAGTATGTGCCAAATTTCAAATTTGTAGGCTTTACAATTCTGGAGATTTTGTGATGATGTGTGAGTAGTATTTCGTGTTTATATATATAGAAGATTGAAGGCAGTGAACATACCTAAAGCTGCCCTCCTCCTATTTTCCTACAACTCTGTGAGGTGAGTTCATCTTAGAGAGATATTTCTTTCCTCTGTTAATTCAGGTTTGCGCTCAATCAACCTTCTTTCAACATACATTCTTTTTTTGACTCCATCTCTTCATGTTTATGATAAACATTTAAGTAACCATCAGCCCTTCTAGGGAAACCAGACCCAAAACATGACTGGAAGAACTAATTCTAGTTTATTGTAAGACTCCATTAACAGAATCTTGCAACTCTGAAAGAAGAAACTTGTTACCAGCACTTTCAACTGCTTGATCAGTTAAGGTGAATTCTTCTTAAATTTCATTGTCTGACCAAGAAGCCACTGAGGGGCTCTGCCTCTCTTATCTGATTGTTTCCTAGGTGGATTGCTTCCCCTCTTTCCCCAAGACCATTCACCCATTTCTGCTACAGCCAGTTGATTTTTATCCTTCTGTATACTAGTTCTCAGATTTCTGTTACAACAGAAGTGAGACTGATATACAGAAGGATAAAAATACAGATAGTTCTTGGCTTAATGGCCACAATTGAACCCCAAATTTCTATTGTTAAGTGAGACATTGTGAATTTTGCCCCATTTAACCACCTTTCTTGCATCAGTTGTTGAGTGCATCACTGCAATTGATAAGTCAGTAACCCGGTTGTTAAGCGAATCTGGCTTCCCCATTGACATTGCTTGTCAGAAGGTCACAAAAGGTGATTACGTGACTTTGACACAACGGTCATAAGTATGAACCAGCCGTCAATGGTAGTACCTGTGAAAAACGGTCATAACTTGCTTTTTTCAGTGCTGTTGTAACTTTGAACGGCCACTAAATGAAATGTTGTAAGTCGAGGACTACCTGTAAACTAACTTTTAGCAGAAATTGGTTACTGTACTGGGGAATGTGTGAATGACCTTGGTAATACTCAACTGTTGTCATTTTTTTTAAAACAATCACTCATCCCTGGCAATAGCGCACCGATTAAAGATAAAGATTTCCCTGTTTCTTGACTGAGGGAGCCAGCATTGTCCAAAGACAATTTCTGTGGTCATGGGGCCAGCATGGCCATATGCCAAAGGCGCATAAAATGCTGTTGTCTTTCCACGAAAGTGGTACCTATTAATCTACTCACATTTGCATGCTTTCGAACTGCTAGATATTTGGACATCTACATTTTCCCATCCATTTCCTATCTTTAATAAATATTCTGCCTGGCTACACAAATTCAACTACAGGTTGACTTCATTTAGCAACCATAGTTGGGGCCAGCAACTCAGTTGTTAAGCAAAGAGGTCGCGAAGTGAAACCGTGACTGCATTTGTGATGTTATTTCAGCTTTCCTTTGCTTTATAAACCCGTGGACATCATAATGTGAGGATTGGCTGCAAAATTAATTTTTTATCACTATTGCAACTGTGAATGGTCATTAAACAAGTAAGTCACCGAATGAAGAGTAGCTATATTTGGTTTTGTTTTTTGTCATGTATGTAGAGCTATCTATATCACAGTTTTTCTTGTCCAACAGATTTTCCCTGGTCTTTGACAAATGAATTTCAGATTAGCACATAAACTAACATTTTGGCTTTTAGTCAGCAGTGTAACTTAATCTGCATTATAAAAGTACATGCATATATACGGGTCCACAGCCATATTTATATTTATTTACATATTTCTGCATTTTTGCTCTCTTTGTCTATATCCTTTGCAGCTATCTTTTTTCTCCTCTCTGTTTGAAATATGCCTTTTTTAAAAAAATCTGAGTTTTGGTAACAATCATTCTGTTAAACGCACTATTTTCTCCTCTATAGCCTCCTGTTTTCATTATTCCACCCAGTCCCAGAATTCTTTTTCAAAGTTCCCACTAATGTAACTCCATACACTTCTATAGCGGTTTGTAACACAACTCTTTTCACTCTGTTCCAAGCAGCTGCCACATCTTTCTTCTTTTCTTACGTCTGTTTTCCATTCAGCCTGTTGGAAGATTAATCCATCCTTTTGATACTCTTTCAGGCAGAACCCATACGTTTTCTTCCTGCAGTTGTTCTGCTTTCACATTAATTTCTTTCCTTCTATGATTTTATTTAACATTTACATAGTCATGCGTGTTTCAACCAGCTCTGATACACTCTTGATACTGTAAACAATGGTCTGGTTCATTTTCTATCCTTCATATCTCCTTTGAATCTTCTATTGTAAACGATTAAACTAACCATGCTTTTTTCTTCATTTAGATCTGCATACATATATGAATAGACTTTCACATATATGGTTTAATTTGAAACAGATATTCTGATAAGAAGAGATTCACCATTTGGTCACAGTTCTCTTTCATTCTTTGGTCTCTGTGTAGCCCAGTTGCTTTATTTGTATTGATTCATTTTTACCTATTAATTCTTGCCTCATAAGAATAATTAGAAAGTTGCACAGCTGTCCCACAGACTTATTTCCCATTGATCTATATATATCACCATTTTCTGGAGCATGCTTTGCAATTATCCCCAATTTATTCCTACTTTCATGTACATCCACCACAACCTAAATGTCACCAGTTCATTTTTTAGCCCTTCCATTCAAAATCAAACCTAAATTTACAATTCTATTTCACTGCAAGTATTAATCAATTAAACTCAACAAGATTCAGGTCTATCGGTATACATCCATTCTATTTGTCTTATTCTTATTTTCTATCTAAGTGGTCACTAAGAGTCAATGACTTCATGGTACATGATCCATCAATTTATCTTATTATTATAGATGCACAACTTTTTTTTCTGTTCATTTCATAGTTCATATTTTTACTATATTTTCCTTTTACATTCAAGGTAATTTTCCTTTTACTGAATAGACATCATTTTATTGCCCCCAAAATGTTAACTTTCTATCAAGGCTTTGGTCCAGAGGCTGTCACAAAATGCTAAGAAGTAATACTGGAAAAAGATAGACTAAAATATCAACGAATTGATATTTATTTTACACAGAGAGAGAGGGGGGGGGGAGGGAAAGAGAGAGCGAGCATTTGCTGCCAATGTTCAGGATAATGCCAGTCAGTTTTGGCACATTTTAGTCAATCTCAATTTTACTCCATTGTATGCCCATGTTATTCTGTGCAAACCAGAAATTTTGATCTAGACACTACTTTAAAAACCACCATACTGCGAATCAAATCCCACCAACCAGGAGATATATAAAATATGCTGGCACCCACCAGATCCTGTGGCACCACCTAAATGATGGAATCTTCATCCATTTATTTGTTAGAATCTATCGTGTCTTTTCTTCTGGAGATCAGGGTGGCCTGCATAGTGTACTCTTGCCCTCAGTGTTGGCTCCTTAACAGCCAATTTGTGTGACAGTTTGGCCTCACTCAAAATTGCCTAGTCAGCTTCCATGGCAGATAGTAGTTAGAAACATTTCTTTGAAAGTGGCATTCTAGTCCCTTAAGAGGATGGTTTTCATGGCACCTTTTGAGTCAGGAGATCCATAGACAGAACAGTTTTCTCTTCTGAAGCAGCTACAGAATATTCAATTCCAATTTTTAAAACCAGAAGTTGTCCGAAAGAGATTTTTAAAAATGACCACAGATGTTGTGCCTAGACAAAGCTTATTGATGGTACAGACCTTTCTATCTTTATTTTATTGTTTAATACAAATAAAAAGAAAGTGGATTAATTGGAAGAGTCCCTTATTTACTTGGCCCATTTACAGTAAGCTAACCTAGATTGCTGAAGAAGAACACTCCAAAAAATGGTCAAGCTGTTGTGACCAAAACTAAAGACTATATTTGAATCTACTGCAGTAAAGGGACCAACACCCCCCCAAATCCTGGCCTTCAACTTCTGGGTCAGGGAAGGGTTGAAAATCAAAAATCAAAGCAACCATATGTTGCAAACTGATTAGATTGACCTGCAAAGCACCCACAATAGAATCAACAGTGGATGGTGGGATTCAAAGAAAGCAACGCGTTATTCCCAAAGTCAATTCCTTCAGTGTCAATTGAACGTCAATTCAGCCACAGTTGGGACCAACATTTCTGTTGCTAAGCTAAGTGTTGGTTAAGGGAGTCATTCCTGATTTTATGACCCTTTTTTAGGCCACGGTTGTTAAGCAAATCACTGTGGGTGTTAAGTCAGTCACACAACAGTTCAGAGAAACTGGCTTTCCCATTGAATTTGCTTGTTAGAAACCATCTAGGAAGATCACAAATGATAATCACATAGCCCCAGAACATTACAACAGGCATAAATACATACATGCTGGTTGCCAAGTGCCTAAATGTTGGTCACATGACTGTGGAAATGGTGCTAGGGTTGGAAGTGCTAGGAGGACCATAAATAATTCTTTCCAGTGCCGTTGTAATTTTGTACCGTCACTAAACAAATGATTGTAAGTCGAAGATTACCTGGATTATGCAACTAACTTACATTTGGCGGAGAGGCTTTCTAGGAAGCTGCTCTGTGAGCAAATCCTACTGACATTGAATCACAGTCCATATTTCCAAGTATGTTTTTTCAAAAGGAAGCTTATGCTGACCACTTTCCCAGTATTCCCTAAGACCTGTGTTTTGTGAGAGTCAGATCTCACCGCTTTTTTGAGTCACTTCAAGATGTTGCCAGCATTTTAAATGAGAATCCACCAGCCCAGTCCCTGGAAGTAGCTTATTCAGATAAACATTTTCAGACAGAAAGAGGAGGAGAGATTGCAGCTGAACCACTGGAGGCAGAATTAATTGATGCTTCTGGAGCTTTGCCAAACACTGAACAGAAAGATGCATTGAAAAAGTTGGAGAATCGTATGCAAACTTTAACCACAGTGCATGAGACAGCTGCCCCATTAATTGATTTGACGCCCGTGCCTTTATACAGAATAATGTAAAGCAATACTATGATCCATGGTGGCTCAGTGGTTAAAATGAAGTATTGCAGACTGACTCTGCTCACTGCCAGGAATTCGATCCTGACCTGCTCAAGGTTGACTCAGCATTCCATCCTTCCGAGATTGATAAAATGAGGATCCAGATTGTTGGGGGCAATATGCCGACTCTGTAAACGGCTTAGAGAAAGCTGTAAAGAACTATGAAGCAATATATAAGTCTAAGTGCTAGTGCTAGTGCTATTAATATGAGTTTGTCTCCAACACCCCTCAAAGACAAACAACCAGACAAATAGCCAGTTTGTGAAGATTCGAATACATAACTGGGAGATACAAATTCCCTCCTCCAAATTACACATATTGCAGAGATGGGCTCAATCTTAGCTTATTAAGAGGCTCTTAGATATTTATTCCAGAACAGCAGCTGGCAGTTTAGGAGATTTCAGATATACGCCCTCCCAGTGTTTCCAGGAAGTGTGTTCAGCAATCATTTTGGCTTCCCAGACTGAATAAGATTCAAGTATTACTTCCCTATCCTTCATTTCCTAATAGTGTACGTTGATGCTTTTCCCAGGATAAATTTACCCATTTCCTTTTCCTAAATTATTGTGTTGCCTCATGAGCAAAATGACCTATTTATTCATTCAAAAAGAAACGTTAATACCTTGAAAAGGTTTGTCCAATAAAAACCCTGTCCTATACATAGTACAAAGTAGACTTCTTTCTCTCATGTTCAGTGTTTCATGCTAAATTTAATCCTAAATATTTATTTACATATTTATTTAGGTATGTATGTATCCTGCTTTTATTATTTTTATAAATAATCATCCTCCTATTTTCCCCATAACAACCACCTTGTGAAGTGGATTGGGTTGAAAGAGAGCAAGTTGCTGAAAGATGTCGTGTCTATGGCAGGACTGTGATGCCTACCAAGCTGGATTTTTTTGATCAATGTCTGTGATGGTTTTATTACTATTTAGAGACCTTTTAGCCCTTGAATTGCGTGTGGTTGCCTAATCATTTAATAATAACCGTCTCTCAGTTTAAAAGAAATACAAGAACAAAAGTGCAAATAGAAATAGGCAGATAAAGTTGTATGGTATGTCTCTTCTCTCTTAATTGTGTGTCCTTTTGAATAATTTCTGTTTCTTTCCTCTCCTTTACCTGAAATGTGAAGTTTTTGTCTGTTTCAATCTCAGGATGTATCTGTTGACGACTGATAATATCAAATGATGCTTGTACGGTATATGCGCATCTTACATGAAACACACAGCTAGACCTTTCCTTTGCCACAGATCAAACACATAAACAGAGCTTTCATGTAAACATCGGGGCCATTCATGTCTTAGGAATCTTCTTGGCATTTGAGAAGAGATGCAGTCTCTGTTAAGATATGTTTTTACTCAGCCACTCATCCAGTTTGTTTGTGCCTTACCTCTCTTACTGCGGTAAGAGATTAATCCTACCCTATTGTTTACTTTTTATTTGCAGTATGAACAAGCCAATAGACCAGAGGTCTTCAAACTTGGCAAGTTTCAGACTTTTGGACTTCAACTCCCTGGGAGTTGAAGTCCACAAGTCTTAAACTTGCCAAGTTTGGGGACCCCTGCAATAGACCCCCAGTCCCTTCTAACCTCACTGTGGTTGAGTTTCAGGAGTTTTACCGAAAGGTACAGCACAAAAGGAAATCGATATGGGAAGGGGAAAGAAAAGCAGAAACAATGCAAGGAACATAAGGGTAGTAATAATTGAATAGTGACCAACTATGATTCAAATTAGATTAAAATAATTGATGATACAGGCAGGCTTTCAAGAAAAATCCTGGGAGCCAGACTTTCCTAGAAAAGAGAGCAAAACGATTGCTGGTCTCAGTGGATACGCTTTAGCTTTGTGAGGCCTTTTTGAATAGGCTTCTTCCTACTCATTGCTCCAGGTAAAGCGTTGATATGTCCTCCAGTCAAGAAGATCCTCCACAGGTGGGACCTGTAGCTTGAGTCGGGGGGAAGCGCAGTAAATAGAAACGACAAGGATGACTGTTCATGTCATTGTCCATGTCTTCATGGAACTTGCTGACCTTTGCTGTTTTTGTTTGGTCAAGATGTAAATATGATTATGGAAAGGACTTTTTTTCATCCCCATGTGAAAAATAATCTCCCTGGTATTCTGAGAAACAGTCTTTAATTTGCCATTATTATTTGATAGGGATTTGGGGAGAATTAATTCAGCCCAGTGAGCTTGCCTTTTGAATATTAACTCATTCTGTCAGACAGGCTTTGAGGAACAGCAAGATCAGAAGCCCTTTTATGACCACTCTCTCTGTTGTAATCGCATAAGCAGTAATAGGGGTTTCAAAAATTCATTTAAATGTGAATCCTTGAACCTTTTCAAGAGTGTTCCTTTTTTTAAAAGGAATTGTTTGAAAAATTAATCATTGTTGCAACATTTCTCAAGTCCAGTAATTTTCTCCCCCTCTCCTAATATATAATTGTTTAAATCTGAGATCTAATCAGAGCTTCAAATATTCAACAAAGCTTTAAAATGATGTTTCAAAAGTGTCTGGCTTGATCTTTGTTAGCTTCATTCTGTAATCAGTAGCAACGTGTTTGCTGTTTGCTGGAAAGGTCAAACACTTCTATGAATATTGTCTTTGATTGAAGTTGAAAGGATTGCACAGTCTTATGTTGTTATGAAAAAAATTGTTTTCAGCTCATAAATCAATGAAATGAAGAATTTGCTCTGTTCAAGGGGCAACCAGTGTATCTACATCTACAACAGGAAATACTGAAATAATTAATGTAAGGCTTCTCTTTAACTTGTGTGCCTGACAAAAACTGGAAGAACTGGATTTGTTCTATATAGTTCTTGTTGCTTTCTCTTCTCATAACAGGGAAAAAAACTTTTGAAAAAAAAGATATCTTAAAAGCCGCCGCCTTCTTTCAGGAGAATTTTTTTTTTTTCCTTACTGTATCACAACACTTTTTGCCTGTCCAAACAACTTACTTACAAACTGTTACAAGACTACAGGATGATGGTGAAAGAACAAGCGTTTGACATTTGGAAACTAAATTTGCCCTCTGTATTGACTTTGCCAAAGAGGCTTTATGTAATTATTTAACCATTTCATCTAGTGAAAGAAAGCTAATCAAAAGCTACTCCCAGCCTGTTGCTTGAATGAAATTCACACTGAGTTTTCTAGTGTATATTTTACTGGTTTTAAATTCCAAGACATATGCAGGATCCACTATGCTAACATTTTTCTGCTAAAATGCTGACTTGGTTTTTCAGGTGTTAAAATAAAAACCGTAGGGATATATTTTTGGTATAGAGATGGAATGCTTCTAAATTTGGCTATAAAAGATTGCAGATATAAGATACCGGGTTGAGTCATTAGCCTATTTCTAGTGTTAAAAAAGACATCAGTAGATATTTAAAATAGACGTATGAATATTTTTGCAGACTCTAGTCTTGATATATTAAACAATATACTCCACCCTCCTGAAAATTTCTGGGGAAAAAAACAATACACCACAATGTGGTGTGGTAAT
This sequence comes from Pseudonaja textilis, assembly GCF_049901715.1. Lineage (NCBI taxonomy): Eukaryota > Metazoa > Chordata > Lepidosauria > Squamata > Elapidae > Pseudonaja > Pseudonaja textilis. The sequence continues at coordinate 76,519,413 of NC_141992.1, forward strand.
GAAAGTATGACCTTAACACTGGGGAGAGGATCCATCCTCACTGGGGAGAGGATCCATCCTCAGAGTTTAGCGGTAAACTAGCCAGTCATACTCTCTGAACTTGGCCAATGTGTTAGGAAAGTTTGTTGTGAAAATGGGAGGACGAAACATTACAAAATAGTTCTTTTGAGCATCTAACTGAAAGGTGGGATAAAAATCCTTAACAAGAAATCAAGGGACTGATTATTTCTAGGAATAAAAGCTAGTGGCCTTGTTCTGTATCAAGTTATGCCATAGTTTGCTTTACTGTGATTTATTAACTGAACCACAGTGATTGGATACACAAGACATGGTAAGCCATAAATTACGACCTGAAAACCACAGTTTGCTTAACCAAATAACTTTATGACAATATGGCAGTGTTTGATAGAAATTCAGCAGCCTGTTATCATACTTGATATCTTGAAAGCATTCTGCAAACTTGCATAGTCTGCCTTTGTTTTTCTTCCAAATAACCTTTCTTTGATTTCCATGCTTTGGGCAGAATCAAAAGACAGTCTTGTAGTCAGAGAAGCTCGTACATAATTTGTAGTCTCCTTCTGTAGAAAATAGCAAATGTCTTGAGAACAACAGTTTGGATTAGAAATCCCTTTAGGTCCAATGTTCCTGTGGAATTCCTTTCCCAGTTGGACACGTTGATATACATGCCTTACAACTGGTTTAAAAAAAAACAAGTATGGGATATGAGTATGGAATACAAACCCACACACTTATATATGTATAAGGAACTCAAAAGTTATGGTGCAAAAATGAATTTTAATTTTAATGCAGTTCATGAACAAATTAAAGAAACTGTTTGAAAGCAGAACGCATAGACTTATATTGTTAATATACATTTCAGATCATTTTCTTGTGACAAAGCCCACCAAAGTATAATGCTGCCTAAGGTTTGTAACTAGAAAATAAAACTTGGCATATGTAACAATCAATTCTAATTCTGCTTAGCTGCCAAAGCTCACGTTTTGTAGCTGGGAAACAAAACTTGGCGCCCTGTAACAATCAATTTTAATTCTACTAAGCGTATAATTCTGTAGAACTGCAGTTCACATGAATTCATGAACATCATTGTGTCTCTGCCGAGATTTTTTTTCTGCCTAGTGAGTCTGGGACACTGCATTCCACTATTGTCTGTTGCAGATGTTTCAGGTGCACAACTCAAGTGGTGCCATAAATTAATGAAAATATCAGAATAATTAAAAAAATGGTTGATTGTCTTGGATAGGAACAAATGAAGAGAATTTCAAATGTATGGCATACCTACTCAGGAACAACACCTCAGGAAAAAGCTTTGTCCTAGTCTTTTGTATTGCTGCTAGGCTGAATGATTACAGGTAGTCCTCCACTTATAACCATTCATTTAGTGACTGTTCAAAGTTACAACAGCACTGAAAAAGTGACTTAAAACACACTTAACGATTGTTGCACCATGGTCACATGATTGAAATTCGGGCACTTGGCACTGGGCCTTTATTTATGATAGTTATACTGTCCTGGGATCAGGCAATTACTATTTGCAACCTTCCCAGCTGACTTCCAAAGAGCAAAGTCAATGGGGAAAGCTTAACAACTGCAGCAATTTGCTTAACAACTGGGGCAAACAGGTCATTAAATGGGGCAAAACTCACAAAACTGCCTGCCTCAGCAATGGAAATTTTGGCTCAGGTGTGGTCGTAATTCGAGAATGGCCTTTATATTTCAGCATAAATGACACCTTTCAATATAACTAACCCTAAGCTTCCAGATGGTACATTCACAGCAAAAAGATATTCTTGCTATGTGTAGAAGTATCAATAATGTCTTTTATACAAAGATTATTTCCACATAGATCACTTGCCAGAAATTTAACCCCCCCTCAAATATCTTTCAGAAACTTTTGCTTCCTTCGATCCCTTTTTAAAAAGATGATGTTCAATCTCTGAGAATCCTAAAAGTTGCTGAAGGTGCAAACAAATCTCAACCTGGCACTTGGTGGAAAGAGAAATATCTGCCTTAAGTGGCCATAACCCAGAAGAGGAGCTGTTTGCAATCAATAGATAAACGTATCTGTAAAAAAAATTACACTTCTTTACTTTGCAAAAATACCATATTAACAAGTCAGCATGATGTCAATTTATCTGAAATTGACGACAATATAGCTGAGTAAAGTAATACTGTTGGCTTGATGGAAGTTCAGGCTTTCATTCTAGCCAAGGATGAGTAACATGAGCTCTCAAAGCTGTCTGCAGTCTCAGGACTGCAGAAATGCATGGAAAATGTAGTGGATTAAATTGAACCTCAATTTGAGAACAGGAATCCAGAATTCCTACCAACAGCAAATTCAGGTTCAATAATTCGTTATATGCCTTATCATTTAATGCCTTGTTTGGTTGCTGTCAAAACAAAAGCAGTTGGATATTGGATAATATGTAGGGTTTGATTAGACTGTGAATCTGTTTGTTATAGAGCAAAGATAAACAAATAATTTAATTTTAGTCTGAATAAATTATTCTACCTGACAGCCCTCTCAGTATGCATAAGTTTCAATATTAAATTTGTTTTGTTTATGATGGCTGGAGAAAATATTATTTTCTGTATTAAAAAACCCCCTCCTGCCTGAAACACCACATTCTTTTATAAAATTCTCTCACAAAGTAATTCTTTTCTTTATATTTCTTTGTTTTTGAATAAATGATTCTTGAACGCACGGCAGGTATATTTGTATGTTAACAGTGCACTAAAACCAAGGAGAAATGAAAGCGTCTGTGGATTTCTGATTTGGTATGAAGTGTGTTGTTTTGTGGGAGGACAGCTGGATGCTGCAGGACATGAAATCTGTTTTTTCCATTTTGTGTCATGTGTCATAATTAACTGTCACAGGAAGCATTCCTGTGGCAGTCAAAGCTATCGCTTGCATGAAAAATTATTACTCAAAACTAAGATAAAATTAGAAATTACACGTTTCTTGCAGAGTTTGATGATTTTTGTTGTTAACCTTGCACTATTGATTGTGTCTGTGTGTGCGTGCATGCGCCTTTGAGTCATTATTGAACTTTGGCAACTCCTTGCATTTTTCTTGTCAAGATTTCAGAAGTTTTTTGCCATTGCCTCCTTCCTAGGGTTGAGAGAAACTGGATCAAGGTCAACCAGATGGTATTGTAGCTAAAATGAGACTAGAATTCATAGGCTGTTAATTTTTGGTCTGGTGCCTCAACCACTACCACTCACTTTCGAAATACCTCTCTATAATTAACAAAAGCTAAAACATTGAGTTAAAAAAAAATCTAAAAGGAATTTGTGGAAAGAACTGGATTATGTGATTTTGTAGCTAAATGTAACTAAATTATTAAATACATTAATATACACTGAAACTCTCCGTGCCTATCTCCTCCATGCTGCATTGAGAGCCCAGGATGGGTTGACTCCTTCCTATGACATCATTTAGCTGAGTCTTTACTAAAATATAAAAGCCAGCCCCCGGGAGAGACCCCAGCTTTTGACTCAGCTCCTTTCAGTCAGTAGCTGTGTCTCTGAAAGCGTTCTGTTAGATAGTACTCACCAGCAATCTTCAGTACTTTTTCCTCACTTCAAGCAGCTCCCAGGGATCTGGGCAGCTGCTCTTCCAGGAGAGCAGGGCTCTCTCTCCTGCAATGTTGGGAGCAGCATTACCAGAGCTCTGTGCAGGCAACTTGGGCAGCGTCTGTAGACCTCCCCCACGCCTGCGGTTTGAGCAGTCGTAAAATGCGATCGGCAAACCGATAAAGTCTTTTTGAAGTTTTGGGTGGTTGCACTTCCCCAAGACCTCTTAAGTTGTGCACTATTGAGATAAGCGTCCCCAAAACCTTCCATACCATTAAGGAAAATGTATTTGATCTCTATTCTGTAAAGAAATTAGGCTTTCAGGTGACAGGGATGGTGTCTCACTTGTTTGTTTCTTTTTTGAATGTGGTCATATCCTTATTAATAAATTTTGACACACAAGGGATTTCCTTGTTGTATTCCTGGTCATATTCACATAATTTTGCAAGAGTCCCGTTGTTACATTTTTCATGCTTTATATTTACCCACTGCTTCTATTACTATTGTTACCAAAAACACTCACATTAAGAAAGAAAAACTAGAACAGTAGTTTAGTGGCTTTATTTATTTATTTTTTTAATTAGGGAGTTGGTGGCATCATAAACATGAAATGTTTAGCCCTTAATGTCTATGGAGATTCTCAGTCATCCAGGTCATGGTTGCCCCAAGGTGCTTTTTCAGAACTAAAGAAGCTTCTTGGATGAGAAGCAAAACGTCTTCAAAGAAAAACCAGGAAGTCCAGTTGCCTTTTGAAAAAACACCTTTGGGTTCAGCTCTTCAGCAACTCTTTGCTCTAAATGTAGAGCAAAAGAGTACAAATTATCCATTGGACTGACATAACTTAAGAATGATTAAATCAGAAGCCTGCAGTTTCCAGCATCTAAGGCAGGGGTGTCAAACTCAAGGTCTGTGGGCTGGATCCAGCCCATGGGGTGCTTAGACCTGGCCCATGGGAGCACCCTGGAAATACAGTAGATAAGGACTAGCCTGCAGCGCCTCTGCCAGCGAAAACAGAACTTTGTTTTCACCGGCAGAGGGCTGCAGGAGGATCACCCCAGCCCTGCCCAGGCTACCACAGGTGCCCCCAACACGAGTGATATCGAGTTGGCCATGCCCATCCTGGCCACACACACCCCAGCCATGCCGACCTGGCCCTCCAAGGTCAAACACAACCCTGATGCAGCCCTCAGTGAAATAGAGTTTGACACCCCTGATCTAAGGCAATACTTCTCAATCTCAGCAACTTTAAAAGATGTCCAGTAGACTCGAACTCTTAGAATTTCCCAGCCAGCCGCAAGCTATTCACATGCTGCTGAATGAGTGGTCATTAAAGAGAACCACCTTTATTTCATAGTGCCTTTAAATCTAAACTATTTTTTATCAATAGGGTTTTTGTTTATCTGGCCACTGATCTTTTTAAAACTTATAGGAAACTGCTATTGCAGGAAAATCTAAGGACAAAGTCCTATCAGATATTTCTGCTGATGGATCTGTTTTCCTGGGCAGATTCAGGACCTGAAAAATGTCTGGCTTTATAAATTTGTTCCAACTAACCACTTTTCTTCAGAGCAGTCTTTCAATACATAAGTCTTGTGCCTAATAATCCATCAAGTTGAGTCTTCTATACAATCTTAATTATTCAGTGATAACGTTAAATATAAAACAGTAATGTTAATGAATGTGTGGATGTGTGTACTATTCTTGTCAGAACTGGAAAAAACGTGCATTTCATGGTGAATGATAGCTTCAGTTTACTCTCTTTCTGAAGCAGTGGAAAATCTAATTGCTTTTAAAACGAAATTATATAATAGTGAATTATTTATCACTGTCAATAACAGTAGTGAAATTTCTGGATCTGCATTATGATAGGGATGAGCTATAGAAATATTTGCAGCAGAGATTAAAAATGTATATGTGTTATAGAAGCAAGAGTTGGATTTTGCTGAGGATAAGGTTTTTTTAAAAAAACCGTTTGTAAATCTGCTTTTTTCAAGGCCACAAAAACAAACCTTCGACAGATACTCCATCTTGAAGAATTCAGACCCAAGCCAACCTTGCTGATTAAAAGGAAATATGTAAGAAGTAAAAGGATTATAAATCTGGAAGTATTCCTTAAGCATACGTTTTCCAAATATATTAGATTATTGTTGTTGTTAGTTGTGAAGCCGTGTCTGACCCATCGCGACCCCATGGACAATGTTCCTCCAGGTCTTCCTCTTCTCTACCATCCTCCAGTGTCCATTTAAACTCACGTCTACTGCTTCAGTGATTCCATCCATCCATCTCATTCTCTGTTATTCCCTTCTTCTTTTGCCCTCAATCTTTCCCAGCATTAGGCTCTTCTCCAGTGAGTCCTTCCTTCTCATTAGGTGGCCAAAGTATTTGAGTTTCATCTTCAGGATCTGGCCTTCTAAAGAGCAGTCAGGGTTGATCTCTAGGACTGACCAGTTTGATCACCTTGCAGTCCAAGTGATTTGCAGGAGTCTTCTCCAGCACCATAGTTCTAAGTCCTCAATTCTTTGGCGTTCAGCCTTCCTTGTGGTCCAATTTCACAGCCATACATTGCAACTGGGAAAACCATAGCCTTGACTATACACACTTTTGTTGACAGGGTGTTGTCTCTGCTTTTTAGTATGTTGTCTAGATTTTCCTAGATATATATTGGATTACAGCACATATAATCCTGGTCAACATAGCTGAAGAGTGTTGATCTTGATCTACTGAAAGCTTTAATTGATTTCTTTTTTATTTTACAACTTTCTTTCATATTATTATGTAAAACATAAATACAATTATTTTTAAATAAAAAGTTATATTAACAGAGGTCACAAAGTCACATGCAGCCTCCAAAAATGTTCCAAAAATTGCTACCAAACTATAATATTTAATATGGCAGGATGAATAAAACATCTCTGGGTGGGAAATCATATTAACTTAATGGAATTTAATGTCAAATAAATTTACATTAAATTAAACTTAGTTTTTGCTCTTACCCACTTTTATATCATGGGCTCACTTTCTGTTTGAATGTGCCTCTTTACACAATGGGGTCAGTGGTCCCACATCTGAACTCCGAAAAGTTTTCAACCTTACAATTACAGCTGTGGAATCTCAAATAACTGTTCTTTCAGATAAAATCAGTGAAATATCTGTCAACTTCTCTCCTTGATACATTTGATATGCTTTCAATAAATAATGTATGTATTTAATTTAGAAATAGATTAAAAGGACAAGAAACTGAAAATGGAGAAATAGGACAAAACACGATATTAGTGTAGTTCAAAAAGTGAATCAGAGATGGCTCATCTTTTAAAATAAGTATTGGAAACAGGAACTCTTCAGGGGACAGACTTATTCAGTAGATAGATAAATTAGTGAGCAAAATAGTAATACTGCTGTTGTTCCAAACCTGAGATAAGATCACAGTGTTTTGCAACTCCTGCCCCCAGAATTCACTGGGGAACAAACATGTCTGTTCTTTGTGCAGTTTAGATAACAATCTGTGAAGATCTTACCTAAAGTTCCTAAAAGTGTAGAAACCAATACGTTGCTCTGTCTGTTTTTGAAGCACTTTGTATTAGCTGTAGCGGGAGTAACCCTACCGGTGCATATTCCATTAACACAAATTAAATTTTAAAGAATTTTCTTTGACTTATGTCCAAATTTTTTTTTGATGTGTGTGTAGTGTTTTCTCCACTTGAATAAAATGTCCTTTATAAATCTTTAATATTTCTTTTTTTAAAAAAAATAAAATTTTATTTGGGTTTTCACACATACAAAATACAAGTAAAACATCTTTTTTGAAAATAGCATGGTCCTGGGTTGAACTTCTTTATACAGACACAAAACTCAATTTCATGCTCCTTTTTGTATTCTATTCCATATCTTATACTATTTTACATTTTCTATATAGTTTTTCTCTCTTTCCCTCTTTTAATTTTCTCAATTTTATTTTGATTATCTCATCTCAATTCAAATCATTATATTTATACTTTTGTCTGTTCTGTTTCAATTTCATATTATCTTTTCTCATTAAACAAATTTTCTCCTGTAGTTACTAATTGGAGTATGATACCTTTATATCTTTTAATTACATCCATTCAACTCTTATTTAAACTTCAATATATACCTTAAGTTTATGACCTTTAATATAATACATAATACATAACTTCCAATCAAATTCTGCTTGGTACATTCTTATAATACACATTAAATTCTTTTTTTTAAAAAAAAAAAGAAAAATTGTAAATATATGTAACTTTAAACCCTCATTCCATTCCAGTTCTGTTCTATCATTAATAATCATTAAAATCTTAACATCTTTAACACTTCTTTTCAATTAAATATCATACTTCCTTAAAAACACATATTTCCATAATTAATTTTCCCTTATTTCTCTTCACATATGTTTTATAAATCATTAAATATACTTTTGTTACATTTATTTATTTACAAGCATTCCACTGAATTACGATAGCTATTTTATCAGACATTTTAATCATACATTGTTTCATATTTTCTAAAATTATTTTTGTTTCTAATATAACCATACTATCTTATGTATCTTTGCAGAATCCCTTTTTCCATTAAGTTTTCACCCATTATCTCTAAATAGGCCCTGTTTCTCTATATTTTGCTTCTGTCCTTTATAACTTCTTTTCCTTTCTTTCTTCCCTCCCTTCTTCTCCCTCCCCTTTTTACCCCCTTGTCTCTCTAGTTCTAATTCTCTCTTCTGCATTTCCCTCTTCTGTTGCTTTCTGATTTTATACTTATTTTTCACTCTATATTTTTTGGAATTGTTTTTCCCAATCTTAAACTTTCCATTCTCTTTCCCCCCTTTCTTTTTTTCCCCCCATCTAAGATTACTTGTTCATTAAAGATGGCTTCTTCTTTGTCACAATCTTCTTGTTCTGCAGGCATTTCTTGTTGTTTCCCCTAATTCCAAATCTCCATTTCTAAAAACTGAAATACAAAGCCAAAAGAACCTCTTCCTTCTTGTGCATCTTCTTTGTACTTTTTAAGTTCCATTTTCAGTTCTTCTAAAAGTGGAGCCATTTTAAATAGTTTTAAACAACCACCCGATTGCTTTCATTGCTAGTCATTCAAAACCATAACCAAGAATCCAGAAATCATCAAGTAATCCAGATAGTCCTGAGTTATATCTTCTTATTTCTTTTTTGACTTTCTGTCCTGGGGTTTTTGTTACGATATTTCAGTTAGAATGTATCTTTTGGAAGTCTTGTTGAGATTTTGCTGTAAGTTCTTTTTTTAATTCCAGGCAGTCTCCTCCCTTCCAGATCCTGCCCTTTTATTCTTCTTCTCTCCTTTCCTGTTTTCAAAAGCTTTTAATTATCCAGAAATCTTTATTATCCCTTTGACTTTTTATTTTCAGCATTAAATGCCTATTGATGTCAAAGTGGATTTTTTTTCCAATTTCTTGCTTAAGTCTCTTAGCTATCAGTATAGGAAAAGGAGAAAACCAAATCTTTCCCCTTTTTTCTCTCCTTCGCAGCTTAAAAATCTTCTTAGGGAACAATGTTATTGTTTTTTAACAGTTTCAATTCCAGGGTACCTTATTGTTGCTTTTGCTGTTTGACCCGATCAACTAAAACTTTTTCTTCTTATCTTCCTCCTGCACATTCTTTTCCGGTTGAGTTCTTCTCTGTGGTGGCCATTTCTGACCACCGCTGCAACCACCTTAGGGAAAGGGAGTAATGGCCAGCCGGAGAGGAGAGATGCGGCTCTCCTTAACCCTGCAAGCAGTCTGCCCCCTCTTCACCACCTCTACGGGGTGGCTTAGCCCTGAAACCAGCCGGCTCGGGGCACTCCAGCAGCGAGCGTGGATCGAAGCCTCGCAGAGATGAGGTTTCGGTCTGTCGTTGAAAAAGCTCAAACCGGAAGTTCCATCTTTAATGTTATTTCTATTCGTTAAAAAAATAGGTTGTGTAATCTCTCACTAAGAAAGACATTAATAGGATCCAACAGTTAACTTTCAAAAAATGAACAAGAGTAAAGAGAACATGAGATCTAGTGCTGACAGAAATGGTGTTTTTGTATCTATAGCTATCTTTTACTTGTTAAAGAACTATGTACTTCATATTATTAGCCCATCCTTTTTTTTTTACTATGATTTTCCTGCAGGGAATTCTGTATCCAAGATGGTGACCTCAATTCCATCGACAGAATGAGATATCTGGAGATGAAATGGTTGAGTCACAACTCAAGCAGCCTTCAATTAACCTCTTGACTTGTTTACATGAAGATGTTTCAGTTCTTTAGCTCAGAATAAACAGCATTATTTGGAGTTTCAGTAAGCTTTAGTCCTCCCTTAGGCAGGAAAGCCAGCTGGGTGACTTTAGGCTACTCACTTTTTCTTAGCTCAACCCACCTCACAGGATTCTTACAGATAAAATAGGAAGAGGGAACATTCATTGCCTTGAAGAAGCAAAATAAAGACTGGGTGTACATCAAGTAAACAAAATAATAAATGCATCTGGAATCCAATAGTTGTTTTTTTTTTTTTGTATCTGGCCTTGTTTAACTATTGCTCTGTGAAATCAAAGGGGAAAAGGAGGTGGAGAGATGGAGTAATGATAGCAGAGCAGCTATATGTGATCTTTCCTATACATTATCTCTCTGCATTTCTGCTATTTCCACCTGAAATGATTATGCTGGCTGGAGAAGATTGGTGTCTGTTGTACTGCACATCTAGGGAAGAAACCTAGTAGATTTCACACAATTCTCAACATCCTATTTTGAACCCCATTTTTTTCCTCCTCATAATTAATTAAGTCATAATTAAGCATTCTGGGAGCGTCGGAAGATGCTGAGATTCAGCTTTGCAAAACTCTGACCCTGCAAGGGGCAGAATCTGATCGGATTCTGTTGTCGACCATAGAGTTCTGCAGAACGATGGCCAGAGTGTTTTCTCTGCTGGGCCTAACTAATTTTGTCACTGACTGTGTTTTTCTGCCGAGGAACAATGATGAAGGAGGGTAAGAGAGAGAGGATAAGCTGGGGTTATCATTGATTGATTGATTGTATTGATTTACATAGCCTTGCTTCTCCTTATTGTGAACACTAAGGTCAAAAAACCCGAAGAAGAAGAATAAATGATCACAAAACAACAGCAAACACTCTAGTAGCATAATGGCTGCCGAGGGCAATCTTATGTCTAACCCCATAATCCTTAGTCATAAGAAACTACAATGACAAGCTCACCTCACACCTACATCTAGGTTAGTTGTTGGTTCTTCAGGATCTCAGCAGTTTAAAAATGGCAACATTGATTACTAGGGTAGTGGCAGAATATAAAGCCTCTTTCACTAGCATGTGTATGTATACCCGCGCTCACACATGAGGATGTGGGTGTGAATGGAAGGAAGGTAAGTCTTCACTTAGCAACCTTTCACAGATATGTGATGACAAGATAGATTTGTGACCAGTCCTCACATTTATGACCTTTGTTAAGTTTGTAAAGGAAAGTGAAATAAGATCATAAGCACAGTTTGCAGTTTTTAGTATCCACTTCACTTAAAGACCGAATTGTTGGTCCCAATTTGTGGTTTTGTTTCGATTTGTTTTTACTTTGTCTTTTCGGTTCCTTTTAGTAATAAAAGTAAATACACCGATCATCATGATTTTTAGCAAGATTAATTAGCATTTTCTGCCAATGATCTTAAAAGTGTATGGCATGACCAGTTTTGGAATGTGCTCACAGATGTTGGAACTCTTGAGATAAACACTATTTTTAATTTTAAGATTATATTTTCCTCTCTTCTGTTGATATCAAGTTGCTGAAGAAGTTTTCATAATGCTTTAATTTACTTTTAACATTACTATTTACCAGAACATCTTAAATCATAGTATTCTGAATAACAAACAAGTTATGGAGATTTATTAGTTTTGTTGTAATTGATCATTATTAGTTCCAATAAAAATATTGAAAATATTTTTTATGCTTAAAGATGTTGGGCAACTTCAATAATAGACACTAATGTACTTGTTCTCTGTAATGCAATTAGCTAGATAAAAATGAGTTTGAATGGGATATTTTTTTCCTTTTATGGAAACAGCTGTGATAAATATAATAAATATTACATGTACATTTTTTAGTTTTATAATGCTTATAAACTACAAAGCTAAAGGACAGTGGAAATGATGCTAATATTCTCCAAGAACATCCATCTTTAAACCTTGAACATTTACTCATTCTTGCTAAGTAATTACGAATTTCAATCAGTTGAGTAGTAAATTCCCTGGCATTAAGGTTTTTTTAAAAAATACATTTGTAGTAATAGATAAACTCTATGTAATATGGAATGTTTTGAAGCTATACAAGGTAGAAGAGAATCCCTTTGTGAACTAGCATCCTTGAAATATATGAGCTGATGGGGAATGAGGGGAACTGCAGTTGAGGACGTTTAGTTGTACTAGACTGGGGGAAAATGCTTTCAGATTTCCAGTGCCCATTGTCTGTTTTCCTTGAAGCATTTGAAAGTAAACCTGATTTGGAATTAATTATCTATATTTATTATGACAATATACCTCTACATCTTTTATTGAGTCTTGCAGCTTTTTGTGAACATGGATTGGAGTATAGCACAGGTCCCACTGGGATCTGCTTTTCTTCATAGGAGATACACTCTTGAAGTCCAGTTTTTGCCCTTGAATCCTGAGAACTCAAACACACACACACACATATATATATAAACCTGTACTGTTCTGTAGTGTTTTTCTGATGGCAAAAAATCTAAGTCATGCTATACTTTACCGTACTTATGTAAATATTCATCCCTTTTCATCTGAAGGGTGATGATGAAATAAGTTTTTTATTTTAATACAGTTGCAATGTGCGGTTGATTTGCAACATAAATCACGTAGCCTACAGAATGCAGTCAAAGTCAGTCAAGTTCATTTTCAACTTACGGTTCTAATTTTTGAAGGCCTGGTTCTTTGAGGACCCTTGCAAATGGCCCTTGATGTAACTTTTCCCCAAGTATCTGGTACGTGTGTTCCCCAGCAGCGTTACTTCAGTTACCAATTTTCCCGTTATCCGTTGAGCAACCTGGCAATAAAGCCTTGGATGCAAGTCCATACATATTTTTTCCACATTTGATTGGTGCAGGTTACCATTTTTAAGCTCAAGAATAGTATGGTAGATAAAAATCGGTTGCCTTTAATCATATTGAATAACACAGCTGCTCAGCTTTTAACCCTTTACCAAGTAAGATTGGGTGAATGGGATCAAAATGCGCTGCAGCTGTGCTACTACTAGAGTCCAAAACTAATATGATAACAGATGTGAGGGAGAGCAGGAAAAGCATCAGCGCTAATCAGTTTTATCAAAGTTCTTGCTATATATTTAGTTCTTTCCTCAAATCTTAACCAAGTACTATTCTAAATTTTAAGGACTCTATAATATTTGCATTGTTTTCTTAAAAGAAGAAGCTAAGGAAGTGCAAAAAAAAATCAACCTCCAATTTAATTTGCTACAGAAAATGAATTAATTACTCATAATATTTAGAAATATTTTATATAGAAGAATTCCTTGGTTTCATCTGTATGTTAAATAACATTTAATACAGGTAGTCCTCAACTCACAACAGTTCATTTAGTGATCGCTCAAAGTTATAACGGCATTGAAAAACGTACATCACCATTTTTCAGAGATACGACCTTAGTAGCATCCCTACAATCATGTGATCAAAGTTCAGATGCTTGGCAATTGGTTCATATTTGTGACTGTTGCTGAGTCCCAAGGTCATGTGATCCCCTTTTGTGAACTTCTGAGTAAAGTCAAGGGGGAATCCAGATTCAACTAACAACTGAATCTGACTGAACACAGGTACTGGTAGTCCTCAACGTTATGAACACAATTGAGCCCCAAATTTACATTGCTTAGTGAGAAATTAACTAAGTGAGTTTTGTCCCTTTTGTTATGATATGTACAGAATAACCCTTGAGTAAAAAGGATATGCACATGGAAACGTTTATGAGAGTAGTTATGAATAATTATTCAGCCACACACAGATACACTAAATTGCGTTAAAGTTTACTTTAAGAAATAGCACGGTCCAATAAACAATCCAGGTCATTTACAGTTAACAGTCCAAAGAATATCCAATTATAAAGTCTTCTTACTGGTTGCCTTTGTCATTTACAGTAAACAAAAATATCCAGCATAAATACAACAGAGATAGCAACAGAATGTCAGAGATACAGAATGTCAGAGAGAGCAAGCCATGATCTCTATAGCTCCCTCTTATGGCAACTTGCAACACAATCAACCAATCAATACAGTGATTTTGTCTTAAAGCTACAAACATACATTGTTGGTTTATATATTGCCAACCTAACTAATTTGTGGACAGATTCCTAATACCTTTTATGACTTTTTTTGCCACTTTTGTTAAGTCAATCTCTGCAGTTATTAAATTAGTAACACACAGTGGTGGGATTCAAATATTGTTGTCACCAGTTATGTGGGCGTGGTTTGGTGGGCGCGCTTTGCGTGCATATGCACGCCAAACATGCACTTTGCTCAGGCACAGAGGCTTTCTAACTCGTCTCCTGCAAGCCTGCGCGATCCCGGTCGCTTCAGCAGCTGCTTCGTGGCACTATTCTGTGCCGCGCAAAGCAGCTGCGCTTCAAATTCAGCGGATAAAGGTGAGTATGGGATCCCGGGCAGGTGGGTGGGCCCAACAGCAGAGCGGTGGAGAGAACTGGTTCGGTCTCCGCTGCTCATCGCTCCTACCGGCTCATCAGAACCGGGCTGAACCGGTCGAATACCACCACTGGTAACACAGTTGTTAAGTGCTGCAACGGTTGTACGTGTGAAACATGACCAGAAGTCACTTTTTTCAGTGCCATTGTAACTTCAAACAGTCACTAAGTGAACTGTCATAAGTGGAGACTACATGTACTGTTTTCATCTTTTTCATAGAAAAGGACAAAATACCCTTTAAATAACTCTCAAAAACTTAGAGAACTCATTCAGTGACAACTGTTGTTCTGTTGGAGGGTTAAAGAAAGCCTTGCTTGCAGGAACATGTTTCAGTGAGTAACATGTGCTTAGAAAAACTGTTGCCAGGAGAAGAAAACACACTGTGGGACGGTTTATCTGCTTGATTATGTGCCTGAGCTGCAGGTTAGCCAGAAGATGTAGATGCTGCCTTTTTACCTATAGTATATTAATGAGATACAATAAGGAAGGTGATAAAGATCTAGAGGAGCCACAGAAAGGTTTCTAAAGGCATTTTGTAAAACCTGCAGATATTTGAGTAAGAAATAAAATTGGAATTAGTCCTAAGGAAATGAAAGTAATTGCAGAATAAATTATGTGATGTTATTTTTTTATGGTTTTTTTTCCAGTTTATCATTTTTGTGTTCATCAAAATTCTACTAGATGTTTAGAAGGACTTTCTCTCCCCCACCCCACCCCCACTTTAATACAACATTATTTTTAAAGAAACAATTTTAAGAAGCAATGTGATAAGTTGTAATATTAAAGGGAAGTCATTTCAATAAAGGAAATAAATTTGCAATAAAAAGAGCACCTTTCAGGATTCTTACGTCTGACAATGTGAGCTATCTTCTTTTATTATAATAGTTTGTGAAACATTTTTCTTGTTGCTGCTTCTTAATGTGTAGAGGCACATCCTTTAGGAATTGTACTCTAAATCTATTGAGAGCCTAAGAATTCCTCTGAAAAGAACAGAGTTATGAGGATATGTTGCAGGTATGCACAAAGATTTCTCAAAAAGCTTAAGCATCCATTCTGAGTTCCTTACTGCCATAATGTTGGATTGAACTCATGTACAATTCTCTGCAGCATCAGGAGTCAAATTATTATCACTATTAGCTCTGAGGAATATGAAGAGAAACACTACTTGATAAGAGAGAACCACTACACTATACTATACTGGAGCATGTGTTTTCATTCCTGTTTTCTGTTAAAAGAAAGATTATGTTCATGTCCTGTATATTTCCTTAAAGCTATAGTAATCTGCTATTACAATATAATCGAGTCATGACATACATTTTTTCCAGTACTGAGTATATAATGACTCAATACTTTTCCTTAAAAATTCTCTTTGATCTAGTCCATCATTTTTTCCTGCCAGTGACCAATCAGATTTGATAGACTGCCCATCTTTTTTTAAAAAAAACGTAAGTTTGTTGAGCACTAATAAATGTAATTTATTTCAATTACATTTGCATTCATACTTTTGCTCTTTTGCTATTGTTAATAAAATTAAACACTACAGAAACTATTGAATACAAAACGTATTCAGTAAATAGATTGTATTGTCCCATATGTGTGCTTTTGTTGTTTGAGTTAAGAAAACAGTAATATGTGGCTACCATCACTGGCTTTCTAGTACATTCTGACTAGCAATTCATTATTATGGGATTAGAACTGTGTTATGCATTCTTTAGGGCTCAGCATTTCTCGTCAAATAAAAAATTAGTTGAAATATACTAACCTGATTTTTTTCCACATGATTTGATGAAAATGCCCACTTGTATCTATAAAACTTTGAATTTAAAATGACTGAGCTTTTAAAAACATTCTGCTATTGTATTTTAATTCCAGTTTGCTCTAGTGTACTGGAAAACATGTGTAAAATACTAGAAATATTTTAATGAGATAGATCTGGTAGTTTACTATTTCCATATATTTGATCATGTTTGCATCCTCAGGCTTGTTGTCCTCTTCTATAAGATGCAGCATATCATACAGAAGATCTAAGCTATTGGATTTTTTTATAAAACAGAGCAACAAAATCAGGCAAAGCAGGCAGATTGAGTTGCTCACAGAATCACAGATTCATTCAGAGATCTATCTATCTGCCATTGGCTAGCTCAGTCTGTCACATAAAATTTGTTTGCAAGCAAACTCACAAAATTAACTCACAACCCACCATGCATAAATATTGAATTTTTTATTTAAAAAAAGAGCAATTTTTACCCAAAATCAGGCAAAGCAGGCAGGCAGATTGATTTGCTCACAGAATCATTCAGTGATCTATCTATCTGCCATTGGCTAGCTCAACCTCTCAAATTTGCTTGCCATGAGTCTGCACTGAGTTTGCTTGCAAGCAAACCTTCAGTCCTAAGGGAGGTTTGGCTGTGCTGAGCCGAAGATTTAAAGACTAGCTAGAAAGCAAGAAATCCAACCATTTCCTGCTTCCCAGCTAATCTGCTGTTCTGCACAGCAGAACAGATGATGGTCAGAAAAAGGAAAAATAGCAATTTAGCAGGCAAGTTTACCGGGTAAGGAGTGAGTGGGCAGGGAGGGTTCCCGCAGGCCATGTGGGTGGCACAGCCTTGTGTTTTTGCTCAGCCTGGACTAATTGCTTTGTGGGGGTGCTCTGGGGGTGAGATTTCTCTGCGGCCCACCAAGATTTTCTCATGGCCCACCAGTGGGCCACGGCCCACCAGTTGGCAACCGCTGCTTTAGAAGGTGGTTTAAAATCCAAGATATATTGGAATATTTAACTATTGGTTCATAACTATGTTTCCTTTGAGGTATTTTACTTTATGCAGAATGAAATATAGTTAGAACAAGACATATAATCTAGGGGATGACGCTCTGTTATTAATCTATAATCAGTTAAGTAGAACTGTACTTCATTTGGGATTTTATACATTTCCTTCTCTAGTAATTTCACTAGTTGTCCAGCAATGATTGACCATTTCCATACTTTTGTCAAGGAAAGAGTAAGCATCTGCTCATAGATTCACCAATAGTTGATCTTGACTCAAAGGAAGTCTTACCCAGTTATAAGTTTAGTGCTGAAGTAGAAGCCATCATAGAAAACTGTTTGCATTCAAGCCAGTTTTAAATATACCTGCATTCAGAGGTCCAGTGAAACCCATGAAAGTTAGAAAAAGAAAATAGAATTAGGTTCTTCTAAGAGACTTTTTCTCCAGAAACTGTTTAAATAAAAGCAGCTGCTTTTGTAGATCACAGTATGCCTCCCAGTTTCTTTATTCAATATAAGATTACTGCTGTCTTTCACCATTTTGTGCTCTGGTCCAAAGAACAGTTCATGTACTTAGCAATTAATGAGTGACAAATTAGCTAAGGAAGCTGGTATTTTTTTGAATCTTGTCATTGATCTTTTGTTGTCATTCTTCCAATTGTAACCAAAAGTCTAGCAAGTATCCATAGTGATCTGAGCATACATAACTAAACAGATTCCACAACCTTTCTGGGCCTCCATCATGTTTCCATCATTCAGAATACTGGCTGAACTAATATGTATTTAATACCTACAAATGTAGGGATTAGTAAGATTACTTTTAAAATAACACATTTGAATCACATGCAATGAAAATACTTTATCTGAACTGGTCATTTATGGTTTAAAATAGGAAAGTCCTGTGAGTACAAGGCATGCAAAATCTACTATGTATGATCATGGATGTATTATAGTTTATGGATAAAGGAAAAGGAAAAGTGTACATATGACAATTTTTCCTGGTGTGCTTCATTTGAAAAAAAAAAAAAATCACTGCATCAGACTCTTTTGTATTCAAATTGTAGGAGAGGCTGATTAATGCCAGTTCTACTTAAATGTTTTTTAAATACTTGTGATGACAGAGAATTAAAAATGTCTTCTTTCTTTTTTTAAAATTCGGAATGATTAATTTAGAAACAATGAATTTATGTAGACAAACTCTTGTAAGGAAGTTGAATCACTGGTTTGAAATTCTTGAGCATTTATAATATTTCCAGCAGAGATTTAATTCAATCTCAAAGGGTTTCTTTGATTCCTGGGTTGCATTTTAACACCTGCTCAAACAAAAACTAAAATCTTTACTTTGTTTTGTAATTGTATAGAGTGGAAAAAGTTGATAGGCTTTCATAGAAAAGGAATTTAGTAAGCTGATGATGCTTACTACAAGGTATTTTAGATGTTCAGACAAAATGGTGCATATGTAACACCTGAAGGAAATCTTTTTACAAGCAATTCGCCATTAGGCACAGTCATCAAAATATTTCATTTTAAGTATGTGTATGTTTTTCATTTTTCAAATCTTGGGAATGATTATTTGTGAGGAAGAAGGAAAACACATTCAGAATCTCTTGTAATATACTGCTGGTTTTATTGTTAGAACTGCAGACAAATAGGACTAATGCCACAGCTCAGATGTATTTAGTAGCAGTTGGTGCTTTATTTTATTCTTGAAAATAGCAAAGATTGAAAGAGCGAGCTGTCCTTCTTGTTTTTGTAATAGTTGGGGATAAATTTATCCCAGAGCCCTTGGTCTAATTTTAAAAACACTGCAGGAAAACAGTTCAGACCTTCGATAAGCATTGTCTGTGTCCTCTTTACAGCAAGGTAAAGAAGAGGAAAAAAATATTGTCCAAGAAAAAGGAAGTTAGAAAATAAGCTTCCACACTCATTTTTACTCTGAGCTTAAATAGTGTTTGCTTATGCTCTGCCCACTATGTAGCCCCACCAGATTACTCTTGAAAGAATATGATCCCCTAGTAAAACAACAACAACCTTGTCTTTGCCTTATATAGGGGCCAGCCATTCAAGGAGAAATTTCTTCACAGTTCCTTTTCTGAGAGCAAATAAGAATGACATAGTAATAAAATGAATACTTTGAAGTGCTTTCAAACCCGTTTATTTCAATAATTCTTCAAGCAACTCTGATGAATTTGTTCCACATTTCAGTGAAAAGTGATTGAGAGCAGCTTTTTGAAAGATGTTTTTAGAGTTTGGAAGTAAAATGAACCAAGGAAGCAGAGTTTCATAATTTCTGTAATTACAGCAGTTCAGTAACACTGTGAGCATCAACTTTTATTGATGCTGTTATGGTTGGTCACACAGTCAGATGTTTAGACTGGATTTGGTATTTTTATTCACCTATTGCAAGGCTCTTCAAACTTGACAGCTTTAAGACTTGTGGACTTCAACTCCTAGAAATCACCCAATCATGTTAGCTCAGGAATTCTGGGAGTTGTAATCCACAAATCTCAAACTTGGCAAGTTTGAAGACCCTTGACCTAATGAGTCCTTCCCCCAGAACTTGGGATAGGCAGGTGTTATTTGTCCTGTCTTGTCCTGGCTTTGCTTTGCTTGCCGAGGAATTCTGGGAGTTGAAGTCCACAAGTCTTAAAGTGGCCAAAGTTGGAGACCCCTGCCCTAGAAAATATAAGAACAGCTAGGAGGTTCTTTATGTGAAACAAATCTATTTTAACTGGAATAATTACTTTAGCTGACTGAGTATAGGGTTCCCTGGATGTTTTCTTTGACTGGGTTTTTTGAAGCCGGTGTGTTTTGCTTGCAAGGATAACTTTTCTGAACATAATAAAAACACAGGTTTTTACCTAATTATACTCAAAATGCATGTTATTATCCCTTCATTGGAGAGGCGATTATGAGCAGTCCCTGCCAAAAACCATAGAAAGTCATGAGATATTAAATGTTTTCCAGCCTGTACAAGTTATTAGCAATATATACAGAATTTAATATACTAGAACTAAACTGGCTTGCTAAGTACATACCAATCTCGAGGCAGTGTGTTTGTTTTGCAAGCATTTCTTAATACAAGTAGTCTTTGCCCAGCAACTATTCCAAGTTAAGACTGGCCCTTGAAGTTGTGGTAGTGACAGCATGCCCGCAATCATGTAACTGAGATCTAGGCACTTGGCAGGGTCCTGGAACCACATAGTCACCATTTGTGATGTTCCCTGCTGGCTTGCCACAAACAAAGTCAATGGAGAAACCAGCAGGAAAAGTTGAAAGTTACTTCAGTAAAGCACTTGCATCCTCCCCCAATTTGTACCAGGCATTGCTAGCTATACTCTTGCTAAGCCTCATGGGCCACTTGCACACCTTCCCCTGCCCAGCAGCAGCCACTCCTGGCCCCACTAAGCCTTGCCTGCCTGCAGACCTGCTTGCAAGCACCTACGACCTGCTTAACAACTCAGGATCCTCATTTAACAACAGCAATGGGGAGTGCAGGATTGTCATCACTAAGCAGTGCATTCCAGTGATGTTGTGCTTTATAACGACATCACTTAGCGAGGGAAATTCTGGCCCCAATTACCTTGTTGTTAACTAAGGAATAACCGTAACTCCTTTAAATGAACATCTACTATGTCTACAGGACGGTTTTCAATGGTATATCAATTCACTGAGTAAGAGTATAGAGGAGCTTGTGAAGGAAAGAGCCACTCAGATCTGATGCAGTTTATCAAAATGTAGCTTCTAGGCTACTGTTCTCTTTGAATTGAAACATTCCTCACATACCTCCTGAGAATAAATTAGTAAGCATTTTTAATCCTATTTTCCACATTTGCAGACTTAAAAATATCTACTGGCATACTGAATTACATCCAAATTTCTGCATTTCAAACACCTGGTACCACAAATACAATTAAAATAATCAGACGCAGGAAAAAGATGTGGTTAGACCCAGAATAAAATCCTTGTTTAAGTTAAATACTGTTAAATTATTGAACAATAATTTAAACAATAGTTTACAATATATTTAATTAATATTATTCTTCATAAACTCTTTTTTGTCATTTAAGAAAATTCACTTTCTTAGCAAGTTTTGGAGCTGTGTTCTGAACTATAGCCAAGAGTTCTAGAAAATATTTCTGGCCTTCAGATATAAAGTTCTGGGCTTTTGCTTTTGCTTTCTTAATCACAATTTTGTTCTTTAGGTGGTTTTGACTTTTCCACATACTGCTAATAGAAGATGAATCTAGTTTAAGTTTGAGTGAAAGAGATAAAATAATTGCTATTATGCAATGTGGGCTGCAAAATATTGGACCACCATTAGGTGGCAACAAGGAGTTAAAAAAACTTAAGCTATTTGTGAGCATCTAGTGAACAAGACAGATTTTTGCAGTCCATAGTAAATTGGATTCAGTATGATGCAGAGTAGATTGAATTCACATAAAATCTTTATGTGTAAGTATATCTAATTGGAATAATGAAAGCATTAAAATTAAGTTTTAACTATATTTACTCATTCACACTTGGTTCAGTAATATTGAAGCCTTTAAACTGATGGTTATTTAGGCAGCAAAACATGAAAGATCACTGTATACTTTTCATTCCCCCCCAGTCTCAGTTACTGCATGTAAAAGTCAGGTATGTATATGATTGGGAGAATGTTGTCTTATGATTAGTGACCTTCCCAACTTTTATCAGTTCTGCTTATATGATATGTGGGTTTTGGCATGGCTTTTTATTTACACTATTGTAAACCAGCAAGTCGTCAAGTGCTGCATTCTGGCATATTAATTGTAGCAGGTGTGCCCAACCTCCAGGCCATGGATCGGTATTGGTCTATGGCTTGTTAGGAACTGGGCTGCACAGCTGGAGGTAAGCAACAGGTGAGCAAGCAAAACCGAAATCATTCACCCCCCACCCCCACCATCTGTGCTAAAATGGTCTTCCACGAAACCAGTTCCTGGTGCCAGAAAGATTGGGGAACATTGAATTGTGGCACAAAACTTTGAACTGAAGAAGCGCTCTCTCTCTCTCTCTCTCTCCGCGTGTGTACGTGTGTTGTGTAAAATCTGTTTTTTATTCATATAAGAAAAAGTTGGAAGAACACTTTGTCAGTAATTCTATGGTATCAATACTAGTATCTTGCCTTTTGAAATCTTATATTTTTTCATAATAAAAATATTATATTTCCATTCTGTTTATTAACATTATTACTTGAAGGCTTTACAAAGAATAAGTAAATTACATTGTGCTTCCTCCTTCGATTGTCTATAGCTCTTAAACTGCAAACAAAGCTGGTTTTAATGAATTTCTTGTAAGGTCATGATTAGGGTAGCCTACATTATTGCAAAGATTTGATTGTAAAAAGTAGCTAATTTCTGATAATTGGTATTTTCAGAACTTGTGTTTCATATTTATATCATATTTGTAACTCAGAAGATATTGAGACTCCAATTGTCTCCTGCTTATTTGGAAATAAACTTAAATAAACTGAATTTAGGGAGTTGTTTTTTCATAAAACAATTTAGGTTTGAGTTAAACATGGACAGGGCAGTTACATCATTCAAGTTCATAATCATGAAAACATTTTCATTCTCTTTTATTTCAGTGGACTATAGTAAAGATGCGCTTCACTCACACAGAAAAATATGCTGAATTACATTAATTCTGCCTTCCTGATTCTAGGCCTCCCAGTATTCCAAAGAAACATAATTTCTTTGGCAGTTCAAAGCAAATTTTGATTGTTTTGGTTTTGAGACATTTAATCCTAAAATCAGCCTGCAGATTATTGAATAGACCATAAACTTTGAGTAATAATGTCTACTTTATGGGAAAAGATTAACAGGAGGATTTACATCTGCTAATTATTTAATAGCATTGAAGCATCTCTTGTCCATTACATTAGATTGATTTTTTTCTTTACCATAAGAAATGTTCAGTGTTTTGGAAACAGGAATATAGCAATATTGGAATGGATAAATACATATAAAGTTGGAAAAATAAAATCACATATGTATTGCTTACTCTCCTTTTTATATGGACAACTGCTCTGATGTAATAATACTACAAATGGCTATAAATTATCAGATAGACTGTTATTATGTAACCTACCCATTACTATTAGATTGATTCTTATTGAAGGTCATTTGCTCTGTATTATTTTCTTTCATTTCTGTCCTAAAAATGTTAAATTAAGATGGTAACTCTAAAACATCTACTAAAATGTTTAAATACATTTAAGGAACATGTTTTAGTGCCACAGTCTTAATTTTTTGTCAATACAGCTTGAGAATATATTTATTCTTAAAATATATTTATTTTATATTTAATAGTAGTTATTGTCCGCAGTTTATATTTTAAAAGTGGCTGCTGTCCACACTTATAAGAGATAAAATTGAAATTAAAACAAGTAGGAAAAATAGAAATTAAAAATAAATGCATACAATATTATTATGCTTCTCAGCAGTGAATAACAGGAACTTCTGTTTTGTTACAGGAATGTTTACCCTTGCAGAAGTTGCATCTCTGAATGACATACAACCAACTTACCGAATTCTGAAACCATGGTGGGATGTATTTATGGATTATCTGGCAGTTGTCATGCTAATGGTTGCCATTTTTGCTGGAACCATGCAGTTGACCAAAGATCAGGTGGTTTGTTTGCCTGTGTTACAGTCTGCTGTAAGCGCGAAAATGCAACCCAGCCCCTTGGGAAGTGCCAAAGCTACAAATATGCCAGAATCCGAAATACCAGCTATTCCGGACAAAGACAAACTGGCAGCCATGACCGTATCTCTTGACACAACATCTGTGACTACGCCTGATGTACGTAGAACTGCTTATCCTCCATTACATGCAACTGCTGCAAGTCAGGAAGGAAAGAAGGAGCAGAAAGATTTTCTGGGCCGTAAGACTAACTTGGATTATCAGCAATATGTTTTCATTAACCAGATGTGTTATCATGTGGCTCTTCCTTGGTATTCAAAATATTTTCCCTACCTAGCTCTTATACACACAATTATTTTAATGGTCAGTAGCAATTTTTGGTTTAAATATCCAAAAACCTGCTCAAAAATTGAGCATTTTGTCTCTATTTTAGGGAAATGCTTTGAATCCCCTTGGACTACAAAAGCACTGTCTGAAACAGCATGCGAAGACTCTGAGGAGAATAAACAGAGACTAACTGGGGCCCAGTCCCTGCCAAAGCATGTATCGACTAGTAGTGATGAAGGAAGCCCAAATGCCAGTACCCCCATGATAAACAAGACTGGTTTCAAGTTTTCAGCAGAAAAGCCAGTTATTGAAGTCCCGGGTATGACCATTTTGGACAAAAAAGATGGAGAGCAAGCCAAAGCACTCTTTGAAAAAGTACGGAAATTCCGGGCCCACGTAGAGGACAGTGATTTGATTTATAAGCTGTACGTTGTCCAAACTGTCATCAAAACTGTAAAATTCATATTTATTCTCTGCTACACAGCAAATTTTGTCAATGAAATCAGCTTTGAGCACATTTGCATGCCCAAAGTGGAACATCTGACTGGCTACCAAGAATTTGAGTGCACACACAATATGGCTTACATGTTAAAAAAGTTGCTTATTAGTTATATTTCTCTCATCTGTGTCTATGGTTTTGTCTGTCTGTACACACTCTTCTGGTTGTTTCGGTTACCCTTGAAGGAGTACTCTTTTGAAAAAGTTAGAGAGGAGAGCAGTTTCAGCGATATTCCAGATGTTAAAAACGATTTTGCTTTCCTCTTGCACATGGTTGACCAGTACGATCAGCTTTACTCCAAGCGGTTTGGTGTATTTCTGTCAGAGGTCAGTGAAAATAAACTGAGGGAAATAAGTTTGAACCACGAATGGACTTTTGAAAAACTGAGGCAACACGTTTCTCGCAATGCTCAGGATAAGCAAGAATTACATCTTTTCATGCTATCGGGCGTCCCAGATGCGGTTTTTGATCTGACAGATTTAGATGTGTTAAAACTTGAGCTGATTCCTGAAGCAAAAATCCCTGCTAAAATATCCCAGATGACTAACCTTCAAGAGCTACATCTCTATCATTGCCCTGCGAAGGTGGAGCAGACAGCCTTCAGTTTTCTTCGTGACCACCTGAGATGCCTGCATGTGAAATTTACTGATGTTGCAGAGATACCAGCTTGGGTGTACTTACTTAAAAATCTCCGAGAGTTGTATTTGGTAGGCAACTTGAATTCTGAAAACAATAAAATGATAGGACTTGAATCGCTTAGAGAATTAAGGCACCTTAAGATTCTCTATGTGAAAAGCAATTTGACCAAAATTCCATCTAACATCACAGATGTAGCACCACATCTTACCAAGCTGGTCATTCACAATGATGGTACCAAGCTTTTTGTACTGAATAGCCTTAAGAAAATGATGAATGTAGCAGAATTAGAGCTGCAGAACTGTGAACTGGAACGTATTCCCCACGCCATTTTTAGTCTCACTAACTTGCAGGAGCTAGATCTAAAGTCGAATAGCATTCGCACAATTGAAGAAGTCATCAGCTTCCAACATTTGAAAAGACTAACTTGTCTGAAATTGTGGCACAATAAAATAGTTAACATTCCTTCTTCCATTACCCATGTTAAAAACTTGGAGTCGCTTTACCTCTCCAATAATAAACTCGAATCCTTACCCGTTGCAGTATTCAGTTTACAGAAACTCAGATGCTTGGATGTAAGCTACAACTCCATTGCGGTGATTCCTGTGGAAATAGGGTTGCTTCAAAATCTCCAGCACTTGCATATCACAGGAAATAAAGTGGAAGTTTTGCCAAAACAGCTGTTTAAGTGCTCCAAGTTGAGAACTTTGAGTTTGGGACAAAATTGCATCATCTCAATTCCAGAAAAAATTGGCCAGCTGTTGCAACTAACTAACCTAGAGCTGAAGGGGAACTGTTTAGACCGTCTACCAGCCACTTTGGGTCAGTGTCGGCTTCTCAGGAAAAGTGGACTAATTGTAGAAGATCATCTTTTTGATACATTGCCCTCAGAAGTTAAAGAAGCATTGAATCAAGATACAAGCATTCCCTTTGCTAATGGGATTTAAACAGAGCTCGAACTTGGTGACCAATATAGATCGTATTAAAGAGCACACTAATAAAACGTTGTGTTGAGAATTTGGAACTTTTTTTTCTTTTTGTAAGAAAGGACTGTTAAACCGGGTAGAATCTCCTTTTGGTGTTTGTAGTCTTTTTTAAACATCACTTCCAACATTTTGGGAGGGCAAAGAAGAAGGGGTGGGGAATCGTTAAAACAATCTTGATTTTTTGTTTCCCTTATGTTTGTAACATGGATGCTGCCGCTTTTGAATGTTTACAAATTGCTTGCCTGCTTAATGTACATGATTAAATTGGTGACCTTTTCTTACTATAAATAATGTTAAATGGCTCTGTTCATTTTAACGTTGTGTTAAAGGCCATCATTTTCTTTACTTTATATTGGAATAATAATTCAAGCAAGTATTATTGCTATTGATCAACAAGAAAAATCTATAGATAATTCAATAGTAAGTAATTCAATATCGTTTTTATCTGCCCCGCAATATATAAATAGAAATGTGTTTAGGAAGTTTCTCCTTAATTCCAGGTTGCTTCTCTCCTTAATTAGTTTCCATCCATTGTTTCTTGCCTTGCCTTCTGATGCTTTGGAAAATAAGTTGACAGCCTCTTTTTTTGTCAGTCCTTCCAATACTGGAATGCTTCTATCATGTCACCCCTAGTCCTTCTTTTCTCTAGACTGGCCGTACTGGTTCCTACCACCGTTCTTCATATGTTTTTGGCTCCAGGCCCTTAATCATCTTAGTTGCTCTTCTTTGCACTTTTTCCAAAATCTCGACATCTTTTTGTAATGTGGTAACCAAAACTGGATTCGGTATTCCATGTTCCATGTTCTACTAAGGATTTTTAAATGATACTAATACGTCAAGTGATTTTGATTCTGTGCTTCTGCTTATACAACCAAGGATTGTATTGGCTTTTTTGGGCTGCTGCTTCACACTGCTGGTTCATATTTAAGGGATCGTCCACTAGGACTCCAAGGTCCCTCTCACAGTTACTATTTTGGGGGCAGGTTTTGCCTAATCTATACTTGTACCTTTGTTTTTTCCTGTCTAGGTATAAAATGAAGATATTTTCTCTTGGGTAATACCCATACGATTCAGGCAGGCTTCTGAATAGAAACACATAGCATTCGACTACAAATTTTAGCTGGATTTGGGGCAAAAATTCTATTTGCTAGTTGTGTTTGAAATTTTAGGTTTATTCATGAAATGTTAAAAGAATTGTTTTTATTTACCCCCTTTCAGTTTGAAAAACATACTAAAATGTCTTAATCTTTCCATGCTAAATGCTTCTTAGACTATTTAAAATAGATGTTTCTTGTTTTATGGATGTCATTTACATATGAAAAAAAATTTTTTAACTGCCATTTAGCTTTTATTCTAAATCAGGAAATAGAAATGACTTGTAAAAAAATTTAAAATCTAGAAAATTGTTAAAAAGCAGTGAAACAATTTGCATAATGGCTCAAGTAGACAAGTAAGGCCTGACTAGGTCAGTGGCAATAATGTTTATATTATAATATAATATTTATGCTCTGCAGTTCTAGAAGCTTGTGAAATAATTTTTGCTTTATCAAATGACATAGAATGTACATCATCAAGAAGCACGCTTCGAGTATCTTTGCAAACAACGTGGAATTTCTTCAAAGCAGGTAGTTGTATATTAGTAGCCTTGCTTTCTCCTCTTTAACTCATCAGGTCAGTATGAATGAACTCAACATTCTACCCAACCACATGGAGAAAGTATTTTCAGCCAGCAGAATATGGTTGCCATAGCACTTTAGATATAAAAGCCACTTTGGCACAAGTACCAAGGGCAAAGAAGCCACAGAGGTTCCTAGTTAAACGAGTTCACCTTCCATTATACTCCCTAAAATAGGTGTGTCCAACCTCGGCAACTTTAAGACTAGTAGCCCAACAAGTTGTGGGCTGGCTGGGGAATTCTGGGAGTTGAAGTCCACTGGTCTTAAAGTTGCCGAGGTTGGACACCCCTGCCGTAAAATGAATATACATGCAGTATAAATACCGCCGATTTGTCCATTTATGGCAAGAAGGACATCAAGAGCTGCAGAAGAGAAGATGCTTGGGAGAAAGTGGATCAAAAGACACTGACTTTTCTGAAATGAGAATTCCAGTCTCCTTGAGGAAGCACATCCCTTTACCAGAATAGAAGGAATCATCTGCCATAAAAGACATGTTATAAAAATAAGGAATGCCAGAGCACATGTCTGATGGTCACGAGCTGGCATTTCAATGAATAGGACCTGTGAAAGGGGGCGCTGCATTTTCAGTGGCCCTCAGAAACACCTTTGCACATCTGGACCACGGCCACCATCACAAAAGGAGTGGGGAAGCCACACCAGTTCAAGAGCAACGCTCTGATCAGCAGCAGCCAAATCAGATGAGCTCAAACTGGTCCTTCCATGCTTGGCTTGTTTACGACTTTAGTTGTTATGTAAGCTGGTCAGTTACCATAAATAAATAAATAAAAGTCTCATGTGGCCCTTTAATTATTATTTGCAGCTGCCAGTTTCTTTTGCTTTGCGCTGCTCTGTTGCTATTTAAAATCAAGGACCTAGCAAGAGGCAATATCATGCCATTTGCTAAAAGTCATTCCTGACCCGCGGCAGGGCGGGGGAAACATTTCAGTAAGAGGACCAGAGGAAGAAATGTACCGTATAGAACAATTAAAATCCACCCCCCATTTTACAGATGAAAATGCTGGAGCCACGACCAAAGGATTCTGCTCCACAAAACACTGCAGGTTTTTTTTACATAAATCGATCCCAGATTCACACCCTGGATAAAAATCTTCCAAAAAAATAGAGAGCAGCTGTAAAAGTGTAGTAGGGTAGCAAGTTAGGGCATGGCTGCTTCTGAGTCTTTTGCTGTGTTATTCTGGACTCATACTGCACTCACTGAAAATCCACAAAGAAGGAACATTAGCACTGGAAGACATGGGAAAAGTCCATTGCGCAATCAACTATGACTTGCACACAGTGGCCAGCACCTCATGAGTATTTTTCCATGATCTCAGAGTAAGCAGTTACTTGAAAGGATTTCTAAAGAAATATATGTACAACTGAACAACATTCCTTCAAGAGAAATGAAGCTGGAAGTGCCACCTAATTCCACAGAACTCTGTTTACTGTAATTATACATGTCATTTGAGCAGAGCCTAATCTAGAAGCATGCCCCTGTTTAGACCTCTGATAATCCTTCCCCAGTTTGCTGTACCTGCCAGTTAAACATTGATTGGCCCATTCTGAGGTGTCAAAATGCTTCCTGAAAAAAAAAAAATAGACTACAGGCTTGATGTAACTTATAGGAGATTTTTTTTTTTTTTCAAATTTGCACGATGACCTATTTTTGAGGAGAAGGTTTACAGTGAATACTCAGCTCTTTTAAGTTTGCTTCCTTGCCTGAGCTTTGTCTTGTTGCTGCTTGTTCCAGGACAGGAAAAAAAAAACTTTCACTGCAAAATAACAACATTGTTTGAAATTGCTATATAAAATTCTACATCTGCTGTCTTTACATCAGGCAAAACAGTGTACGGTACATGGCAACAAAAGGAAACCTACATGTAGTAAAAAGAATCACTGAAATTTAAAATTTCTCATATCTCTGGCATTTAAAACAGAGTTCCCATTCTCAACCTCTTTATGATTAGTTAATGTGCCTACTCTTCCAAAGAACAAGAGGGATTGCCTACAATTTCCCCACCATTCAATTTGATTTACACAAGCCATTGTGGCATACTGAGCCAATTTGGTGGTGTGGTTAAGGCAAGAAACTGGGAGACTCTAAATTTTAGTCCTGCTTTAGACGCTAAGTCAGCTGGCTGGCCTTGAACCAGTTGCTTTCTCTGAGCCTTAGGAGGGATGCAATGGCAAGCCACTTCCAAAGATGGGGTCAAGAAAATGTATGAACTGCTCCATATTTGCTAGGAGTCAATACTGATTTAAAGGCACCAAGCCAAACAAAACCACCTGTGATATAAGCTAAACAGGAGAGCCTTGGTTCCAAACTCAATCAGTGGATACTTTAATTCAATCTTCTATCAACCCTGCACTGTCTGATTCTAAAATACTTTGCAGTGTGGCTATTGTTATGAGTAGTTTTCTTCTTCTGTATGAGAGGAGAGAAAATTCCCTCATTTCAGTTTTCATTAGCTCTAACTGGAGTGTCAAACTCCCGGCTCACGGGCCAGATGCATCACACGCTGGTGACGCCCATGTCCAGTTTAGCGAAGGAGAGGAAAGTCCCAATACATCATGTGATGCGGCCCTGACAATGTGAAATTGACACCCCTCCCCTAGCTAGTTAAAGCTGGGATGTTGGTAGTTTAATAGGATATGGAGGATCACACATGCTCTACTTCTGATGCTTGAGGTCAGTGCTTGTATTCATTTATTTTATTTTATTTATCCCTCCTTTATTATTATTTTGACAAATAACTCAAGGCGGTGAAAATATCCAACACGCCTTTTTCCTGTTTTCCCCACAACAACAACAACCATCCAGTGAGCCGAATTGGTCTGAGAGAGAATGACTGGCCCAAAGTCCCCCAGTTGGCTTTCATGGCTAAGGTGGGACTTGAAACTATGGTCTCTCGCTTTTTAGCCAGGTGCCTTAACCGCTAGGCCAAACTGGCCCTTGGGTGAAATCTGACATTTAGAGAATTCCGATAGATAAGACAGACAAAAACAAAATGGATGGTGGACATGGTAGTATCTGGAGACAACAGAAGAGAAGGAACTTGGATTAAATCACAAAATACAAAAACCTGAGGGTGAAGGTTCGTTCTACAAGCTCGTAGGTAGGTTTCCGAATGTTTCATTACCAGGCTTGGTAACATCTTCAGTGGAGTTTAGGGGATGTCAGTGTCAGTGATCTTCTGTTTATAAGGGCTTCAGCTGTGGGTGTGTCAAGTGAGACCCTCACTTGATCCCTGAAGACTTTCTATTCTTACAGAAGAACATTGACATTGACATCCTCTAAACTCCACTGAAAATGTTACCTAGCCTGGTAATTAAACATTCGTAAACCAACCCACAAGCTCGGAGAATGAACCTTCACCCTCATCCTTCACCCAAGCTACAGATATTCGCCACTATTGCAAATACAAAGACCCGCAAATAGATGTAGAATGACTAACAAAAGAAAGCAGAGTTAGTACCGATAGTAATATGCATCTTGGGTGCAATTCCAAAAACAATTGGACACCATTTGACCACCATCAACATTGACAAAATCCCCATCAATCAACTGCAAAGGCAGCTTTACTTGGAACAGACAATACCTTTAACAACCATCAAACATCTGCCTATCCCAGGTTGTTGGGAAGGACTCACTAGATGGACAAAAAACGCCATATCCAGTCTAAACATCTGGCTGACTGCAACTAACCATAATGATATAGAAATGTGTGTATGGTGTTTTTGACTGATAGCCCTAAGATGTCCTCTTGGAAACCCCATCGAAAAAGTTGTTATCAAAATGGTTTAGCCTAAAAGTAAGCAATCTTTTGGTCTAATTTTGCCACTGTTAATTGTTGTAATCTGAGAGACAGTTACACGATTCACATTTGAATTCTACTTTTTGTCAAGGAGCTCAAAGCTTTCTCTGCCTCATTTTTCGGAAGTCATCTAATTAGCTTTGGGTTTGCTGCAGCAAGTTTAAGGCCAGCATTGTAACCTTCACAACCCTGCTGGCTTAATGTCAAAAAGAAAACAGCCTAATAGGCCTTCTCTTTGGCTGGTTCTGCCTCCTGTTTTAATAAATAAATGAGTTGGTGGCAGTGGAACTGCTGCACTACGTAGAGGTATGAATTTAATATGGTTCAATTCAAAATGTTTTGCCGCATATCTAAACGCAGGTGAAGTCACACTATTTCTCCATGTATTACAGTGCTGTCTTCTCTGGCAAGCTGCAATTCTCTAGGGCTTCAGACAAAGAAAGGGTTTGCAATCACTTGCAACCTAATCCTTTAAATTGAACTGATGCCAAGGCTTGTGCTAGGAGGATGCATTTCCATTTTGCAGACCATATGCTCCCAACACTGAACTACAGCCCATCCCCTTAAGCCTTTCTGTGGCTATTATCTGGCTCTAATCCAGCTATCATTTAATCAACCCAATTATTATAATGCATAGTCCACCGGCCCTAATGGTTTTTTTTTCCCCTCTTCCCAAACAGGAAAGAATTACTCTTATTTTTCCTGCTTCTAATGTAGAGTTAGAAGCTCAGGTATGGCAAGCAGCCCCTGGATTTAATTTCAAAAACTATTTGTAAAATTGTAAGCAATTTACTCCTTAGCTAGCAGCCTGCTCAGGAGGGAGAAGAAAGCAGCTCAGTCAAAGGGAGGGAGAACAGGCCAATCCCACTTGGTTGCCCGGCTTTACCCAGGCCAAGCAGATTATTCCAGAGGATATCGACAGAAAAAGCAAGTGCCCAGCCCTGTTCTAATGTTGTCGATGATGTTATCCATTCAGTTGTGTCCCAAAGGTGCTTTTTCAGGAGGCAACTGGACTTTCTTGTTTTTCTTTCTTTTGAAAACGTTTCATTTCTCATCCAAGATCTTCAACTCTGACAGGATAGTGGGGAATGGAAGGATTTATATTCCTTGCAGACAGCTGGTCATTTGCATCCTTTTAGAGCAGGGGTGTCAAACTTGATTCCATTGAGGGCTGCATCAGGGTTGTGTTTGATCTTGGGTGTGTGTGTGAAATGAACTGTCCAAGACCCGTCCAGCCACTGCATTTTTTGCTAGCCTAGATTCCTTTTTCTGCTAACTCACCCAAGCATAATTGCTTTCACCAGTGAATTCCCCTGCATGACAGGCCAAAATAAGTCAGACCTAGTTTTGTGATTTGCTTTCAGTAGGGTCTAGGATTAGACAATTTAATATTTGCTTGCTGGTCACCTGTGCTGTCCAAGGAATATGCAGGAACCTTCTCCAGCACCACAGCTCAAGCGAGTCGATTTTCACCCTGTCTCAATTTTTTAAGGCCCAACTTTCACAACCATGAGTAGCTATCGGGAACATGATAGAGCAGACTAACCTTGCATTTGGTTGCCAGGCTGATGTCCTTGCTTTTCCAGTTCTAATGTTTAATGAGCTTACAAATGGGGATCACCTGAGAGGATCTGTCAGTCCGTCCATCCATCCATCCATCCATCCATCCATCCATCCATCCATCCATCCATCCATCCATCTATCTATCTATCTATCTATCTATATATCTATCTATCTATCTATCTATCTATCTATCTATCTATCTATATTATCTATCTTATATGCTGCCCATTTCATCAAAGGATGGTTTCTTAACCTTGCGATAAAATCTGAATTGAGGTCTCAAAGCCATCTGCAGTCCTCTAGAGACTTCTCAGAAGTGTGATTGAATTGTTATTTTTTGATGCAGTGTAGGAGGAAAAGGTCTTAGGTACATGATTGGAGAACAATATTTTAATATGAAAATGGGATTAAATCAATTTTAAGTTTTGGCTTCCCACCCTATTTCCTCACCCATTATATATTTTTTGCAGGAGAGGTGGACTAGTGCCTGGCAGGTCCTTCCAGAACCAAGATTCTGCAGAAAAATAAATCATACCTGATGCTAATAAAAATTCTAAAAGTTATATAATAAAAAATTATATCGTGGCATGCTTAATTTGAATGACAAAAAAAAAAAAAAAAAGCCAGGGTCTGCTGCAGCAGTTTGTTTCTCTTTGGATAATCTGCCTAATTGGAAGTTTTAGCACGACTTAATTCTAAAAGGGCAACTAATTGCTAAGCTGTTCTGTGGGGTACAATTACCATCAGTTGCGGAAAGGTAGCTCTCAGACGTTAATGTATTCTCTTTGCCAGCCTTGCAGAATCCAGAGGCTGCTTTTGGAAAGTGGGGAGCCTGTTTTAATTTACCCCAAGCTTTTCTTGTACAAAATTGGGGGTTGAGATACTACTAGGTTTCTCTAGGCCAGTCTTTCCTACCCTGCACATTGCACTTCCCAGAATTCCCAACTGGATGACAAAAGAAATGGCTTTGGCCTGGATCAAAAAAATTGACTGTTCAAAGTTACAATGGCACTGAAAAAAATGATGTAAGACTTAAGTTTTTCACACTAATGACTGTTGCAGCATCCCCCTCTGGTCATGTAATCCAAATTCAGCTGCTGACTCATGATGGTTGCAGTGTCCCAAGGTCACGTGATCCCTCTGTGGATCTCTGTGGTGCAGTGGTTAGAGTGCAGAACTGCAAGCTTCAGTTTGGCAGTTCAAATCTCACTAGGCTCAAGGTTATCTCAGCCTTCCATCCTTCCAAGGTGGGTAATATGAGGACCCAAATTGTTGTGGGCAATATGCTGACTGTAAACTGCTTAGAGAGGGCTGAAAAGCACTATAAAGCGGAATATAAGTCTAAGTGCTATTGCTATCTCCTTTTGTGACCTATTGACAAGCAAAGTCAATGAGGAACTTTCACTTAACAACCGTGTTACTGAACTAAATGGCAGTGATTCACTGAACAACTGGGGCAAGGAAAATCGTAAAACAGGACAAAACTCACTTAGAAAATGTCCCACTGAGCAACATAAATTTTGGGCTCAATTGTGGTCATAAGTCGAAGACTACCTGTATTCAGTCAGATAGTGGAACGGTTAGTTATTTTGTTCAAAACAATTCTACTGGTTGGAACGGAGCATCCTTAGCCTCCAAGGTGTCTCAGTTTCCATCCACCCCAATGGTTGGGCTTTATAACATAATTGGTTTCTACAGGTCAACCAGTTTCACCTGCAGCAAGTACCGTGGGATTCTTCACAAAATAGCCGGTTTCAATAGAATAGAGGAGTAGAATAGAATAGAATAGAATAGAATAGAATAGAATTGAATTGAATTGAATTGAATTGAATTGAATTCTTTATTGGCCAAGTGTGATTGAACACACAAGGAATTTGTCTTTGGTGCATATGCTCTCAAGGTACATAAGAAAAAATAAAATACATTCATCAAGAATCATAAGATACAACACTTAGTGACTGTCATAGGTTACTATAAGCAATCAAATCATATATAGGTTACTAATACACAATCAAAACATACTAGGAAAATAAAACAATGGAAATTGTAAAGATACAAGCAACATGGTTATAGTCATAAGTGGGAAGAGATAGGTAATAGGAAGGATGAGAAGAATAATAGTAATACAGCCTTACTAAATAATTAGACAGTGTTGTAGGAATTAGTTGTTTAGCGGACTGATGGCATTCGGGGAAAAACTGTCCTTGTGTCTAGTTGTTCTGCTGTACAGTGCTCTATAGCGCCATTTTGAGGGAAGGAGTTGAAACAATTTATGTCCAGGATGTGAGGGATCTGTAGATATTTTCACAGCCCTCTTTTTGATTCGAGCAGTATACAGATCAATTACAATTAGCTGTAGGAAAGGGACAACGCAAGATCTCCAGAAGTCATAATTTCACTCTTCCTTTCTTATCCTCTCCTCCTCCTGCTCTTTTTGACTTTGTATTTTGGCAGAAAGACAAGCAGAAAAGCAATGTATAAAAGGAGTGGCCTAGCTTTTTCTGAGCAGCTGTCCTCCAAATCAGAATTCCCAGCCTTTTACTTACCGTCCAATTCAGGTGGAAACTTGTCTGCCTGTACAGAATTGGGAGGTTGCATCCAGCACTTAATAGCTGTATCCCCAGTTGGCGCCCTTTAAATGAAAGCCTAAGAAAGCAGCCATAGCATCAATTCCAATCCCCCCAGGTTATATTTTCTAACCTTTTACAATAGAAGCACTACCCTGAATATAAAACAAGCCTGAACGTATAGGAGGATTAGAAAAGATGCATAGATAGTTGTGGGAAGTTTGGTTCTTCTGGATTGCAAATGTTGAGTCTGTCTAAATGTTGGTCTTGCAAGGTTCTTCTGGGCCTGTCTCCACAAATCCGTGCAGTACCAGTTGAAACAGGCAATTTGGACTGACAACAGTGAAAAAGTGAGTTCCATTTGAAGAATTAATATAATTTTATTTTTTATTTTATTTGTAACCTGCCTTTTATTTTTATAAATAAGGGAGCAAACATACTCCACCCTTCTCCTATTTTCCTCACAACAACAACAACCCTGTGAGTTGGTTGTGGGTTGCTTGAGTGACTAGACCAAAGTCACTAAGCTTACTCTAATGCCTAAGGTGGGAATAGACCTCTCAAACTCCTGGTTTCTAGCCTGATGACTTAACCACTGCACCAAACCAGCCCTCCAAACTGCCGATATCCCCAGTGGGCTTTCTAGGAACACTCTATACCTATCATGCCCCTGTCAGAGTTTGAATCCAAGGAGGAAGATGAACAGATGACATGGAGTGAGAGTGTGGTTCCGTTGGCTGTGGAGGAAATTGGGGAAGGGCAAAGTCCGGCTGGGCAGAGCAGGGAAGAGGTAGAACAAGGGAGAGGGTGTTCAGAGGAAGACCGAGGCCCACCCCTCTTCATTCTAGGGCATACAGGGAAGAACGGAGAAGAGAGCAATGTCGGTTGCATGGCTTAGGGGGGAGGAAAGGGCCCTGATTCCCTTCATTAGCCACACCTGAGAATGAGAATTTAAAAGAGATGTAAGCTGAGTGTGGCATCTGCTGGGAACAAACATGAGCTTGTGTTGACTTTGGTTATCTGTGTTCCTGGCATCTTTCCAACCGTGTTGAATTACTGTCATTTCTTCACATCTGGAATTCCTTCTCTTGCCCTGCCAGACTAATTACCTCATCTTGCCTTGATTAGACTTATAGTTACAGTTTTTGTTGACCACGTTTTGGACTCGATTCTCTGCTGTTCCTGGGAGAGTTTTTCTCCAGCCCAGAAGATAACCAGGACAGTGAGGGCAAAGTTGGAGCTAATAAAGGGACTCCTACTGATTATCTGACTGTGTTGCCTTTGTGCCATGCCCTGGGTCGTCACAATGCCATTTCAGTTCTTGCATCTTAATACACTAGAAAAAAGGGACATGGTAGCTCATTGGCTAAGATGTTCAGCTTGTCGATCAGAAAGGTTGGCAGTTCGGTGGTTCGAATCCCTAGCACCATGTAATGGAATGAGTTCCTGTTTCTCAGCCCAGCTTCTGCCAACTTAGTAGGTCGAAAGCATGTAAAAAATGCAAGCAGAAAAATAGGGACCACTTTGGTGGGAAGGTAACAGCATTCTGTGCGCCTTTGGTGTTTAGTCATGCTGGCCAGATGACCACAGAGACATCTTTAGACAGCTCTGGCTCTTCGGCTTTGCAATGGAGATGAGCACTGCCCCCTAGAGCCGGAAACAACTAGTACATATGTGTGAGGGGAAACTTTACCTTACCTAAACTAGAAAAGAGCAAAGAAAATGGCGGAAGAGCTCTTGCAGTGTGAGAAAAACTTGGAATGTCTCTGTTTTAGAAAAAAGTTTTTTTTTTAAGTTTCTTTAAAAAGAGAGGCAGACATGGTAAATGTTTGTCAAGTCATAGATGGTGTGGAAAATGTGGATTGGCCTTTTTGATAATACAGGTAGCTCGACATACAACCACAATTGAGCCCAATATTTCTGTTGCTAAGTGTAAGACGTTTATTAAATGAACGTTGCTCCATTTTGCGACTTTTCTCGCCACAGTTGTTAATCACTGCAGTTGTTAAAGTGAATCTAGTTTTCCCATTGACTTTGCTTGTCAGAAGGTCGCAAAAGGTGGCCACATGACCCGGGACACTACAAACGTTCATAAATGTGAGTTCAGTTCCCAAGCGTCTGAATTAGGATCACATGACCAGGGGGGTGCTGCAACAGTCGTTAAGTGTGAAAAACAGTCATAAATCACTTTTTTCAGTGTGGTTGTAACTTTGGTCACTAAATGAACTGATATAAGTTGAGGAATACCTGTATGAGAAGCCAGACTCTTCCAAGGAATCAGCTGAATGATGGAAAATGTACAACCGACCAAGGAAGTGCTTCGGCATAATCAAACTGTGGTAGTAACTACCGTTCGCTCTACCAAGAAGAGGTGAAGGTCATTTACCAAGAATGCTTTAAAGCTGGCAACTTTAAGATGTGTGGATTTCAACTCCCAGAATTCCCCAGGTGGCACTGCTTTAAAGGAATTAAATTCATTCTCGTTCAATAGTGCCTCTCTCACTATGTTAAGAAAAACGTGATTTATTATGTCCGGCTGCATGTCTCCTGTTTTTCCTGGAATCTTTGATTGTGATTCATAGCAGCCAAACACCAGGTTGTTGTTTTAATTAGAGTGTTGAAACTTGAACGGTCCTGTTGAATTTGGCTGCAAAAGAGGAGTAGCACAGGGCAGAACAACGCTCCAGCTTTGGTGTAGCCCAGTCCCATTGTTAAAACTCTGCACATTAGTGTCGGAGAAGCAATCTAATGGGGCTACCTTCCTGAAGCCCATTGAACGTTATTACCAGTTTCTCAATTCTTCAGTAGAAATGTTCAAGTGTGAGGTTTTGAGCGGTACTGTCTAAAACAATAAACTTGTGGTTGTTATCGACTGAGAAAAAAAAAAGATTGAAATAGAATAAACAAAACTTGTTTCCAGGGTGTGTGCATGAATTGTTTCTTCATAGAGCATATGCAATGTTTTTAAAAAGATGGTGCTCTTCAAAACTTTGATATGGATATTGCTTAAAAGCAAGCAAGAATAAAGTACAGGAAATCAATTCCATATCAGCTTGAACCAGGACGTCTCCTGCAGCACTTTGCTGACCAAAACGGGGATGGCCTTCTGTAGTTTTTTGCCGGCCAAAACAGAGAGCATGGAGCCTCATGGCCCATTTTCAACCTGGATGCCAGAGGTGGTATTCAGCAGGTTCTGACCAGTTCTGGAGAACCGGTAGTGGAAAGTTTGAGTAGTTCAGAATACCACCTCTGTCTGTCCCCGCCCCATCTATTCTCTGCTTTCTGAGTCCCAGCTGATCGGCTAGGTCTTCTTTTGTTGCCCTACACAGAAAAATGGAGCTGGAAAGCAGGTTAGAGGGGTGGGGAGGGAATGGGGATTTTGCAGGATCCTTCCCCTGGAGTTGGGTGGGAATGGAGATTTTACAGTATCCTTCCCCTGCCATGCCCACCAAGCCATCCCCACCAAGCCACGCCCTCAGAACCAGTAGTAAATTTTTTTGAATCCTGCCACTGCTGGACACCCTCCTGCAGCTCCTTGGCAGCCACAACAGGGCACGGGGGGACATGTGCAGATTTTGGTTGCCAGAGGCACCACAGGCCAGTCCTTTGCTATTTTCAGGCTGGCCCCATGGGCCAGATGTAAGGACCCCATGAGCTAGATCCATCCTGCAAGCCTTGAGTTCGACACCTCTGTTTTAAACCCAATGCTTCTAGTAGCAGGCGATCCCCTTGAATTATGCACCTCTGGCTTAACTAAAATACAAAAAAAGGAAGCTATGGATCTCAAGAAACTTGCTGTGATGGAGAAAAGAACATGAGCCATTCCCAAGAACTGGGCCAGTCAAAGGGCTGCTCATTTCACAAGTCATAGAGAGAGTGGGACATTACAATTACATATACATTTTCTTAACATTTGAAAAAGTGTTTAATCATCTGGTCTAAGGACAGCCAGCCAAGAGTTCCTAAGTGTTTGTGTGAGAATAATGATGTTCTCGTGGTCAAAGACCCCTGCTGGTAATGTGAGATCCAGTACTTTCCATGTTTGGTTACAATGTGGGTTCTCCACATTGCCATAGGCATTCACTTTTCACCTTGATTTTTTTCAGGATCAAAATGTCATTCATCTCAGATACATAATACAGCCACACACAGAGAGACATAGACACAGGGACACACACCCATCCACTGTTGTCTGAACACAAAAAGCTAACCTTTTCCTTCTGCTCCATGTTGCGCATTGATTTTACCAAGCTGCATAATTTAGATAAATATCTTCTTTTGCTTTATGAGACTAACCTTGTTCTTCCTTGTGTATTTTGGAAAACCAAGAAAGTGAAGTAGAGGACAGAGGCCTCAAGGGAAGAGAATAGGATTATCTTTCCAAAACTAGCAAGTATAACTTCAACAATATGGCAAGCCTTAGCTGCTTTTAGCAAGGCCTGCCTAGATCTGCAATCACAACACACCCTTAGTTAACTCCAGCGTTTAACCTTAGTAAAGAGGACAGATTCCTCAATTAGATCAGTTACAAATCTCAAATGAGTCCAATGAATGTTAAAGCGAGGGAAAGGCCACAGTGATAAAATTCATTTTGGGGGTTATGGTAACATCAAAATTTATTTGGTGTGCAGCAATTATTCTTATCAATCTGTAAACACACAGAAGTCTTTGTAGCATCATTTTTCAATGGAAGAAAACATTTCTGATCTTTGCTTGCATATCTGTTTATTCAAAAACCGTCACTCCAACTTTAATTGTTCAAGCTGGTTTACACCACAGTAGGTTTAGATCGTTCCTGCTTCAAAAACTGCACCACCAGTTTAGGATCACTAACTGGATTATTGATCAAAATGGAACCAAGAGTTGCACAAAGAGGATTTGAGAACCAATGCTGTAAGTTATTACGTAATACAGATCATCCTCATTCACCGACCACAGTTAGGAATGACAACTCCATGACTAAATGATGCAATTGTAAAATGAAATGTCACATAACCACACCCAATTCTGATTGGGTTTGTTTAAAACAATCCTTGTGGTTAAGTGTGATGTCACATGACCATGTCTTATGACTTTCTGCCAGTTTCCCTGTTGACTTTGGTTTTTGGTTGTGAAGGCCACAAATGGCGATCATGGAACCATGAGACACAACCATCACAAATGTGTGCAAGTTCCCAAGCACCAGAATTTTAGGAATGTTGCCATAGCTACAGCCATGAGGACCCCTCGTAAATCTCCATCATCAGCACCATAGAAACTTTGAACAGTTGCTTAACAAGCAGTTGGTAAGCAAGGACTGTCTGCATATCCTAATTTATAACTTGTATTCCTGTACAGTTTTTCCAATGTTTTCACTGCATCCATAATACTGTCTATCAGACATCCAACAGTTTCCTTTTTTAAAATCCCTTCTAGTATACAGGATGTGAGAGCCATTTGGTCCAGTGGTCAAAGGCATCAGACAAGAAATCCAAAGACCATATGTTCTAGACTGGGTCGATCTGAGTTATTTTATGCTAATGGTCCAATGCTGCTACAAACATTTTAGAAATGGCCTGTTTTTCACCCTTTAAACTGCACAACCTCATTAAAGTCCCTCCTCTAGGCTAGTTTGTCTTGCGAGTTCGTACTCAATGGACAAATGAAATTTGTTGCCTGAAATAGTCTTATCTCCTAATAGAAATTGTCAGTTTTAATGAGCATGGAATCTTCTTTCAACATCTGCCATAGAACCAAACCAAAAAAAGCAACACATTATACTTAGAATGAACAAAGTCAACTGTTATTCTTGAGGTGCCATGACACTACTGTTCTCATTTTGAGAATCTTATCTTTCTTCCCAGCAGAATTTGGATTTTGGCCATAGAGCGCTCATATTTATATCTACCCATTTGCATTAGTTGTGATTCTTCTCATATGGATAGGTTTCTACAGGACTATTGTCATGGAAACCTACTTCTTTCTTGACAAATTGGATGCCATGTATCAGAGGTTATGAGTCCTCCTGGACAAGCACAGGTAACCACTACTTCTGCCCAGGTAAGCATTAATCCAAGTCTACCATTGCAAGTGGATATATTAATGTTTACCTCCCATCCTTTAGCTGTACTCAACTAGTCCATGTTTTTTTAACCATTTGTTTAGTGATCGTTCGATGTTACAACTGCACTGAAAAAAAATTACTTATGACTGACTGGTCCTTACACTTACAACAGAAGCAGAATCCCTGATCAAAATTTGGATGTTTGGCAACTGGCATATATTACAATGATTGCCGTGTCCCAGGGTCATATGATCACCACGTGCATCCTTTCCAGGCTTCTGGCAAGCAAAGTCAATGGGGGAAAGCCAGATTCACTTAACTGTAGGGGTGGGATTCTACTGGTTCAACCTGGTTCTATAGAACCGGTAGCTCCGAAGAGCAGCTGACACCAAACCAGTTCGCTGTGACGATTGTCTGATCTTCTGTTTGGCCCACCCGCCTGCCTGGGCTCTAAGCTGTCCTAACCCTAACCCTGCTTTTTCCTCCTCAGCTGCTTTGCGCGGCACAGCTGAGTGCCGCTCACCCGCTGGAGAAGGTGAATGCTTGCCGGAGACAGTAATTTGTAAATAGTGCACACACATGCAGAGTGCGTGCTCACCGAACCAGTTGTTATGCCGGTAGGATCCCACCCCTGCTTAATTGTACATTCTTTGCTTAACAAACACGGCAAAAAAAGGCTATAGGAAGGGATGTGACTCACTTAACAACCAGCTTCCTTAACAGAAATTCTGATTCCAATGATCTTAAGTCAAGGACGATCTGTTCATAATTGG
The DNA here is from genome assembly GCF_049901715.1 of Pseudonaja textilis. Lineage (NCBI taxonomy): Eukaryota > Metazoa > Chordata > Lepidosauria > Squamata > Elapidae > Pseudonaja > Pseudonaja textilis. Next base: position 76,562,048 of record NC_141992.1, read on the forward strand.
ATAGTATAAGTAATGCACATCTTCCTTCAAAAAAAAAACTTCACAATAGTTGAAGTTGAAGTGAGACTGGGGCTGGAAAAAGAACATGGAGAGAATCTTGGTGCCTTGGTGCCACCAACTCTCCATCCAAGTCCCCAAACCTGAAGTAATAGTCTGGTCTAAATATACACGTATTCCATTCTACTGTATAGCACCCCAAACTCCAGATTGGATTGCTTTGTCTTAAAGATAGCAGAAACTAGAGTGCTACTGTTTTCAAGACAGTTTGATTTTCATTGAATAAACTGTATGTGGAATCGATGAGGATGCTTTATGAAGCATTTCTTTTAATATCTTATTTTTATATTTGTTTTACAAATGTTAAAAAAATTACTGCTTTTCAAAATATTTAAAAGAGTAAAATAATGCAGACAAAAATTAATTGATTATTTTCCCCGGATAAATTTATAGTAAGAGGAGAACTTTAGGAGAATTAAAATAAAGGAGCTAGATAGAGGGTTGTTGGTTTTTTTTTTTTAAAAAAAAAACTATTTCCATTTGTGTCCAATTCTCAGAGGCTGCCTCTTGATCATTTCCAATACACTTCAACATGGGGCTTCCTTTGAAGACCACCCCGAAACTTCAACTGGACCATAATGCAGCAGTGTGCACAGTACTGGAGCCTCCTAAATTTGCCCATGTAACACCTTTATTGTGTGAGCTGCACTGGCTTCCAGTTTCTTTCTGGGTGCAATTCAAGTTGTGGGTTATCACCTTTAAAGCCCTACATCAGTGGTCCCCAACCTTTTTTCTACCAGGGATCAGTTTCACGCAGAAACACTTTTTCAAGGACCGGGTAGGGGCGTGAAGGTTCCAATAACAGTAAATAAATAAGCGATGAACCCGTAACTTACCCTTTCCCAAAAAACTCTCCAGTGAACTCTGTTTCTGGCTCATTTTGCCAGGGCTAGCTTGCATTGCTGATGCAGGATAAATACGCGCCAAAGAGTCAAGCGCGGAAGTTAGGCAAGGGCGGAAGTGGTTGTTTTTCAAAATAAGACACCCGGAAGCAAAAACATATTTTTATATATATTTTAATCACGATTATTCATTCTTTGCGGCCCGGTACAAAATGATCCAAGGACCTGTACCGGTCCAGGGCCCGCTGTTTGGGGACCCCTGCCCTACATGGCACAGGGCCAGGCTATCTGCACAACTACCTTTCCCTAAGGATACAGTATTTATTTACCCATCCCACAGAACAGACAGAGTGGCCAGCCTCCTAATCCGTTCTCCTAAATATTGCCATCTAATGGAAATGGGTGGGATTCAAATTTTTTAACAATCGGTTCTGTGGGCGTGGCTAGGTGGGCATGGCCATATGACTGGGTGGGTGTGGCTCATATTTTTGCAGCAAACACCTCCCCCCATTTTTTTTTGCCTCCTGGGCCTCAGGGAAGCCTCCTGAGGGGCTTTTCTGCTCCCAAAAGGCTTCCCTGGAGTCCAGAAAAGCAAAAAAAAAAAAAAAAGACCGTGGGGAGTTACTGTACACGCTCTGTTTTTGGGTTTCCTGGGCCTCAGGGAAACCTCCTGGGGGCCGTTTTTGCTTCCAGGAAGCTTCCCTGGGGTCCATGAAGGCAATTTTGCAATGAGTGGGGGGGTGCAGCTCCCCCCATTCCCCGTGCCCCCTTTTGTCTCCTGGGCCTCAGGGAAGCCTCCTGGGTGAGGCAGTAAGACAACGAGGGGGATCCCGGCACAGCTGATCATCAGAACAGCTGGTCATTGGGAGGGAAAAAAAATACCTTAAGGAGTGACTGGGCGGGGGAGAACACAGTGATGTCGGGCCTGCGCACAATAAGGACTGACTGGGTGGGAAGGGGCAGGGCCAGCCAGGGGCACAATTTGCCGATTCTCTGAACTGCGCAGAATCATAACCGGTTCTGTAGAACCGGTTTGAAGCGGTAGAATCCCACCCCTGAATGGAAGCCAAGAAGTGTGTGCCTTTTCTGTGGCAGCCCCTGCCCTGTGAAACACTGTGCCTCAGATGTTCAGCAGGCTTTCATCTTTTTAGCCATCCTTAAGGTTTTGAAGACCTGGCTTTTCCCTCAAACATTTATAAGTTTGACTTGGTCCCAGATCTTTGTTGTCTTTAATGTTTTAATCTGTTTACTTTTATAGTTTTAATATGATTTTATATATTGTTTTAACTTGCGTTTGGGAGCCTCCCAGAATTGGTTGGAAAATGGACAACTACATAAAGCTTTTAGACAGACAGATAAACAGCCAAATAATAAAGTCTCTGCAATTTTCCTGGCAAGATTTTTCAGAAGTGGTTTGCCATTACCTCTTTCCTAGGGCTGAGAGAAAGTGACTGGACTGAGATCACTCAGCTGGCTTTCTAGACTAGAACTCACAATCATTCAGTTTCCAGCCTGATGCCTTAATCCTAAACTAGTTCTCTAGTTGCCAATTTCCTATAAATGACACACCAAAATCTGAACCTGGGCCACGATTTCATCAAAAAGTTTCAATGCTACTCAAACCAACGGCCTTAGTGATGCAATGATTGAAAAAAGCAAAATATTATTCTCTTCTTTAAAAAAGACTGTTTGCAGCCAAAAGCTATGGCTTTTTCACTGTAACTTAGAAGTAAGCTTCAATGAGCACATGGGGGCACAATTTATTAGTAAGCTGAGCACAAGATTGTACTGTTTAACCTAATAAAATTTTGCTTTTGTAAGAACCAAAGCAAGCATTTTGGCTGAGTCCTTTGTGGTTTAGATTCTTTCTCCTGTTGGCATTCTTTCTCCTAATACTGTTGTGTATTCTGGGTTGTGTATGTGTGTGTTTTGGTCTTTTAAACTTTTTTTTCTTCTCTGCTTTTTGCATCTGAGGTCCTCTGGGGAGACAAAAAGGTAGGCAGTATTGTTTTTTCAAACTGCACATGAACTCCCTAATACTTCCTTAAGCTAAAATAATATTTTCTCACTGTTTCGTTCGTCTCTCGGGCCATCCACCTGCAATCCTCTCTATCCGACCACAAAAACTGTTTCTTGTCACTTACTTCCCACAACTTTCTGCTTATCTAAGAGCACAACACTAAATATCAAAGCCTGCAGATGTCCTTGCCACACTGCACTGTTGCTGGGGTGAAATGGAACCGGTTATTCTTCTGCAAGATGCATCATGCGCTAATGTGTTCTTGCAGCTAGTTTTCCCGCTGCTGAGCAACTTCTAAATTGCTGGTAATCACACTTCTGCATTCCAAGTGGACAGCTTGTTCTTTATGGTGACCTGCACAGCCTTGGATTAAAACATAAACCTGTGTCTTTGCATGCCATATCCCACAATCTCTTTCCTCATAGTTAACAGCACAGAATACTGCTGGCAGTAACAGCATGTAAGAACTGTACAGTGCTTTCAAGTCCACGAAGCACATTATTCTCAATTCTTTTAACTCTTAACAACAATTCTGAAGGCATGCAAATATTATCATGCCCTAGATTTCAAAGAAGGAAACCGAACCCGAGAAACAAACATACATGCAAATACAGAAATAAGGATATGCTAAGGATATTTCTAATAAAGCACTAGGAACAAAAATAAAGAGCAATCATATCATCAGTCCCTACATTTTAGCTGCATTAAATGGAAGAATCTGAAATAGCCAGTGGTGGGATTCAACCGGTCTGCACCACTTCGGCCGAACTGGTTGTTAAATTGCTGGCTGGGCCCTCCCCTCTCCACTCCTTCCAGGAATCCTGACGTGTCTCATTTTGGCTTTTTCTTGTCACTTACTTCCCATAATTTTCTGCTTATCTAACGGAGTGCATGGAGACCCACTAGGCCCAAAATGGGTTGCCGGGGTGGGGTGCAGTGTGGCCCCCCATGCCCATTTTTGTTCCCAGGAGGCTGCAGGGAGGCCTACTAGGCCAACAATGGGTTGGGAGGGGTGGCATACTCTCCCTCGCGGCCCATTTTTGCTCCCAGGGGGTGCAGGAGGCTGAGTGCTGCCTGTCACATCCCCTGGCCACACCCACCATTGGCCACACCCACCCAGACAGTCATTAGGGTAGAGAACTGGTTGTTAAATTATTTGAATCCCACCACTGTAAATAGCCAGCTCAACCATTTTAGTAGTAATAAAGACAACCTAAAATACATACAATTAAAAAAATAACACATACTGTTAGAAGAACAATATAGTTTACTAGAGTAAAGCAGATTTTTTTAAAAAGACATTTAAACCGCACTTAAATATTTAGTTGTAAGATTTATAAATCAACCCACCAGTTTGACTCTGGGCAGCATAAAGCTTAAAAACAATAACACAACACAAAGCATGGTAAATATAACCACGTAGGGGGCAGCTGAATACTAACAGATATTGCAAATTAGCAAATGTACAGAAAGAAGAGAGACATAAATCTATAGGTTTTTTAAATTATTATTTCTTTTTATCCTAATTTTAATTTTTAGATATTTAACTGTTAAATTTGCTTCATCTATTTTTATTTGCCTTTTATAAATGTGTGCGCGCACATGCATATAAGTAAAATAATAGGTAAAAGGAAATAAAAATAGAGGAATATTTTATATGTATAGCATATACATATAAACATATGCATGCACATTAAGTAGCAATACAATGGAGACATTTTTATAATACTCTCTGTGTAGACCAGGGTTGTCAAACTCGCAGTCCACAGACTGCATGCGTCATGGACTGGCCACACCCACACCCAGTTTTTTTCCCCAGAAGGGGAAAAAAGTCCTGATACATCACGTCACAATACCATGATGACATGAGTTTGACACCCCTGGTGTAGACTATTCCCATCATGACACTCTGGTTTATGCAGAACAAGGTAGAGAAAAAAAAATCTTACAGCAGATTAAAAACCACAGCAGTGAGTACATGCCAACCAATGTATGATAGATTGTATGATAGAATAATAATAATAAAAAGACTTTAACTGCTATGTGGAAAGCAAAGAGACAAGATGCTGTGTGTCCTTCTGGGAGAAGCGTGTCCCTGAACTTCCATGAAAACACAAAGCGCAACTATGCCTTTTCTCTGCTGCCATCTAACTGTTGTCATGCCCTTTGGTCACAGCATGAAAACAGACTCCGGCTGTTCCTTAAAATGAGACAGCTGATTTCACTGTGAGGCTGAGACTCTTAGGCTCAAATCAAATCTTTTCTGCTTGGTGTGTTAAAAATTCAGAAAATGCCTATCTTAACCTGGTTGGTGTGTCACTCCTATTACCCCTACAGGACAAAAGAGGAAGAATTCATAAAAAGGAGTACATTTAACTACATATTATTTAATAAGTAAATACATAATTGCAAATATTTTTTTCAAAATGCCCATTTGAGGCAGCTCCAGCTCACACGAGGCCTGGAAACTTCACAGAACGTTCTCGCGTTGTTTTGTAGCTTCCCAAAAAAGCAGGAAAGTATCCTTCGCACACTTTTTGGAAGCTCTACAGGTGAGAGCAGGGCTCTCTCATGTGATTTCCAGAGGATTTGAAGGTCCGGTGACATGACATGGTATGCCACCTGTGAAATGCACGTTCATAGGTTTGCCTTCAAGGCCTTGGGAGAGTAGAAGTTTGGGCTGTGAGACCTGATTGTAACAGTACGTTTGAAGAGCTGGAGAACTTAGAATTAAATCTCTCTTCAGCCATGAAGCTAATTGAATAGACACCATCTTTTCACTAAATTTACTTCCCAAGGCTACTGATGGAATAAAAAGGAAGATGGACTTTTCCTTAAGTATCACATGTATTTTATCCATCCTGGCTCCTGGAGCACCAAATGAGCTCTTGAGGACAGAAAAGCCCTTCCCTGCCTATTAGATCTCTTTTATTGCTTCAGGAAGTAGGGTGGCAAAATACTTTTACATCAGCTATATTACAGCTACTTTTTCTGGCTTGTTTCTGACACTCTCTATGACTACTTCATGGCAGCAAAGAGATACAGGAAGTAGTCCTCAATTTAGCAACCACTTGTTGAACGACCATTCCAAGTTACAACACAGAACGTGTGGTACTTATGACCAGTCTTTGAAGACCCAGCAGCCCTGTGGTCACTTGACCTTGATTTGGGTGCTTGGCAATGGGCTTGCACTTACAGCATCCCACAGTCACTGTTGGCGGCAATATGGTGACTCTGTAAACTGTTTAGAGAGTGCTGTAAAGCATGTAAAGCTATAATCTAAATGCTATAACTATTGTTATCACCATTTGCAGCCTTGTTTGCAAGTCGCTCCTGAGTCATTTGCATTCTCACTAACCAGGCAACAGCAACTTACCTACCAGCTGGTGTGCTTGCAAATCACCCGGAATCCATTTAATGATGGAAATGGGGAGTGTTGGAATTGCTGTCACTAAATGATGTGGTCATATGACACCGTACTTTATGACTGTATCACTTAGGGACTGAAATCATATTCCTAATCATCTTAGTTAAGAGAAGAGTATCGTTACAGAATGTATCAAGGCTGTGTTGCTCTTTGGTGGTTATTCCAAGTTTTGCTGGTGCTTAGTTATATTGCATTATTATTATTTCAATGATATATGCAAGATCAACATGCATCTCCACACTTTGGTAATTAATTATAACAAATTTACTTGCATAAATACAGTACGGCATTAAAAATCAAGGTGCTAAAATCCAGTTAAAAGCCAGAATGCTATCTCCAAAAACTTGGTGAAAGGATAGGCCATATATAGAAATAAGAATCAGCTATCCATAATTCTGGCCCCTTGTCTAATTTATGAAATAGGTCCCACCCTTTCTTCCAATTAATAGTTTGAATGGAAATCCCAGTTTCCCACTTCAGGATTCCAGTGTTCAGTGTTTTTCTCCTTTCCTGCTATTTTAACATCAAACTTAAACAAGAATTCTGGATCATTGAAAAGCTGGCTGAAAACATTATGACATTTTGGTTGATCCTATTAAAAGCACTGCATAACTGGATGTATTAAAACTAGAAACTTAGAAGAACATTAAAAAAGATAACACAAAAAACTTGCTTTTTTAAAAATAAAATTTATAAAAAAATATTAAAAAAAACTTGCTTTAACAGGTTTGCGCAATGCCTTTAGACATGGAAAAAAGGATTAGAGGATGTGGCAGAATAGCTTAGGAAAAAGGAATGTCATGGCAAAGTAGAATTGGGAGGAGAATTGGGGAAATGAACATTTTCCAAAAGCTCTCACAAATTATATTTGCATGAATAGCTTGATCTAACTTTTGGGGGGAAAAAACCCATGTTTTTTTCATGTTTCATCCTAAAAGTTATTGTACTTTGACCCAAAATAATACAAATTCCAGCAGTTTATATATTTCTAACCTTAAGTGACAGCAACTGATTGACCTTGCCTGAATCTGGAATTTAAATAGATTTGAGCTGGTTAACGCTTACCTAGAAAGGGAAGTTGAAAAACATCCATGAACAAATCAATTCCATTGTATTTCCAGGAAAAGTGCAAATGTGCATTTCTTACAAGAATCATATTCACTTAAGAGAAAACTTTATTTTTAACATTAGCTGAAATAATTGACTGGTATTTTATTAACAAAAGGAAAGATAAATACCCCTTCAAGATTATTATATAAACTATAAAATCAGCCTACACCATAGAAGATCGTATGCTCCTTTTATTGTTTACATTTCATCAGTAATTTATAAAAAGCAACAGAAGAGTGACTTTTTGGTCTATTGTTCTGCTTAGTGGCCATCACAGTTACTTGAATGCATTCCTTTAAGTGATCGGTTTTTATGATATTGTATTTTGAATTGTGTCTTGCCAGATCCTGGATAGATTGAGTGACTTATAAATACTGCTAAATAAACAAATAACCAGGATCCACCAAAGTAGGAACAAAAAGCCCCTTTCTCCAGGAATGGTTACATCTTTACATGCATGAGTGTGAGATGGGCAGCTACAGTATACAAATATGATGAATGTATAAATGTGATTTATGCTCAGTTTTAAGACTTAAGATCTTTGTGACTGTCCCTCCTGCACTGCTTCAGAATCCCACCTGGGACACCTGTACAAGTGATTGAACACCACTGGAGTAATCTCTCAAATTTGGGTGGAATATGAGATGCATAAGGATAATTCTAGACTAATTTCTAGACTATTTTTTTAAAAAAATTGATCAATTCTCTTACCAAGTTTTAAGACAACTGTCTTTTTTTTTTTACTGGAGGACACTGGCCCCCATTGAAAATGAAATTCTGTTGTCTGGTCTCAAGAGAAAATATATATCTACCCAAACACATACATAACATACACAATACATGCTATATACATACATATATACCTGCACCACACACACACACACACATATTAATCACAGTCTAGAATAGAATAGAATACTTTATTGGCCAAGTGTGATTGGACATACAAGGAATTTGTCTTGGTGTAAATACTCTCAGTATACATAAAGAAAAGGTACATTAGTTAAAAATCAAGAATCATAATGTACAACACTTAATGATAGTCATAGGGTACAATCAACAATCAAATCATACTAGGAAACAGTCAATATAAATTGTAAGGATACAAGGGACAAAGTTACTGTCCTACAATCATAAGTGGGAGGGGATGGGTGCTAAGGAGTGATGAGAAGATTAACAGTAATAGTAGTGCAGACTTTGTAATAGTTGAACAGGGTTGAGGGAATTATTTGTTAGAGTGATGGCTTTTGGGGAAAAAACTGTTCTTGTGTCTAGTTGTTCTGGTGTGCTCTATAGTGTTTTGAGGGAAGGAGTTGAAACAGTTTATGTCCGGGATGTGAGGGGTCTGTAAATATTTCCACAGCCCTATTTTTGACTCTTGCAGTATACAGGACCTTGACTGAAGGCAGGTTGGTAGTAATTGTTTTGAGGGGAGAAGTTGAAACAATTTATGTCCAGGATGTGAGGGGTCTGTAGATATTTTTACAGCCCTCTTTTTGACTCATGCAGTACACAGGTCCTCAATTGAAGGCAGGTGGGTAGTAATTGTTTTTTCTGCAGTCCTAATAATCCTCTGAAATCTGTGTCTGTCCTGTTGGGTTGCAGAACCAAACCAGACAGTTATAGACATGCAGATGATAGACTCAATAACTCCTCTGTAGAACTGTATCAGCAGCTCCTTGGGCAGTTTGAGCTTTCTGAGTTGGCGCAGAAAGAACATTCTTTGTTGTGCTTTTTTGATGACGTTTTTGATGTTAGGTGTCCATTTTAGGTCATGTGATATAGTAGAACCTAGAAATTTGAAGGTCTCTACTGTTGATACTGTGTTGTCTAGTATTGTAAGAGGTGGTAGTATGGGAGGGTTTCTTCTAAAGTCTACCACCATTTCTACGGTTTTGAGTGTGTTCAGTTCCAGATTGTTCCGGTGACACCACGAGGCAAGTTGTATAACCTCCTGTCTGTATGCAAATTCATCGTTGTCTCGAATGAGACCAATCACTGTTGTGTCATCAGCAAACTCCAGTATTTTAACAGATGGATCATTTGAGATGCAGTCATTGGTATATAGGGAGAAGAGAAGTGGAGATAGCACACAGCCTTGTGGGGGCCCTGTGCTGATTGTACAGGTATCGGATGTGATTCCACCCAGCTTCACTTGCTGCTTCCTGTCTGTTAGGAAGCTTATGATCCACTTACAAGTGTGTTCAGGTTGGTTTAATTTACTTAGAAGAATGTCTGGAATGATGGTATTGAATGCTGAACTGAAGTCTACAAAGAGGACCCTTGCATAGGTGTTTGGAAATTCAAGGGGTTGTAAAAGATGTAATGCAGAGCCATGTTAACAGCATCATCTGTCCTTCTATTTGCTTGATATGCAAACTGCATGGGATCTAACAGCCGATCCGTGATGGTTTTCAGGTGGGACAGCACAAGCTTTTCAAAGATTTTCATAACTACAGATGTTAGAGCAACTGGTCTGTAGTCATTCAGTTCCTTGATGGAGGGCTTCTTTGGCACTAGGATGATGGAATCAGGAAGGAACATAGCACATCCGTAGTGGTCTATTTTGAATAGGTAGTAGAAAGAGTTCACACTTTAGTATGGTTAAAGGAATGGGTGAATTTAACTAATAAGAGAACTCTTTTTTAAGAAGGCCATGATTTGCAAAGGGGGTGGCACGCTTTTCTATGGGATGTAGGGAAAACTAGTCAAAAATATTTCCACAGACATCTAATCAGAGACTCATTATTAACTAATTGGAAGAAAATACGGAAAAAACATTATATAAAAGTACCAGTCTGGATTTCAACAATGGAGGCGATGATCCACCCAAACAATTTGGATATCACCAAAATGATCAAATATAAGGACCTATTGGATACACAAGGAAATTTGAAATCGAGGCAAGAACTTCAAGAGCAAGGACAAAAAATTGATCAGTGGGCATACCTTCAAATTCAAAGTAGATACAAACAGGACAAGAAAGAATTCAGAATCAACAATAAACCCCAGCAATTAGATAAATTTTTATTAGGATCAGGCAAAAAAAAAATATAACAAAATTTTATAATTATTTATTAGAAGTCGAATTAGAAGAAGAAATTGTAAAAGCGAACATGACTGCCTGGAGTAGGAATGTAGGACGCAGCATCACCTTAACAGAATGTGAAAAAGGTCTGGGATAGAAACAATAAGGTTACAAAATCGGTAGCATATAAGGAAAATGCCTATAAAATGTTTTATAGATGGCATCTTCCTCCTTCGAGGTTAGCAAAGATGCACCCCAATATGAGTCCGAATTGCTGGAAATGCAAAAAAAAAAAAAAAAGAAGAAGGAACCCTTTTCCATATGTGGTGGTCTTGTACAGAAGCCCAAAATTATTGGAAGAAAATCAAAATTTGGCTGGAAGAAATGACAAAAGAGCAGCTCGAGTACAAACCAGAGTCCTTCTTGTTAGGGATCTCTGACAAACAAATATCAAAAAAAGCGAAATACATAACAATATACATTTTAACAGCGGCTAGACTAGCCTTTGCTCAATGTTGGAAGCAGCCTCAGGTTCCATCAGAGGAAATGATCATTCAAAAAATCTCAAGTTGTGCAGAAATGGACAAACTAACTTTGGCACTAAAAAACAAAGACACCTCAATATATTACAACAGCTGGAACTGCTGGTACAAATGGATTGACCAAAGATAGATTTTACACTATAAAGCAAAAGAGGATAGGATAAACCTATAGCAGTGATATATAGATGTATGTAAAGATTAGGTGTGTGTATATGGCATACATTAAGGGATATGGAAAAAAAAGAGATCTTACAAACTGTTGAAGTTGAGAACGTTTTTAATTGCTTTCTATTTTTTCTTTCTATTTTCTTCTCTTTCTTTCTTTTCTTTCATTTGTCTATGTGTTGTTGGTATGTTTTAATTGTAAAATTAATAAAATTTATTTATATATATATAAAAAAGAAAGAGTTCACAACTGGGAGGTTTTTTTTGAGAGAGTTCAAACAGGTCTCACCCTTGCCATCCTGACCTTCTGTAATTTTCCCTACGCAAAAAAAAAAAAAGGCACATTGTCTCCTCATTGTCCACAGCTCTGATACCAGGAGTAGTCTTAACTGCATAGGCATGCGTATAAATATCAGACCACTAGGAGGCGATAAAGAAAGCTGTTCCTACTCTTCCCCCCCACCTCCCGGCCAATCTTCCCGCAGCTGCTGTTATCTGTACAGGGTCTATTGAAACCTCGCGCCCGCGCTTCTCCTTTATCTCTCTCTCTCACCTTTCACTGGCTCTATGCTCAAAGCGGGGGGTGGGGGTGGGGGGTGGCGGTGGTGTGACGTAGCCAATAAGCGTGCTCAGAAGCCGTGCGTGCCGCGCCGTGCTCCTTGTACGTCGCTGGAACGGAAGTCACGTCACAGGGAGCTTGCGACCGCCGCACGGAGAGCGACGCCGCTTCTTAACCGCGCCTAGAAACCCCCCCCTCCCCCTCGAGGGTCGTCGCCGCCATGGATTACGGGGAAGGTGAGACTGGGATTTGCCGTTGCGCCCGTGGAACGGCTTGGCCTCAAAATGGCGGCGGGAGCAACAGTAACCCCGGCGGGAAACGAGCGTGCCGGCCTAGGTGGGGTGGGGTCAGTGGTGGTGGGCCTTTTCCCTCAGCCAGAGGTGCGCCATGTTAATTTACGAAATGTTCGGCGTGGGTGTCGACACAAAAGGCCCAGCGGAGCCTGAGGAGGCCGCGCTCCTCACATTCCCCGCCCTTCCCCGTGGCCTAGTATACCCGGCCGGCTTTAATCCCAATCCGAATAATAGTCCCGCCTGAAGTCATTATTCATATGGGGAGTTCTGAGGGGGGGGGAGGGGAAACAACAACCCGAGCATGGCTTTCTGGAATGGCGTAGTAACTGATGGCGATGAAGAAAGGCCCTCGCATGAATGTCCGAACCGATTCACCGGCCAAGGGACCGTTACGTTTTTAAGCTCGGGCCACTTCTGGGTGGCGCCGGAATTTCGAACAGATGCAAGAAAGAGGTTTCCTACGGTAGATCTCCGGGCGGAGGGGGCGGGGCGGGGCGTATGTCTGCCTGTCCTCCACGTGATCCTTGCACTTTTAAGGGAAAGCTGGTCCTTCGCACGTGGGGAGGCATCGGAGCGAGGGGAAGCCCTCCTGGAAGGGCCCCGTTAGACGAACGAAGGGGAAGGTTTGCTTTTTCTTGCCTGCGAATGGTACTCGATTTTGTCCCGGCTTTTTCCCCCACTGTTTCCAGGCGGTTTTTTTAAAAAAAAAAATTTATTTCAGGCCATTTATATTTTCTAAAATAAATAATACAATTAAATTTATATATGGGGGTTCAGTGACTCCGGGCCGCTTACAAAGATCAAAACTCTATAAAAACAAAAAAAAAAAAGTACAGGCAGTCTTCAACTTAACGACCACAGTTGAGCCCAGAATGTATCTTGTTAAGTGAGACATTTGTTCAGTGAGTTTTTGCCCCACTTTGTGACACGTCCCACCGCATTTGTTCAGGAAATTGCTGCAGTTCTTAAATCAAGAATGCGATTTTTTAACGTGAATTTGGTTTCCCCGCTGGCTTTGCTTATCAGAAAGGGGAATGGCATGACTCCGGGACTCGCAGATTTGTCATAAATGTTTTTTTTTTAAGCCACTAACATTTGTATTGAGTTAGTCTTATAAAATACAAAATACAAAGTAAATAGAAAAGCAGTGGGGTGGGGGAAGAGGAAAGAAAAGTGAAGAAAAATAGAAAAAAAAGAAAAAGCATTGACTTCTGACTCTGTTACAGTAAAATAACCCAAAACTCTGATTTTTGGGCTTTATCGATTAGACTGCTAGATCTTTATAGAAATGGCTTGTTCATATTATTATGAAAAAAGCAAAAAGTTGTGATTTGATGTTAACGTCATAAATGTGGATCAGTTGTCAAGCATCCAAATGTAAGTCACGAGACCATGAGGATGCAGCAATGGTCATAAATGTGAAAAATGGTCATAAGTCACTTTTTCCAGTGCATATCAGTGAAAATAGTCATAAGCAATAGTAATAGTCATAAGTTACTATAAGCAATCAGATCATACATAGGTTACTAACACGCAATCAAAACATACTAGGAAAACAAAACTATAAATTGTAAAAATACAAACAACACAGTTATAGTCATAAGTGGGAAGAGCTAGGTAATAGGAAGAACGAGAAGAACAGTAATTATTGATAGTAATAATAATATAATTAATAGTAATAATAATCTTATCAGCGTAAATTTTGGCCATGTAAGTGGCAGATGATGGATAAAACAGCAGATAAGATGGAAAGATGGGGTTTTTGGAAGAACTGTTGATAGATACCAGTGGCAAATAGAAATGAATGATATTTGTACACTCTCACCAGTCCTGGCTATAATTATATAATTATAATTTCTTAAAGACCAGAGCTTAGCAATCAATCAACGTTATGACAGACCTCTCCCTCCAAAAATACTTATGAACTGGTTCTGGCGTTCCAATAGTGGCACATCTCATCCCTGAAATCATGTGGCTGCATTTCGGGCACTTGGCAACAAACTTGCCTTTACTGCTGGTTGCCATATTATGCTATCACAAGAGATTTTTTTTTTTTCTGGAAACCAACTTTTTTAGCCAGTTTCTTGCAAAAAATGCACATAAGAATGCATTGACTCACTTAACGGTTGTTGCATTGACTTTACAACTGCTGCAGAGAAGGTCATAAAATGGAGTTAGTCCTGTGGGTGCTTTGATTTACAATCAACTTACGACAGATTGACTTGCACTACAGTTGTAAGCTGAGTACTACCTATAATGACTGCATTCTTGTGCTCAATATATTTGAAAATAATTTCTGTAAGGATTGTTAGTTACATCGTGTAACTATTGATTTTGGAAAAGGGTATTGTAGATATAATTTGCTAACTCAGTCGCACTTTATATAGGATGGTCAAATGAATATATAATCATTCTGAATAAAAATGTAAAATAAATAATGAGATTAAAACATTTCACTGATATTTTAGTAATTGAGTAGTTTCATGGAAGCAGTAGGATACTTTTATAGAAGTTGATAGTTGATCTCAGATTTTAATTTATTTTTGAAACAAATACATATGGAATGTCTGACCTTCATTTGTTCAGTCCCATCTCTTCTAGCTGCTTTTCTGCAAATTAGTCTACTTAGTTGAACTGGAAGCAGAGGATAGAGAATTTTCTTTGTGTAATTGAATTTGTGTGGTCTTGCTGTGTAGTGGTAAAAGTCTTGATGGTATCTTATTATAAACTGTTCTTGAGACTGGAATTCAGGTAGGCCTTAACTTACAACCATTTATTTAATGACCAAGGTTATTATGGCACTGAAACAGCATCCCAGCATCCCCATAGTCATGATGAACATTTAGCTGCTTGGCAACTGGCACATACTTCTGAGGGTGACAGGGTCCTGGGAGCATCTGGTCAGCATTTGTGACATTCCCAGAGGGATTCTCATACGCAAAATCAATGGGGAAAGCTGAACTCACTTAATGACCACGCGTCCTTTAACAAACATGTGGTTCACTTAACAATAGTAGCGATTGTTTGTAAAATGGGGTGCAATTTACGTAACAACCACATTGCTTAACAACAGGCTTAGCAACAGAAACTGTGGTCCCAATTGTTGTAAATTGGGGAGTGCATAATTTACTAATCTACAACAGTTCAGTAATCTTAATCTTTTTTTTTTTTAAGAAATGGATCGTGACTATGGGCATGGTGCCTATAGTGGCCCAAGAGCTATGGACTCTTATATGAATCAGTCATATGGAATGGAAAGCCATGGAGGTGGCGGAGGAGGAGGAGGAGGAGGAGGAGGAGGTGGCGGCGGCACTGCCAGGTAAAATACTGAATCAATTGCTTTGTATGTCAAAGATAATACAAATATATTCTGAAGTATACCTCTATCCAATTTAAGTGTTCCTTGGGCATATTGCAGGGCATGGTACATTATTATGCAGAGGTGTAATGTGTAGTCTTTTTAAAATAAACATTTTATATGAAATATAATGCTGCAATACACGTTTTATCACAGATCTCTTAAAATATTTCAGCAATTAAATATTAGCACAGAATCTAGAGCTGAAATGCTCTTACTTGGATCAGAACTGCTGCTTTTGTTTTCCCATTCTGTTTGAAAGGAACACTTAAATTTAATTTGAATAGTAATATATTTTGCAAGAATATTCATTGGTAGACAGTTTTTCATGTCCAGATTATTTTATTGGCAGGTACTAATTACACTAAAACACACTTGTGCAGTGTTTTAAAATAGTTTCTAGCACTGTAATAGTATTTCTGACAGTTTGATTTTTCACTGTGCCTGCAGTTGATGTCTACTAATATCAGATCATGATTTAATTCTAAATTTGGCTTTCCTGTAAGAACCCTGCATTTTAAACAAAATAACTGAATGATACATTAAACCTGGTTGCAGTCTCATTTGCATATCCTAATTCTTCAGTGACAGCAAGAAGAACATGGTTAACAATTTCGATTTCTCCATTTTTTTTGTGGCATTGATAAGGAATTGGGAAATTAGCTGTATAAATGCACAGTGCTTTTCAACAATTAATATAACTAACACTGTTGTAAACTATTTTGCGAATCAGGAAAAAATGTACCTACCATTTAGTAATCTGAATATGGTTGGAATTTACTGAATGCATTATATAAAAAGTTTATTGTTGTAATGGACTGCTTTGTAGTTGGCATTTTAAATATGAAAGTTTTGTATTTAAAGTATGAAGTGGAGACAAGATAAAATTAGCCTTGTCATATCTTGATTTGTAATTATTTGAAGTTTCTTTTCAATTTCTTTAATTAAGAATTAAAATATAGTTAATTCTTTGGAATGAAAATGAATTCCTATTTCCGTGCAGTTTATGACATTGATATTACTCTGCACACTTTTTTTCTGTTCTTCAATTAGTATCTTTAAAATGCTGCATACAGTTTTTTGGTAATATAGTATTTGCATGTAATGTACAGCCTTTCTCTGTGCCAAAGGGTCATTAATATTTAAGATTTATTTTGACTTTTCAGTTCTATAAAGAGAGTTTGTCTTATTCCCTACAAACAGAGGCAGGTGAATCTATGACCTTCCAAATGTTTCCAAAGTCTAAAATTTCTTAGCATTTCATTCTGGGGCTCATGAAAACTAGAGTCGCACAATATTTGGAGGGCTATAGATTTCCCAATCCTCTCTGATACATTGTAAATGTAATAGTAGAAGATGAGGCATAGTTAAGGAAAATTATTTAGATTTCTTCTGTAAGATATAACTGAACTATGAACCGTTGAAATAACAAGTTAAAATAGTTGCATTATTGATACTGTCACAGCTTCTAAATTGAGGGCAAAGTCTTTCAAATGCTATTGAACTGTTTTAGGCATGACTTTAAACAAAATACTTTTATGAACCTTTAAAATATGCAGGTGCCTGCATTCGTTAGACTAGGTCTGGGCACAATAATGAGGTGAAATAATTTTGAGCAACTAAATTTAGTGAAATTTAGGCATTCTGAATTTTAATACTATTTTTCAGTGAAAAGTGACTCAGATAGCTTTCTGTCTGATCACAGCATGGAAATGCCCAGCCCTAATCAAAGCAAACCCTACCAAAGTAAAATATACATTGATTTTAGTTGATAAATGTCAACTGATAACTTGTCTTTTGAAATGTTTAACTTTAGTAAGCTTACTTTTTTTTTCCTCACTGCAACTTTTCCAGGTTTGGACCTTATGAGTCTTATGACTCCGGGTCTTCTCTGGGTGGGCGAGATCTGTACAGATCTGGCTATGGTTATAATGAACCCGAACAAAGCCGCTTCGGAGGTAGTTATGGTGGTCGATTTGACAGCAACTACCGGAATAGCCTTGACTCTTTCGGAGGTAGAAACCAGGGCGGGTCTAGCTGGGAAGCACCTTACTCACGCTCAAAATTGAGGCCTGGGTTTATGGAGGACAGAGGAAGAGAGACTTACTCTTCCTACAGCAGTTTTTCTTCACCCCATATGAAGCCTGCACCTGTAGGCTCTCGGGGGAGAGGAACGCCTGCTTATCCTGACAGTGGATTTGGAAGCAGAAACTATGATGCTTTTGGAGGACCATCAACAGGCAGAGGCCGTGGCCGAGGAGTAAGTACAGAATCTTTTCAGATTCTTTTCACTAGTCACTCTTTTAAACCCTTTCAAGACCATAGCATTAAAACAAAAGCACTGTATATCACACTGCAGTTTTTGCCAAACTGTTAGGGTTGATAACCTTCCAATCCGGTTTGGTGTTTACCCAGAACTTAGTACCCTGTCTCTCTCTTCATTTACACAAGTAAAAAGTATTACAAGATTAGCTGCTAAGGTTTTATCAAATCACCTTTTTTTGTGAAAGGTGAACATTAAGGCAATGGGTTTGGTCTAAAAGGGGTTAAAAGGAATTGCATTTTTCCTTGTTAACACTAGCATCTTGGCTAGTGGGAGAAGTCTTGAAACTTTGTAAAGGTTAATTAGAACTTTTTTTTGTTTTTGTTTTGAGTAGGTTAAAGGTGCAATGTATGTATATTATTGATTTTAGAAGATAAATGCCACACAACAGATTTTGTTGAGGCAAGAAGTAATCAGTTCTTCCGACATAATGTTGGCTTACTTTAAGGTCATTTAGACTTACATGGAAGGGAAGATTTAATACATTAAAGCATTAAAAAGGATAATTTCAAAACATTGTTAAAGGGATATCATCACAATTGTTCATGCTGAAAGAAAAGTAACAGTGTACTCAACTATGTTAGTGAACTATTATGTTATAATTTAGTAGTAGATGCGTTCATATGCTGGATCTAATGTTTTAGTGCAAGTTCAAAAGAACAATTCAAAGATTATTAACAAATATCAAATATTACTGTACCAAATCAAAGCACCATTAACAGAATCTTAAACTTCAGAAACTTCAAGTTATAAGATGATGTCCCTTTAACTTACTTTATAATTTCATATCTGAATTTATAAATAGTTTCATTTCATTTGATCATCAATAGATGCTCTCTTAAAATTCTTTAAATACTGAGTTTCAAACAGTTGGCCTTAAGAAAGCAGTTAAAATTTTAAAGAAGATTGGAGGATTAAATGTAGACTGGAATATTTTTTTAAGTTTTCTGCATGCCTATTATTCTATTTTAATTGATTTGTTCATGTAATACTCTGAAGGGTACAATTGGCATTTAATCTGTAGACCTAGGAACCCTAGTAACCTTTCTATAATTTGTTGATGAAGGAATAAGCTGATTAGTTTAGTCTGGTATATTTGTGGAATTAAGTAAGTTAACTAGACAGTATTGATTAGTTTCCCTTTTTCTTGACCTTAGTGTTACTCTTGAGAACTAACTACTTTACGAAATAAGCTGCTTATTTATGTGAAATGCATTGCACCTTTAATAGATTATGAAAATATTTGCTCGTGCAAATCTACATCACCTAGAAAGTGTCCTTTGATGTATGTAATATGCAGGGTTGAGAATATTACTAGACTGTTATTTACTAGAGCTCAGTTTGTTACATAGTGAAATATAGAATATATGCATGGTTTTGTTTAGTATAATGATCTCTAACACTTTGTGGCCTGCTAGAAGTAAATGCTACTCAAAGTAAAGAAATATTGTATAGATGTACTGCCTTTATTGTGTCTAACTTTTACTATTAAATATTTATGGCAGTTTTACTCATTTCTGCTTATATAATTTCACTCATCCAGTCAGATGAGCCTATTTTATATATTACTGTCAGTAAACAGTAGAATCTTGTGTATGTTTATTCAGAAGTAAGTGCTACTAAGTTCCAAGTAAGTATTACAGATTGCAGCCTAAATTATAACTATTATACTCATTCCTTTTCCTCAGTTCTGTCATTCAGTGCCTTAAAATCAAGGAATTCAATCATGTAGGCTCTCTTGATTATAAGATAGACGTCTAAATTAGGATTAGAGATTTTTTAAAACCACTTTATTGATAATCTAAACTTTATTTTTTTTCCTTTTGAAAGAATTTGATCTAAGAGGGGCTACTCTTTTACCTTTGCTCATTGCTTCTTCTGATATAATTGTAGTTTTTTTAAAAATCATTGAGAATACATTCACTGTGCAATGATCTCAACATGGGAATGGGCAGACACACACAAGCTGCTGATTGGACTGAACTGTTCATAAAGATGTAAGATTTCTGATCAAAATATGTCTTAATGCATTGTATTAGGTTTACTTGTTATATGATGCAAAAAGAAAAGACATATTTTACAGAAGGTAGCTTTTTATCTACCTAAATTAATTGCTGTGATGCAGGACTATTCTACATATTTATAATATTTACATAGTCTTAAAATCCCTGATTCACATAAAAATTCTATGTATATTTACTTGGAAATTACTGTTTTAGTGAAAATAGAAATATACGAGATATGCTACTTCAGAACAATAAATTATTTTATCTTCTCTACGTATTTTTAGAAGAAATTCCCATGACCTTTTCTATGTAGTTTGAATTTCCTAGCATTTACTTCTGAGTTGACATGCTTGTGATTGTATTCTGAATTGTGAATAAAGTATATATATGTTGAGAAAAAAGGGAAATAGGAAAAATAAAGTTTGAAAATAAAATGTATTTTATATAAGCAAAAAGTTTCATAAATGAAACTGGAAACCCATTACAATGTTAAAAAAAAACCTTATTTGGCTATTAACACATTTTAAGCATGAGAAATATTATACATAGAAAATCTTACATATTCAATGAGCAGATTTTAAACCATCAGAAGATTACTTAAAAACTTTTAAAATCATAGTAAAACAAACTATGGAAATTTCAGGCAGAGACTTTTATGATTATTTTCTATTTTCCCTAAGTTAATTTCATTCATTTCATTCTTGTATTGTTACAGTTTTGTAGAAATAATGTTTCTTCTGTTTGAGGCATTATTTGGAGAATCCTGAGAATGATTATGGGTAAAATTCTAACAAGGCTCATTGTCTGGACCAATGATTTTGAATAAGCAGAAATCCATTTGATATAAGCACTTTAAAAGTCAAATATTTTAAAAACTAATCAGTTTGCAATCCTGATGTGTGTTATCTGAATAGTATTGCATTTTTTCTTGAGTTAAAATATTTTAAAATATGTTTTTATATAAGCTAGTTTGTTTATGGTTAGCCACATCATTTTCTAATACGTGGTCTTCAACTATTTACAGTATATGGGAGACTTTGGAGGCATGCATAGACCTGGAATTGTGGTAGACTATCATAACAAACCCAGTTCTGCAGCAGTAGCTGCACGAGGAATAAAGAGAAAAATGATACAGCAGCCGTATAATAAACCAGGTGGGACATTTATCAAGAAACCCAAACTGACAAAACCTAATGTGAAGATGAACCAAAACAAACCTAGTAAGTAATTGAACGAAAGATGTGAATTACAGCTCTATTTAACATTTTCTGAGAGGATACATTTATAATGCATTGCTGTTCCTCATTTTCCAGCCTCAAAGCCCCTTCTGTTACCAGTTGTTCATAGGGATTGACCTTGGCACAAATTAAAATTTTTGAAATATAGTTACAAGATATTTCACTAACATATTATGCTCTTGCTTAATACTTCAGAGGAAATTTAATCTAGCTATATCTATATATATCTATATCTATATATACACATATATATTCTGATTGCTTTTATTGTGAAGACTGCTTGCTACATGAGATGCTGTAGGGCTGTTATCAACAAAGTAATAGTCCTCCCAAATTTAGCATATTCTCTGCACAATTACATTATTATTGGAATTCATCCAGAAATACATGCTTTTATGGATGACCCAAGTGACATGCCAGTCAGTGATTTTTTTGCATGGGTTTTTATACTTTAAATAATTATTGACTGGTTGAGCCAAAAAGTTTTGATTTCTGTTTTGAAATTTGAGAAAACAAAAATGGTATAATGCTTTTTTTACTAATAAAGTATTGATAATATAGCAGCAAGACTTTATAGTGCTTTAAAGCCCTCTCTAAGCAGTTTGCAGAGTTAGTATATTGCCCCTAAAAATATGGGTTCTCATTTTACTGACCATAGAAGGATGGAAGGCTGAGCCAATCTTGAGCCGGTCAGGAATGAACTACTGGCAATTTAGAGTTAAGACTAATATCAATGAACAGGCTAAATAAAAGACGATAGAACAAATTGTACCCAGTGACAGCCATGCAAAAAGAAAGACTGGGAGAATTGGGTGCAGGATGCATGGAAGTGCAGGGAGGCCAGGGGTAAAGGTTGTAGGGTGTGTACATGTGTATGAATGCTAGGAGGGTAAAGAAAGTTAGCGGGGGGCATGTGTGCGTGAGTACAGGGAGGGTGAGGAAAGAGGATATGGGTTTCTTGCATATGGAGGCCAGGGAAAATAGCGTAGAGTTTGTGTAATTGTACAAATTCAGGAAGCTAAGCAAAAAGGGCATAAGGTGTGTACGAATGTAGGAAGGCTAGGGAAAGAAGGGGTGGTAGTGTGTGTTTGTTTTGAACACAGAAGGACAGGAAGAGGGTGGGGGGTGCCTGAGTGCATGTATATGAGTTCAGAGAAGCTGAGGAAAGAGGACACTTGTACACAAGTGAAAGGAGAAAGAGGGTGGGTTGTCATGCTTGTGAGCAAAGAAAGGCAAGGATTGGGGAGACTTACCTGAACAATTTGTAACCTTGCCTCTACCCCATTAGCTTTGCTTGTTGGAAGCTGACAGGGAAAGTTGCAAATGGTGATCATGGGATACTGCAACCAGTCACAAGTGTGAACTGCTTGCCACGTGCTTGAATTTTGTTCATGTGGCTACAGGGATGAATGGCCGAAACTTTGAGGACCAATTATAAATCCTTTCATTCAGTGCTATTATAATTTGCACTGGTCACTGAACAAATGGTCATGACTGAAGGATTACCAGTTATCTGTATTGGATAATTTATGACTGCTATAATCTAAAATACTGATGCTTTCTGTTCATGGAATATATTAGTAATAGTTTCTCCTATATATGTAGATGGCCAGTTTAATAAATATTTATACAAGTATTGAATACATGAATAAAATTCTAATACCTGGCTAGGTTAAAAGATTATTGTTTACAAGACTCAGTTTATCTATCTATCTATCTATCTATCTATCTATCTATCTATCTATCTATCTATCTATCTATCTATCTATCTATCTATCTCTCTATATCCCCTCAATATTTTTCCTTCCAATGTATTTTATCTTTTTCTCCTTTTACTATGTTTTTAGAGTTCATACCCTTGAGTATAAAAACAAAACGTATATAGTTATGTCTCTATCATAGTAAATACCATAACAATTTCACAATAAATTCTCCCTATTGAATCAATTGTATTTTCCATTTCATTTATGACATTGCATATTATGAAAAAGTAGATTCTATACTTTTATTTGAGGTTTAAAACCTGTCTGAATTTGAATATTTTTTAACAGTTCTTTTATTACTAAGCATTCTTATTTCTAATCAGATTAATCTAAAATATTGTTTACAAGTTCCTATCTCCTTGTTTTCAAGTTGGTTGTCTATTAAAATGTTTTTAATTCTTCAGTTTAATTGTTCAGATACTTTTATTTCTGGATTGAGAATAAGTGTAGAAAGTTGTAGAAAGTAGATGATGACCGGATCATCTTAGGTAAAATGCTGTGAAGAATAATCTTGCATATGATTAAAGCAATAGTTGTGAATGGAAGGTAAAAGATGTATAACCAATTAATGGAAAACCACTTACACAGTATGATGTTATAAGCCCATATGGTCCACTGCATTTTCAGATTTAGTGTATTTTCAGTGCTCGACAAAGAGAAATTGGCTAAATCCTTTGTATTTTTCCTGTTTTCTTTTTAAAGAGGAGGCTATTTTATACCCATTTCTTTAATTTTCCTTCCGATTTTCTGTGTTCAAGATTCCTATTTTCTCAGTTCTTCAAAGATTTAAAATAATTGCTAGGTGAGACAAAACATTTAATTGCAGTTGGATTTTCTTGAATTTCTTCCTCCTTTCATGCTAATAGATCCAAGGACACCAAGCAAGAAAACTACTGTAGAGGTAAAGATCTAGTTTTGGAAAACATTGCACTTTTTATCAGGCATTGCAATACGTTAAAGTAATAACTACTTTCAATTTTCAAAATTTTTAAAGAAGCTGAGAGATCTGTCTACATAGAAAGCTTTCTCGGTCTTAATGGTAGAATTTTGAAACAACATCCGCTACCATAGTGTTAGAAGGTAGAATTTCTTTTTGAAGCTCTGGTTGTAATCTAGAGACATTTAAAAAAACAAAACAGTTCTAACAATATTAAATTTAAAAGTAGGCAGATATGGACCATCTACAGGCAGTCCTCAGATTATGACCACAATTGAGCCCAAAATTTCTGTTGCCAAGCAAGATATTTGTTAAGTAAATTTTGCCTCATAACCTTTCTTGCCAGTTGTTAAGTGAGTCATTGTAATTATTTAGTTAGTAACATGGTTGTTAAATGAATCTGGCTTCCCTGTTGACTTTGCTTGTAAAGAAGGTCGCAAAAGGGGATCACATAACTCCAGGATCTCACTGCCATAAATATGAACAAGTTTTCAAGCATCTGAACGTAAATCACGTGATTCATAAGTGTGATTTTTTTTTTACTTTTCACAGTGTCATTGTAACTTTGAACAGTCACTAAATGAACTGTTGTAAGTCGAGGACTACCTCTAATTTTAAAGCCTGAATTTCTTAAGAAATATTTAAATGTATTTTGAACAAAACTAAAACAGGAATCATAAAAGCTTTGAAGAGGTATTTTGCAAAAAAAATAAAAGTGAATTAGTCTAAACTCGGTTTCATTAAAAAATAACAAAGGTCGTCAAAATCTAGGCAAGCAATGCTCAGTTTTTCCACATTATGACCATTTATGTAAAGATTCACCTGTCATTATTTAAATCTGAAATATGATTTAGTTGGTAATGAAGCTGTATTAAAAAATTGTATCAGAATCTCTGAACTACTTCTGAATTCTCTGTAGTAGGGGTTTCCAACCTTGCCAGCCTTAAGACTTGTGGACTTCAACTCCCAGAGTTGGCTGAGGAATTCTGGAAGTTGAAGTCCACACATCTTAAAAGTTGCCAAGGTTGGAAACCCCTCTTCTATAGATACATTTATAAAAACAGTTAATCCTTTGAATTCTCTTTAGGCAGTTGACAGTTTAAAATGGTAATTGATTGTAATCAAGTCAGTATTGACTCTTGATAACAATCTAAAATAGATTTTCTCCATAAAGATCTGTCCCTAATCTGATCTCTTTCAGGCCTTCCAAAGGTCAGATGGCAGTGCGCAAAATACAGGCACTCAACTTACAGTCACAACTGAGCCCAAACTTTCTGTTGCTAAGCAAGGTAGTTGTTAAGTGAGTTGTGCTCTCTTTTACCATGGTCTTTTTGCTATGTAAAGCAAATCGCTACAGTTGTTAAGTGAATCACATGGTCTTTAAGTGAATCTGGCTTCCCATCGAACTTTGCTTGTCAGAAGCACCCTGGGAAGGTTGCAAATGACAATCCTGGGATGCTGCAACCATCTCTTTGAGTTGTTTCTTTTAGCACATTGTCACTTAAAATGAGTGTTCTGGTACTGATGATCCTTATTTTTTACTTACTGATAATTTTATCAGGTACTGATTTGAAAATAGTCAACTACCAGCTGTTCTTCAACAAAAAATGACTAGATGTTGCTTATTAAAACTTTTTCTAAATGCTTCAGTTACTAAAATATATTTTGCAGTCCACAAGTACAGTAAAAAAAAACGGAAATTGAAATTTCTTTTCTCTGTTGTGCTTTGTTGTATTTAATCTGTATGATACAGATACAGTGTTACATAACTTGCTACATAAAGTTTCTTGTTTTATAAAATTTGGACATATCTCATACTGTCTAATAGGCTTTCCATTAAACTACCTTGCACTGATAAAAAATCTGCACTGTTCTTCATAATGAAGTGGACTTATTTCTACTTCCAATTGTATCGTTTTCAGATTTAAGGTCCATTTATTCTACCAGTATGTCTGTAGATCTATTAAGTAATGGTATTTTAGCAAATGTTTACATGTTCCAATTTCAACTCTCCAAATAGAGGTATCAACTTCATATATGGACTTGAACATCCTTTCTCCAGATCTGTGCTAGGCTAGGTTTTAAAATTGTCTGCTGAACTTGAAACCTAAGATGTAGCAATGTCTCTCTGCAGAAGTCAAGCAAATAACTTACAAAGAAATTAAACAGGATTTTATTTGCATACTCTTTGAGCTTCAGAGGTAAGATGCAACATTCCAAGTGTATCCCTATGGAATATTTTGGAGGGTATTGGGGATGTTTCTGGGTGGCAGGGGCTAGAACAGTGGTGGAGAATCATCTTTTTATGATCAAATTCCATGATCCCAGGAGGGGAAAAAAGTGTTGGATTGCATTCTAAAGATAAACAGAGTTGATGGTGGATCATGGCTTGTTCCTCTCTTCTCCTTGCTCTTCCCCCCCCCCCAGACTTTTCTTGGTCAGCTGTTAGTATTAAAATTATGTCTCACTTACATGAATAGTAGTTTGTTTTTATTTTGATAAGCCTTTAAGTTTTGCTGTTTTATTTTATCATTCTCTGATTCACTACGATTTCATACTCAAGAGACCAACTGCTAAGCATCAAGCAATGTTTCTTTAATGGGCAGCTTTCTATGACCACACCCCCCTGTCTTTACAAATGCAGAAGAGATTCTAATGCAGGAAGAAGCAACTTCCTCGGAAGAAGCAACTTCCTCTGAACAATGGATAAACAAGAAGAAACACCGGAGGCAAAGAAGGGGTAGAGCGGGAATTTTAGGTAATGGTTCTTTAATTATTTAATTATCAATTGCAAACCATTTTATTCTCCACGAGAGTTCTCCTAATTGCTGTGTATGTTTCTCCACAAGCTTGTGTAAACAATGCATTGCCAACTCTAGTTGACCAGATTATGTGGGCTGAAGTTAAATATCCAGATTCACTATTCATTATGTTAGGAGATTTCAACAGTGCTAATTTAAGGAAAGAGCTACCAAAATATTTTGAGCATATCAATTGTCTCGCTAGAGGCAAGAATACTTTAGACCATTGCTACACAACATTAAAAGATGCTTATCGGTCTTTACCACGAGCAGCTGTGGGACTCGCTGATCGTTGCATGATTCACCTTGTACCTGTTTATAAGACAACGACTTAAAACCATGAAACCAACAATTAAATCATTGAGGTCTTGGACTGAGGAGGCAAACCTAAAGATATAGGCTTGCCTTGACTGCACTGATTGGAATGTTTTCGAAGATATCTCTTCAAATTCTTCAGATGAATTCACAGATACTGTAACATCGTATGTCAGTTTTTGTGAAGGATTATGTGTGTTGACCAGAAACCTGCAGTATTCAGTAGCAACAAACCTTGATTCACAGCTAAACTTAAGCAGCTACGTCATACCAAAGAGGAAGACTACAGAAAAGGTGATAGAATGCTGTACAATCAGACCAGAAATGTATTAACAAGGGAGATCAGAGCAGCAAAAAGAAGCTATTCTGAAAAGCTGAGGAATCAGTTCTCAACAAATGAAAATGGGAAACTCTTAAAAAATATCACTGGTTACAGCAAACCTCCTTCCCATGCTGAAGGAAATCAACAACTGGCAGATGACCTGAATGTGTTCTACTGTAGGTTTGAGAGAAAACTACTACCACCTATCCCCACAATCCCCATCTCGGACACACCAACAACAGCCAAGCCTCCTACAACTGACCCCATCCCATTGGGCCCACCACCTCTGGTAATTACAGAAAATGACGTGCAAGATCTATTTCACAGACAAAAGCCAGGAACGCATCAGGCCCAGACAAGGTAACACCTTGCTTAAAAGCTTGTGCTGACCAACTGGCCTCCATCTTCACTCACATTTTTAATAAATCACTAGAGATGTGCTATGTTCCTTCTTGCTTCAAATGCTCTACTGTCATCCCAGTGCTGAAGAAACCCATCAAGAAACTGAGTAACTTCAGACCAGTTGCTCTAACATCTGTAGTTATGAAAACCTTTGAAAGACTAGTACTGGCCCATCTGAAAACCATCATGAATATATTGTTACACCCCTTGCAGTTTTCCTACCTAGCAAATAGATTGACAGATGATGCTGTTAATATGGCTCTACACTACACCCTACAACATCTTGAATCTCCAAAGACCTGTGCAAGGGTTCTCTTTGTATACTTCAGCTCAGCATTCAATACCATCATTACAGATCTTCTAACTAAACTAAATCAGCTAGCTGTACCTGACCACACTTGTAAATGGATCATAAGCTTCCTAACAGACAGGAAGCAGCAGGTGAAGCTGGGCAAAATCATATCAGATACCTGTACAGCACAGCCCCCGCCCCGCCCCGGCTCTCTCTATACCAATGACTGCATCTCAAAGGATCCCTCTGTTAAAGTACTGAAGTTTGCATATGATACAACAGTGATAGATCTTATTCAAGACAATGACGAATCTGCATACAGATGGGAGGTTGAACAACTAGCCTTGTGCTGCGACCGGAACAATCTTGAACTAAACACACTCAAAACCATAGAAATGATGGTAGGTTTTAGGAGAAACCCTCCTATACTACCATCTCCTACAATACTAGACAACACAGTATCAGCAGTAGAGACCTTCAAGTTTTTAGGTTCTATCATATCTCAAAACTTAAAATGCACACCTAACATCAAAACATCATCAAAATACCACAATAAGGAATGTTCTTTCTGCACCAACTCAGAAAGTTGAAACTGCCCAAGGAGCTGCTGATTCAGTTCTACAGAGGAATTATTGAGTCTGTCATCTGCACCTCTTAACTGTCTGGTTTGGCTTTGCAACCAAACAAGACAGATAGACGTCATTGGATAATTAGGACTGCAAACAAAAAATATAGCTAACAACCTACCTTCCACTGAGGACCTGTATATTGCATAAGTCAAAAAAAGGGGGTTGAAAATATCTACAGACCCCTCACATCCTGGACATAAATTGTTTCAACTTCTCCCCTCAAAACGATGATATAGGGCACTGCACACCAGAACAACTAAGACACAAGGACAGTTTTCCCCTGAATGCCATCATTCTGCTAACCAACTAATTCCTACAACACTGTCAAACTACCTAGTAGGGCTGTGTTACTGTTATTCTTCTCATCCTTCCTATTACCTCTCTCCTCCTACTTACGACTATTACCAGTGGTGGGATTCAAAGAATTGAACAACCGGTTCTCTGTCCTAATGACTGGCTAAGTAGTCATGTGACTGGTGGGTGTGGCCATCTTGATTGGTTTCACCCTTGGGAAATTTCTCCTTAGTCACAATAAAGTAGCACTGTTCCAATATTTAGAACAGAATAGAGTAACAGAGTTGGAAAGGACCTTGGAGGTCTTCTAGTCCAACCCCCTGCTTACACAGGAAACCCTACACCACTTCAGACAAATGGTTATCCAATCTCTTCTTTAAAACTTCCAGTGTTGGAGCATTTACAACTTCTGGAGACAAGTTGTTCCACTGATTAATAGTTCTGTCAGGAAATTTGAAGGGCTCCTACAAAAATGAGGGAGTCAATCTATTTTCCAAAGCACCAAAAGGCACAACAAGAAACAATGGATGGAAATTAACCAAAAAAAGAAGCAATCTGGAACTAAGGAGAAAATTTCCTAAGGGTGAGACTAATCAACCAGTGAAACAGCTTGTTTTCGGAAGTTGTGGGAGCTTTATCACTGGAGGCTTTCATGAAATTGGACTGCCATTTGTCAGAAATGGTATAGGGTCTCCTGCTTGGGCAGGGGGTGGGACTAGATCAGGGGTTGCCAAACTTTTGGACCTCAGGGACCACCAAATTCATAATTTTAAATCCCGCGGATCAGAGACCCTGGGAAAATCCCCCCAGAAAGTCTGCAGGAAAATTCCCCAGCCTGTTTTCCTACCGATCGATCGTTCTTTATTTGGGATCGCAGGATACCGTCTCCAGCTCTGTTCTCAGGAGGAGAGAGAGAGACAGACAGACTGACTGACTGACTAACTAACTTTTGGCTTTATGCAAGAAAAGCAGCAGAAGTCCCAAACTCCGCCAGAAATGAGTCTTTGCCGGCACAGCCTCTTGGAGAAGGATGCCTTTCAGAGTCCCAAAGACTCATTTCTGGCGGAGTTTGGGAGAGGGAAAGGAAGACTTTTGCTGCTTTCCTTGGGTGCAGCCAAAAGCAGAAGAATAAAGAAGCAGCCCGATGGCCAAGCGAGGCAAGTGGGGCAAGTTCCCCACTGCCCTTTCCCCCTCCCCTCACTGCCTTGTGTTGTTTGCAGTACAAGTGACACCAGCCTTACGTTCCTGTGGGCCATGTGAGTGGCACAGCTTTGTGTTCCTGTGCAGCCTGGATTAAGTGCTTTGGGGGTGCCATTTCTCTGCGGACCATCAGAATCTTCTTGTGGACCACCACTGGTCCCTGGCCCACTGATTGGCGACCACTGGACTAGATGACCTCCAAGGTCCCTTCCAACTCTGTTAATCTGTATGATCTGTAAGTTTTTATTGTTTCTGTGCTGGCTGCATTCCTGTGGTTTTATTATCACAACTAAG
Organism: Pseudonaja textilis; assembly: GCF_049901715.1. Taxonomy (NCBI): domain Eukaryota; kingdom Metazoa; phylum Chordata; class Lepidosauria; order Squamata; family Elapidae; genus Pseudonaja; species Pseudonaja textilis. The sequence continues at coordinate 76,592,265 of NC_141992.1, forward strand.
TATTCCCCTGTTAAATGGTTCTTGGCTGCCTGCCTGGACCTATTAACTGAAGGGAGAGAGAAGAAAAAAACCCCTCTCTTTCACTTCATTTCCCTCTGAGTTTCAAAGGGGCTAGAATTCTTCTGCTGAGGAAATGACTATGTGGTTATTTCTTCTTTTTCTTTTCCTTTCCTTTAGTTAATTACGAATGACATTTGAGGTGTGTGTGAGCTACTGGAATTGTTAGGCAGGCAGCCTTGATTATTCAGCCGGTTCACAGAACCCCACAAAGAGTTAATCAACAATTCTCCCGAACTGGTGCGAACGGGCTGAATCCCACCACTGACTATAACCTTGTTGCTTGCATCTTTACGAATTATATTGTTTGATTTATTTTCCTAGTATAATTTGATTGCTTATTTAGTATCCTATGACTATGACTAAGTGTTGTGTCTTATGGTTCTTGATGAATGTGTGTGTGTGTGTGTGTGTGTTTATATTTAAAATATACAATATATTTAAAATATATTTACGTACACCGAGGGCATTGCATCAAAGACAAATTCCTTGTGTGTCCAATCACACTTGGCCAATAAAGAATTTTATTCTATTCTATTTAGTGTTACAGAGAAGATTGTAAGGCTGCAGGCTGGATTCAAAATCTCTAGGGGCACCAAGGTTAGCAGTTCCCTGTGCTTGGGATAGGTTCTGTATGATAACAATAGCAATAGTGCTTAAACCTACATACCGCTTTAGAGTGGGGCTGTTTGTTCTGCAAAAATAGAGTGCTATTGCTGCTACATGCTGCAGTATATAACCAGGCAGGTTTATGTATCTCCTTTATTTTTTAAAAGGAATGAAAGACTTATTAATTAAAGCCTGATGTAATATACAGATTCTTAATGCTAAAGAATTGTAGGCTCTTCAGTTTGTTTTGTATATCCAAAAGAAACAAAACTCAAAATTTTTGCACAACAAATTCAGCACAGGGAGCACTCAATTTATAGAGGAGTTCATTTAGTGACTGTTCAAAGTTACAATGGCACTGAAAAAAGTGACGTATGATTGTTTTTTACACTTAAGACAATTGCAGCATCCCCATGGTGACATGCTCAAAATACAGAAGCTTGGTAATTGACTCCTGTTTATGATGGTTGCAGTGCCTTGGAGTCATGTGATCACATTTTGCAAACCTTTGATAAGTAAAGTCAATGGGGAAACCAGTATCATTAAACAACTATGTTACTAACTGAAAAACTGCAGTGATTCACTTAACTGCTGTAGGAAGAAAGGTCATAAAATAAGGCACAACTCATTTAACATGTGCCTCACTTAGCAACAGAAATGTAGGGCTCAATTGTGGTCATAAGTTGAGGATTACCTGTATTGGTCATCCTAAGCTTTCTTAATTTCAACAGTATAATTTGTGACAGTTGATAGAGCTAGGTGTCTCTTGTTCAACAAATGGGAATCAGAAAGCCTTCCCAGTTTCTCTGCTATTAGATTCATACATTCTTTCTGCTCATGCCTCAATAATGGAAATTGTAGTCATTTCCAAAAATATTTGTTTAATACTTAGTTATTATTTCCACATTAGATAGTTTTGTCAATTGGGAAATTGATAGCTCATTTAATACCTGTTTTTAATAAGGTAGACTTTTATTTCAAAGTGACAAGTAATAGAAGGAACAGCTGTTTGGCTGCTTGAAAATCATGTCCAAATTGACAAAGAAACCCTCATTTGACATAAGGACTGAAAACTTACCTCCCTTATAAGAAGGCAGCACCTTAAATAGAATAAAATACTGAAGTTACCTTTTTATGGCCTGCAATTAGAGGTTTAGAAAAATAAGGAATGTTATACATTTTAATATGTATGTTGACTTTCCCTAGCCATATAGGGAAAATCAGGAAGTCTATTCTTGAGTTTCTGATTTCTTTATTTAACAAGTTTTTGTAGAGCTGTCCATCTCACCGAGTGTAAGACTGGACAGCATACAACTAACACAACCATAAAAACATTTCAAAAATAAAACAAAAAGCAAGAGTGCAGGATAAAAACATCCCATTAGACATAATACAACCAAGGGATCTCCAAATGTGCTGAAAAACATTCCTGCAGGTCCTTCTGAAAGGCTAACTTCACCTTAACGGGGGGTGATGTTCCACAGGGTAGGAACCAAAATAGAAAGGGAGTGTTGTTTGGGTCCTGCCAAATGGACCTCTTTAGTAGACAGGACCTTGAGCATATCCTTCCTGCTGGACCTGGTGGGATAGGTAGATGTGATTAGGAAGAGGAAAATCCTCAAATAGCCTGGTCCCAGGCAATGTAGAGCTATCACACAGCAGAAGTTTCCCATTTTGTTTTGTTTTGGGGTATCTATGCATTTTCTTGTCTGTTTCTGTAAGCTGTCTTCACAATAAAACCAGCAAATATTTAGTTTTAACAAATTTTATCTAATAAACATTAAATTATGGTAATTATAGGCCCACTAATTAAGGTGATCTCCCATTGTTATTCTCAGCATTTACTTAGTGCCTTTACCATTTTGGCACATTAAGGCTGGGCTTCAATTCTGGATATTATTCCCATGAAGATGGCCCTTAAACATACTTGTATCACAAAGTGTTAAAAATTGCATTTTTTCCTTTTAATTCAACAGCATCCTAGTAGATGCCATCATCCCACATGGCATAAATTATCCCTCCTTATGAGATTCTAAATAATGCTGAAAAGTAGTAGGGTAAGTTCAAATTTTCCCTTGGTTAAAGTCTAGAACCTAAGTATTTATTTAACTCTTAATTGTTTTTAGGCGTCAAGCCAGAAGTAAAAAATGAAGAGGAAGAAAAACGTCGAATTGAGGCAAGAAGAGAGAAGCAAAGGCGTAGGAGGGAGAAAAATAGTGAAAAGTATGGTGATGGTTACAGGTTTGTGGTGGAAATGTTGTGAATTTGTCTCACCCATAATTCAAGGACATGTATCATAACAATTATACTTACTCTAAACTGCCTTGGCTCTGTTTGTTTCATGGTGTTGTATGTTCAAATCTCAGTACTTATCCTATCATATATCTGGGGGTTTTCTGGTGTTGGGGCATAATAAGCCACTATATGCAGGAAATATTTTGAAATCCCCAAGAAATCTTCAAAAAGAATAGAATGCCCGCAAGCCATCTTGAGGAGTCACCTTAATAATTATTTAGATTTAGTAGTGAAGAAGACTGGTTTTGTCAATGGTACTTTTTTTCTGATGCTACCAGATCTGATCTGCAAAAATTCAGATAGCAAAGAGACAAGAAAATTCCAACCTGGTGCCATCTGGTGGTTGTCTGGTTTCTTACAGTTCAGACTAAGTAACCCTGTTTCTTGATTGTTTGTTTTTTGTTTGTTTGTTTAAAAAACGCATTACACATTTTGTTTTGCTTTATAAGTTAGCATGGTAGCTAAAGGTTTGAGCCAGAAAATTTTCGATTCAAATTTCACTTTGTCTATAAACCCATTGTGATCTTCAAAACAATCTGACACACAATGGCTACATTTGTCATATAGTTGAAAAATGTTTATAGGGATGCATTTTCATTAGTATTTAAATGCTTGATAAGATAATTTTATTAATCGGAATATCCAGTTCTCCTGATTCAGTTAAACTTTGATGGATTAGCTATTCTACATGTTGCACTGACAATGTACCTGTATCTTCTGCTAGAATGGCATTCACCTGCTCATTCTGTAAATTTCGAACCTTTGAAGAGAAAGACATTGAAGCTCATCTTGAAAGTGCTGTTCACCAGGAGACTTTAGATCACATTCAGAAACAGACCAAATTTGACAAAGTTGTGATGGAGTTTCTACATGTGAGTAATTATTTTAATTCTGTAAATCCAGCTAACAGGTCAATTAACAGTTTAATCTTCTGGGTTAAAAAACATAATCATAAACAATAAAGACTGTTGTAAAGCTAAGCATAGCTATTATCTGTTTAAGAAATATTTCTACATTTTAAACTATGAGGTTCATTGTGCACATTTTGAAAATATTTGATCTTCTAACGTTGTCATCCTAAAACATTTTATTTCCTGAAATGGAGCTCAGATGATAAATTTTCTCTTCTGCCCTCCCACACCCTTCATCTCAATGCTACATCCAATGCTTGGTTGGCTATTTATGCAAATATTTTTGCCTTTATATTCTTCATAGTGCCATTTGATCATAGTCTACCATGTGATAGGATTGCCAGGTCTATTCATAGTCACAAAGCTAAGGGCCTTTTGTTACTGCGATTTGTAGAAGTACCTTATTCTGGCTGTGAAATTTTTGAGTTTTTTTCTGCATTCTGTTGTGGAAACAATTTATGTAATACTTTTCAAAGTGGAACAGGAGTCCACTATTGTAGAAAATTATATTCTTCTATCCCTAATTTCATAGTTATTTGAATCATAACTGTTGAATCTAGAATTCCCCAATGTAGGAGATGAATGAGGAATAAAAATAATTTACGATTCCTCCAAAGTTATATTAATTTCTGTTTTAGGAGTGCATGGTGAATAAATTTAAGAAGACTGCTATGCGTAAACAGCAGACTACAAGCCAAATGGAAGCTGCTCAGATTACTGAAAAAGATGTAATGGAAGGCAAGTAGCCTATGAAAATAGGTGTTCTGTTTCAACTCTGCTATTCTAACCTATAGACTCAGTATCCTGGAAGGTCACATTGTAAAATCTTGGTCACTTATTAGGAAGCAAGAATAAACAATCTTGTTTTTTTCTTCCAACTTAGTTTTAAATCCTTGGGTTTCTGAGGATTTGAAAAATTTCATGTAAGATTCGCTGGTTCTTATCTGTCAAATTAGCATGAAGGGAAAATTAGAATTCTGAACCTGTTTTTGAAACTTAAAATTAGAAGGTTTTGGAATTCAGAGTGTGAGGGAGAAGTAATGAAAAAATTAGCACAGCTATATAGGATATATTTGGGGATCACTCATACACTTTATAGTTGTATGGGGCATCCTAGTGAATTATTTTGAATATTTGTCTCGATTCTTTTATCAGCAAGTGGCCAGACCACAATAAGGCTCTCATTCTTACTTTTAGATGGTTAAAAACCAATCATTCAATAGCTACTCAAAGGTTACTAGGGAGCTAAACAAGTGGGGCCTATGATAGGTTTTCAAAGTTCCAACTCTGTCCCAGCACCCTTGCAGTCACTTGATCACGAACTGGGTCCTTGGCAACTGATTTACACAAAGATTGCAGGATCCTGCAATCATATGATCATCATATGTGATTTTCCCTGTTGACTTCCCCAAGCAAAGTCAACTGGGAAGCTAGCAAGTTGCTCCCACTCTTGCTGCTCCCCCCCTCTCCCCAAGGAGCCTGGCTGTGGAGTATGAGATCCTGGAGATCTGATACTCTGTAGTGCATGTCTGCCCGTATTCCATAGTACACACCAGGCAGCATCTACTTCAGGCCATGCAAACCACCCAGGACTTGTAGCTTTCTGTAGGCTTCTCCATTACTTTTGTTTGTTGGAAGCAAACAAGAAGACACGAGGAGGTGCTTGCTTAATGTCCTGAAATTTTTGCTTATTGATGCTAACCAAGACTGACAGGATTGCTGTTGCTAGGTATGTATTACACACTTCACAGCTGCATTGTTTAGCAGTGGAAATTTTGGTCCCAATTGCAGTTAAGTGAGGAGTTACCTATATGTATTTGTAATTTTTTCCTCTATTCCTCCTTTTTTGTATTATTCAGTAATTGAATGCTTGGAAATGTTCCCCATATGGCTGTCCCCCTTTTAACTTTGCAAAATCCATATTGCTGCTTTTTTATATATTGAATCATCACTGTTTTTTTTTTTTGACCAAATCTCAGACATCTGTTATGTCTTTACTAGGTGTTACGGCTGATGATCATATGATGAAAGTTGAGACTGTCCTTTGCTCTGCATGCAGCGTCTATGTTCCTGCACTACACAGTTCTGTTCAGCAGCATTTAAAGTCTCCAGAACATGCAAAAGGAAAACAGGTAAAATGTATCTACTCAGTTCAATTTCAGTAGAGTTGCAGGTTTCTAGAGATATATTGTCTGGCCGTTGTCAGTTCTTTACGAAGACCCATGATGACTATATAAAATATTAGCATAATTCATCCCACTGTGCAGAGTAATCAGAAAATATAAACGATATAGGTTACTATATTATTTTCCACTGATTACATCTTTGTTTGAAAGGCAAATCTTACTTTATGTTGCTCTGTTCTTCAAATATATGAGAACTGGTAAAAAATAAACATTAGTACAAAGATGCTTAGTTTTCTTTTATTTCAAGGATGAAAGAAAGGATTGTTGCTGAATTTTTATAATAAATACTATTGAAAGAGTAAATAGAGCCTTCTCCCTCCATATAAATAAGAAAAAAACAAATAATTTTGTCTCCATTCTTTTGAGTTTTTCACTTTTATTTAGATTTACTTTGAGTAATATTTATATTCATATTTTTATGTGCTTTAAAAAGTATAATATGGGGAGGATGCAGTAGCACAAAGCATTTATCTGTGTCAAAAATGATCTTTTCTATAGAGAGAAATCTTATATAATTTTTTAAAAGAAGGGATGCAATCTTTGTTTTTGTAGGATGTGTTGAGGGTCTATATGTAGGTCAGTCAGAAAGGAGTGGCATAAAAGCAGGTGGAAGTGCCTCCTTTTTCTCAGATATATACACAGCCTCCCTTTGTTATCTTAAAAATGCTAATCAAACATCATCTTGTAAAAAGAGGGGTCAGTCAAATGGGAAGGAAGTGGAGTTTTAGTCCCACTTTGGGCATGAAAGCCAAATGAGTGATCTTGGGCTAGTGCTAGATGATTATCAGGTTAATACTTTGTGTGCTATATAATGTATTCAGAAATATTACAGGTTTTTATATTTTTCAGGCTGCAGAAACTGTTAGTTAAAATAAAATCCCAGAACCACTGATCAAGAGACAAAAAATGTAGTCAGGGAAAATTAGTTATGTTTCGTAAATGTTATTTTACCCCAGTCTGTAACAAAGTTACATCAGGTTCTCACAGAACTCTAGGTTTATGATCATAATTTGAAAATTTTGGAGATGCATGGAAACTCAGCTTGAAGAGCAAGAGAATGTTTTAAAACACAAAATGGCTTCCATGCTATGTTGATAATATGTTAAACAAAATATGCATGGAACATTATCATAACGATGTTGACAAAATGCATGACATTAAAATCCTACTGCTGAAAATAATGAGGGATTGTGAATTTATTTCAGATTGGAGCTGCCATTATTCATCATTTATACTACAGTAAAAATTTATATGGACATATGTATTCTTATTTACAACATTCAATGCAAGGAGTGTTGCCAAAACAAATTTGAAGGGTTCAGGGTGGGGATATTCCTCCTTGACCTCTAATTAGTCTTTGATCCATTGAACATGGTATCCTTGACTGGCAGAGAGGGCTGGGAGTAGGGGCCACTGTTTTGTGGTAGTTCTTTTTCCTTCAGAGATTGTTGTAGTTATTGATGGTTGGTGGGGGAAGTGACCTAATCCTAGACCCCTACTTTGCAGGATGCCTCAGAACTATTTCCTTTTTAACTTCTACACAAAGTGCTAGATTTACTAATTTGTCGACACAGAATGCAGTACCAGTTTGTTGATAGTTGTGTATTTCTGAGCCTGGTAACTCAAGTGAAATTGTCACGGATTGGTCCTGGTATTTCTATGCTTTGAGGATCTAGATGTGGGTTTTGGACTTCACGGGGCCTGGAGCTGGAAGAAATTAATCTTTGACTCTGGACAGGGTTGTACTACCCTGCTTGGATTAATGTACAATTTGAGGGCCTTCCTCGACTGAAATGTGACTGCAAAAACTTCACTCTATGTCCCCAGTTGCACCTGTTCATGGATTTTGGGGGGTGGGAGTTTATTTATGGTCATTCACATTTAGGCACGTCCTAATTGGATTATTGCAATTGAAATTATTGCCCTTGAAATCCTGGAAGCTTCAGTTACTCCATTCCATTGTGTCCATATCACAAAGTGTCTGTAGATTCCAGATGTTTTTCAAGGTGTTGGTTATCTCCTGTAGAACCCTGTAAGCATTTGACTGGTTTATGTGTGAGGCCACCTTCTACCCGCCCCATATGCTCCAACAGGAACATTGTGCTCAGGCCTCTCTTTGGAAACAGTGTCATCTTGTGAGACCCATGGGGGGTGTCTTTCTAGCAGCTGTCCCTGCCCTTTGGAATGAGATGCCTTCCCCCCAATATATGATTGGCCTCAGCCCTGTAGTCATTAGAAAGGCAGGTGAAAGCAGGTATTTGTCCCCAGGCATTTGGGTCATGGTAAGTAAAATTCCCAGTTACCGAGTTATATATTTTAGTGCCAATCACCATTCATTTTGTAATGATTTTACAAATATTGTTTGTGTAGGATGGATGGCAGGGAATTAGAACTCTTGAATGAGAAACTGCCCACTTTTTTTTTTTAGAGCACAGGTGCACACAATTCTTTAGTTCTTATTAAGTTTGTCATAGCTGCATATGGACAAGATGGGGTGGAAAGAGATGTGGTTAAAAGAGAAAGTTTGTATGATGAGTACAGTGCAGTTTTAAAAGAAGTTCCCACTTCTTTCTTTCTTCAAATTGGTTTCAAGGTCTCAGGACTTGTCAGAACGTGTATTTAAAGTAAAGCCATGTTAGTTCAGGCTCTAAAAGATGTGAAAATCAGTTAATGAAACTCTATGCATACCTGTTTTTTTTTTCCTTTTCTATCAGCCTAAACACTGTAGCTGCTTAACAACATCTAAGGCATTTATGGCTGTTTGCAGCCCTGGCCTTTCAAAATGTTCAGTTCTATAACAGGCCTTTCCCACTTTTCAACACTGTGGAGATTCCATAGAATTAGTTTGGTAATGAGTTGTGGACCCTGTTTGGTCCGTTTCAGTATAGTTGGCAATGACAAATATTTCGATTTACAAGAATTAGTAAGGATTCAACTTTTTTTGAGATTATTTTCTTCTTCAGTGAAGAAGTTTGCATAACAGTTTGCATAACTTAGTATATCTGGCTAACTCATCTTTTGTTGTGATATTTTTTGAATGTTGCTTTGGAATATTTACAGACTTACAAAGAACAAATTAAAAGAGAGAGTGTTCTAACTGCTACCAGTATTTTGAATAACCCCATAGTGAAGGCACGGTATGAACGTTATGTCAAGGTAAGTTTACAATATGGATTAATTTTGCCAGTAGCAGCAACAGGCAATGATTAAAATTGAGGTGAAATTAATTTCTTTGAATTTAACAAATCCAATGTTGCTCACGTATTAGGAGAAGGAAGGGCTGGAAAATTAAATTAATGTTATTAGATTAATCCACGGAATATGTTTATACATTAAGTTAGCATATATTTTTTTGTTAAAATATTTCTGAAGCAAGCATAATGCGTGACTTATTTTAGGGATAAGTATGTTGCATAATTGTCCCAAAAGTGCTTTTTTCAAGAGGCAACGGCTTTTTTTGTTTTTCCTTGAAGATGTTTCACTTCTCATCCAAGAAGCTTCTTCAGCATAATTCTGCAGAGTTTAAAATTGCATGTGTTAATTGCTGTTCCACATATATTTTTAAATTTTTGTTTTAGAATAATTTCAATGTATGATAAAAGGAAAAGAAGCCAAAGACAAGCAGGAAAACAAACAGAAAAAAACCAAGAAAGTTACAAGTGACATAATTAAAGCTTAACACAAAAATGCTGATCATTCTTTTCATTATACTAGTTGAGAGCTAGCTCATAAAAGGTGAATATATTTGAATGATCCAAAATAGATTTATCTGTCTTTATGGCATTGAAAAGTAATTGTCTTTGCTGCTTTTTTTGCCCCCAGTATATCTTCTCAAAGTACACTAGATAGTTTAACAATTTGATAACAGTAGGTTTATTGGCTAGTTTTGTTTTTAATTATTGCATGCTGCCCAGAATCACTGTTGCAAGATGGGCAGTCATATAAATTATTTAAATAAATGCACATTAAAAAATAGTGACTTCTAACATAAAACTACTAGTTGCTATTTTCAAACTGGATTATTCTAGAATTTAAGTTTATCATATAAATAAAGGACAACATACTTTCACCGTTCAATATGCTTCATGATGTTTGATCTAGGAAGCACAATGAAATTGTCAAATTTATCCTTCTGAATCTTTGATTGCTGCTGTTAAGCTACACTGTTAAGATGTCTGGATTTTATGTCCATCTAGTCGAACTGTCCATAAAAACTAGATAAGGAAACATAGTTGTACTGAGTCTACTTTCTGCCCTACTCAGTGTATTGTTTCTGCAAGTAATTTCAGTAACAATGGCGCTAGAACTTTTGACTTTTGCACTGGGTTGTATTGCAACTTCTAGATATTCCAGATTAAAAAACAAGCCATGAGAAAGAAATGGTTGGAGATACACTGTACAGTATATCAATTAAAACGTGTGGTTGGTTTGACTGAATTATAAACAACACTGCAAATAGACCGTGATCTGTACATGAATTATGCTTATTATATGTTCTTCATTGTAAAATAGTCCAAATTTAGTGGAACAAAATCCAGAAAATATAGCATGAAATGTAATTGGTTTTATGTTATTTGCATTTTGATTTTAAATATGGTTAGCCACCATGTAAAATGGCCATATAAATTGTGTAAGTAAATATTGAAGCTATTCCTGCTTACTTTCACCTTGAATTGGGAATGGGGAATCCAATTTTAGATTTATTTATTTTTATTCCTGTCAGTACATATTTCAGTGAACAGAGTTTCTTTCTGATTAACTTTAATTACTGATTTTTAGGGTGAAAATCCATTTGAAGTCACTGATCAAAGTGCAGAACAGCAGGCAGAAGAAGAAGAAGAAGAAGAAGACAAGGCAAATGAACCTGCAGAAGAGGAGGAAGAAGAGGAGGCGGAAGGGGAAGAGGAGGAGGAAGAAGCAGAAGCAGAAGAACAGACTGACTTCACTCTTGACCAAACGGAAGATAATTAAATACAAAAATTTTGCAGAAGCAGAGGGAAGTCCTACTTTTATTTTTCTGTTCGTATGGCTAATTGTAAAATTTATTAACAGTTACAACACGACTGTTGTTATCCTCAACCCTCTGCATGTACTTCATTTGAAGAAGTCGTTCTCTAATCTACTTCCACTTTTGCTTAAAAATGGAAGTAATCCCATTTTTTAGTAGAACCTTTCTAGTGATCTTGCTGTTAGAATATATTGCGTATCTTGTGAACATTGGATTTTTGTTTCTTGATGTTAAGATTTGGATACAAATAAAGAAAGTAGTAAGTTTAAATCATTTCACCACAAAGCGTTTTAACTAAATGCAGGGTAAATAGTTCTAGAAGCCTACTAAATATAGAATTATGTTGTGAGTGTGCCTGTCTCCCGGACTGTATCACTCATTGTAAAGTATATGTTATAACTTGTACTTTTGTGTGTGTGTGATGAAAACGACTTGTTTGTAACAATAAAACATTTTAGAAACCACGACGTTCAGTTTTAATTGTAGATCCAGCAAAATTCAGCTTATTACACAATAGAGCCTTATTCATTTACGATATGTAAATGTTTGCTATGAAAAACAGTGCATTAGTTTTCTAGAGTAATGTAAAGTGTAAATTGTCATTTATAACTAATAGTGTCTTTGCACATATCTTCACAACTTTGATCAGTATTCATATCTGTTTATACTGAGCCTCTCAAGGTAAATCTGTCGGTCAGTTGTCCTTGATTGTGTTTCTTTTAGATTTTCTTAGCAACTGTTAGGTTGCAAAAGATAAAAGCTACTTGACTCCCACTATTTATGATTTTATCTTAAACTTTGCATATTTTACTATTGAAAGATGGTCTGAAGCAGTGATTCTTGACCTTTTCTTCCTCACGGACCCCCTTTAAATACTTTTTATGGCCACAAACCCTGAGGACTTAACTCAAGTTTCAGATCATAGCATTTCTTCAAGCCTTTGTAGACCCCCTGTGATGACATCTCTCCCCCCCCCCCCGGGGTCCATGACCACAGGTTGAGAACCCCTCGTCTGAAGGATTCTTTTTACATTGAGAAAAGCCATGAGGCAGGATTTCTATTTTTAAAATGTCATTTGATTTGTTGAAATGTCCACAAATGATTTTCTTTCATGTCCTACATTTACAAATTTACAAAGTCCTAAATTTAAATTTTTAGTGGAAACCAGTCTTAAAGATTACTCTTGGAAGAATGCAAGAGCAAAATTAGCTTGTCCCCTTAAAACTGAATAGAAGGGCTTAGCCATGATAACTCTGTGTAGTAAAATATTAAATCAGAAATGGTGTACGTGCAACCATGAGCTCCAGAATAAAGCAATGCAAATAAAAGTTCAAATCGGACCCTGATAAATATACTTATTTCTTTTGTCCTGTCAAGTTATCATATATTTCCTTTTGCATCTTAAATCTCTGTCCTAAAAGGTGCCTGCGCATGCACACACGCACACACACAATCATTGGCTTGAATGAAAGGAACCTATTCAAATAAAACCTTAGGAGATTTACAAAGTTCTAGAGGGCCCTAGAAATAAAAATTATGTAGAATATTAATACATTCCAGCTGAAATGGAGAAACTGTCAAAACTGCATTAAAAAGTTGCCAAGTTTATTATTCCTTATCTCTATAATTTTACATGCTTTGGTATATTCTAGTTTTAAGCGTTATAAGTTATAATTCTTACCATACTTCATGTATATTAGATAGTAGCCTTTTATTTATTGCTGGTTGTTCAATTTATGCTGCACTTTAGAAGAAAGAATCACAATGAATGAAAGAAATGTGAGTTCTTTTGGGTGAGGGTTTACAAAGGAAGACAAAACAAGTTTGTTTCTTTAAAGTGGAACCTACTTTGAAAGAAGGCCTGGAATGGAGGCCTACGTCACTGCTTGATAAAACTGAATTGGAATATGAACTGCTGATGGGCTCCATCGTTCATCTTCATTCTGTTCTTGGATATTGTGTATAGAAACTAACTTCTCTGACTTTAATATTACCTTAATTATGAATTGTTTGTTATTGAATGAAAAAAAATCATCGGGATCTTAAACATTTTTGTAGCATAGTATCCGTTGGGTATTTAAATCACAGATACCAATTATATTGCGAAGAAAACTTTGGCTATTAAGCTACAAAAGAATTTTTTGAAACACCTGTGTTGACCTATGACAATTATTTGAGAAACATACTTTGCCCAAACAAATATATTTTTAAAGCATAATTAATTTAGTTTTATTGAAGTCAACATACAGTTTTGGAGTCTAGAGGCCATAAATTACATTCAATGGAAAACAAAATGTAAGAATTTAGTGAAAAATGAGCACTGCCTATTTGCACTGGTGTAAAATTTGTTGGTGTAAAATTTCCTAACAATCGTGTTGCCATTGAAACCTGCAGAAGCATGGACAATAAAGTTATTGTCCTGACTTTCAATAAAGGGTTAATTTCCTTACATGTCCCACCCTAGATTTGAATTGGCTGTTTTCACTTTTAAATGATGAATGCCTTCCCCCAAATCTCCTGTCTGTATCCCTTGTGATACATAGCTCAGCAACTGCAATAATAGGGTGGAGTTCTTTAATATTAAACTGTTAAAAACAACCCTGGAATGTATCTGAAAGGAAATGTTGTCTACATCTGAATCACTATCCTTGATAGTTTCATTTATAGTTTCATGTAAGGGTACATGTCACAGAGATCCTCTGGCACTCCATAATATACTTTCAAAAATAAAATACAGATGCAATTTAAGTTAAAAAGAAGCTACACTATGAAGACTCCACAGTTTTGCATTTATAATTAAGCTGCCAAGTGTTTATACTGTTTGGGCGTGAGCCACCTTGTTCTTAGTTTCTCCTCCACAATCCACGATCTTGGGTATAACCTATGGAGCTGCTGATTAGGTCCTGCTGCCTCCTGATACTGAACATGCTGTAGGTTTATTGGCTGTTGGAAGATCAGGGCTTCTCCAGAGATTGGCTGCTTCTCCCTTGGGAGGCTGCGATAGGTCAGGAATGGGTAGCTCAGTGTCCTAGCTGATTGGACTGACTCTCAAGTTGATTAGTTTAGCTCCGCCCCTGTGGCTGGCCCTACCCAGCTTTTGACTCAGTCCTCAGCCAGGACAGATTGCAATTGATTGCCTCTCCTTTCTTCAAGGCCAGTAACTGCAGCTTTGTTAGAACAGAAACTAGGACTGGATCTCTTGCTTGGCTGCCTGGACTAAAATTGTTAGGCTTTTTTTTTTTTTAATGTGAGCTTTAGATTCTTTGACTCTGCTATTGTATCAACTTAACTTTGGATGAATGGGAGCTTTGTGACGGGGCAGTGGCATCCTAACACCAGTTTTGTGAATGGCAAATCTTGCCTCCCATGCTCTTGTTTTGAGCACATGCTCATGACATGTCCTTCAAGCTAACAAGGTCCCTCAGATAGCTGCAAAGATTGAGGAACACAGATCTTTTCAGGCATTGACTAAGATGACTTGAGTGCTGCGTTTGTAGAAATGAGATTGTTCTACTGCAAAATGCTATATTAGGAAGGGGTTGTGGGGCAAACGTTTTGTGCATTCTTAACTGAATTGAAATGATTTAGAGCAGGAGATATAGAAGGTGGTTTTATTTCTGTTAGTGAACCTGAAAGCTACAAATGGAACCTGTTGGAAGACGGCGATGAAATTGTCCTCACAATTCTGATGCTCAAGATGGAAATTCAACAGCTTCCTAAGGCTAAGTGGTTCTTCAGCACAGGAGTGTCCACAGAGGTAGAGGGTTAGAAAGAAACCAAGAAGGCTGCTCTGACTGCATAAATTAAAGCAACTCCCCCACACTATATACCATGAATCTAAAACTGGAGGGCTTTATCCAACCTTTGATTATGAAACTTAAGTGGGTTAAGGTTATCCGTCAAAGAATCCTAGAGTTGCTTGGGCACACCAAGTTCAAACTCTTGCTCTGTGCAAAAATACTAGTGAAGGTCTCCCAGATAAATGACTATGAAGAAAGGCCTCCACTGAAAAGTAGTTTTTCATTTTATTTTTTTCAATTTTTATTGGTTTCTAAAACAAACAGAAACAAACAAAACATAAAAACATCAAGCCATCTTCCATATATATACATACAGTGTGCCGGTTGGTTTACAAATTGTTTTGTGCTTCCATTTCTTAGTCTTCAATTACATTGTATATACTCTCGTATTTTCAATCAAATATTAAATACATTAATATTATTAATCATTTGACTATACTTTTATTCATGTTTTACGAAATAATCATATTTTACTTAATTTGTTTTAGGACGGTTCATATTATCATCCCAAATCTATCCTAAAATCATTTTGTAGATATAATAAGAAAAGAATACATCTTTATGTATTTATTATTTTCTAAGAATCTACATATTTCGTTACTATATTTTATTGTCTAATCATCGATGGAATAGATCCCAAATTTTATAAAATTGTTTATCCTCTTGTTCTCTAATTTCAAATGTCAATCTACTCATTTCAGCACATTCCAATATTTTCTTAATGATTTCCTCCTGTGATGGTATTTTCTCATTTTTCCAGTTTTTAGCAAATACAATCCTAGCCGCTGTTAATACATTTACAATCAGGTATTTCAAGTCTTTACTTGAACATCTCTGGTTTCAAATCTATATGCTTTTTTGTCATTTTTTCCAATCACGCGTGGATTTTAGTCCAATATTTTTTAGCATCCGCACATGTCCACCACATATGGTAATATGAGCCAGGTGTCTGATGACATTTCCAACATTTTTTGGATTTATTCTTGAACATTCTTGCTATTCTTGTCAGGGGAAAATGCCACCTGTAAAACATCTTATACAAATTTTCTTTATATGCTGTTGACATTGTCATTTTATAATTTTGAGACCACAGTTTTTGCCATTTCTCTAGATCAATCCCATATCCAAAATTCTTCCCCCAAGCAATCATAGTTTCCTTAACTTATTCTTCTAGTTTAATTTCTAATAAATAACCATACAATTTTTTAATCACCTTTTCATCAGTACCTGTCAAAATCTTATCTAAGTCAGTCAGTTTATCATAGAAACCTTCTGTTTTAGAATATCATACCTTGAATGTATTTGCGCATATGAAAACCAATTCATCTTTATACCTTGTTCCTCTAGTTTTTGCATAGATTTAAGTTCACCCTTTTCATTCAATATTTTACCTTATCTAACTGTTTGTTCCTTTTTGTATATTATAGGATACGAAAATGCTTCAATAGTCGATAACCAGGCTGGAATTTTCAAATAACATTGTCTTTTAATCTTCTCCCAGTTTAACCACAGAGACTCCCGTATATAATGTCTTCTAAAATACCCCTGTGTTTTAGTTCCTTTATACCATAAAAAAGCATGCCACCCCAACAACGGATCATGTCCTTAAATGTCAACAATCTAGTATTTCTTAGTGTTATCCATTCCTTAACCCACATCAGATTTGTAGCTTGATAGTACAACTCCCAATTAGGCAAACCAAATCCTCCTCTTATTCTATCATCTTGCAAACGTTTTAACTTTATTCTCGCTTTCTTGCCTTGCCATATATATTTCAACACAATTTTATTTAAATCTTCAAAGTAATCTTTTCCAAGCCTAACTGGAATTGTTTGGAACAAATATAAAATTCTGGGTAATATATTCATCTTGATTCTTCCCATTAATGACAGTTATAAATTTTCCCATTTCGCCAAATCTAGCGCTATCTGCTGCTTAAGTTTGATATAATTATTTTCTTTTAGTGTACTGCATCTTGCTGTCAAATATATCCCCAAGTACTTGATCTTATTTGTGACCTGGATTTTCAACAGATCTGCCAGTTCTTCCTTTTATCTTGATAACATATTCTTTGTCAGGATCTTTGTCTTATCTTTATTTATTTTCAAGCCAGCCACCTTTCCATATGTCTCTATCTTTTCTATCAGTTTTGATGCTGTTTCTGGTGGGTCTTTTAAAATGAAAACCAGATCATCTGCAAATGCTTGCAATTTAAATTCTTCCTTTTTAATTTTCATCCCTTTTATATTCTTTTCATCTGTAATATTTTTATTTCGCACTTCCAAGGTTAACACAAACAACAAAGGTGATAGTGGGCACTCTTGTCTTGCTCCTTTTCTTATATTAATAGAGTCAGTTCTCCCTCTATCATTACCTTTGCTGTTTGCTTATGATATATAGCTTCTATTGCTTGAATAAATTTTTTTAGCAAAGCCCATCTGTTCCAGCAGTAATAACATGAATCGCTAATTCACATTATCAAATGCCTTCTGTGCATCTAAAAATATCAAAGCCATTTGTTTTTCAGGGTGTGCCTCATAGTATTCCAAAGTGTCCAAGATTACTCTCTTATTGTCTTTGATTTGTCTCTTTGGCAGAAATCCATTTTGGTCAGGATGGATAAAATTGTTTAAGTATTTTTTAAGTCTTTCTGCCAATATTGAAGCAAAAATTTTATAATCTGCGTTTAGTAAGGAAATAGGTCTATAGTTCTTGATTTGTAATGGATCGGCCTCTTTTGGAATAAGTGTAATATAAGCTTCTGACCATGATTTGGGTATCTTCTTCTTTAACATAACTTCATTCATAACTTCTAGCAATGGAAGGTTCAACGATTCTTGTAATGTTTTGTAAAATTCTGCTGGGCCTGGTGCCTTTCCATTATTTTGTTTCTTGAGTGCTTCAGTTAACTCAATCATCGTTATATTGCTTTCTAACATTGTTTCTATCTCTTTAGGTATCTGGGGTAAATTAGCATTCTGTAAATACTGTTTAACTCTTTCCTCATCAATATTCTCATGTGTATAGTTTCCCATAATAGCTCGTATGATTTCCTTCTTCTCTTTACTACCATAGCAAACTTGGCCTTGGTTGTCTATTAATTTCAATATTTTCCTTGATTCTTTCTCCTTTCTCAATTTATATGCTAACCATCTACCTGGTTTATTTGCATCTTCAAAGTAGTTCTGTTTAGCACCTCTAATTTTCTGTGCTAGTTCTTCTTTTTCTATTAGACCCATTTTATTTTTGGTTATATCCATTTTTAACTTAATGCCCTTTTTCTGTGGCATTTTCTGTAACTTTTTTTCAAGTCCTTTATACTCATCCTCTAATGCCTTAGAGGCTAATCTTTTCATGGTATTTGTTTTCCTTGTATAGTCTATTATCAAGCCTCTGGCATATGCCTTCATTGTATTCCATACGTTCTGGATCGATGTATCTTCTTTTTTGTTTTCTCTAAAGAAAAAAGCCAATTCTTTCTCCATCCACTGTGTGAAATCTTTTTCCTTTAAAATAGTATTGTTTAACGTCCATCTAGATCTTTGTCCTTTCCATTTAATTGTCATTGGATTGTGATCTGCCCAAGTACTTGTTTCAATACTTATTTCTTGAATATTAATTAACAATTCTGTTGACATCCATATCATATCTATTCTGGACCATGATAAACGTCTATTTGAGTAGAAGGTGTATTGTTTGGTTTTAGCATTTCTTTCTCCGTGTATCTTTTAAGTTTATTTCATCTACCATTTAAAAAAAAGATTTAGGGAGGGTCTTTCTGTATTGCTTTATTGTTTTCTGTGCTGTATAGGCCAGTTTATTGTCTACAATTCCATTAAAATCTCCCATCATAACTATATTAGCATAGTCCAGTTCAATTATTTTCATATATAATTTTTTATAAAATTCTTCTTGATTGTCATTCAGGGCATAGATTGCAATCAGGAGTGTTTTTGTATTATTGTCCATTATTTCCACCATTAGTATACTTCCGTCGTCATCAGTATAAATCAATTTCGCTGGGATAATAACTTTAATGTATAAAACCACTCTTTTCTTGCATTGTGTCAAGGAAGTAAATATTTTCCCTAATTTTGGCTGTATCAACAATTGTTCATATTGCTTTTTAATATGTACTTCTTGTAGACAGATTATATCAAATTTTAATTTCTCTAATTTATGGAAGGTTTTCCTTCTTTTAACAGCTGAGTTAAGTCAATTTATATTAATTATAATCAATTTTTTCTCTTCCATGGTTATATTTTGTAGTTAGGTTTAACAGCTCTCGTAGATCTTGGTTCACGTTGTTCTTTGGCTTCCTTCTTTCTACCTACTGCGCCTCCTTCTTTTTCAGTCGTCATTTGGCAGTCCTCTTGGAATTCAATTAGTGAAATTTCTTTTTTTGCCTCTTCTTCTTTCCCTCTAAAAAATTCTGTGTAAAATGATTCAGCTTTCTCAGTTGAGTCAATTGCTACATCTCTGTTCTTGCCATGTGAACATTAAGCCTTCTGGAATCAGCCATCTATAATTCACCTTTTTTAAAGTAGCATTTTGGTCAGGAATCGGTATTCTCTTCTCATCTCTCTCACTCTTCTGGGTACTTGTTTCAAGACCACAATCTCCTTGTCTTTGTATTTCAATGTTTTCTCTTTTGCCACTTGCAATATTTGCATTTTAATGGCTTTCTTTGTAAATCTGTTGTGAACTTCTCTTGGTAAGCTATTTCTCATTGCATATCTTGTGAAGACTCGATAGACCTCATCTATTCCATCCATCATCTTCTCTTCAGTTATTTCCAAAGCTTCAGCCAATATTTCTATCATTATCTCAGCTAGATTTTGTCTTTTCTTCCTCTATGTTTTGGAATCTAAGATAAAATTCTGATGTGTCCATCTCCCATCTCAACATACCACTTTTATCTTGTTCAACCACAGTTAATCTGTTATCAATATCTCCAATCTTCTTGTCTCTTTGTTTATCTTCTTCAATTTTTTGGAGTCTCTCATCGTACTTCACCATCATTTGTTGGATGTTCTCCACCTTTTCATCAGTTTTCCCTGTTCTTTGTTCGATGTTCTCTGTTCTCTTTTCAATATCCTCTGTTCTTGTTCGAATATTTTGAATTCCTTGCATAATCATCTGCAGGGTCACTTTTTCTTGTTCTTTTTCTTGCCGTAACATTGTCTGTTTTGAACGTTGTCCTCCTGATGGTGGAGCGGAAGAAGTAGAAGTTGAGGAACCAGGGGCTGTTAATTTCCTACTCATTTCGAGCAATTCAAAATCTTCAGGTTCTTCTAGACCTTAATCCAATTGCGAAATAACCAATTGCAATTCCAAATAAAAATAGTAGGAAAAAAGAAGCCAAATAGTAGTAATAATAATAAAAAAAGAAAAAAATTCTTCAGGTTCTTGTATACCTTAATCCAATCGATTGGTTAGATAACAGTAAAAATTCAAAAATGAAGGAAAAGACCATAAACACACACAAAAAACAAAAAGTTGTAAAATCCTAAAAAAGGTGGAAAAGTGAAAAATAAAAAGCTAAAAAAGAGAAAGGGAAAATTCTTCAAGTTCTTCAACACCTTAATCCAATTAACAGGTCTCAAATATAAAAGGATGCATAGGAAAAAAAAAAAAGGCCGGAAAAATAAACAACAAAAAAAAAGCCAATATGGAAGGTAGATGGAAAGACAAAAATACCAGGGAGGGGGAGGGAGAAAAAGAAAAAAAGACTACTCCCTTAAAAAGAAAAGGAAGAAAATCATTAATACTAAAGCTTTTCCTTTAAAATAAAGAGCAAGTGTAGAGATTTAACTTCCAAAGACAAACAAAAAACAAAGACAAGTTCCACAGGGCCAGAAATCCAAATAGCTATTACAAAAAGTAAACTGATGAGGAGGGGTAGCACGGCTTAGAAAAAATAAAAAGAGCACACTGTACTTTGTTTAATTATCCAAGGCTCTTGTTATAATTCTCTTCTCCAGAGACTTATCACCTTTTCTTTTCCTATAAACTTCAACACCAGACTCCAGCTGTTGATAGAAACCCAGAAGAGCACCTGCAATAATACTCTCCCATGCTCTTCCCTCTACCTTATCAAATAGCAATGTCATTGAAAAGAAGTCTCCAGACAATTCCAATCAAACTAAATAAAAAAATTTTTTATGGAACTAAACAAGATAACATTGAATTTCATTTGGCAGGCGAAAAAAGCTAGGATTAACATAAAAGCCCTACAAGATTTGAAAAGCAGAGGAGGGTTAGCCTTGCCAAACTGGGAAATATACTATACGGCAGCCACCTTACTATGGATAAAGGATTGGGTAAACCTAACCAACAAAAGAACACTAGTATTAGAAGGCCACGATATGCAGAAAGGATGGCATGCCTTTCTGTGGGAATCGGGGAAACCCAGGCAATCATATTTCCATAGGCATCTTATTAGGGACTCTTTATTAACTAATTGGAAAAAAGTACGTAAAAAACTTTATCTAAAAATACCGATTTGGCTATCTCCAATGGAAGCGATAGTACACCCTAATAATCTGGATATAACCAAAATGATTAAGTACAAAAATTTATTAGACCTACAAGGAAAGTTAAAAACACAACAAGAATTACAAGAACGAGGATTTATAATTGATCAGTGGGTGTACCTTCAAATTCATAGTAAATACAAACAAGACATTAAGGAATTTGGAATCTACAATAAATTACAGACTCTAGATAAAATTCTATTAGGACCAAGTAAAAAAAATATATCTAAATTTTACAAATATTTATTAGAAACAGAACTAGAACAAGAAATTGTCAAGGGAAATATGATTGCGTGGAGCAGAAATGTGGGTCGGAGCATTACCCTAGCAGAATGGGAAAAGGTCTGGAACAGGAACATTAAGATCACGAAATCAGCAGCTTATAAAGAAAACTTATATAAAATGTTTTATAGATGGCACCTGCCCCCTTCGAGATTGGCGAAGATGCACCCCAACACGAGCCCCAAGTGTTGGAAATGTCAAAACATAGAAGGTACCTTCTTTCACATGTGGTGGTCATGCAAGGAAACCCAGAAGTATTGGCAAAAAATTAGGCACTGGCTAGAGGAAATAACCATGGAACAAATTGAGTACAAACCAGAGTCCTTCCTTCTAGGAATTTTTGATAAACGAATATCCAAAAAATCAAAGTATATTACAATCCATATCTTAACCATTGCCAGACTGGCATTTGCCCAGTGCTGGAAACTACCTTCTATCCCCACTGAACTTATGGTTATTCAGAAAATTTTACAATGCGCAGAAATGGACAAACTAACCCAAGCATTAAAAAATAAAGAATCTTCAATCTATTCTAGCAATTGGAATCCTTTGTACATTTGGCTTAATCAAAGATAGATCACCGCTAAGAAAACTAAGGCCGAGGCCTCTGAGGCAGAGATAAAGAGAAGCACTGCCGACGATAGTTTTGAAGAAGAAAAGACCTTACAGACAGTCACAAAAATATGGTTTTATTATAACTGTTTTTCCTACTTTTGTTTTCCCCACTTTCCCCCCCCTTCTCTTCCATTTCCCTCTTTCCTCTCTCAAGCTTTCCTCTCTTTCCCTCTTGGCCTACGCCAAGACTTGTTCGTCTTTTTGTTGTATATAATTTGTAGCTGTGTTGTTGTCTTTTTTTAAAAAAGTAAAATTAATAAAGTTTATATATAAAAAAAAGAAAAAAAGAAAAGAAGTCTCATTTCTTTCTCAGCTTTGTCTGGTCAAAAGAGAAATAGAATATTTCCAAGCCTCTAGTTGGCAGTGTTACAAAGGTTTTTTTGCTTTCACTTTCCTTTTCCTTTTCCAAGCAAAATATAATAAGAATTAATTAAAAAAAGAAAAAGATATTTAAAAAAAATAACTGAAAGGGAGTCTCTAGCCTAAAATATAAAATCAAAAAGGAGAAAAAGAAGAGATGAAAGAAGAGAAAAAAACAGTCCAGTTTCAAAATATAAGATCATGTGTAGAAAATCCAGCAATGAGAAAAAAATAAAAATATTACTTTGACATTCCTGTTTAAAATCGCCGCTTAGTCACTTCTGTCAAAACTTTTACAGATTCTTTCTTTTCTTTAGGGTGTCCTTTCAAATCTTAGAATAAAGAAAAAATTCTCACCAAACCGGCACACTCTCTCTTTCCATTCTCTTTCGTTTTGGAGCTGCCCCAACTTCAGCAGCTTAAATGGCTGCCTCTTTGCTGCTGGCAAAAAGAGCTTCTCCTGGATCTACCAGGGACTTTGCGGTATCCCTGGGATCAACAGGATGCGCTCTTTACATTCACCGTCTCTTCGGGATGGTTTAGATCTGATTGGACTGTCCAGGAGCAAAGATATCGGCAGCGATCTCAGACCTCCAAGATCGCATGCCGTATCATCGCGACACCAGCTCTGCCCTCTGTCCAAAAGGTAGTCTTTTATTATCTCTCTGGGTAATGAGTGGCACTTGAATTTTTTTTTTAAATAAAAAATGGGACTTTCTTTAACTTTAGTCCACTGTTCTCTGTCTTGCATTCTGGAAAAGAGCAAGGCCAGAACTTGAATATTCTTCCATGTGTTCTATGCTTTCAGATATTTGAAGAATGCTATTTTTTTTATCAGCCCGCATCCCCCCACATCTATAATTTCTTTTGTTGGGATTAAACACATCCAGCTCCTTCACGCTCTCTTCCTATTGTCTAGCTAAAGGCTCTTCAAACTTGGCAAGTTTAAGACTTGTGGACTTCAACTCCCAGATTTCCTGAGCTAACATGACTGGAGGAGGAATTTATTTATTTATTTTTATTTTATTTTATTTATTTGTCAATTGTTTACGAGATAAGTAAAAGTGTATACATAATTATGAATACATGAAATGAGTACATATAAGAAAAATAAAAGAAAAATAAAAGAAACAATAGGACAGGGACGGTAGGCACGTTGGTGCGCTTATGCATGCCCCCTACAGACCTCTTAGGAAAGGGGTGAGGTCAATAGTAGACAGTCTAAGGTTAAAGTTTTTGGGGTTTGGGGAAGAAACTACAGAGTCGGGTAGAGTATTCCAGACATTGTCCACTCTGTTGCTAAAGTCGTATTTCCTGCAGTCAAGCTTGGTGCGGTTAACCTTGAGTTTGTATCTGTTGTGTGTTCTTGTGTTGTTATGGTTGAAGCTGAAGTATTCATTGACAGGTAGGACATTGCAATGTATGATTTTATATACCATGCTTAAATCAGACCGAAGACGGCGTAATTCAAGGTTTTCTAGTTCTAGAATTTCAAGTCTGGTGGCATAAGGTATTCTACAACGAGTAGAGGAGTGGAGAACTCTTCTTGTGAAATATTTCTGGACTTTCTCAATTGTGCTAATATCAGATATGTAATGTGGGTTCCAGACTGATGAGCTGTATTCGAGTATTGGTCTAGCAAATGTTTTGTATGCTCTAGTTAGTAGTGTGATATTACCAGAGAAAAAGCTACGTAAGATTAGGTTAACAACTCTTAATGCCTTTTTGGCTATGTAGTTGCAGTGGGCACTAGCACTTAGATCATTAGAGGTGAGTATTCCAAGGTCCTTTACAGAGCTTGGATCATCAACAAGATCTTGACTATTCAGCTTGTATTTTATTTTCTGATTTTTTTTGCCAATATGTAAGACAGAGCATTTATTTTTTGAGATTTGAAGTTGCCATTTGTTTGACCATTCTGATACACAGTCAAGATCTTCTTGAAGGGTAGCAGTATTGTCTGTGGTATTGAACAGCTTTACATCATCAGCGAAAAGAACGCAGTTGCTCTTAATATGATCACAGAGGTCATTTATGTAGAGTATGAAGAGAGTTGGTCCTAGAACACTGCCTTGGGGGACACCACTATTGACAGGTACAGAATTTGATAGGACTCTCCCAATTTTGACCATTTGTTGTCTCTTTGACAGGAATGCTTCTATCCAGTTATGCAGTTGTCCAGAGATACCATAGGATTTTATTTTTAGTAGTAGTTTGTCATGTACCACTGAATCAAAGGCTTTACAGAAGTCTATGTAGATTGCATCTATTGTTTTGCCCTGATCAAGTTGTGTAGTCCATATGTTTTTGCAGTGTAAGAGTTGCAGATTACAGGATAGTTTTTTTCTGAAACCAAATTGTTTATTGGAGAGTAGGCTGTTTGTCTCTAAGTGGAGGATGATGGATTGGTTAATAATTGATTCCATGACTTTACAGGTGACGCAGCATAAGGAGATTGGTCTGTAATTTTCAACTAGGCAAGGGTCTCCCTTTGTGAAGATGGGGATGACTGTGGCTTGTGACCATAGGTTAGGCAAGGAACTGGTCCTGAAAGATTTTTCAAAGATTATGCTTAGAGGTTTGGCTATGGCAGTGGATAACTTTTTAAGAGATAGGCACATATTCCATCCGGTCCAATAGATAGGGATGGTTTTAGATTGCGTTAGTGCTTTTTCAACATTGTCTTCTGTAAAATCGATATGTATTAGATCACTGTAGTTATCTGTGGTTCGGCTAGGAAATGCTGGGCATGATCCATTGCTGTTTACAAATACTGAGCCAAAAATGTGTTAAAGATGTTGGCTTTAATGGTGTCATCGTTGCAGTCTTTACCATTAGGTCCTATCAGGGGTGGGATGGACCTTGAATCTTTTAGTTTGTTGTTTACAAAATTGTAAAAAGCATTGGTGGAATTGGTGCTTAGAAGGTTTTCCTCTTGTTTAATATGATAATTGGTGCATTCGGTCTTTATTTGGTGGCATAAATTTTTGTATCGGCTTTTGAAATTGGCAACGTGACCAGATTTGTTTTTCCACCAGAGTGATCTCTTTTTGGATTGAAGTTTCCTTATTGTTATGGGCAATCTGTTTTTTTGTTTTGTTTTGGGAGTAGTTGTTGGTACATATAGTTTGATGACTCTTTTGACTTCAAGTAAAAATATGTTGTAATGGTCTTCAACAGTATTGCATCCATTGAATAGAGATTGCCAATCAAGGGATGAGAGATCGTTGTTTATAAGATCATAGTTGCCTTTTTGAAATTATAATTGGGGATCACATCATTGTGGTGGTTTTTGTGTGGACGTATGTTGAGACAAAAGTCAATCATATTGTGGTCACTGCTGGAAAAGGGTTCTTTAGTTTGTATTCCGTAAATTAAATTCAAACTATTGCAGAAGATGAGATCGAGCCAGTTGTTTAGTCTAGTGTTGTTGGATATTAGCTGTTCCAGTCCCAGATTTGTAACAGCATTGTAAAAGGTTGCATGTATGGTTTCAGTTGTACATTCATTTAGGGTCCAGTCAATATGAGGCAGATTGAAATCACCAAGAAAGATAAAGGGTATGGGCAGGATGCTGCCCATGTTAGTAGTGTATTTAGCTTGTTTACATGTTCAATGTCATAATCAGGTGCTCTGTAACATAGTAAGAATCGAATTGTGATATTTAAGGATAGTTCACAGATAATGGTCTCAGGAAGAGCAAGCTCCTGGGTAACTTGGATATTTTTAGATGTAAGGACTTTTGTAGAAGATAGCAACACCACCTCCTCTACGAATTTCACGATCTGATCGGTAAACATGATAGTCTCTTACTGTGGTAATGGAGTCGGGAGAGATGCATTGAGCCATGTTTCACAGACAAATATAACGTCGAATTTAGCCATATTTAGTAGGAGGAAAAATTCAGGTATTTTATTTACAAGGCTTCTTGCATTGAGTAGCTTGCATTTAAGGCCAGCAGTAGTTGGAGTTGAGGTAGTTAGGGCGTGCGTGCCTAGTCTTGGGTGATGGTGGATTGGTTGAGGTAGGGTTGTGGTTGAAGGTTAAAGCTGAGTTGCGGGATGTGTGACTTACTTTTGATACAGTCAGCATGGTAGTCAATGTACAGGTCCTTCTCCCCATTGTCGAGACGTTTTTGAGTTCAGTGCGGAGTACACGGGAGCGGGCACGTTGCTGTATGGTTAGGTCAGGGCGACAACGGAGGTTCTTATGGTTGGTGTTGGTTTTGGCGAGTGAATTTATAGTGTAAATGAATTTGCGTTTGCTTGATTCATTTTTGCAAATGACCCTGCAGAAGCGTGGGGTCACAGAGCCGTCACTGTTTTTGAGCTCTCGGCCAATGCGGGAAATGTCAAGTATTTCATCAGGGGAGATGGTTGATGCTTGATAATCACTGATGATGTTTCGGACAGTTGTGATGTCATCATTATCATTGATGCCCTCTAGACCAAATAAGATGGCGTTTGGACGTTTCCGTTCACGCTCAACAGCCTCTCTGATGAGGATTGGGATATCAATATTTGTCTGGGTTATGTTTTTTTGTGGATTGGGTTGTGGATTGGGTTGTGGTTGTTGAGTAGAGATGTGGTTTGTAGCTATTGGGTGTTCAGGTTTTTGCATTGTGTCTTTTTTTTTGAGGTTGGATAATCTTCCTATTCTGAGAGTTGAAGTCCACAAGTCTTAAAGCTGCCAAGTTTGAAGACCGCTCCTCTAGACACACAAATCTAATATGTTCTTCTTTCAGATTTAAAGGATTATTCTTGCTTTCTTCCCCACCTTGATTTAAAAGGATCTGCTTGGATAAAATCCACTTCCCTATTTCTCCTGTTCATCGGCAGAGGGCAGCAAAACTCCATTTGAAAAAAAGTCCTCTAGTTAAGTGAGAAATTTATTTTGAATCACACAAAGCTGCTTCACATTTGCAGGTGGCTTGCTCTTTTATTTATCAATTGAAAACCTTTTAAGTCTGGATAATGTTTTGTAAAATAAATTAAAGAAACAAAATTTGAATATAGAGGCCAAGCAAAGGGGATACAACTCCTCTCCCTTTCCTGAAAGCCAGCTTATGTATCAACTGTTAAAATAACTATGATGGGAAAGTGGTATTTTGCAAGCATAAAAACAGGATACTAGTACAATGAAAAGGTCATGCTAACTGCTGGGGAGAGAAAATTGGTCAGGAGGCCCCATTAGAAGTATGGCAACTAAACATCCTGCGCTTGTTTTAATATGGACTTAAAAGCTATTGTATACCAAATTCCAAGTTTCATTTAGTTGAATTGGCACGATAGCATAAATCCTTGGTGGAAAACTGCACAAAATAAGTGTAGTCTTTCTGTTCTTGTATTCTTTAAAATGAATAGTCAAAGTCTTGCATCTGGCTGAGAACTGATTTTTTTTTAAAAAAAGATTAAGATTATATTTTTATTTTACTAGCAATGTGAAATTACTCATATATATTATTTGGTAGTTGAATTCTCTTCCCATGTCTAACCTTATATATTTATAAACAGTTCAGTGTATTCAATCAGAAGTAAATAAACATTGAATACTGTAGATAACACACACACACACACACACACACACACACACACACACAGCACCAAATAACTTCTACAAGATGCTGATTGAAATCCGGCAGCCTTCCTAACAGTACATGTGATATGAATTGAGCCCCTGTATTGGAACACATGTAGTTCTTGGCTTACAACCACTCACTTATTGAGAGTTCAACGTTACAATAGCACTTTAGAAAAAAAAGGGCGGGGCTTATGATTGGTCCTCACACTTACAACCAACACATCATCCCCCACAGTGCCCATGATTCAGATTTGGGTGCTTGGTAACTGGCATCTATTTCCAACAGTTGCAGCATCCTGGAGTCATGCGATCACTATCTGCAATCTTTCCAGCCAGCTTCCAACAAGCAAAGTTAATGGGAGAAGCCGCTTAATAATTGTGTGTTTCATTTAACAACTGCAGCTAACAACCATGGCCAAAAAAAAAAAGATGGTAAAATTGGGCACGACAGCATAAAAAGTAAACAATCCATCAGATGCCAAGAAAATGTTAGTTGATTGCTTGCTTAAAAACTGCCATGCCCCTGTCAGAGTCTGAATCCGAGGAGGAAGATGAAAAGCTGACAGGGAGTGGGAGTGTGGCTCCGTTAGCTGTGGAGGAAACTGGGGAAGGGCAAAGTCCGGCTGGGCAGAGTAGGGAAGAGGTAGAACAAGGGAGAGGGAATTCAGAGGACGACTCAGGCCCACCCCCTCTTCATGCTAGGGCACACAGGGAGGAACGGAGAAGAGAGCAACGTGGGTTGCTTGGCTCACAGGGGAGGAAAGGGCCCTGATTTCCTTCATTAGCCACACCTGGGAATGAGAGTTTGAAAGAGATGCAGGCTGAGTGTGGCAGCTGCTGGGAGCAAAAATGAGTTTATCTTGTGTTGACTTTAGTTATCTATGTTCCTGGCATCTTCCCAGTCGTGTGGAGTTATTACCATGTCTTCACATCTGGAATTCTTGCTCTTGTCCTGCTGGACTAATTACCTCATTTTGGACTTCAAGTTACAGTTTGTGTTAATCATGTTTTGGACTTGATTCTCTGCAGCCAAAGGCTGTTCCTGGGAGAGTTTTTCTCCAGCCCAGAAGGTAACCATGACATTGGGGGCAAAGTTGGAGCTAATAAAGGGACTCCTACTGATTATCTGACTGTGTTGCCTTTGTACCACACCCCAGGTCATCACAAAAACACACCAACTTGCTACGCGTTCCATGTTGGTGTACACAACCCAGTTAATCTGCTTTTAACAACTGCCTTGCTTAGCAACAAAAATTCTGATCCCAATTGTGGTTGTAAGGCAAGGACGGCCTGCAAGGAAGAAAGTCTGCTGTCTAGAACATGTAAAAAATTAAAACCAGTGGTGGGATTCAAATTTTTTTATTACTGGTTCAGTGGGCGTGGCTTGGAGGGGAAGGTTACTGCAAAATCTCCTTTCCCTCCCCACCCCACTACCCTGCTTTCCAGCTACATTATCTTGTGCAGGGCAACAAAAGAAGACCCAGCCAATCATCTGGGACTCAGGAGGCACTGAATAGATGGGGGCGGGGCCAGTCAGAGGTGGTATTTGCTGGTTCTCCAAACTTCTCAAAATTTCCATTTCTGTTTCTCCAGAACTGGTCAGAACCTGCTGAATACCATCTCTGGTTAAAACATATATCTAGGCATAGTCCAGGAGCATGGGGAAATTAGAAACTCTGGCTCTATCAGCCAAAGCTGGATATTACCAGAACTGAGAAATTAAGAATGTCAAATCGTGATCATTTTCTCTGCTTAGGGGAAAAGTAAGCCTATCAAACAAGGACAAGTGGATCAAGGAAGTTCTTCAGAAGAACTGCTTGGAGGCAGCTGAGTGAAGATTTCCTCTTCACTGTACAGTCATCAGGGCACTTTCTAAAACCAGGGAACAGGATGGTTATGAGATGTGACTTGTTGCCAATTTACTTCACAACCTTAATTATCCATTATCGGCTCTTTTCAGAACTGCTTTGGAACTTCGCTTCTGATGACTCAAGGACTGGAGAAACTCACAGTAAATACCCTGTATAAAGGCAATAAAATAAACAACCAGAGTCAAAACTTGTATGCAAAGCGAATGAGCAAAGAAAGTTGGAGAAGTGAAAATAAAATTATTATTTCCTTGCCCATTTGGGGGGGGGGGAGGGAGAGAACCAGGGCTGGGATTCTACCAGTTTGCACCTATTCTCTAGAACCTGTTAACATTCTAAGCAGTTCGGAGAACCAGTTGTTAGAAGAAATTACTGGCTTAATCCTGTAAGGAAAGCAGGAAGGAAACATTCTGGTGTTGCTTACAGAAACTGCCTCTCCGATAACCCTTATTACATTCTTGGCAGGCCTAGACTTCCTGTCTCTGGAACTTCTCTGGAGTTTTTTTCCCCTCCTTTGTTGGTACTTTGCTTGTGTGGAGTGATCATTTAAAGTTACAATGGCACTGAAAAAAGTGACTTATGACCATTTTTCACACTTACGACTGTTGCAGCATCCCCACAGTCATGAGAAGCCAGGCGAGGAGATGCGTGCCTCGATGTGAGTGATATTGAGTTGGCCACACCCAGCCAATAACATGACCACCAAGCCATGTCTACCCAGTCACATGACCACCAAGCCATGCCCATCACCTAAGCCACGCCCACAGAACCAGTTGTTAAAAATTTGAATCCCACCTCTGGAGAGAACCCATTCCCCTAAAGCAGCAATGTGTTGGCTCAGTTCTTCCTTTATAAAACAAAAAAAAGAGCAAGAGATCAAATAGAAAGTGACCATTTTAGGGAAAAGAACAAAGGGAAGACTTTTGCAATGTAACCCTATTAATGTTTACACAGAAGCCAATCCTTGAAATAATGTTCTCCAGGCCATTCCTTTTGAAATTATTATAATACCTTGACAAACCCCTGTTATTCTAAACCAGGGGTCTGTATTTTGCGGCTCTGGAGCCACATGCGGCTCCTTTGGCCCTCTGCTGTGGCTCCCTGTTGGCTGACCCCACCTTCTCCTCCCTGTCACTCCTTGCCTGGCCTGAGAAGGTAAGGGTGATGGTGGGGGATGGAGACTCGCTCCATATTCCAGAGCAGGAGGTGACTGGGTGGGAGTGAGTAATGTCGAGTTGGCCATGCTTACCCAATCACACTGGTTGTTAATTATTGGTTCCTGGTGGTTTGAGTGTTTAAGGTTGCAGACCCCTGTTCTAAACCATCTGAGCTATGTGTACCAATTGGGGTAATAGAATTCCCAAACATCTGAAGGCTATTGGTCTGGGGTACCTGTCTTAGAAACTACAACTAAGATTTTTATCCCATTGAAAGCATTCATCTTCATCTCACCATCTTTATTCACTCAAAGAACTGCATAATGATTTATTGACTCCTCCTCAGCTTTTAACTGACAGCATAAAAAGTAAGCAATTCACCAGACACTAGTTGTTTGCTTGCTAAAAGCACACCAACTTGCTACATATTCCATGTTGGTCTACACAATCCAGGTAATGTGCTTTTTATTACTCCAAGTCTCATTTGACTTCTATGATGGGCCTGGTGGCTTTAATAGAGGATAATTCCTCATGAATACAACAGCAGCCTGAATCCGATATATCTTTCTGAATTTTTGTACATGATTCCTTTATGCCTAAAACATAAACAGTGGTCCTTGGATGAATATATCTAGTTTTTAAATATATAAAATTGTTTTCATTTGGTACAATGGAATATAAGCTGCCTGTCTCACTTTTGTTTCTAGCTTTAGGGGTCTTTTGCATATCTCAATAGGCAATAAATAATGTCTAAGGAATGCGCCGAGGTTTTCCCATTTGCTTTCCTATCAGCAAATGCCCATATACTGCAGATTACTGTATGGGTCAAGATTATTGTTGGTTAAGTAAGTCTAAGTATTACTGGTATATTTTAATATTCAGGAAAAGAAATATTACACATTTTGGTTTATCTAATTTCATGTATGCTTAAAAACCAGGAACAGTGGGATGGACAGGATAAAAATTTAATAATAAATTAAAAAAAGAAGGTCATAGCAGGTTCACTAATCTTTGTAGCAAATGAATATTTAAACATATGTATATTGATTTCATTCAAGATATGCACAGTTGTTTTTTTAAATATATGTGGTGATGTGGAGCTTAGCCGTACCCTCCTTTCTTGAAAAATGAAACAAATTCAATGAATTGCTGTATAGAGGATTGTATTCTTATTGTTTTATTTTCAGTTTTAATGCCACCAGTGCTAGAAGAACAGCAGAAACAAAAGGACAACAGTAACATTGGCACTGGATTTAGTTGCAATCTTTATGGCTATCAATATTTAATATCCAGATCAAGGGTATTTTCCATTTCTGAAATTCAAACATCCCATGTTTTTTAAAGCAACATTATATTTCGAAAGCTATATGAATTCCAAAAGCTCCAATATATCTTACTGCAGCAACTGACCTAAGTAGTTTTTTTTGGGGGGGATCATGTTTGATTATGGCTAAATATAAGCAGCAGAGAAACAACGATACAATTATAGCAGTAGAATGTTAAAAGAGTGGCAGCGATAATACTTAAAATATTACATTTTTCACTAGCCTGTAGTGCTATCAGTGAATAAAAGATTGACATTTGGTCATTATTTCTTATCAAGGGTGTTTTACTTGTAATGCTATTTGACAGCTATATTCTAGCTCTGACAGCAGTGAACCAGCTTAATTCCCACTGAACTGCTCTAAATACGTGGCATTGCAATCAGTTTAACAACCCCTGGAGGCCATGAAATCTCTCCTTTGAACACACTCTAGGGGAAGAAATCTAAGATTTATAAAGGGCAGCAAATATTCAAGAAGGGGCAGAGTTTATGTGGGAGCCTACAATTGATGTTTCCTTTGTTGAAAAAGAAAACAGAGGTATGCTTTAAAAATTAATCTTTAACTACTCCAAATCTGCACTAACAAGATGACCAAGAGAGAGATGTGATACTCACTTTCTTTTTTTTTTTTGTCCAGTTTTGGTCTAAGAAGGTGATGGAGTTCAGCATTGAGATAAGGGGTGGGGAAACCTCATGCTGGAATGGGAAATGATCTCCTTCTTGTTACTTGAAGAGTATATATACTGTGTTTCTCATATAATAAGGCCGGGTCTTTTTTTTTTTTTTTTTGAGCCCCCCAAAAATGGCTAGGCTGTCTTTTCGGGGGTGACTTAATTCCCCCCCTTGCATCTTTGGGCGGGTGGGTGACGACGGCTTGGATGTTGACCTCGGCGTTGGTGGGGCACTTGGTATCGGGGTCAACGCAGGCAGCACCATATCCGGGTGTTGTGGCTCCGGGCTTGGATTCAGCTCCTGTGACTGATATGAGTTCAAGTGAAGAGGTCATGGCAGAAAAATATGAGCCGGCCTGGCTTAGGGATTGGACTGATAACCAGAATGAGGAGATGGATGTGACAAAGGACGACAGACCTGATGTATTAGAATTGTCAGGACCTTTGACCTCCTCTGGTTCCTTATCTGATCAACAGCCAGGAATGGCTGACAGGGAAGTTTTGAGAGAGTCTTCTAGTGGAGATGAGAACTTGGAAAATTTGTGGTTAAATGTAAAAAATAGAAGACGGTTGAGAAGGCAAAATCAGCTGGAGCGAATGAGGAGAGCGAGTCAGTAAATTAGCACGTTGCCTCAATGAGTATAAAAGGACACAGCTGGGCTGGTACATTTTGCCAGGAACAAAATGACTATTTGAGTGAGGACGTTACAGCAAGAAGCTCTGAGACTGGAGATTTATTGCCAGGACTGGTTTGCCGGACAGAGTAAAGATTTATGCTGTGGTTTCTGCCAGCCGTTATCTTGTAAGACTTCTTTCCGTTTGATTTAATTGTGAAACGGCTGCTTTCTGTTTTGTTCGTTTGAATTTTGAAGGGGAGTCATAACATCCGGGTGTGCAACAAAAGTACTTCCTAACGGCAAGCCCCCCCACCATCCCCCTCCCCATTTTGCATGTTTTAATATAGGCCTTAATTTGGGGGGAGGGGCTTAATTTCATTTCATGCCTATAAAACATGCTGGGACTTCCTATTGGGGGAGGCCATATTGTTGGAGAAACAGGGTAGAAAGAAACATCTTCTGCAGATCAGCAGGTAAAAGCATTGGGCAGGCCCCATCATGTTGATTACTGTAGACTAGTAAAGCAATGAGTTCGGAGACATGGTGCTGCAGTAGTTAGAATGCAGTGCTGTAGGCTACTTCTGCTGCCTGCTGGCTGCCTGCAATTTGGCAGTTCAAATCCCACCAGCCTCAAGGTTGACCCAGTCTTCCATCCTTCCGATTGTTGGGGGCGATATGCTGATTCTGTAAACTGCTTAGAGAGGACTGTAAAGCGGTATATAAGTCTAAGTGCTGTTGCTATTAAAACTGATGTATGTTTTACGAGCAGAGGAACACAGTCTTTGCTATGTTGCCATTTTACCTATGCTGTGTAGGAATGAGCTTGATTTGCCCAAGCTTCAAAGCCTATAGGACAATACCTGCCAGAATTGGAATTTCTGGAGGTCTTTTGGAGAAACCTCAAGCTTGGTTTGGTATGGGATTTATGAGAAGCTCAGGTTCAGCTCTTCTTCTAACACTTTTGTTGACTTTGGCTTATGAATTGCCTTCAGAAATAGGAAGGTCACTGTTTAGGAGCCAAAGCAAGGAAGTGGCCAAAGCTTCAAGAGCTTTACATCAATATATGATGCAGACAACAAATGGTCAAAATTGGGAGAGTCCTATCAAATTCTGTATCTGTCAACAGTGTTGTCCCCCAAGCCAGTGTTCTAGGACCAACTCTCTTCATACTCTACATAAATGACCTCTGTGATCATATTAAGAGCAACTGCGTTCTCTTCGCTGATGATGTAAAGCTATTCAACAGCACAGACAATACCCTACCCTTCAAAAAGACCTCGACTATGTATCAGAATGGTCAAACAAATGGCAACTTCAAATCTCAACAAATAAATGCTCTGTCTTACATATTGGCAAAAAAAATCAGAAAATAAAATACAAGCTGAATAGTCAAGACCTTGTTGATGATCCAAACTCTCTCAAGGACGTTGGAATACTCATCTCTAATGATCTAAGTGCTAGATCCCACTGTAACTACATAGCCAAAAAGGCATTAAGAGTTGTTAACCTAATACTATGTAGCTTTTTCTCTGGTAATATCACACTACTAACTAGAGCATACAAAACAATTGCTAGACCAATACTTGAATACAATTCATCAGTCTGGAACCCGCATTATTTATCTGATGATTAATACAGTTGAGAAAGTCCAGAAATATTTCACAAGAGGAGTTCTCCTCTACTTGTTGCAGAATACCTTATGCCACCAGACTTGAAATTCTAGACCTAGAAAACCTAGAACTACGCTGCCTTTGGTCCGATCTAAGTATAGTACATAAAATTATATATTACAATGTCCTACCTGTCAATGAATACTTCAGCTTCAACCATAACAATACAAGAGCACACAATAGACACAAACTCAAGGTAAACCGCACCAAACTTGATAGCAGGAAATACGACTTCAGCAACAGAGTGGTCAATGTCTGGAATACTCTATCTGACTCTGTGGTTTCTTCCCCAAACCCCCAAAACTTTAACCTTAGACTGTCTACTATTGACCTCACCCCTTTCCTAAGAGGTCTGTAAGGGGCGTGCATAAGTGCACCAACGTGCCTACCGTCCCTATCCTATTGTTTCTTTTTATTTTTCTTATATGTATCCATTTCATGTATTCATAACTATGTTTATACTTATACCGGTTATCTTATAATCGCTTGAAAAAATAAATAAATAAAAAATAAAAATAAATTGCTTTATGTACTTGGATAGGTACAAAGCTAACAAAGAATTCAAACCTCGGAAAACTGCTGCATGTTAATATGGATGATGTTGAACTAGATGGAATAATCCAGACTACCAAAGTCTACTTGTACGGATTTATCTTGTTAGTAAGTTTTATTTGGCTAATTCTTTAATGTTTCTCTGATTTCACACCTCTTTATATACATGTACAACCTTTTCCCCTCAATATAACATATATTGTTATTAGTTGCCTTTACTGCTGAAAAGGTATAGATGATGTGATGAAATAAATAATTCCTTGCTATTCTACAGGATTTTTCCATTCAGAAGTTAGATTAGGGAATAACACCATGATGATGTTTTCATTGCTGATTAGCTTGTGGTTTTCATATTCCATCCCTCTCTCTGTGTCTCTCTCTCCCTGTCTCTCTCTCTCTCTCTCTCTGTCTGTCTCTGTCTGTCTCTCTTTCTTATACACACACTCTAATACATGAACTCACACCTTAAAAAGATCAATATGTTATGTAAATATATTATAATACATGAAAAAAGCAATAAGAATGTATATACTAAATATGAATAAAGACAGAGCTTCAAATATTATAAAGCAGATTGTAGTATGGTTTTACCTATATACTTGATAAACACCAATATACTTCTCTCTCTGTGTGTGGGGGCATTAAACCATCCAGATGTACTAGTGAGTGGGCAGATCCGGTTATGTCAGGGGTATCAAACTAGATTTCTTTGAGGGCCAGATCAGCATTGTAGTTCTTCTTCATGGGCTGATGGGGGGGAGAGGCGAGGGGACGTGGGGGGTGGGATGGATGCCTCTTGCCAGCCAAAACAGGGCATGGGGGGTCCATGTGTGCCCCCCTGCACCTATTTTCATCCTCCATGGCCTCCTGCAGCACTCTGCTGGCCATTTTTGGTCTGGTTTTTTTGAACCATTTGTCGCGCTCCTATGCCATGCGACACAACTATCCTGTATCACGTGCTGGTCTGCTGCGGAACGTTAATGTGGTTTGGTTGGAGCATATTTGCCGTGGCACTTCATGATGATATTTGAGTGTGAAGAGACTCTCTACAGTATACGGCAAACCCGGATAGAGTTTCGAAGCTGAAGGGACAGGGCTTGGACTGATATTTAGATGTCTACATGGGATACCACTGGTGGAATGTTGGTGATGTTGCCTAAGGTGTTGGTGTTGGGTTATTATTAATATTATCACGCCGTAGGGGTCCAATTGGGGATTTAATGGCAGCTCCGGATGTTATCTTATTGGAAGTGCTCTGGATATTGAAGTGGGGTAATTACGTGTATGGGATAAATACAGCTCTGTGCTGATGTAAGCTCAGAGCTGACTTTGAAACTACTGCTTAGTTGTTTCTTGTTGTCACTAACTGAAAAACAATAAACAACATTCTGTCTGCTTGAAGGAATTGATTGGTCTTTTTGGCACAGTTGACCCAAAGAGCAGCTGAGACCATTTTCGGGCCCGTTTTCAAGCTGTTTTTCAGGTTGTTTTGGGGGCCATTTTTGGCCTGTTTTTGGCAGACAGAGTGCTGCAGGAGGCCATGGAGGGTGAAAATGAGATGGGGGTCACACACAGCCCATTTTAGAGGCACCAGCGGCCAGTCCTTTGATATTCCAGGCTGGCCCTGCGGGCTGGATTTAAATACTCTGTGGGCCAGATCCGGCCCACAGGCCACACCCTTGGGCTAAGTTAATCCACCTTCAGCCTACAGCAAAGGACCAGATGCATTTGAGAAATTCAGAAACAGGACCTGGAACTGATAGCCTATTTCCATGGTTGCTGGAACTGTGGTTTTAAAGCCCTACAGCTGATGATAGTCCTCTCCTCCTCCATGAATTGGGCCTAGTTGCTTTTTAAAAAGATTCAGCCAGAACCCTAACTCTAATCCTGAATGATTAGTGGAGATATGGCCGGCTTTTTATTGACTTTCCTCCATTTGTGGTTGTATTTCTTGATGTACTCTGAAGCAGCTACAATTCTACTATCAATTCTGACTTCATAATATGCCTATAAAGGACATAGTTCTTAAAAGACATTGTTTTGGAATTGGAATGACCAGACAAAACTTGCAATGAAACCACAAAGTTGTTGATAAATAATACAGTAGTAAATTTTCTACTAAATGTTGAGAACTTAAGCATGGAGTTTGCCTAAAGAGCTCCATCCCAAAAGCACTGGGTATAATCAGAGTTGAGTAGGTACACATACTTGTATACCATCAAAACTGCAATTACTGCTACATATAAGGTTCTTTAAAAACACACTGGACTGAATGGGTTACAGACTTTCAGATGAATTCAGTGTATCATTTTAAATACTAAGCTCAACTAGGTAAGCAAGACCGACTATAAATTGGATTAATTACTGTAGCTTAAAATTTAGCTCAACAGCTTTTAATTTCAACTTCCAAAGGCTACACAAACCAATTTTGTACTTTTAGATTTTAATGAGGAGTCTTGATTCTTTAATCAGTTTATCCGGTAGCTAGCTGTCTAATATAACATTCCTTTGAAGCCTACAAAGATCTAACATAATTGAAGACATGTTGAATTGCTTGACTCTCTTTCTTTCTCTCTCTCTCTCCACACACAGAGAGACATATGTAAAATCAGACTTTTGCATTTCAATTGAAACAATTAAAATTATCACGGAGTGAAACACACGCTGGAACAGGTAGCTTTAAACATTTTCATAACAAAGGTCTTTTAGCCTCATGACAATGTGTTAGTGTGGAGGTGGGAGGGTGAGGTGGATTACACATTTATAAGGAAAATGGCATCATAAATAGTTCATTTCACTGGTATCCCAGAAAGGCACCATTTGGCCTTGTGGACTGATGCATGTACACAAAGTCCATATAATTACTAATAATTTGTAACAAGTGTTAATTGATAAACAGCTCCCTCTGGTAGCTTAATTAATGCGGCAAGATATCTAGGCAATTAACAACTGGGATTGATCTCAATTAGACATCAAAAATCTGTGTAATCTTTTCAAAGTAGAGGGAGAAAATTTAGCCCTGTGAGGCTTTGGGGTTTTTTTTTTTTTACCCTTTATACTTTCCTTTAAAAAAGACACAAAAAGACAAAAGAACAAAACACATACACATCTATACTAATAGTGATTATCTATCATGGCTTTCTCTTGGCAACATTTTCCCTCTTGGTTGATTCATATAGAATAATACAGAATAGTATAGTATGCAATGGGAAAGATGTGTCATGCCCTTGTTAGAGCCAGATTCTGAGGGAGAGGAAGAACAGCTGACAGGGAGTGGAGGTGTGGCTCCGGAGGTTGTGGTGGAGGCTGGGGAAGGGCTGAGGCCGGCTGGGCAGTCAGAGGAAGAACCAGGCCCATCCCCTCTCCATCCTAGGACATGCAGGGAGGAACGGAGAAGGCAATAACTTGGCTTACGAGAGAGGAAGCAGCCATGATCCCCTTCATTGGTTGCAGCTGGGGAGAATAGTCTATAAGAGAGACAGTTAAAACACAGCATTGCCAGAAGCAAAGTGTGTGTTATTTTGGGCTGAAGTTATCTTGGTTAGCGTCTTTCCAACAGACTGTGCCTTGTTATCTCCTTGAAGTTGGTAATTACTTATCCTGGTCCGTTGTGAAAATTCCTTCATTGTAGTTTGGTTTGGGTTTTTTATTTCACCTCTATCTGCTCATTGTTTGGACTGTATTTCTTTCTTTTGAAGACTATTTTTGAGTACGTTTTATCTCCAACTGAGAATTATTGAACAGTGGACCCAAATTGGAGGCATTAAAGGACATTTAGTTACATTTTGGATTTTGTAACATTTGTGTTACACTCCAGGTCATCACAAGATGTCTGGTTATACACATGGTTCTCTTGGGGACAAATGACAAATCATGTGCGACAAAGTCATCACACAAGTGCCAACTTTTGCCATTGGGAAACAACAGTATGCAAGGACTGTGTGAGGACATCACTGCCTGGGTGCCATTCAAATATCATGACAGTTTACGGTGGCCACTTGTGTATAAATGAATAATGCACAAATTTTTTTACACTGTAATTCAAGTGTACAAATAAAACAAAAATATGTTTAAAGTTGTGTGTATGATCATAACTACGGCACTACAATATAGGGCAAAGTGAACCAATGGGCTGCAACGTGCCAAAATCCAAAAAAACATGCTACAGGAAGTCCTCGACAAATTTTGAGCACAAAATTTCAATTGCTAAACAAGACAGTTAATGAATTTTTACAACGTTTCTTGCCACTGTTGTTAAGGGAACCACTGCAGTTGTTAGTAACACGGTTTGTCAAGTGAATCTGGCTTCCCCATTGATGTAGTCCTAAGTCAAATCAAACATTTATTGTCAATGCACAACATGTGTACAATGAAATTGAAAAAGTCGCAAAAAGCGATCACACGACTGCAACCGTCATAAATAGGAACCAGTTATTAAACATCCTAATTTTGATAATGTGACCAGAGGAACGGTCAGGAGCCACTTTTTCCAGTGCTATTGTAACTGCAAATGGTCACTAAATAAATTGTTGTAAATTGAGGACTGCCTGTATTATGATCTGTCCAGTGGATGATTGAATTCTATGGGGTTTAAAAAAATCAAATATAGAGCAAGAACAAATTGGGTAGACTGAATGTTCCAGTTTTGTAAACCATAAATAACAGAAAATCAAGACCATAATGCACAAGGGGAATTGCATCTGGACCCTGCTGTCAGGTGGAGACTGACTCTGAGGGAGAGGAGCAACAGCCGACGTGGAGTGGAAGTGTGGCTCTGGAGCTTGTGGAGGAGGCTGGGGAAGGACAGAGACCAGCTGGGCAGTCAGAGGAGGACCCAGGTCCATCCCCTCTCCATCCTAGGGCACACAGGGAGGAGAGGATAAGGGAGAGATGTGGTCTACTGGGGAGGAGAGGGCTTTGATCTTCTTCATGGGCTGCAGCTGTGACAACTGGATAAGAGGACGGCATGCGTATGGGCGAACGCTGGAAATGAAGCATGGAAATATCTCTAGTTTATTGTTCCTCTCTGAGTTTGGCATCCTTCCCAGTTCTGATATCTGTGGATGTCTTCAAGCCGTTATCTTGCCTGGTTTGTATTTATAATTTATATGCATTTTTAGTTTAAACAGCATTTCCTCCTTCTTGTAACTGCTCGTGTGGGAGTTTTTTGTCTCCAGTCAAGGATATTTGGAGCTTGGAAGCAAAGTGAAAGAATAAAAGGGGCTTTGCCTGTTTTTTGTGACTGTGTTTATTTTGTATCCCACCCTGGGTCATCACAACTGCCATATATACACTAGAAAGTGATCTTTAATATTTTTTTCCGCTTTTATTTTCTTTCTGCCTCTGTGACATTTGGTGAACTAGTTCCAACTCCACTTTATCTATTCTAACCCAATCCTCATTAATTTTTTACTCTAGGTCACTCAAATTCCTAAAAAGAATAGCAAACAACCTTCAGCTGAAGAGCTCTTAATGGAGCTAATGAAACTATCTAGGTGGAGTTTTATAGAGAAGAGACAGAGTTGGATTCTACCCCAAGGGGATTGCAATAAAAATGGACACAGTAAAAAGGGAGGGAAGGGTTATTTAATTACATATACATTAATTATAATAAATATTAGGGACTCTGGGAAAGAATCAAAAAATGTCCTGAAAAAAATTAGTTCTGAAGAGCGAGACATAATTTTAGTGGAGAAAATAAACAAAATGGAGATTGCACCCATTTTCTTTCCTGTCTTCAAACCTAACCTCTTGTCTAATCTGACACTCCAACTGTTCCATCTTCAATCAGCTGAGGACCACAACATTCCACCTCCTTAACAACAGGTTTTATCCAGGGTTGGGCTGCTGTGGATTCACGGGGGTTCCGGAGAACCCCTAGCTAAGATTCTGCACAGTTTGGAGAACCCCCAAATCCCACTCCTGGCTGGCCCCGCCCACCCCACCCTGCCCCTCCCAGGAGTCCCCCATGCAGCCTGTTTTGGATGCAGTAAGTTCAGGGTGCGCATGGAGGCTTGGGGAGGGTGTAAAATGGGCTGCCCAGAAGTTCGGGAAGGCCAGAAACAGGCCCGTTTCTGGCTTCAAGAGAGCCTCCAGAGCCCGGGGAGACTGTTTTTGCCCTCTCAGAGGCTCGAGGAAAGCCTCCGGAGCCCAGGGAGGGCAAAAACGCCCCCTGGTGGTGCAGGAGGC
This sequence comes from Pseudonaja textilis, assembly GCF_049901715.1. NCBI lineage: Eukaryota > Metazoa > Chordata > Lepidosauria > Squamata > Elapidae > Pseudonaja > Pseudonaja textilis. The sequence goes on from NC_141992.1 coordinate 76,634,552, forward strand.
CGACTAGGCCACGCCCACCATGGCCACACCAACCCAGCAACTGGACAGAGAACCCTTTGCTAAAGTTTTTGAAGCCCACCTATAGTTTCATTCCATCTTTGGTGCTTTGCCCAAAGGCCCACTTTAGCCACCAATAGAAATAACTCTAAATGCAGCAACAAAGACCCGTCTAATATCCCCAAACTGATCAGTCAATCAGAACCCTAGGATTTCCTTCCTCATAGCCTTCAATTCTATAAAAAAAAATGTTTTTTTCCCCATCTGTTCAGGGTCCCTCTTGTAAAACAGGCACCCAACAATCATTGCAATGAACATTCTTCTCAGTGTTGTGCTCTGCACTTCTGAATTGTTCATGTCACGGTTATATCAAAGCATTCTGGGGAACCTATGGCACAATCAGAACAAGCTGGGTTGTTTGAGGAAAAGAAAACTTTCAAAACTCCAAGGTTTACGGAGTTTGATGAATGAAGGTTACAGAAAGAAATGTGTCACATCATAAATGCGATGTGATAATGAATATCAAAGTCACAGGAGGCCTTGATGGTAGGTTAAGATACCTTGAGCGCTGCCACCCCTCAGACCAGGGTTGGCTTATGATGAATGTGACACAGATTCTTCCAGCATTGTTATGTATTTTGTTGGCAGCCACCCATAAATAAACCAAAGTAATGTTCAGAGGTTTGTGTGGCATCTAGGATTGCACAGAATGCAACGGAAGATGTAAAACATGAAGTCATGTAGTTGGAAGAATGAAAAAAAAAAGGTAAATCAGTACTTCCATCTCTCTGGTTCGCTTGAGTACAAAAAAAACCCCCTTATTGAGACTTTGCTTATGAAGGTTATTAAGCTGAAAAGAAAAATCAAATCAAGAAACGAAGCAGGAAAAAAAAATGCAGGAGTGTATGGAAGCTAAGATGAAAACTGTTGCTGCATAAAAACATAATGAACAAACCCCATTTATCAATGTTTCTTTATATACAGATGATCATGTCAATTTTTATCTTTTTATGCTTTCTGCTGGAGATTTACAGAGCTCAAGAACCAAGCTTTGAAAAGGATGCTCAGAAAACAGACAATTGGAGTGACCCTGCATTTTAATAACTGACAACGATTTATAAAAAAGAGAACGAGAAATAATTGTATATAATATATTCCGAGCTGAAATGACTGTTTCTGTATTTGTCACAGCTGAAGCCTCTCTGCACCAGTGGTGCTATCAGTCAAATCCTTCCCCTGTAGTAAATTCCTGACACACCAACAGGATGGTTCTTTAATCATCTTCTTGCTCTCAGTAGGTATTCCTTTAAAGCAGAATTTGGCTCATATTTTACTAAAATAATATCTCCTTTGGAACTACTCACTGTCTCTTGCAGTCTTTTGGGTGGCTGTTGGCTTCTGTTATTTGGAGCAGAGTTCAATGGAACTGACAACAAAGTAATGAATGAGGGAAAAATATTTGCAATTCCGTGTGCGCAACCTCCATCTTCTGTGGAAACCCTTTGGATGTATGTCTTTCGACTTTTGCCTTCAGACAAGTGACTTCTAAACACAGTTAGCATGTGCTGCATTGCCCTGTTCTTTTCTATTGAGCGTTTTGCCCAGTTCCAGGAAGAAAACATTTCAAATATTTTTCCCCAGTTGTCACAGAAAGGATAACATGATGCTCGTCATAACGCTGCCAATTAAACCGCCAATTATTACACGCCTAACGACGTTATTCTGCAGATTGTGATTCATCATCCAGATTGGCTAAAGCATCTGGCAAAATGCTGGAAGGAGGAAGGTTGCTTGTTGCTTTCTGATGTTTTGGAAGGGATCATCTCATTGACCATTCTGAAGAAACACTCAAGTGTCAGTACAGTCACCATGGAATGGAATGGAGTGGAATGAATGGAATACGCGACATCTCTTTGTTCTTTGCTTTAGAACAGCCTAGCTCATCCTTAAGGTGCTCCCCAAAGGTATGCCATCAAACATCACAAGAAGGGGATTATCAGAATAAGTATTTTTCATATTAATGTAATTCCTTTCGGGCACTGAAACAATGCGAGGAGGTTTAGCAGAATCATGGATTTTTCCCAAAGCATCTGTTATAAATCCTTTTTGAAAAAAAAATACTTATATTAAATTTTACTCTTCTTCCAACCCAGATTCAGAGTGATATACAGGTAGCTTCCAGATAGTTTTCTGCCCAGCATCCTCGTAGCCATACTCGTAGCAAGTTAGTTTCCACGAGATTGATTTTTTTAAAAAGACCTCCACGTACTTATTCTAGTCCATTCTGTATCTTGCTGGAAAAGATGAGGGCCAAGCTAGAAATTTAAAAATCATAAAACTTTTCTTGGCTTTTAGACTAATAGCATATACTAGCATCCTTTAAAAATTAAAATAAGGAAAAGAAACAAGGGATTCCAGCCTAAATCTTATTTTATGGAATGAGTGGTGCAGTGGCCTGGTGGTAGAGCTCTCACCTCACAATCAGGAGGCTGTGAGTTCAATCCTAGGTAGAGGCAGATATCTATCTCTCTGGGCACCTTGAGAATATATCTGCTGTCTATAACTCCGCATTGGTGACAGGAAGGGCATCCGGCCAGTAAGCACTCAGTTGCGTTCAGTTGTCTAATCTCCACCCCACAAGGGATTATTGGGTGTTAAAAGGAGATGATGATGATGATGATAATGGTCTTAGTTTATGGGGTAAATGTTCAAATGAAAAGTTCTTCATGCATACATTGAAAACTCATACCCTTGTCTAGGCTGAATTTCAGACTCAGCATCTATATTCCAAGACTGTAAATCACTATTCTGTGAAAGTGTTCTGGAAGTTTTCATAAGGACCAAGAAAAACATTGTTTCAATAGCTAATGTAATATATTATTTAAATCTAGTTTTCCCTACAGGTCTTCCCCAATTACAGATCTTCCTTCAGTAGTTATCTGGACATTGTTTTAATCCAATTCTGAACAAAAGGCTATTTTTTTGAAGGCAGCTCTGTCTTGTGAACAATGTATATTTCGAGTTCTCACATCTTGGGAAGGGGACACATTTAACATAATTTGAGATGGAAAGACGGAGTCGGCATTTTGACATTTCAAAACGGAATGTACTAGTTTTTATATTTTTTTCAGGATTTAAGAATTATTTTTTTTTTGGCACACTGCTATCTGCCTTAAGCCCTTAAATTGGAGTAAGCCACAAATGAAATAAATTCAAAATTTATGCAAAATAAATTAATAACCATAATATTGCTCCTGGGGCATGAAGAACTGCTTAAAACCTGACTTCAGTGCTTCCTCTGGGCTTACTAACAGACAGTTCATTGTAATTGTAAATTTGTCCTTTTCATCTTATACTATGTAAGGAGTAACTTTTGCCCTCAGGGCTGACTTGTAAAAGAATGATTCTTATACAAAAAGCTGTTTATTTGGTTTGGAGTTTTCTCTGATCCCATTGTTATTATTTAAAGTATTTGTAGAAGGCTAAGAGGAGCCTTCCCTTCAGTTTCCCTCCGTTTTTCTGAGGTGGATCAGAGGATGAAGATGCAATGCATCAATTAGACTTCATTGGTCCTCTCATAGGGATTTCCTCTCCAAAATATTGAGGCAGCCAAACTTCAGCATGCACAGCATCCTGGCAATAAACAAACATTTATTACTTAGATTTATATCCTGCCTTTTCCCCAGGAGCTCAAGGCAATTTACATGCTGATCTTCCTTCCTTTTATCTAGGGATACCCAATGGGGGTCCCTATGGGACTTAGTTAGTTACATAGACTATTGGTATGTGTTTGATTTTCAGATGCCCTGGTTTCAGGATGACGAATGTAAAAAATACAAATAGCATCCAAAATTATTCGTCTGAAACATTTTATAAACATGTATTCATCTAATAGAGCACTTGATGTTTGAAAGTCTTCTTCTTCTTGATTCTAATGGGACTTTGGCATCAAGGTTCAGAGGATGGGCCGGGTCTATGTTAACTAAATAGAACACTAAAGGTATTAATATGCCTTTATTAAAAAGGTTAAATACAGAATTATGTGGAGAATACGGTTTTGATCTGAGGACTTACTTGATGGTTCACATTGGGTCCCATAGGTTTTCAATGATGCCCTCCAACTGTACGTTCTCTAACTAGGTGGCATCTATTTTCATAGGATGGCCTGCAATTTGCTTAGGAAAAAAACCCCCACTCTGATATGACAGAAGAAATGCTATGCAATTCCTTCCTCCTTTCCTGGTCCTCACCGATTTCCATGGATCACACGAACAATTTCAACCTCCCCTTGACAAGTACTGTACTCAGCAAAATTGTTCTTCCAAGGTTACCGTTCTTGAATAACCTCGAAGAACCTGGAGAACAAATATGAACCCTGTGTAAAATACAATATTATTATCATTGTCTTGATCACCATCACTCTCAGCACTGCTATCATCAAACCACTGTAGGGGAAGTTCCACTGTCTGCCCCCTGACAGTTATGAATCATAATCTGTTGCACTGGTCCAGAGCAGGTTGGTAGATTTTTTAAAAAATTTTCCCCAGGTTTGGTCTGAGAGAGAGTCATTAGAGCAAAGGCTTGGGGGTGTCAAGCCAATCCCAAGAATGACTTTGAACAATCCAGTCAGATTTCTGTTCTTTATTTCCTTTCACACATAGACAGAATCTTGCCAGACTAAATCTTTGTTAGTCTCACCCTGACAAATATGTCCTGAGGTATTCTAGGGAGTGGCTATTCTAATTCTCTGTCTCCTAGTCAGTTCTAGGCTATGCTGCATCTTTTTCTCCCTCTGTTTTTGGGATATATCTGCACTCCTTCCTGGGAATTACTGCAATCCTTCACACCTGGCTTCCATACCTAAGGAAAGACTGGAACCAAGGCTTCCATTCTTCTAGTCCAGTATATTAACCGTCTTTATTTAGAAAATTCATATGGCTGCTTACCTTAAATATATAACCCAGGACAGCTAACATGATCTAACAAAGTACATAAGGAAAACTCAAATTACAAGTAGGAAACAAAATTAAAATAACACAATGCATTAACTGAGGAAGTATAGAATCTAACATATTTGCACCTATATTGGACTCAGCTAATATCCTCGTCCAGCATCTGGGGAAAGTCAGGTCTTCTCAGCCTTCTGGAAGGCCAGGCGGATCAGGGCCCTCTGGATCTCAGGTGGGAAGTTGTTCCTTACGGCAGGTATTGCAACATTTCTCTCATACCTACACACCAAGGTCTCCTATATTGGAAAATTCACAGTGCCTTCCCCAATGCATCTCAAATAAACACAAAGAAAACATTGGGAAAGCTGTTTTCAATATCCTTTGCAAGAGAAGAGGGTTAACATGAATTTCATCTGAGGGGCTACTTCTTCCCAATTCCATCTATCTGTCAATGAGGTCCAGCTGGAGGGATATGTTGTAGGTCTCACCAGGGTTGAAATTCAGTCACCTCACACCATCTTGGGAGAGATGGTAGGGATGATTTGAATTGGTTGCCCACATCCATGCCCACACCCACGCCCACCACCTTCTTCCTTTTAGAGACTGAGTCCCACCAAGCCACGCCCACCAAGCCACGCCCACAGAGCCGGTAGGGAAAATTTTTGAATTTAACCCCTCATCTGCTAAAGAGTTCCAGCAGATGGGACCCAGGAGACCTGCCTTCTTTGCTGTCACTTCCCATGGAGCATTGTTAGATGGGCAGGGAAGTTATTGTTTTTTGTTCTTTTACATTGGGTTTTTATTCTTTTTAAGCTGCCCAACATGACTGAGAAGTGAGTGGGTGGCAATATAAATCTTCTAAATAAATAAATTATTTCCTCCAAGGTGACATTAATCCCACCCCTTTCAGCTTTCAGAAAGTCTTTAAGCCATGAGTTTTTCCAACCACCTTTAGGATCCCATGGGGAGCATGCAAGATGGTTGCATTGCATTGTACCAAGGATGTTCTTATTCTCCTGCAACATTGTTTTTTTAAAGTTGTGTTTAATTGCTTTTAACGGTGGTCATAAACAATATTTTTATTGTTGGTTGGTTGTATGCTACGTAGTCACGTTAGTGAGCTGGGCAGCTAGATACATTTGGTAAATAAAGCAAACCATTACCATCTTCCTCACCTTCCATAAGTTGGAGTCCTCCAGTCAACTCTGCTCATATACATTTCCCTTCATTTTTTGTGCACCAAAATTGAATGAGAACATACATGAAGATATCCATCTTCCAACCAGACAACAGGGATAGATATTTTTGTGATTCTAATTGGCTGGGGGAACTTAGAATTTCTCCAATGTGACTTAGGTCTGATTTGGGCCAACTAGTTTCATGCAGTTACTAGTTAACAATGAGGAACTCAATGAAGATTTTTCTCCTTAAAAATATAATAAAATTATTATTCTTGTCATGAAGGCAGAAGCCCGCAGGAGGCTATTTAAGGACAAAACTAAACAATGCCCATAAATTACAATTGAGACCTCAAAGGATATTACTGAAGAAAAACTAATTTCTGTTTCCTTATAACATTTCAGCTGGTGCAGTAAAACAATGAAGGACACCATAAATCCGCTCATGTATTTCAAAATTTGCAAAACAAATCCCTTCTTACACATAGTATTTGTCCAACATAAAATTATTATTTAATAAGTTGACATTTTAAACCTATTACTGCCTAAACCCATCTATTATGAAGCTGTTCAGAGCACTAAGTTAACATTTACCAGGGCATACACCGGCACATCATGGAGAGATCAATCTCAAATCCTTTATTTCATATTCAGATCTTGTTGGGTCAGGACTGAAAATTCCTATCTTTCTGATACTTTGCAGAAAAGCTGCGGTGAAATCCACAAAAGAATTATTATCAAGTAACTGCAGTTATTCAGCTAGATGTTGACTTTGATATGTCAACTCTCTGATCTTTAATAGAAAATTGATGGTCTTGCCCTGAGGGTCAGTCGTATGGACGACCAAGCTGGAGCAACGCTTGCATTACATTATGGGGAAGGCAACATTCTGATTCTCTGGCAATTTATTTTATTCTATTTTATTTATTTGTCAAGCGATTATAAGATAACAGGCATAAGTATAAACATAGTTATGAATACATGAAATAGATACATATAAGAAAAAGAAATAATAGGACAGGGACGGTAGGCACGTTGGTGCGCTTATGCACGCCCCCTACAGACCCCTTAGGAAAGGGGTGAGGTCAATAGTAGACAGTCTAAGGTAAAAGTTTTTGGGGTTTGGGGAAGAAACCACAGAGTCAGGTAGAGTATTCCAGACATTGACCACTCTGTTGCTGAAGTCGTATTTCCTGCAATCAAGTTTAGTGCGGTTTACCTTGAGTTTGTGTCTATTGTGTGCTCTTGTATTGTTATGGTTAAAGCTGAAGTATTCATTGACAGGTAGGACATTGCAATATATAATTTTATGTACTATACTTAGATCGGACCAAAGGCAGCATAGTTCTAGGTTTTCTAGGTCTAGAATTTCAAGTCTGGTGGCATAAGGTATTCTGCAACGAGTAGAGGAGTGGAGAATTCTTCTTGTGAAATATTTCTGGTCTTTCTCAACTGTATTAATATCAGATATGTAATGTGGGTTCCAGACTGATGAGCTGTATTCAAGTATTGGTCTAGCAAATGTTTTGTATGCTCTAGTTAGTAGTGTGATATTACCAGAGAAAAAGCTACATAGTATTAGGTTAACAACTCTTAATGCCTTTTTGGCTATGTAGTTACAGTGGCCTCTAGCACTTAGATCATTAGAGATGAGTATTCCAAGGTCCTTGACAGAGTTTGGATCATCAACAAGGTCTTGACTATTCAGCTTGTATTTTATTTTCTGATTTTAGATCCATTAGAGATGATGAATTCAGCCAAAGCCAAATGGATTATTTGTTAATTTTGTTTTCTTCATTTGGTATTGGCATATGAATTTAATTCCATAAGGGCAGGCTGCTGTGCACAATCAGATTTACTGATTTTCTGGGTAGAACATTTTTTTTAAAAAAACTGATGACACCCAGAAGAATAATACAGTAGAACAAAAGCAATTTGGTGCAATCCTTTACACTTTCTGCACTTGCATTTAATCACTGCAAACTGGTTTTGTCCCAAGAAATCATGCAACCCTATTCAATTTAAATTTAAATTTCCAATTAACTTCTCCCCCGCAAATATGGTTATTCATTAGAGGTAACAACGTTTTTTTCTAAAATGTTTGTGTATGTACAGGTCACATTTACATTGGCTACAGACCTCATACATCTTTTCTGGAGCTACTGTATATCCTATTGAATTTAAAAGTGGCAGCCATGATGATTTTTTTCTTCTCCTTTCTGGCAAAAGCTAAAAGCATAGGGACAAAGAGTCCACTATGAAAAAGTGGCAGTCAATTCAAGCTGGTTTGCATATTTATTGAGTAAAATATTCTAAATGTTCACTGCTGCAAGATATTTGCACAGAACTAACTACCATACAAACTAGAGAATGAGAAGTAGCAACAATGGTGCACTGAAATATCTGCAATGAATACCATTTGCCTGAAAGCCTGACGGTTCAACAAAATAGACAAAGTAGTAGAAAATGAAGAAGCTCTGGGGGCTCTAGAATTCAAACAAACAAGCACCCACAATACAACAAGCCTGACTTAATAATTGTTAAGACACACAAAAAAAGATAAATTGTCAAAACAAAGAAGCCTGGTTAGTTCTAGTACCTAAAGACAGCAGAAGAGAAAACAAAGAACTGGAGACAATCACAAACTGCGAAGACCTGTAAACAGAAGTTGAACAACAAAGAAAACAAAGGTAGACTAACAGTAAGAGGCAATCCAAAAACATCTGGAGCCCCACTCCAGATGCCTATCATCGGCATTGACAAATTCACTATGAGTCAATTGCAAAAGGCAGCTTTACTTGGAACAGCTTACGTCCTATGATAATACATTTAACTTGATTAAAAACCATATTTGCCTATCCCAGGTCTTTGGAAAGAAATGGGTAAAAATGTCAAATCCAGTCTAACCTCTGCTTGACTATCTGATGAACCATAACAATAAGCTTACTATGGTATAATTGATAAAACTTGTATCAATAACCAATATTGATTAACTTTAGCATCAAGTGCACCATTTGTAAAATATATTATTCTGGTGTATAATTAGAGCATTTGTGATTGTCCAGCCCCTAGTTTTTTTTTAACACAATTGAATTAGTAGTGGTTACACCTTACGGACAAAGCAAAGAAGATATCAATATTGGTTTTTATCTAGCCAATGACAGCATCATCAGTAAATGTTGTATAAATGAGACATTCTGTTGGTGTAATCAAACAATCATCTGGAAGAACTCTTTACTTTTATGTAATTGTTTATGACGCCAAAGAGAAATTGTAAAAGACTTTGGCAATAATCAAACGTTAATAGTTTGATAGGATAATGCTAAGCTATCAGTCAGTGTTTCTTAATTTTGGGAACTTTAAAATAATAGAGTTGTACCAGAATTCACCAGCCAGTATTACTAATGGTGTAATTTCTTTTTCTCTCTCTGTTTGGATCAGTGCATTATTTTTCCAAAACTGCATTTTTCTTCTTCTTTTAGGTGGAAACAAAAATGAGGGAAGAGACTTGAAACTTTCTAAACTTTGTTCAGTGGCATGATTTGTATTCTTCATAATTAAGAAAAAACATGCTAACAGAAAAAAATGCTGTTTTCAAAGACTCCAAAAGCATATATTTAAGGATAATTTGTTCTGATTAAAGTGAAAATAGATCTAGCTTGGAAAATATCTTAGTGAGAACCTTGCTCAATTCCTTTTAGTATACTGCTGTGTGAAACAGTTGTATTAAAATAGTTATAGCTTACAGAACATCTATTGTTTTTAATTATGCCCAACATATTTAAAAGAAAACAATATAGCAACACATCAGATATAAAGCAGTGAAGTAAAATAACAATAAATTAAAACTTACCCAGAAAAACCTGAAGCAGTTAATAACATACAGGATTATTTCTTCAAGCCTTGGTTATTATTAAACATCTAGCTTACATCTGTAACATTAATTGGAGAAGTAAAACGAAGGATGCAAATTTCAACGGATTTAAGGCTTCTTTTGGAAAACCAAACCCAAATCCAGGGCTTTTTTTTTGGAAAACCAACTTTGGTGGCACCAGGAACTCTGCCAAACAGTGGTACAACTGTGAAACCAGTCCAGAGAATGAATCTCTAAGCTGGCGTGAATAATGGCATTGCCAGGTAGAGAGGAATAAGTTGGAAAGGGAAATAAGCATAAGATTCAAAGAAAAACATCTCTTTGGGAGACCCTGATGCTCTGGAATAAATATGTATTCTCAACCTAAAGGTGCTTTTTCAAAAGACAATTAGATTTTGTTTTTGCCTTGAAGAGGTTTCGTTCTCATCCAAGAAGCTTCCTTGGTTCTTCAGTTCTGAACTTCAACTTGAAGTTTAGAACTGAAGAAACTTCTTGGATGAGAAATGAAAGGTCTTCAAGGAAAACTCCAGTTTCCTTTTAAAAAAGCATCTTTGTGACAACTCTGACCTTGATGCTTGAGAATCTCCAGAGACATATATATTCTGAAATTTGTTAGGAGCTTGCCAGTGGTACTAGACGTGAATTTTTGTACAGTTCTGACTTTACAACAACCTAGCCCTGTGAATGTGACCAGCTGTCCTGAAGACTTTCCTGAATCCTTGTGTTTTGACCCAAACCTGGTTCCAAGAGAGCAAACACAAGACAAAGGCAGCAGTACAACCTTTTTATGTTTCAGCTAAGAATTCTGTTTCTTCACAGATAAAAGGCTGCTTCCGACTAATTAGCTCCGACAAGAAAGAGCCTTGCCAAATTTTTGCAAGTCTGCCAAAAAACAACAGATAAGAAATAGTTTACAATACAAGAGTCTTCAAATACCAACTGTAATGTCCACGAGGTTGAGTTCAAAATGTCTTTGCCTTCTGCAAAGTACGTTCGTTCACAGCTGGCTTTTATCTTCTTGAAGGAGGGGCATTACCCTGCAGCCTTATTCCCGAGTCACCCATGCTGTTGTAGCTGCTCTCTCCTATGAGCAATCCTGCGTCCAAGCGCGCTTGGCACAGGCTCCTCGGGAACCTCCTCATCGCTGCTGCCAGCTCTCACAATCTCTGAAGGCAGCAGTTCATTCCCTAATGGTCCTGGCCCCTCATCTGAGTCCTCACTCTCCTCAGCCATCCGCACCTGCTGCCAACTAACCACAACACCTTGGATTCTTTTTTTTTTTTGGGCGGGGGGGAGGTCAACTTGCTTTCATTTTATCTTTGTTTTTTGCAACTTTGGGGCCAATGAACTAGCTTGTTGACTTGTTATAGTTGGTCCATCTAATTCTCTGGTTCTATGTTGATTGGGAAAAGATTTAGTCCTCCCAGTTTCACCAGCTTTAACTCTTTTTGTGGCCGAAAGGAACCAAGAATGACATGACATGACGAGTTACTTCAGAGGAGTTTCTTTATTGTTGCTTGCCTATAGGCCTTTGCTCTCTTTCTGCATACCAAAAATTCCAAGTGTTTTCTCTTGGCTTCCTGGGAAAGAGAAACCCCACCCTGCAAATCTGGCCCACATTCCACCACACTTTCAAGCTCATGGAATATAATATTCTTAATATGGATATTTGCATTTTCCCTAGGCCATGTTTGACCACTGCCTCAATGTTCAGGTTATATTTTGCTGTGTCTCACCTATATGGATAGCAAAAAGAATCTTGCACAAGCTGGAAAAGAAACCATAGACTCAAATGTTCATATTCATTCATTCATTCATTCATTCATTCATTCATTCATTCATTCATTCTCTCCCTCTCCTCCCCCCTTCCCTCTCTCCCTCTCACACACACCTTCTCTCCCTCCCTCTTCCCTCTCTCCCTCTAACTCACACCTTCTCTCTCTCTCTCTCTCTCCCCCTCCCTCCTTCCCTCTCTCCCTCTCACACACATCTTCTATCTCCCTCTCTCCCTCCTTCCAGTTCTCTCTCTCACACACACCTTCTCTCTCTTTCTCTCTCCCCCCTCCCTCTTTCCCTCTCACACACATCTTCTATCTCTCTCCCTCCCTCCCTCCTTCTGTCTCTCCCTCTCATACACACCTTCTCTCTCTCCCTCTCCCTCTCTCCCTCTCCCTTCATTGAGTATTGAAAGTTTATTCCCTTTCTATCCTCCACTCATTGACCATGTTTACCCTTGAATACAAAAAAAGGTTCCCAGTGATATGGAAGGAATTAGTGTTGCTGAGCATACGTGCTGCCCATTTTCTTCACAGAACAATCAAAGTACACTCCCTCCCCCCAGCCAAATTGGCCTTTGAGACAGTCTTCGATCAAAGGATGCGATTGTGACATTTTGTTCACCAGTGAAGCACTGGCTAAAAGAGTAAGTTTGTCAAGATGCCTCTAGTCAAGCTTCCTCCTGATTGGAAAAAAAACCCCGGGACTCTCTTTGTTAGTTCTCTTTTTCAAATATTCCTCCATGCAAGGGCTCCCTGTAGAATTGGAGGAGGAGGAGGAGGAGGCCAGAGGATTCCCCCCCCCACCCCAATTCCATGCAGGGAAAGTTTACAGTTCATCCCTTGAGAAAGAGGAAGATGTTGCATTAGACAATGGCAAAAGAAAGCGGGAGGGGTCGAGGGCCCTTTCTCCTTGCTGAATAATTTGCTCCGATTTTTATGTAATTATGTAATGACTTTCATAGGACAATGTAAACTCATTAAATCCTTTCAATGGAAGCCATGGGCATCACCCCCAAAAAATCTAGTGTCAACATAAAAAATACGATATTTCAAGTATTTCTTTTCCCTCTTTCCCCTCCCACCCAACCCCCTTTTTTTTGCAAGCTGGCTCCATCCTCGACAGTAAGTACGTATTAATAGAATGGGAGCCTTAAATGCTTTTTCTGCACTTGGAAGGCATCAAACTCCCTCCTAGTGCAAGTTCTGCCTCACAGCCAGCTCTGGCCCTGTCTTCACCTTGATCCTTTCATCTCTCTTTGTTCCCCATCTCTACTAAGGCAGAGACTTTCCTATCTCTCTCTGTCTGGCTGTGGCTCTGAAAGATGATTGCTTTCTGGTGAAGCCCTTTCCCCCTTCTTTTGTACCCCAGCTCCATGTTCAATGAAGATCAAAAGGCCTTCTCGTACCCTGATGGTTTAAATCTTTAAACACAGAGTAACAGCCTGAGTACATTCAGACCCCTCGCATTCCATAGTCCTGTCACTATATGTTCCTGCAACAATTACCAGGAGAGAGGGAGGCTGCAGAGCAAAAAAAAAAAAAGAAAATAAATAAAATAAAATCAAGTAGCGTGTGTTGTCTCTCTGGACTTCATGCTGGTGCTCTGATCAGGACTTCAGCAAAATTCTGTTTGAAATGAGAATAGACTAATTTTCATCAGCCTTCCTCGGAGGAATCCCTTGTGAACTAGCACGCCAAGGGTCATCATTAGAAAACTCCCTTCAAAAGAACAAGGATAGAAAACGGGAGGAAGGGGGTGTCCTATGGCACAGCATTCTCTTTCTCTCTCTCTATTTCCCCCCCTTTTTTAAACGTATAAACATGTATGTAAAATGTATACATTTATGGACGTTTCCCCACCCCCTCCCTGCTTTCTAAAAAAAAAAGCCTGCACCCCACCCCAAAATGTACTTGAAAACAACAACAACAACCCAGGTTCATAAAAATAAAGGTTCATGGTTTTGGGGGGAAAGGGAAGGGTGTGTCCACAAGCCTTTGGAGTGAAGAATTCAGAAGAATTCCGTGATCAAAGGATGCTCCAAATCCCAGTTGTTCAAAGTGACTTTTTTATCTGTATGGGAGAAAAAGAAATCAGATGTGACCAAGAAAAGAAGGAAGTCATTAAGAGCTTAACAAGATAATGACAGGTGAAGCCGTCGGTTGTTTAAATGCTACAGCACGGTTTGTTCCCTTGCCAAGCAAGTCTGTGTTTGTTTTCTTGGGATCAGCTGAAATTTTGTTGGGATCTTTATAGGGTCAAGCCAGGTTTGTCCATGATGGATAATAAAGTCTTGTATCTGATGATTCTTGACTCTTAATGAATGTAACTTTTCTTTGATGTACACTGAGAGCATTTGCACCAAGACAAATTCCTTGTGTGTCTGATCTCACTTGGCCAATAAAGTATTCTATTCTGTTCTATTCTATTCTATTCTATTCTATTCTATTCTATTCTATTCTATTCTACTAAACATGCAAATTAAGTTCTGAAAGGCAATGTAAGCTATAAAGGAGAATATTTGTAGCTCAGGGCTGAAATGCGGGATCCTTGGTGCTCTTGGTGCTTTTTTTGCAGACATTTCATTACCCGAACTAGGAACACCATCAGGTCTACTGTAATTAATTAAGCAATTAAGATGCTTTTCTTTTTCCATCCCCTCCATTTCTAGTATTGGAGAATCAAGGAGAGAAGCAACCTGGAACTAAGGAGAAACCTTCCCAATGGTGAGGACAATTAACCAGTGGAATAGCTTGCCTTCAGAAGTGGTAAGTGCTTCATCACTGGTGGTTTTTAAGAAGAGACTGGACAGCCACTTGTCTGAAATGGTACTATATGGCAGGGTGGCTAACCTTTTTGGGCTCCTGTGCCAAAAATTGGCATGCGCTTGCACTCACACTCGCTAGCACCCAGAAGGCAATGCGCGCTAGCACCCCCTACACATATGTGTGTAATCCCCACCTACCCACCCCCGCCGCCCCTTACCTGCACTGTGCCTCACAGATGATTTTCAGCCGGTTTGAGGCCGTTTTCGGCCCCCCAAAGGCTTGAGGAAGGCTTCTGCAGGCTTTGCAGGCCAAAAACTAGCCCCGTTTTGTCACTTCTGGTATTTTCTGAAAAAACAGGAAGTGACGAAATGGGGGTAGTTTTCGGCCTGCAAAGCCTGCAGAAGCCTTCCTCAAGCCTTTGGGAGGCCGAAAAAGGCCTCATACCGGCCAAAAATCAGCTGTGAGGCGTGCACATGCCCAGTGAGGTAAGTTTGCCTGTAGCTTGCATGCCATAGGTTCGCCATCAGGGCTATAGGGTCTCCCGCTTGAGCAGAGGGCTGGACTAGAAGACCTCCAAGGTCCCTTCCAGCTCTATTCTGATTGATTGATAAGGCATGTGTGAGGAATTAATTTTTTCCTCCCCATTCATCGATTACTTCTTGATGTCCTGATGATTCTTAGAAGATAAGCAAAGGGTACTGTGGGAGAATGGAAGCAAAGAGAAAGAGATCATTAGAAGTTCATCTCTAAGCTTTTGAGACATGAATAATATTTTTTGGGGGGAGAGCTTTAATTTTCAGGGCCTGTTGAAATTCACCAGGAATAAGGGTGGGATATGGTCACACTTCATTTCTGTCCCTATTGCTTACCGTAGTTGTGGTAGTGTTTGCAAAGGGCGTGGGCAGAAGAGAAAGAAAATACCATGATAATTCTCTTAAGCGCCTTAAATCCCTCTTTTTTTACTTTCCCCAGGCAGAACCTTGATTCTGCTGGCTGTTCGTGGGCACAGACCTTTGCGATGTACACCTCCCAACAGAAGTATCCAGTTTCTTCTTTAAGTGCTGGAGGAGTCATGAAAAATTCAGGCATCAGGTTTCCCTGAGACCAATCTGGTGGCTTTGTCTTGTGTTAACTGCTGCTTTCTATGCATCATTCAGAAGGTACATACTGTTGTTTGCCCCTGAACGTGTTAAACATGAATATTTGTAGCTTAGCAAGGAATCTTTTATATATATATATATATAATTTATATTTATACTAAATTATATATTAAATATTATATTATATTATATTATATTATATTATATTATATTATATTATATTATATTATATTATATTATATTATATTTATATTATATTATATTATATTATATTAATACAGACGAACACAATACAGAAGCCTGATGATGGCAGATGAGATTCTTCCGAAACGTTGCTACAACTTTAAAAGCACAACTACAATGACGTGGGAAAATACCCGAGCAAAGCTGAATACCATACGTATGTACCCGCGAAAACTTAAGAAAACATATATATATATACACACACACATATATACATACATACATACATAGAAGCCTGATGAGGGTAGATGAGATTCTGCCGAAACGTTGCTACAACTTTAAAAGCACAACTACAATGACGTGGGAAAATACCCGAGCAAAGCTGAATAACACAATCTTTGAAAGGCTGCACTGGTTTGAAACTGGATATGAAAGACTAGATTTGTAGAAAGGTAAAACTTTCTTTTTTTGTCTTTTTTTTCTTCCTAAAAGGCCAAAGAGGAGACAATCTTCCCCTCCAGAATAACTGAGTAATTTGAAGTGACCCACCAACAGGATAAATACATTAAACTAGGTTTGTCCAAAGCCAAAGCAAAAAGCAGATTACAGGTAGTTCCCAACGTATGATGACAAATGGAACCTAGAAGTTCTATTGCTAAGCAAGGCAGTTGTTAAGTGAGTCAAACCTGATTTTATGACCTTTTTGCTATGGTTGTGTGGGAATGAAAATATTTTGGGAACTATTAAAAAAGACAGAATACTATTTTTCCCTAAAGGAGAAATGGAGAAACATGTTTTTTAGAGGCAGAAAACAGCCCCCAAGTCTTTCTGAATGGCCCACAGCAGAAGCCAACACTTAAGATATAAAGAGCTTATTGAAAGAGAAAGGCAAGTTTTGAGACAGCTCTATTCATAAGCAAAGCAAATATTGCAGGCAGAAATCCATTCAAGACAGGATAGTTTGAAACTCCCTGCAGCAAAGTCTGAACAAAGGCAGAATGGTAGGATTAGAAGCAGCCCCTCACCCAAGATCCAACAAAGGACAAAAGTCATTAAAGCACAATGGGAATTGCCCAACATCCTTTCAGAACACTAGCCCCTTCATTGCATCCCAGAGCAGTCCAAACTTCAGTCCAGACTGGAAGCTCAGATAAACAATATGCCAGAGGTTGGTCATATTAGCTCAGAAAAACACCTAGGATTTGCATTTCCTCTTTTGCCTATAGAGCCAGCTATGACCTCTACATAACCCCTACATGATCTCATAGGAATCTGACAACAGCCAATAGAATATTAAAGGACATGTTCTTACACAGGAACAGGAAGCTCAAATACAAAGCCCAAAGAAGGTATAAAACCTCCACTCTCAACTCCATTCAATCAGCCTCCCTGTTTCCAATGTCTTTCTCCCAGCTTGGAGCTGAACCAGATGGATCATTTCTTCCAATAGTTGTTAAATGATTACTTCAGCTGTTGAGTGAAACCAGCTCCTCCCATTGACTTTGTTTGTCCCATTGACTTTGTTTGTGTGGGAAGGTCGCAAATGGAGATCACATGACCCTGGGACAATTCAGCCATGGTAAATACATGCTGGTTCCCACACTCCCAAATACATGCTGGTTCCCACACTCCCAAATTTTGATCACATGACCCTGGGGATGGTACAGCAGTTCTCAGGGTCAGCATTCCAGAAAACCTCAACTCCAGTTAAAAACTCCGAGACAGGCATGTTCTCAAAGTTTCCTTTTTTTACAGTAGTATACTGGCATATCTGGGAAAACCCAAATCTGAGAGTTCTGGGTTTTCCCTTAGTCCAAAAGTCCAAAATCAACCCCTGCACCCATCAGTCCATCACATGGTCCAATCACCATCCACCCCAGCTAGAGACATCCCTTCAACCACTCCTCCTCCAGGTGCAGGAATAATATGACCTTGACCGAAGAGAAGAATGCTATTATGTTTAACTACCAATATTCTACAATTCCCCCCTCTTACTTTTCCAGGGACAGGAATGTGGCAGCATGGAAGCCTCTGGTACTAATATAGCTTCCAAAGCTGACAGTAAGTACTAATTATAAATCACTTTTTTCAGTGCTGGTGTAACTTTGAACAGTCACCAAAACACGATTGCAAGTTGAGGAATGCCTATACAATAGTGGGGCTTTTGTGGAGTGGTTTATTATTATTTTTGTCTAAATTGCAGGGCAAAATTCATTCTGGTCTTGAGTTGTTAATCCTTTCTGACCCATGCAAGGGGTCCCACTTAGTATACAGCTTATTTTGGTTACTCATCAGTGTCTCCCCCCGCCCCTCCCCGTGACAAACTGTCCTTTCATTGCTCCATTTTTTAATTAGAATAGGAATTGTCTCAGAACTACTTTAGCAGATTCTCTTATTAGTATGGTAACCAGAATTGCTAACTCTCTTAGTTCAAGTGGCATATCTGTGTAACTTATAGCCTTAAGAGCTTAGCCTGTCACACACTCCTGGTGGAATTCTTTTGACTCTCCCATATTAATGAGTTGCTCTAAATTTAGTCTACTGTGGCAAACTAATATTAATATAATATTTTATGGCCTAAGGTTTTGTTTAATGCATAGGAATGAAACACTGAATCAAAGGAAAAGGAAAAGGAAGTCAGCTTGCTTGGTGTGTGATTGTCAAGATAGAAGATAATCCAAGTATGTAGATATTAAGACTTAAAATGTAATACACTGCTTATGGATTTCTATTAATGTGAAACATTTTCTATTACTTTAAATCCTTGTCGCCTTAGTTTCCTATTTTCAGGGGTTTATAACTCGGCCATAAAGATTTGCTCAGGGCTGTAACTTGGCATACAGGTCTTAACCTGGGAGCAACTGGCTTTGGAAAGCAAATTTTCAAACAAATCTGTGTTGCCATTTTTTTTTTTTACTTACATCGGCCCTACACACCACACATATAATCGCCAGAAGAAAACGACTATTGTATATTTTTGAAGCATGACATTTTTGAACAATAAAAAAAGAATACATCTCAGGGTACAATTCTTAGGCCAATTTAATGTCTTACATTTCTGTGTAGCTTCTAGACTTCTCTGCTACTGCTCATCAGAAACGAAAAGGAAAAGGAGGAGTGGGAGAGAGGGATAAAACTATGGAGAGTCTTTTGACTAATAATTGGACTTTCTGCCTTTGTTTGTTTAAAAACGGAGAAGAATTCTGTTTATGTACCTGTTAGTCCTTGGTACAATTTGAAACTATCAATGTTTAATAGAACATTTGAATGTTCTCAGTCCATATTCATACTGTGTCTGTAAGGAAGTAAACCAAGACCCATAGGTTTCAAATCAAGCCCTAGGCTTGATTTGATTTAAAAGCAATTTAATTGACTTTCAAATCTTCTGGCTTTGGCAGTCTGAAACATTGTTTTTATTCATATGCACGTAGTACTAGTTTAATGACTGTCTAACCTGTTTTTATTTGTTCCTTTATGTCCTGCCTTTATTATTTTTACTAATACACATGCACAATAATACTCCTTTTTTCCTCCTATTTTCCCCACAACAACAACCCTGTGAGGTGGATTGGGCTGAGATAGAACGACTGGCTCAAAGCCATTTAGCATCACTGGACTAAGCTGGGTATCAGGATTCCGGCAGTTACTTCAATTAAATCATGAGCCTTGAGTCACACTCCCCAAACTAAAAAAGATTTATTGGAAGATAACATTCTACGTCCAGCATTTACCTGGGCATAGCCAACTCTGAGATACATAATTCACTGTCACCTTTGATCCTGCTTTCCCCCTCACCCTTCTGTGTGTATCGTCCAATGAAAAACATCCATAACCAAGAGTCATCAATCATGCTCTCCAGTTAGAGTTTTGCATGGCAGAAGCTTCAGTCATCTAATCAATGTTTGAAGAAAATATAAATGGAATGTACTTTCGATTCCACACTGCCAACTGCTCTTTGAAACTCCCCCCATTTCTGTTATCAACTATAAAATGTGTATACAAAATGTTTTATGAGCTGATATTGGGACTATGAACCCATGGACTCCAGCTTTCTAGCCTGGTGCCTTCACCATTAGACCAAATTTGACTCTAATGATATCCTGCAGTTACAACAGTAATGAAGTAACCAATTTGTGAACAATTCTTGCATTTACAACCTTTGCAGATCCTAAAGCTGAAGGAAGAGAGTAAGTACAATCAGAGTCTCACTTAGTGACTGCTTAAGCTTAATAATCAAGCTGCTGGTTCCAACTCTGGCTGTTAAATGAGGACTACTTTCAGCTAAGGCTCCTATCAGTAGCAACAGCAAAGTATATAATCAGGCTTGTTTAGCAACAATGGATAGCCTCCTTCACTACATCTTTGGTATAGATCAGGGGTGTCAAACTCAATTTCATTGAGGGCCACATCAGGATTGTGTTTCACCTCAGGGGGGGCAGGTTACGTGTGGCCAGCTCGACATCACTCCTGTCAGGGGCACTGTGGTGACCTGAGCACTCTATTAGTGAAAATGAAGTTTGGGAGGGCCTTGCATGGTCCTCCCAAGCTCCATTTTCACTGGCAGAGCTTTGCAGGAAGCAATTGCAGCTGAAAATGGAACTTGGGAGCCCTGTACGCGACCCTCCCGAGCTCCGTTTTTGCTGGCAGATGCACCACGGGCTGGTCATTTGCTGTTTCCAGGGTGGCCCCATGAGCCTGATCTAAGCACCCTGCGGGCCGGATTTGGCCCGCAGGCCTTGAGTTTGACACCCTTAGTATAGAAGAACCGGAAATTGGATAAATGGCCATTTATCTGGCTGAAGAAGTGGTGAACTTGTCCAGGAAACACCGCTGTCAACTGAAACCCAGCTATTGCTCAACCTGATCATGGTTACCTGTGGATACCTTTCCTATCGACAAACCAAGAGGGAGAGTATTCAGAAGGACAGAGTACACTTTATACCTTTCATACTGCAAGCTGCTGAGTTTTTGATTTACATTTGAAGTCGGAGTCTTGATTTTGTGCAAGTGTTGCTTGCCCATTGGGCAGCCAGTACATCGGATTAGGTCAGGCTTTAAACACTCAATTTATTTTTACATAGGTTGCAAGATTTAACTTTGCCGTCTTTTGTCAGTATTATATTTGTAACCCTGGTATTTCAGTTCAACCACCACCAGTACTCTGAATTTGGGCTCAAATCTGAACCAGTGTATTACTCTGGATTAAACCATTGACAAGTAGTCCTTAATTTAACGATCCCAATTGGGATCTGAATGTTCACTGCTAAGCTTAAGAACGTTGAGTCATACCCAATTCTTTTTTTCTTTTTTCTTTGGCCATGGTTGTTAAGCAAATCCAGTTTCCTCCATTGCCTTTGCGACCAGAAGCCAGCTGGGAAACTTGCAAATGGCAGCCGTAACCTGACTCCCAGGATGCTGCAACCATTGTAAATACATGTCGGTTGCTAAGTGCCTAAATTTTGATCATGTGACCATGAGGCTGCTGCGACAGTCAGCTGTGACCGTTGTAAGTATGATTACCAGTCATAAGTCACTTTTTTTCCCAATGCTTTTGTAACTTTGAACTGGCTGTAAATGGTTGTGACTTGCGGACTACCTGATTCTTTCTTTCTGTTTGAATGGAACAATTTCAGCTTCAACATTAAACGGACGGGCACAAATCTTACACAGGGGTGGGCAACACCTATGGACTTTAACTCCCAAAGTCCTGAGCCAGCATGAGAGTTGAAGTCCAAAGGTCATAGAGGGGCCATTGTCGACCACCCCTTGTCTAATAGGCCTTGCCTCCAAGGTTTATGCCTTTTAAGAAGAGGGCAGTGCTATGAATAGGCCTTTTCCTAAAGCTGGCTGATTCTGAGACCTGGGGTGGCTGATTCTGAGACCTGGGGTGCCACAAATCAGCCTTGTATCCTGGTGCTTCTAGTGCTGCTTTTCAGAATATGGATGGATGCAGTGGTGGGATTCAATTTTTTTTTTTACTACCAGTTCTGTGGGCATGGCTTGGTGGGTATGGCTTGGTGGGTGTGGCTATGTGGTCATGTGACTGGGTGGGTGTGGACATGTTGTCGTGTGACTGGGAATCAAAAGACAGAATCTCACTTTCTGGAGCAGGGGGTTGGACTAGATGAACTCCAGGTACCTTCCAGTCCTGGACTGCTGTGCTGTTTCAAAGCATCCTCTGAAGCTGCATCTACTGCCAAGGTTTGTGGTCCTTCGTTCCTCTCCTTTTTCCCTCCCTCCCTTTCTTTCTTTTTCTTTTTCTTTCTTTCTTTCTCTTTCTTTTTCCCCTCCCTCCCTTTCTTTCTCCCTCCCTCTCTTTCTCTTTCTTTTCTTCTTTCGCAACACCGCCCTTTGCCCCTTTTTTGACCTCAGGGAAGCCTCCTGGGTGCTGAAAAAAGAAGCATTTTGAAGTGAGGGGGGGAATCAGCTGTGCCACGTGATTTAGATTAGCTAGAAAGTAAGAAATCCAACAATTTCCTGCTTTCTAATTAATCTAAATCGTGTGGCACAGCCAGAGGTGGGATTCAATTATTTTAACAACCGGTTCTGTGGGCGTGGCTTAGTTGGTGGGCATGGCTTGGTGGTCATGTGACTGGCTGGGTGTGGCCAACTCAACATCACTCACATCGAGGCACGCATCTCCTCGCCTGGCCTCTCCTGACTATAGGGAAAAATGGTCATGTCACTTTTTTCAGTGCCATTGTAACTTTGAATGGTCACTCTACACAAGCAAAGTACCAGCAAAGGAGGGAAAAAAACTCCAGAGACGTTCCAGAGACAGGAAGTCTAGTCCTGCCAAGAATGTAAAAAGGGTTAACGGAGAGGCAGTTTCTGTAAGCAACACCAGAATGTTTCCTTCCTGCCTTCCTTACAGGATTAGGCCAGTAATTTCTTCTAACAACCGGTTCTCTGAACTGCTTAGAATGTTAACAACCAGTTCTAGTGAATAGGTGTGAACCTGTAGAATCCCACCCCTGGGCACAGCTGATCGTCACCCAGCTGATCATCGGAAATACCAGTTTGGCTGAACTGGTAGCAATTTTTTTACTACCAGTTCAGCTGAACCGGGCTGAACTGGTAGAATACCACCACTGGATGGACGGGAGCTTATGAGCAAACCTTTGCTCAAATGCTCACTGCTTTTTTTAAAAATAACATTCGCTAGTCTTCCTGATTTTTTTTTGTCTTTTAATGACCTCATAATCCCTTGCATCATTGGAGTCAGGGCAACTGAATGGAGCTGAGTGTTTACTGGCTGGATGCCCTTCCTGTTGCCAATGCAGAGTTCGCAGTTGATATTTACTCATTGTGCCCAGGGAGAGAAATGCCTGCCCCTACCTAGGATCAAACTCACAGCCTCCTGATTGTGAGGCGAGACCTCCATCTCCAGGCCATTGGACCACTCCTGATCCAGCTCCCAAATATCCTCCTGCATCTTCTCAGTGCGGTCACTCAGTCATGTCCATGGCCAAAGCCTTCCTTCTCTGGCCGCTGCAGTTGCTCACTTCTGAAGTTCACTTTCTTCTCACTTGCCAACTGTATTGCCCTGCCTTAAAATCCTTCTAGATAGCCTGTCCCTTTCCTGATACCAACCATGTGGCAGTGACCAACTGGGATGCTGACCACAAAAACATACATATTTGGTGTATGTATACATAATGTCTTCTTCTTTTGTCCAAACTGCCTTTAAAGCCTGTATTCTCCACTGGGAATAATCTTTCATTTCAGAGAGCTTCTGTAGCACCCAAAGCTATTTTGCTGCTTTCGATTGGTGCTTTTTCTTAACTTGGACTGTCTATAAAATCATTATACCTGTTGGCCTGTTTACAAGTTTGGAACCTATGTGCAGTAAGTTTAGGGGACAATATCCTCTCAGGAAAGTAACCCTTCATTAACTAACAGAGAATATTGCCGGCAGTCCAGAAGTTAACATCATTCTGAGGCCACATTCACACAATTACTTTGCCATGTTCCCGTCCTGTCTCATTATGAGACATGCTCTTACTGGCACCAGAGGCTGAGTATTTAGAATAGAACGGAACAGAATAGAACAAAATAAAATAGAATAGAATAGCTGTGATGGCTTGCTCCAGTGCTGTGCCATCGAAAACAGCTCAGGAGGGCCTAGACCACACTTTAAACCTAAGTTAAAACTAAATATAATAAATATGATTGTAGCTCGGTTACATATTTAACAAATTTGCTCTTCTGTTATAAGTAAAACTTACAATTCGGTAGCAATTTTGAGAAGTTTAACATAGCGGCAATTCAGGATCAATGTTGCCGTAGGGCTTTAAATTGCTCTCCGTTACTTACATTAACCCAAATTCACATATATTATTTTGGTGAGGAGTTTTATATGAATAGGCTGACCATGGGTGACAGAACTTTGAAATGTATAGAAGAAGTACTATGAAAAATGACAGTATCCAGATGAATACTTTTAATTTTAGGGTTTAAATGCTTTAATAGTTACATTTATTACATACTTAGACATATTAGTAATGATACAGCTGTCTTTCCAAAGTATTCTGAATATTTTTTATTCTATCTGTTGGTCAGATAACTTTGACTATTATCAAAGATTTTTTTTGTGTGTATATATAATTGATATCTACATCTACTATATATTTATATCTATCTCTGTACATTTCTACAACAGAGTTCCTGACTCTCTTAGAATCTGAAGATTTAATTGGGCACAGTGTTACTTAACTCAAAGTCTAGCAAGCAGAGTTTGAAGGACATATAAAACCGGTAACTGCCAACTTTAAATTTTCAGCTATTTTTATGTATGTCACCAAGTTCATTTTTGCCTCTTTCCCCACCTATGTACCTTAATAGAATGGGACCCCATCATTTCTCAAAGGAAGTGTGGCTGACAGCTGTGCATTGTTATTCTAACCAATCCATCTAATTGTCTATTGAGATTCTCAGTCATTCAGATCATGGTTGTCTCAAAGGTGCTTTTTAAAGAGGCAACTGGACTTCCTTGTTTTTCTTTGAAGGTGTTTCGCTTCTCATCCAAGAAGCTGGGAGAGGGATACGACATCATCTATCTCCAGTCTACAACATTGTCCTTTCACAGTTACAAGAAGGCTCTACATCCACTTACACTATTCAGGTGACCCTGAGGACACAGATAAACCTCCAAGCGGCCTCAATGACTCTCTAAAAGAATGCAAATGACTAGTTGTCCGCAAGGAAAATATATCCTTTCAATCCCCACCATCCAGTCAGAGATGAAGAAGCTTCTTGGATGAGAAGCGAAACACCTTCAAAGAAAAACAAGAAAGTCCAATTGTCTCTTGAGACAACACCTTTGGCACAAACAATCTAAACTTGAGAGATTTCTGAATTTGGTCCTATTAGCCTTATTGCAATAGAGTAGTCCTCGACGTACAACCACAACTGAGGCAAAAAGTTCTGTTACTAAGCAGAATAGTTGTTAAGTGAGTTTGATTATTTCTGTGTGTAGCTGTTGCCTTCTCATAACTGCGCATTGATACTGTCTCCTTCCAGATTATTCCTTCAATAATAAAATGAGATCATGAAAGCTAGCTGTTCTTTTTCCCACCTCGTCCATTCACCTTATGTTGTGGTTTTGACTGCTGCTATAGTGGAAAAATAACCAGTATTTCTATTTTGATGTTTGTATGGTGCTGTTTTTTGGCTGAACTTGGCACATGGCTGATGTTGCCTTTTGTAATAAAAACCATCTAGATGCATAAAAACAGAGCAGTGAAATTAGAACAAAGGCCTAATACAAGATCCTCTTGCAGATTTATGAATGTGAATATGCTTATATAAACTGTGACTCTCTGATTTGGCAGCCTCATAAAACTATAATTATAACTAAACTAGAATGACTATTAATAAGATGCTAGCCGCTATATGAGTTCCAGATAATTGTAATTATTGTAAGACTTTCATCCTTTTTGTTGGAATACGTTAGGAAATTGAGCACCGCATAAGGATAATACAAAAAAATAAATGAAAAAAGTAATTATTTTGGCTGATTTGTTGTTATGCGGCACACTTTCACTTCCCTGTGACAATCTCCTGCTGGAATCTACTTTTCTTATTTTTATTAAAATCTTTCGCTTAATCCCCAGGATAGCTTAGTTTAATTCCTGCAGGCATTTGAAAGATCTTTATTCACTAGAGGGCAGCATTTGATTAAATGTATGAAATAAAAGCAGTTAAGTCCTTTTCTCCTCCCCATGTACCCAGAATATACAAAATAAAATGTTATTTGTTGGGGGAGTTTATTAATCAGGCTGATGAATGTTAGAATATTAACCATTATTAGTAGGCTAGACTACTTTTATTTGTGCATCTGTCATCTCTCTCTCTCTCTCTCTTTCTTTCTCTATCACCTATCAATCATATCTCTCTCTCTCTCTCTCTCATCTCTCTCTCACACACACACTTCTTTCTCTATCATCTATCTATCTATCTATCTATCTATCTATCTATCTATCTATCTATCTATCTATCTATCTATCTATCTTCTATCTATCTATCTATCCCCCCTCTCTCTATTATCACTCCCTCTCTCTATCATCACTCCCTCTCTCTATCATCACTCCCTCTCTCTCACACACATCTGCCTGCTCTCTCTCTCTCTCTCTCTCTCTCACACACACACACACATCTATCTACCGGTGTCTCTCTCTCTCTCTATGTATCTATTTGTCTGTCTGTCTGTCTGTCTGTCTGTCTATCTATCTATCTATCTATCTATCTATCTATCTATCTATCTATCTATCTATCTATCTATCTATCTATCTATCATCTATCATCTACAGTATCTATCACCTTTATTTCCATCTATCATCTATTTGTCATCATCTTTCTCTTCTAGTTTTGGGGGAACTATTAGGTTCTAAATTATAGCCTTTCCTAGCAGTCCTAGACTATTAAATACAGATAACTGGGTACCCGAGGTCTCTTTTATCAAAGCAGGTTATAAATAGATAACATAGTTTATTGGGATGCTGTGATTTGTACAGGAAAGAACCTTGGCTGAACAGCTTACTTTTTTGTGTTTCTCCCACAGATTACAAACAAGAAAATTTTCGTGCAGCCTGATCACCGCGTCCTTTCATTCTTATTCCTCAGGACCATTTCTTTCTTTTGTTTTTAGCCGCAAGTCATGAGATGATCACTGTTCTCAAATCTTTTTCAGGATCCATCATCTCCATGCTTCTCCATTTCTGAAGCAAGGTCTCTGCTGTGCTTTACTGCAGATAAAATTTACCCTGTTAGAGAGTTCACAGAGACTAAGCACTGGGATGAATATCAACTGTGGGCAAGAGCACTTTAAGTCAAGCACATTTTTGTCTTTCTGACTTGGATAAACAGATACATTTTCTCACTCTCCATCACCACTGAGGTGTTCCCTTCACTCCACCCTTGATGGCTCAAAAGGTGAGAATCGGAATACCTTCTGACGTTGGCAAAAGATATATAACGGAAAGCCACTCATGCCAACATCAATACTTTAAAAATGTACAGGAAAACAAATGTCTGTTGCAGTGCAGAAGTAGATGTGCACTAGATATTATTAAAATGACATAATCCCTGAACTGCCTACAAAGCAGAAACACATTGCTATGAAACCAGGGTAGTATTAATCACTACTTAATATGAAGACATGGAGTCTAGATTTAATCTTTCTTCCCTTTCCAATCTGTGTGCTTCTTCTCAACCAAACAGTCCTTAGTAGAAATCACTTTAATGATATCTCTTTAAATTAAATAGAAATGATCCTTCGTTTTGTTGACTAGTGCCTACACCAAAATGTAATGAAAGTATTTCTGCTTTTACAGATTAGGCTGCATGACAGGGTTGTGATGGGAAAAACAGCAGGCAAAGGTATTTGGTACATTCATCAACTTGAGTTGTCCAAAATGTATTTAAAAGGCAGGATAAAGTAATAATGACCCCTCTGTGAGACATATCTTGGCATGATCATGACACTTGACAACTCTGAGGAGGATGAAGTTACACTGGAGACACAACCATAATGGAAAGGCCTCATCAGAGAAATTGAAACAAAGAATAACTGAGCATCCAGAAGAGCACAAAAACAATGCAATAAATTGCATTGCCTGATTAAAGCTTCTTCCAAAGAAACAGCTAGTTCAAGTATTAAAAGATGCCAATACTGTAATATCAAAGATAATATATCCTACATAAGCTCACTGCAAAAATAAAGCAACTAATGTACACAACAGCTTGGATGTATAATCATCAACAACAATCCAGTTAACAGTGGTGTCCCCCAAGGCAGCATTCTAGGACCCACCCTCGTTATACTCTATATAAATGATCTTTGCAACTTATAAGCAACTGCGTCCTCTTTGCGGATGATGTAAAACTATTCAACACCACTGACAATGCTACTATCCTCCAAAGCAACCTTGATTATGTGTCAGAATGGTCAAACATCTGGCAACTCCAAATCTCGACCAACAAATGCTCCGTCGTACACATTGATAAAAAAAAAATCAGTACACCAAATAAAAACTAGGTGGATATGACCTCGCTGATGATCCTCACTCTGTCCAGGACCTTTTAGTTCTCATATCAAATGACCTAAGCACCAGAGCTCACTGTAACAGCATTGCCAAAAAGGCTTAAGCGTTGTAAATCTAATCTTACGAAGCTTCTCCTCCGGAAATATCGAATTGCTAACTAGAGCATACACAACTTTTGCCAGACCAATACTCAAATACAGCTCATCAGTCTGGAATCCACACTGCATATCGGACATTAATACAATTGAGCGAGTCCAGAAGTATTTCACAAGAAGAGTACTACACTCCTCTGCTCGCAACAGAATACCCTGTATCACCAGGCTTGAGATTTTGGGCTTGGACAACCTTGAACTACGCCTCCTATGGTTAGACTTAAGCATAGCACACAAAATTATCTGTGACAATGTCCTACCACTCAATGACTACTTCAGCTTCAACCACAACAATACAAGGGCATACAACAGATACAAACTCAATGTAAACCGCTTCAAACTCAATAGTTTGAAGTATGACTTCAGCAACAGAGTGGTCAATGCCTGGAATGCACTACCTGACTAGGTTGTTACATCCTCTAAAACCCCACTCCTTTACTCCTTTAACCTCAAACTATCCACTATTGACCTCACCCCATTCCTAAAAGGTCTGTAAGGGGCGTGCATAAGTGCACCATTGTGCCTACTGTCCCTGTCCTGTTGTCCCCATTTATTCGTACCTATTTCCTGTATTCTGACTCATGTTTATCCTTATATCTATAATCTTGTAAGTGATTGACAAATCAAATAAATTAAAAAATAAAGTAAAAAAGG
Source organism: Pseudonaja textilis (assembly GCF_049901715.1). Taxonomy (NCBI): domain Eukaryota; kingdom Metazoa; phylum Chordata; class Lepidosauria; order Squamata; family Elapidae; genus Pseudonaja; species Pseudonaja textilis. The sequence continues at coordinate 76,663,728 of NC_141992.1, forward strand.
CAAACAGTGCATTTATACACCAAATTGGAAGATCGGGTTGAGAAATAAGATTAGCATGCTTGACCAGATGAAAGAAAAAAGCTGAAAAAGGAAAGCCAAAGTTACTGGATCAAGTAATATTATCTAAAACAGGATTATTAAGGAAGCACAGGAAAAAAACGAAGCAACAAATAATTTGTCAAGGAGATCAACAGATATGGAACTTAAATTGTACGCTGTACTGTAGGTAGAAACTCCAATCAAATGACATGCCTTTCTACCTATTTATCAGCAGAGAGACTACAATGAATTAGAATTGTAGTTCTGACCTTGCAATGACTAAAAAGCAGGAAATTTGAAGTAAGAGATAGAGGGGCTAATAACGGCTGTATAAGACCGAACCTTAAGAACAAATGCATGGAAAACCACAGTTAGAAGACAGCAACAAACAGCAAATGTCACCTCTGCAAAGAAGCTGAAGAAACAGCAGGCCACATCGTTAGCTGCTGTAAGATTATGCAGACATACTACAAAATTTTTTATTATTTATGGCGTGTCAAAATTTTCAACTTTCAAACATTTGGGGTGCTCGCAAGTTGTGACCTGCCTTGGGCATTGTAAAGATATTTTGGTTACTTTAATATAATTTAGATGTGCTAGATAAGTAACTTTATAAATATCATGACTTTTTAAATATTTTATTTGTTTCATGACAATGTAGGAACAATGGGGCATTGAAAAATCTGCAAGAAATACCATTTGCATACGAGCAAGAACTGGTGGGACCACAACATAGACAAAATAGTAGAAAATGAACAAGTTAAAATGCTCTGGGAATTTAGAATTCAAACAGACAGGCACCTGCCACACAACATTCCAAGACTTAACAAGGTTGGCAGGAAAGACAAAACAAAATGGATAATGGACTTCCAGTGACTGGAGACAACAGAAGAGAAAGAACTGGGGATAATCACAAAATATAAAGATCTGCAACTAGAAGTAGAACCACTGTGGCAAAATAATGCAAAGATAGAATCAATAGTAGGGCCTTGAGTGCAATTCCAAAACATCGGGAGCACCACTTGAACACCACCCGCCTATTGCAAAATGTAGCTTTACTTGGGAAGGCTTACTTTCTGTGATGATACATCTAACACCATCAGGCAACATCTGTCTATCCCAGATCCTTGGGAAGGACTCGATAAGAGGACAAAACGTCGAATCCCATCTAAATATCTGGCTGACTATGATCAACAGCAAGAACAGTAACAACAACATTCAGATCTGCTGCATAGTCCCACTGAGCTCTTAGTCACTGCTTGGAATAGGAAGGTGACTGAGGCTCTGGATAGGTTTGCACCCATGCAACCTCCCCTAAAAAGAAGACCTCTTCATCCCCCATGGAGAAATTGATAGGAATGAAATGGATAAAGAGATGTCCAGAGCCACAGCTGGCAAAAGACAAGGAATAGAATCGACATAACATGGCTAAGGGGTTCTATTAAAGCCTATCTAATGAGGCAGCAGAGTTTAAGTACTCCTCCACACAAATTACACCTGCAGATATTCAGTCAGGGACTCTTTTAAGTGAGTCATCTCCTACCTGAAGGGATGTGCTGAGGCATTTGCTGATTTTTCTGGAAGTCAAAATTTCTCAGATTCATTCCCAGCTAGATGCCAGCACTATTGCTGGTCTGATGGAGGCACCTGGGGTAGGTTCTGCCCAGTTGCCTGGCAACAGTTTGATTCTTTTGCTCCTGATAAAGTGGATAGGATCATAGGGAGCACAAGTACCTGTGTCTTAGATCCATGCCCCTCCTGGCCTGTGAAAGCTTCCTGGGAGGTGACATGAGGATGGATTCTGGAGGTTATTAATGCTTCCCTTTGGGAGGTGGTGGTGCCCCAGCATTAAGGAGGCTGTGGTCTACCCTCTTCCTAAAAAGTCATCCCTAGACTCCATCCTTTTGGATAATTTTCATCCTATCTCCAACTTCCCATTTCTGGCGAAGGTGGTTGAGAAGGTGGTTGCATGGCAACTCCAGAGGTTCCTGGATAAAATCTAGTCAAGGTTCAGGCCTGGTTATGGAATGGAAACAGGATTGGTCATGCTTTTAGATGACATCCTGTTGGGAGCAGGATGGGGGCAGGGCATCCATCCTTGCTCTAATTGACCTTTCAGTGGCCTTTGATACCATCTATGTATGTCCTGGCTCATGGCGAGTTGAGTGATGTTGCGACCTCTCCCTCTCCCTCTCCCTCCCCTCCCCTCTCCCTCCCCTCCCCTCTCCCTCTCCCTCTTACTATATTTAGAGACTGGTAAGGGCTGGATATGGAGCAATAGGCTGAAACTGAACCCTGGCAAGACAGAACGACTCTAGGCTTGGGGGGTTTTGGTCCACGGAGAACTGCGTCTCTGGTCTTGGAGGTGATGACCCAGGTAGACATAGTGCATAGTCTAGGTTTTTTCTGCACTCAAACTTCTGATTAGGGAACAGGTGGCAGTTGTGACCATGAGGGCCTTTGTGCAAGTGTGGGCTGTGTGCCAGTTATGCCTTTCCTGGACCAACAAACCCTGCTCACTGTCACTCATGCCTTAGTCAACTCTCGTTGCAAGGTGTTCTACGTGGGGCTGCTCTTGAAAAATATCCAGAAGCTTCATTTGGTTCAAAATGCAGTGACCTGCATGGTTTCTGCAGCCCTAGATGTGCACATGTGTCATCTTTCCTGTGGGAACTGCATTGACTGCCAATTTGCTTCAGGGTCCAATTCAAGGTGCTTGTCACCTTTAAAGTCCTACATAGCTTGGGACCAAGTTATTTAAAGGACCATTTTTTTCCAGGCCACATCTTCCTGACTCACCAGAGGGAGGCAGGGAATCCCATAGGTCAGCTATCCTAAGGAGGTACATCTGGTGGACCTGGAAGAAGAAGCAAACGTTGACAACATGATGCTAGACATTGCTACAACTGTGGCAGCAAGAAACAGACATGGCAAGGCTTCTTAGAACTAGGCAAATGCACCTCACCCAAATAAGAAATGGATCCCATTCTGACATGGTTTTTCTACCCTGGAGTTGACCTTATTCTTTCCTAGCAAATTCCCACTTCTCCATTCTTCCATACTGTGATCAGGAGGAGAACAGGTGCTTGCAAACATGTTGGACAAATCAAGCGTTTAAAGCCAAACTGTTCTATCCCTTTATGGGCACCCTGTACAAAACTCCAGGCCTAAGGTTGACAATTAATCATGTTACCAAGCTACAAGAGATACCACAAATCACTTGTCCCATCTTTTGAGAAATAGGTCACTCAAATATGTTCGTTATATCTTTTATCATTACTGCATAACATTATTCAGATAGCCTAACAGAGAGAATTGTGAAGAAGTGCTGATGCCTGATATGCAACATAGCATGGAAGGAGTGAAGTGAAGGCTAGGGAAGGAAGGATGGAGGGATAAAGAGACAAACAAGAGCAAGGATAATACTGTCAAGTAGCACTGGGAGCAGAATTGAAGTGATATGGAACTTGTAGGAAAAAGGAAAGAAAAGACGTATTCAGAGAGTGGTCAAGGCAGAAGATAAAATAGGTAGAGGCATTCAAAGAGGAGATTTAAAATCAGCAAGGGTAATAAGATTTTTTTAAAAATCAACTTGCATGCATAATCTGAATCACTAGAGGTTGAGCATCATCATAAGAACTTACCACTTCAAATGCAGTGGATTAATTGGCATATGCACATATATCACTTAGTTTCTCACTACTTGATTGCTCAATGTTTAATGAGTAACAGCATACAGTAAAATGAAAGTGGGGAAAGTATTGCTTTAGAAATGTTACAGAAGTTCCAGCTGTGGTGCTGAATCTGTAATAGTCCATTCACACGTGCGGCTATCTTGAGTTAGGTTCTTCAGTGAAGAGAGTTCACACTAGCAGAATGCACTGTGAGTCACATCAGATGGGGTAATCAAGTTCTGAGACATATAGGCATGGGTTAATTGGTTCTTCGAAAAGAATTATTTCTAATTATAACCTTGCTGCTGTTTCAAGTGGAAAATACTAAAATGTAAAATCCTTATCTAATGGTGTTCATGTCTCAGAAACAAGAATCGAGTGTACCCTCGTCGCATCAGAACAAGCAATGTGCCCAAAAGCTAAAAACCATTTTAACTCCGTAGCTTAAGAGTACAACACATGTTCTCCGCACACAAAAAATTGCAGCTCAGTCTGCAGGATCTCCTGTTAAAAGGATTGTGCAGCAAATTATGAGAAAATCTACTCCATGCTTGCAGAATTTCAGACATTAAGAGTTGATGGTATTAGACTGGATTAGACAAACAATGTGTCTGGTATAAGAAGATCTTTTAAGCCTGTTAAATGAATCCACTTTTCAGTTCATTTTTAAAGATAGCTAGTTGTTTCCGGCTCTAGGGGGTGGTGCTCATCTCTGTTACAAAGCTGAAGAGCCAGCGCTGTCCAAAGACATCTCTGTGGTCATGTGGCTGGCATGACTAAATGTCGAAGGCGCACGGAATGCTGCTACCTTCCCACCAAAGTGGTCCCTATTTTTCTACTTGCATTTTTACATGCTTTCAAATTTCTAGGTTGGCAGAAGCTGGGACAAGTAACGGGAGCTCACTCCATTACACGGCACTAGGTATTCGAACCGCCAAACTGCTGACCTTTTTGATTGGCAAGCTCAGTGTCTTAGCCACTGAGCCACTGCGTTTACAGTATATTAATATTGTACATCCACCTACCCCTATGCATTCCCTCTATGCTCCTGACCTTTTCTCATTTCTGCCACTTCTGAATTGTTATTTTTTTAAAAAAAGTGAAAGCATGCATACATATATTTACACCTGAATAGGTAGACATGGTTTTCTGTCTGCTACCCAATTTAATCTGGCCTGTGTTCTCCTCTTGGATCCTACTTCTACTCTACTCCTTGGCCAGTCTAGACATCTAAAACAATGTGACATCAAAGCTTCTTTCCAAGTGAGGCGTTATCTCTTTTTTCATTAGTTGTTTAATTGCACTAAGCTGATTTTTGCTTTCTTTCCTGTTGGAGGTTTTTTGTTTTGTTTTTGCTTTCTTCTTGTGAGCCTGTGATTGTGTAACTCGGATGTTTCCATTGGCTCACTTCAAAATATTCAGATCTGAGTCAGATTAATGAGACTTCTGGGCAGATGGGTTAATGTGCCAATGTTTGTCAACAGATGTGATCTCTTGTAATGAAGCATGTGTTCTTAATTTAGTGCTGCTTGACACTGGGGGGGAGCTTCTCACAAATAAAGTGTCATTTTATGCATTCTGAAAGCTTCCTTCTCTTCTCGCTGGTTGGTATCCATGCACTGCTTGAAAACTGGCACCGTACCTGTGTAAATGGGCATGGTGCCATCCTGACAGATGGGCATATCTTCTGATCTGCCAGTAAGCTATTGGATTTGTAGAGGTTGGCTTCAAAGGACCAAAACATCTATCTACCATAAATGTGGGGAACAGATATCTTTATATTCAAGTAGTTAGAAAGGAGTTACACTGTCATTCTCTGAACTGCTCAAGTGTGGTACTAGTCAATACTGAAACAAATGGTGGGTCCTTTGGCTGCTTAGAAACTATTAAAATAAAGATGGAAATGGTCCCTGAAATCCAATGTGTTAACTATTAATTTTAAAAAGATGTAATAACAACAATAAAATTTACAACAGCATTTACACAGTGCTTTACAGCAACTACCAAATAGTAAACAGGTCTGTTTCTACACTGCTTCCAAGCCAGTTACAAGTTTAGCTTTCATAATTTTAGACTTATATTTTAAAACCTGAAGTTCCACAGGTCTAGAGAACAATAATCTGAAAGTAAGTTGGATGTGTCATTGATTAATCTATAGCAGGGGTATCCAATTCTGGCAACTTTATGAGTTGTGGACTTCAGTTCCCAAAATTCCCTAGCTAATATGGCTGGCTGGGGAAGTCTGGGAGTTGAAGTCCACAAGTCTTAAAGTTGCCAAAGTTGGATACCCCTGATCTATAGTTTCTTCTCTTTTCTGCACACTTCCAGGCCCATCAGTAACTGTAGTACTCTGAGCTGAAGGATCAGTTTAGGGATGTCATGGAGTAAATCTATCCATGTGATCGCTAAGAGCCAACATTGGGATTGTGATCTGGATTTCACATGTTCCCTGAATTGTAAAGGAACAGGATAACAGCAAACTATTTAAATATGAATACATGTTTAAATGGCAAAGTTAAAAAAAAATCGCGATGCTCTCATTTTGGAATGCAGTAAAATTGACCTAACTGATGATGATGATGGTGGTGGTAGTGATATTTTAAGGCTAAAAAGATTATTCTAGTAATGTCTCAAAGGTGCTTTTTTTCTTCAAAAGGCAACTTTTGAAACAACTATGATTTGGATGACTGAGAATCTTCACAGACAATCTAATAATACCATTAAAAATAATACCACTCAGACCACTAATAATAATAGTTCAACTGTAAAGGCCATCCATTGAAATAAATGGCTGAAAAGAGGATTGTGTCCCACAAAATTCTACAAAATAAGAGCTAAAGCCTTTGCTGTTTTTACATGGTGGTGATGATTGAGCTTGTAGCTGCTGTGAAATCCCCAAAGGCTCAGGAATAAGGGTCAAAGGGGTAACACATATGTGCAAAAAGCTTTTGTCACCCAAACACTGAAGTCAGGACACATCATTCAGTCACAGGAGAATTCAGATGGTTGTGAATCTGTTGGATCTACGAATAGGGTAACTTGTTGCTAATGTTATACAGTATAATTAAGGTATACAAAACGGTCTCTATGCTTGGAATATTATTGGTGCTATTACACTAATTAGGGTGGTTGTCTCCTCTACA